>NC_139150.1:85806189-87006189 GCF_964270905.1 Leucopleurus acutus
AATCTGTTGCATTTCTGTACACCAACAGCTATCAGAAATAGAAATTAAAGAAACAATCCCCTTTACCATAACATCAAAAATAATAAAATACCTAGGAATAAACTTACCACAGGAGGCAGAAGACCTGTACTCTGAAAACTATAAGACGCTGACAAAAGAAACTGAAGATGACACAAACAGATGGAAAGCTATACCATGTTCTTGGATTGGAAGAATCAGTATTGTTAAAATGACCATACTATCCAAGGCAATCTACAGATTCAATGCAATCCCTATCAAAATACCAATGGTATTTTTCACAGACCTAGAACAAAAAAAATTTTAATTTGCATGGAAACACAAAAGACCCCAAATAGCCAAAACAATCTTGAGAAAGAAGAGTAGAGCTGGAGGAATCACACTCTCTGACATCAGACTATACTACAAAGCTACAGTAATCAAAACAGAATGGTATTGGCACAAAAACAGAATATAGACAAATGGAGCAGGATAGAATGCCCAGGAATAAAGTCACTAGTCTACAACAAAAGAGGCAAGAATATACAAGGGAGAAAAGAAAGTCTCTTAAATAAGTGATTCTGGGAAAACTGGACAGCTACATGTGAAAGAATGAAATCAGAACGTTCTCTAACAGTGTACACAAAAATAAACTCAAAATGGATTAAGGACCTAAATGTAAGACCCAAAACCATAAAACTCCCAGAGGAAAACACAGGCAGAACACTCTGACATAAATCACAGCAATGTTCTTTTGGCTCTATCTCCTAAACAAAGGAAATAAAAGCACAAATAATAAATGGGATCTAATTAAACTTAAAAGCTTCTGTACAGCAAAGGAAAAAAAAACAAAAACAAAAGACAACCTACTAAACCTACTAAATGGGAGAAAATATTTGCAAATGATGTGACTGATAAGGGGTTAATATCCAAAATAGATAAACAGCTCATACAGTTCAACATCAAAAAAAAAAACCCAAAATCAAAACAACAACAACAACAAAAAACCAAACAACCTGATTAGAAAATGGGCAGAGAAGACCTGAATAGACATTTATCCAAAGAGGAAATGCAGATGGCCAACAGGCACATGAAAAGATGCTCAACATCACTCATCGTTAGGGAAATGCAAATCAAAACCACAATGAGATATCACCTCACACCTGTCAGAATGGCTGTCATCAAAAAGAACACAAATAACAAATGTTGGAGGGGATGTGAAGAAAAGGAAACCCTTGTACACTGTTGTGGGAATGTAAATTGTTGCAGCCACTGTGGAAAACAGTATGTAAGTTTCTCAAAAAACTGAAAATAAAACTACCATATGACCCAGCAATTCCACTCCTGGGTATATATTCAAACAACAATGCTAATTGGAAAAGATTCACGCACCCCAGTGTTCTTAGCAGCATTACTTACACTTACCAAGATACAGAAGCCACGTAAATGTCCATGAACAGATAAAGAAGATGTGGTATACATATACAATGGAATACTACGCAGCCATAGAAAGGAATGAAAATCTTGCCTTTTGTAACAATGTGGGTGGACTTCGACGGTATTATTCTAAGTGAAATAAGTCAGACAGAGAAAGACAAATACTGTATGAGATCACTTATATGTAGAATCTGAAAATTCTACAAACGAGTGAATATAACAAAAAAGAAGCAGGCTCACAGATATAGAGAACAAATTAGTGATTATCAGTGGGGAGAGGGAAGGAGGAGGGGCAACATAAGGGTAGGGGATTAAGAGGTATGAACAATTATGTATAAAATAAGCTACAATGATATATTGTACGACACAGGGAATATAGCCAAAATTTTATAATAACTATAAATGGAGTGTAACCTTTAAAAGTTGTGAATCACTGAATTGTATACCTGTAGCTTATATAATATTGTTCATCAACTAGACTTCAATTTTAAAAAAAAAAGAATCTACTGAAGAGGACAAAAGGATTTCCAGTTAGGTTGACAAACAAAGTGACATTAACAGTCTTGGATGGGCAGGGCTCTAAGGCAGTCTAGGGACAGCCACCAGGGACAGAAGTGATGAAAACTACTCTATAGAATATATTTTATTAAATTATATTAACTTTCACAAGTAAATGAAGGAATCTATTAGGATTAAATGGTTTTATCTATATTATTAGAAATACTAAAGTATTCTTTTTCAAATTTGATAGTTTAGACAGCCACAAAGTTAAGCCTTGTCTTAATTGATTCAGGCTTTTCCTCATGTGTGTATTCAGTTTTTTTTTTTATTAAAAAAAATTTTAATAGCCCAGTCAACAAAATACTGCATTACAGCAGCTCCAAACACCAGCAGGATGAAGTTTTAGCATCCGTTGTTTCTAATTACATAGATATAGCCAGTAGCTTTATTGTAGTTTATTATTCATTATGTGACAAGTTCAATTGTTCTCATGCAGAAAAGAAAATACCCTGGCTTATTCCCTTTGGCCATTGACTTTTTTAGGATTAAAGTGAGTGCCAGCTTCTCCTTAAGGTAATCTCAGACTATTCTTTTACATCCCTGATTTCTCTCAATTCCTATCATTCTTAAAGTCAAAGTGTGTATTACCACATACAGTTTGGTGGGGATGGGGGAGGGAGAGTAGGGAGCAGGGAAGGATTTCAGGAGGCAATTGGACTTGAACTGTGTGGAGGGAGAAGAGAATTTGGCAGGTGGATATGGGAGGTGGGAGCCAGGAGCACTCCAGGTGTGGCACACTACTTGCCTCCAAAAAGCATGGAGGCAAGATGTCAGGTCATCTTTAGGGAGCAGTGTGCTGAGCAGGCCCTTTGACTAGAGGACAAGGATTCAAAGGGAGTGTGGTCACCATGACTGGAAAAAATAGCCTGAAACCAGATTGTACAAGGCTGCAGGAAGCCAGCTTCTTTTAAGGATAGGTGAGATTTTGATGAGGAAATAGCCTGTAGAGAGGTAGAAAATGAAAGTTCAATAGTTTTGATTGTTGGAATGAGATTCTAGAAGGAAAGGAAATAAGAGTCTAGTAGATTGGCCGAAAAAGTTAGAAGGGAAGTGAGGAGGAGTTAAACAATAAAAATGGAGGGCTCAATTTTACTTGAAAAGTCAAGCAAGTAATGTTGTTTTGCTGTTGATAAAAGAATACCTCTTGATATTTAGAAATACAAAAGTGATTTTAAATAAATCTACTCTGTCAGAGTTTTTGTTTCTTTTTCCCTGCCATTTTTTTTTTCCACTTTTGGTTAAAAAAAAATATGCTGAAAGAAATTAGGTACACAACAGGGACTGAAATAATTTCAAATAATTTTTCTTTTAGCTGGATTGCTGTTATAAAATAGGACTACATTTTGATCAGAACTTTTATGAAGAACTTGGGCATTTTATTACAACATCTGTTTCCACGTTTTAATTTCTCTCCTTCCTTTTATAGGCATTTGCATACCTTTTTTTTTTTTCAGATGAGAAGACCTTTTCGTTTGCCACAAGAAGGCTATTATCCAGAATGTTAATGGACTTTCAGCTATTAAGATGTAATGATATACCTTGAGTATTTAACTATAAATTTGAAAAATCTCCATGAACAATCTCAAAGGAATACTTAGAATGCACTCTTGGTAAATTGGCTCATTTTCCTGTAATTTACTGGAAGTGCTGATATGAGAGCAGTCCTAATGTGAAAAGTACAATAATCCCTGGAGTTACATTGTATGTATTAAATGATTACTCTCAAAGAATAAAACATATGAGACCATTTAGCCTTCATTCACATTTATTACTTAGAATCACAGTAGAGAAACAATCCCTTTTCTTTTGGTGCGCATTAGAAACGATACATTTAATATCTTTTAAAACAAGAGGTACAGTGATGTTACACTTTTGCCTAACAATTGCTGTTTTCCGAAACAAGGACTGTTCTAGTTAGGAACATGATTCTTCTGGTTTTGTGGAGGCCCCTTTCATTCCATTGATAATTGAAATATTTTTAGAAACCCATAATGTAATTTTTCTTTGATGTCAGTCAAAAAGATTAGTCTGCCTTCTAGCCATGAGCTTCTACTACATTGGGGAATTATTTAAGGAGGTAGTCAACTTGCAGAAGCAGCAGTTGCAGGAGCAAAGGGTCTTGTTTGGAATTTTGTGTGATTGTGTTTTTCTTCTTTACCAGGGGACTGAAAGTTGTGGAACCCTAATTTGTGACATCGGGTGTTTTTTGGTAAGCAGCCATTTATGACTCTGGAAGATTGGGACTGACAGGAAGCCCCTTCTGAGATTTTAACAAAGTTCTCGAACAACACCTATACCATGGACATAAAGCTGGATCCTTCCCGAGATGACCTGCCTCTCATGGCCAACACCAGCCACATACTTGTGAAGCACTATGTACTGGATTTAGATGTGGATTTCGAAAGTCAAATCATTGAGGGCACCATAGTGCTTTTCTTCGAGTCTGGAAATAAATCCAAGAAACAGAGTAGTTCCACCGAGGAAACCTACCCATCAGAGTCAAACAAAGCCTGCAAATTTAGGACGCCTGAACCCTGCCATATTCCTGTAACAAATACAAGGACCGTCTCATCTAAAATGGGATATAATGATTTTGTAATCTGTGGTAAAGGTGAAAAAGATACGTCTGGTAAAGATGGTAACCATGACAACCAGGAACAGGCTTCTGGGATTTCTAGCTCAAAGTACTGCTGTGACACAGGGAATCATGGGAGTGAGGATTTTTTGCTAGTGTTGGACTGCTGTGATTTATCTGTGTTAAAGGTTGAGGAGGTGGATGTTGCTGCTGTGCCAGGTATTGAAAAATTTACAAGGTCTCCCAAGCTCAGGAATCAGATTGTACGTGAACTCGTGGCTCTGCCTGCAGATCGTTGGAGGGAGCAGTTAGACTATTATGCTCGCTGCAGCCAGGCTCCTGGTTGTGGGGAACTCCTGTTTGACATTGACACTTGGAGCTTACAGATCAGGAAGACAGGGGTTCAGACAGCTACTGACTTTCCTCATGCCATAAGGATACAGTACACAACCAAACCCCAGGGGCGATCAGTTACGTGGACCTCAGACCAGAGTGGCAGGTAGGTTATCTGGGCACTCTGCAGTCCCCTGCCCATTAATCTTACACACCGGGAGGTGAGTCTATGTAAAGACACTCCTCTTTATTGTGGCATTACCCATCTAACCTTAAATCCTTCGACCCACAGTGAAGCAGGTAAATTCCCAGGCATGCTGAACTCTTAATAGGATTACTTCCCTTAAGTCAGGATGAAAAGATTACTTTATTAAGCCCCTGTATTTCTGAGTTAGGAGACTGAAAGTCAGGTTTAATGGTTAAATGCCGAGCCTAGCTCTCTGTTGAGATCTCTGCTGGCAGCTTCCAGTACTGTAGATGGAAACGATATGTATCTTTGAGCAAATACTTTCTCAAAGTTCCTTCATATTCCCCCTGAGGGATTACATGGCTGCCAAGTTGGGTTGGTGTGAAGCCTGGCAAAGTGCTTCCAAATAAAGCCAGCTCTGCTTTGTGGCTTTCTTACTGTACCTGTCTCTTGGCAGCAATGCCTCCCTGGACTTTGTCAGTTATTATGTAATATGAACCCTCAAACACTGGAAGGATTTGGTTCTGAGGGTGACAGTCTGTCCTGCTGAGTCCACACGTGCCTCTTTGACCATGATTCTGGGTATCTGACACCAAGGAGACTGCTGATTTTTTGTGTGGGGAGAAGGAATTGATGAGGCATCGATGTTCAGAGGGTGGGTATTTAGGCAGTCATTTGTTCTTTTCTTCTTGCCTGTCCTCTAACAGTTGTTCAGGGTTTTTAGAATTTGAGAATTTTCAAATCAAACTTTATTGATTCCTCATTATTCTACCTATTTCTTTGTGCTAATGTACTGCAAAGCAATACAATAATTATAGCAGATCTTGGTTGGAGGAGCGTTCATCTCTGTGAGCTTGTTTTCAGCGCCTTCTTTTATAGCGTTGGACTCCCTTAATGGAGGCAGTGGTCTCGGTAAATTGCTTACGTCTCTCCCCCAACTCACCCCCCAAAAAACCTTCTACATCATATTTTTTAAAGCATCACTTTGACTTTGAGCTCTCATTATCCCGTTCTTTGCCTCTAATCTTACCTCCTGCTCTGGTCTCCCTCCCTGCTCAGAATGAGTTTGCTTCCTGTCATTTCTGCTGGAGTCTGAGGTGGCCTTTGGGATAGTGCAGGGGTGGTGCAAATTTACATCAGTACAAAAGCATAGTGACTTATCTATAGAATAACTTGTTTGATATTCTTGGGAGTCTGTGAGGGAAAGAAATAGGTGTTCCTACTGTATCTTCAGATTTTTTTGAAATTATTGAAGATGGGCTTTTCAGTAAGATTTGACAATATACTGTCTCTGAATATTTAACTAGGAAATTCTAGATTTTATACTCTCAGATATTTCATTTTTGAATTAGAATAACGGGGAAGAAGAAACTATCGACAGTATTTAGAAGAAATTCTCAGTAATGGCCTCAAACATGGCTTTCTTCTCAGTGCTTACTACAAAGAGAGAGATTAGACTTGTGAATTACACTGCATGTAAAGTGTTGAGTAGGAATGAGTTATTGATAAATGCTGGTTTCCTTAAAGAAACTCAGAAGGTCCGTGGGCACATTTTGCTCCTGAAAGGTTGACTTGAATTTACTCTTGATGTCTCCTTTTCTGAAAATTCAGTAAAACACATGATCACAGCAGGAGTTTAAGGTGTATTTTTGGAAGTTTGTGATTATATGTTAGTAAATAAATGGCATTTGTGCAGCCTTACAGGGATAAAAAAATTTTTTTAATCCTCAAAGATTTTTTTTCTCCTTTTTCTTTTCTTTTTTTTTGGGGAATTTTATTATAGTCAAGATAATCTTCCATGAATGACCACCAAATCTCTCTATATAAATTTTCCCACATGCTTAAGAATAAATCTAGATATATACTGGTAACTGTTTAGATACTGTGAGGACTTAAAATGCCCAAGGATCCCAGGTTACTAGACAGAAATAATTGCTTAGTGATATGAGCAAATAGTAATCATCAGGGTTACAATCCTTTATGAATATAATTGTGTGAAAATGTAAAATTTCACAATTGTGTGAAAAATATAACTGGGTAGAGCTTACTTCCTTCAAGGCATAGAGTCTACATTTATTAAACTAAAGTAGTGGTTACATTTTTATCCTTGAATGGCAGAATACTATCCATATGCCTACTATAAATTCTTAGTCTGGATGAGAAACTTTTTATTCCCATTTTACAAGTAACTTTATTCAACAAATTGAATAAAGTTACTGAAAGCTCCTACAAAAATCCATGTGTTAATTGTGAAAGGGAGCTATGTCTCCTACTTTTGATTTTTACCATGTCCTTTATTGTATGCAAAGATTTCAATACATTTAAAAAAACAAATTATATTAGCTTTCAATAAACTTCTATTTTTAAGCAGATACTAGACAGAAACTTAAGAAAAGCTCTAAACTGGTACTTTGCCTTTCAAGTTCCATCAGTGGCTTCTCCCCTTCCCACTCTTATCCTACCCTTTGTTGAGAATAAAACTTGTTATTTTGTTTGATAATATGTAAATAAATAATCAAGAGGTCAGAGGATCCTAGGATGAAATGTAAAATGTGACAGAACAATCTAGCTATATTAAAAATGTATGAAACAACCTCACTGAAGGGAGTAGAGGAAAAAGATACTGACCTAAGTAACTTTGGAAATGAGTTGAATCTGTAAGGCTAAAGGCAAAAGGAACTGTACATAAATACTGTACTGTAGTTGATAGAGTTGCTTCCCATGGGGGTACAGGTTAACAATACTGGTACCACTGTACATGTATCCTGGAATTGAGCAATTTAGTAAATGGGTGCAAGTGATGGGAGCCAGGTTTCTCACTGCTGAAGTGGGAGATTACAGATGAGCAAGGGGAGGAGGCTAGAATGATCCATGTGGAAATGGATTAGAATTGGAGACATCACTATGAACTCATGTTTAGCATACCATAGATACAGATGGTTGCATATAGAAATAATTATAGATATGGTTGTTTGCAAGTGATAGCATACACACATATATTTCCTTGTTTGTCAGCTGAGTGGGTTTAGAAGCAGTGAGTGTACCCTAGCGCCTGGATCTTGGCTTCTAATATATTCTCCAGTAAAGGAACCAGGGCTTCTTGGAGAAACGGCTGGGACTGGGGCAGGCAACATGCAAGATGAAGCTGGAGCATCTATAGTGCCAGAAAATAAGGAAATGCTCAAAGAGCAGCAACAAGAACTTGGAATTACGTGTGTCTGTCAAAGTCCAAGGAGCCATCTGAAAGAACTCCTAATGACTCAAACTGAGCAACAAAATAAAATAGTTTTAATAAAGCAGAAAGTAACACACCATTGTAAAGCAATTATACTCCAATAAAGATGTTAAAAAAAAGTAACAAAACAAAACAAAAAATAGATTTGGATGATAACCCAAAGTATAAAATAAATATCCATGAGTCCATAGTAATATAAAACAGTGATTGACTTAAATAAAGAAATGGAGGAGAATAACCAAATCCATGGTGCAAAAGAAGTCCAAGTTATATAGATACTCTGCCCTTATCGTGGTAGAGCATAACTCCTCACTCCTTAAGTGTGAGCTATTCATAGTGACTTCCTTCCAAAGATGACAGTGTGGAAAGGGGGAAAAAGTAAATTTCCATTGGAGAAATCTGACAAACGTGACCTCGGCAAGGAGATCAAAGTTAACATCAACAGTGATGAGTCACATTGATAGTATGCACCCTTGGTATGGTGTGATGCAAATGGCATCTTTGTGACCTTCTTCCCCAAAACCCATAACCCCAGTCTAACCAAGAGAAAAACATGAGATAAATCAGACTTTCAACAAAATACCTGAGCAGTACTCCTCAAAACTCTCAAGGCCAACATAAATAAAGTCTTCAGAAACTGTCACAGTCAAGAGAAGCCTAAGGATGATGATTAAAATTAAGGTAGTAACCTGGTATAGAAAAGGGACTTTAGAGGAAAACTAATGAAATCTGAGTAGTTTAGTTAATGTCTGGACTTTAGTTAATAATAATGTGTCAACTGTGACAAATATACTAATGTAAGTTGTAGGGCAAACTGGGTATGGGATATATGGGGACTGTGTTTTATCTTTGTACTTTTAAAAATAAATCTAAAACTGATAAAATAAAAAACTCATTAAAGAATAAACTTCAAATTTGAAAAAAAATCATCATCTTTCCATCCTGAAATTCCTCTTTCATAAGAGCTCTCATCCCATTTTTACCAAGTAGCAGTGTTCTCTGGACAAGAACTGAAAATGTATTTGCAGCTATAAGAGTATTTCTTTCAATCATTGTTAATCATTTCTTCTTCCTCATTGTTATTCTAGTTCTAAAATGAAAATAGCTGGAAATATAAAAACTACATTTTCTTACTTTGTTTTTACATTTTCTGGGCTTCCCTGGTGGCGCAGTGGTTGAGAGTCCGCCTGCCGATGCAGGGGACACGGGTTCATGCCCCGGTCCGGGAAGATCCCACATGCCGCGGAGTGGCTGGTTCCATGAGCCATGGCCGCTGAGCCTGCGCGTCCGGAGCCTGTGCTCTGCAACGGGAGAGGCCACAACAGTGAGAGGCCCGCAAACAAACAAACAAAACTACATTTTCTTACTTTGTTTTAGCCATTGTGGGGTTCTGGCTTCTCTTGAACCTAAGTGCTCTTTCTTGCCTCCATCATTCAGATACTGGATTTTAGGTGACCTTTAAAACTGACTGATGAAATAACCACATACTTAACAATATGACACATGCTTCTTGGAAAAAATGTTTACTTTTTTGTGGTGTGTGAGTATGTGTGCCCTTTGAAAATATTTTGATGAGACCTGGAACAGCCAAGAATGCGTAATGGTGTACTTGCTAAGCTAGACAGGAAGAGGCCTTAATATCTTTTTGATTCTAGAGCCTCAACATACTTAAGAAAAAAAATCTTTAAAAAAATGGAAATCTTTATTCAAATTTTATGTACTTTCTGCATTTTCCTGCCTTTTTTCCATTCCAGTGAATAAAATGTTATTTAAAACCAAAGCATTTTTTTCTGTTAACCCATTCCTTTTTCCCTTTGGATCATTATAATAGTCGTGGAACCAGCCAAGTGGTCTAGGAGATCTTGCTTAAGCTGATGACATCACTGAACATGAGTTGAATGGAGGGGAAATTCAGTTAAACATAGGAAATTTATTTTAAAAACTGTAATTATTTGGGTCATTGTTAAAGGTAGCTGACTAGGAAAATACATTATAACTTAAAGTGATATTAAAATTTAAAATTTCCTAGATCAGTATGATGTTTCTTTGTTTTAGACAAAGCCAGAATGATGTTGGCAAAATACTAAGGAGGGAATGATTTTTTTAAATTATATTTATTGTTCAGCTGTTGGACCAAGGACGATGTAGACCTTTGGAGTATTTTTAGTTTGATATCGAAACCAGATGTTAAAACATGTCCCCCCACCACACATACACACACACAAACACGAAAATAGTTTCATTGTTTTGTATCTTACTATTAAGTTTTAAAATTAAAAGAATGAGCAGAAGATATTTTAGAAGAGATTTCAGGTCTAAAATGAACATTTCTGTAATTAATACCTTTTTCCCCCCTACTTGCATCAAGAAACCAATGTAAAATTCATGAGAACTGGAGGAGAAATACCCATTAATTCTATAATATCATAGTATAACTGCAAAGGAGGAATTGATAATCCCAAACATGAAAATGTTTGGAAGGGTTCTTTTTCAGCCTCCTTATCCCCTTGCTGCACTGTCTAGATGGGTGTCTATTTCTCAGAATCCCAGTTGAGTCTTGCGAGAAAAGGCAATGATGGACTGTCTTAATTTAAACAAGTAACAAAAATGACCAACCAAACAACAACAACAAAAAACCATGAATCACCAAACATCAACAGAAGATAACAAATCAAAATGACCTATAACCAAAAGCCTGGAGTGTTGAAAAGAATCTAAAAAGTGAGAGCCAAGAGAACTGAGTACTCAGAGCTGGGCTGCCAACTAGCTATGTGACTTCAGATAAGTCATTTTACATCTCTGGAGCTTAATTTCCTCGTGTGTAAAATGAGAAAATTCCGTGAGAGGACCTCCAAATGTTTTCCATACATGAAATCCTACACTCACAAGGGACTTCCAGATGAAAAGTACTATCTTTGCCTGTACAAACAGCTTGCTTATTTTGCACCCAAAACACCTCTGTTAAAGGAGAGGTGACTTTCTGACTCAAAGCCACTTTCAGTCCAGTCCATTTTGACCATACACAAAATCTATCCAAGTCAAAGCAGCATTCTCCTTGAACTTGCCATATATGTTTATTATGATTGGTGAGTCACAGTTTTGGTGACTGTGCCATGAAGAAGAATGATAATAAAGAAGGGGTGTGTGTGAGAATGTGTGTGTGTGTGTGTGTGTGTGTGTGTGTGTGTATAGGGGTGAGAGAGAGTTGTGGTTGACACTTCCTGTTTTAGTAGTCTGCTCTTGGTTTTTGTGTAATAAGAAAGCAAGAGGGTTGCTTACCTACAATGGAAATTGTAACTTAGGTTTAATGAGAACATGGAGCCATAAAAAAGATTGGGTGCAGGAAGGAGTACAGACGGAAAGGAATTAGAGGAGGCCTGAAGACTTTGTAACTCTGGGGAGTTTATAAAAGAATCTGACCCACTGAGCTGTCACATCTGTGGTCCCCTGGCTTCCAGTGACCAGATCAGTGTGGGAAGACATCCCATCAAGCCACACCCACAGCAACAGGGGGCTCATCACCTCCTACCCGAGTCTGTTGAAGCAGCCCTCTCCCCAGTTGTTGATCTGTGATAATCAAGTCTCTGAAAATGGGTGATTTTTATGGAACGTGGTGAAACTTGAAACATTTTTTTAAACTAAAAATAACCCCCTTTCACTCCGACCGCAAAAAGACATGCATATAGTAAACTGAAAATAAAGAAAATATATGGTTTGAATCTATTCCCTACAAGTTTTATAGATGGCTTTAAAGATGGCTTCTCCTAAAAAGACAAGCAAACATGTTAGTTTAGTTGATGTCTTAGTCGATTTGGGCTGCTACAACAAAATACTGCAGAGCGAATGGTTTATAAACAAGAGAAAATTATTTCTCACAGTTCCGGAGGCTAGAAGTTGGAAATCAGGATGCCAGCATGGTTAGGTCCTGGTTAAGGCCCTCTTTTGTGTTGCAGACTGCCGACTTCTGGCTGCGGCCTCACATGGTGGAAGGGGCTAGGAAGCTCGGTCTGGCCTCTTATAAAGGCATTAATCTCATTCATGAGGGTTGTGCCCTTATGACCTAAGCACCTCCCAAAGACCCCACCTCCTAATACCATCACTTTGGGCATTAAGATTTCACATATGAATTTGGATGGACACATTCAGACCATAGCAGCATAGTGTATCTTATCCTCATTTGACTATTCCGCATACACACAAGAAGCTGAAGTAATTGTAACTCTGACAGGTTCTTCCTCAATTTAGAAGTTCTTTCAACGCAACAAGCCACGGGCCTGCCTGTGACCCCCATCTTACCCTGTTTTCTTTCTGATTTTCAGTGGCCTCCTCCCATTCCCACAACTCCTGTGCAGTTAGTCTGGGCTCTCCAGGGGGGTCTTCCATGCGGGTGGGTATCCCAGGGCATGTAGAACGAGCCCTGGTGAAAGAGAGTTTTCCTTTTCATGTTGGAAGAAATTGTTCAGTTGGGAAATAATGAAGTTATAAACATCAGAATTGCAGGCTGGCGCCTAAACATCTATCCCATAAGCATTTTAGCAACATGGCCGAGGTGTAAGGCTGTGCATGTTGAATAAACACAGCTGCATTTCTTTCGGTGATTACATACCCAGATAACTGCAGAGCATGTTTATAAATGCACATAGATTTTCCTCCCCTCTTGGGACACAGGGGCGGGGGGAGGGAGGGGTGGGGAATGTGTGTGTGGTAGGAGTCACCACGTAGAGAGTATGATTTTCAGGAGGGTTTAACTCCGTGAAGACCTTATGTCGACCAGTTCTCCACTTTCTGTCGGATGCCCAAAATTCCACCACTAGACCTTTATCCAGGGATTAAAGCTTTCATCCCTGTTAAAATGTAGTTACTTAACTTTAGATTGTTTTAGACGTTTGCACCATGACGTGTGACATGCATAAGAATATCAGATTGTGAAAGCTGAAAAAGCCATCGGTTATGAAGTCACTGGCACTCGGTTTGAGTGTGTTGAGGAGGGAGGAGTGAAGCTGCAGCTGAGAAAGAAGAAAAGGCCAAGAAGGGAGTAGACTGGGAACATGAAGGGAATCTACATTTTCAAGAAATTTTGCCTAGGATTGTTTTCCTATTTCTGAAAACATTCCAATAAGAAAGTGATTCAGTCATATAAGACAAGGGTATATTTATGGGTGTGGCTTTTAGACAGATGAATTGATCTATACTTTCAGAGTTATAGCTCTAGAGACCAAGTGGAAAGCTAGAAAGAAAACATATAGACTTTGGCAGAAAGGATGCCCCAGCCATATAAAGAGGGGAGAGAAAGAGACTTGTGGGGACAGTGGGAGGATTGGAGGTGAGAGCTTCCTGGGGTCTGGCCAGGCATCTAATCCCCTTGGTGGGAGACTTCAGGCGCCAATGCAAAAAGAGCCTTCAAGAGGATGACAGGGGATCAGGACAAAACTCTAGAACAAAATATCTAGAACTAGGCTGTTTAGAGGGGGAAATAATAGAGAATTGGGGAGGAAATGATGGTGATAACATGCTTTTTTAAATCCAGTCAATGGAAGGATTCCCTCCCCACCTCCCTATTTGTGTACGATACCCAGACTCAGATCTGCCTGCAGCCTCAGTAACTTACTACTTCATAACATCATCATTTCTAAATTTCTGAGATAGGTCTAATTTCAGACACTCAGTCCCATTGTTGGACACTATACTGTTTGGGGTTAGGAAATTGAGGTCTCTGTGTCCATACAAGTGTCCTTTGCCATATGGTGTGTAAAGCCCTTTCTATGCAAATTAAACAGGTAGGAACTCTCCTTCTCCCTTGTCCCTTCCTGTGACCTGCTTGGTACCCTTAGTTTCTTCTCTTGTTTAATAGCTTCATGATCCATCTTCTCCCTTGAGGCAGAAACCTGAGAAAATTCTGTTATCTATTGCTGCATAACAAATTACCTCAAAACTAAACAGCTTAAAAGAACAAAACTTAAACACAGTTTCTGAGAGTCAGAAATCCAGGAGCAGCTTAACTGGGTTGTTCTGGCCCAGGATCTCTTACAGTGTAGCAGTCAGCTGTCTGCCGGGGCCACAGACATCTCAAGGCTTGGCTGGAGCTGGAAGATCCTCTTCCAAACTCACGTGCAAGGTTGTTGACAGGCCTCAGATCCTCACTGACTGTGGGCTAGAGGCCTTCGTTCCTACCACGTGGGCTCCTCCATAGACTGCCTGAGTGTCCTCATGACATGGCCCCCCCTGCCCTGTCCTGAGGAAGTGATGAGACACAGAGGAAAACCCCTAAAACAAAAGTCACAGATTTTTAAATAATCTGATCTCACAAGTGACATCACTTCTGCCATAGCCATCGGTCACACAGGCCAACCTGATACAATGTGGGAGGGGGCTACACAGGGGTGTGAATACCAGGGACAGGGGTCATTGGGGTCCATCTTGAAAGTTGGTTACCTCAGAGAGGCCTTCTGTTCCTTTTCCTGCAGCAAATCATTATGTCTTTCTGATTCTTCCTCTGCAGTGTCTCTCACATATGACCTCATCTCAAATCTGATTGTTTCTTCTGGAAAGAGTATGGAGGCTGATGGAGGAAGCCTTGGAGACCACATACCTAAGGGCACAGGTGGAATGCATAATAATATACCAGCATGACCTCCAACCCAAGCTTATCGGGAGAAGGAGAGCAAACATCTGGGCAAGCCAGTCTTTTGGGGGAGGATTTGCTCCCTGTGCAGGGAAGGGAAGACCTGTAGCACCAGAGTCACCCGAGGGAAATGAGGTGCTGCGTGCAAAGGCAAGAGAGCACAGATACTTTCAGACTTGGCCTAAGTACCCTAGGACTTAGGACCATAATATGGGGTCAGCTTCCCCTGTGCATGAGGCAGAGAAAGTCTTAGGCGATCTCTAGGCAAGGGCCTCCCACTTCCTGTGAGCATCACAAATAGGTTTATCTCCACAAGTCTACTTAGATTGGAAGTGGATTCCTAAAGCTCATGAGCTGAGCAAAATTGTGGGGTCCATTCTGCTTCAGTGAGAAAGAAAGCCTTGCTTCTCAATGGCTGCCATGGTCAGAGGAAGAGGAGTTATACCTGCCATTTGGCCAGTGGCAATATACTCCGTTTCCACTGACCATACGTTTCGTCTTGGGATCCTTCCCTAAGATGGGCCTTTTGGGAAAAAACAGGTGGAATTTTCAGAACTTGAGCTGCTAAAGCATTCCCCCCCACCGACCCCAGGCAACCACAACCAGCAGCCCCGCCTAGGAGGAGGTAGCTTTAGGCAACTTTGTCATTAGGTTCTCAAACAACCTGAAGTTGGGCAGTTAACTAAGGCTAAGTCAATTAACCAGGGATCCAAGGGGACCAGGGTGGGAGCTCAGCACTCACTGAAATCGATGGGGGATTCTGGGCCTTCCATGAAAATTTGCCTTTGTTCTTGTATCTATGTTTCTGGGACATAATCATAGGTTTATGGACCAGAACAGACAATAGAAGTCACATACCTGCCCCCCATCCCCATTTTGCATATGACTCAGAGAGGTCAAGGGACTTTTCCATAGCCATTTAATGAGTTGGTAACCCAGCCAGGACTAAAGTCCTCTGAATTTCTAATCTTCTTTCTCTGCCTCATGTCAATTCTATGAGTTATCACAGCATATACACTTCTAGGAGGTAGACTGCCTGTTTGCTCTAAGGTCCATTTTCTGCTCTTATTATGATCTCTGAATGACAAGGAACCTCATTTCTCAGGCTGCCTCGTCTTCTGGCTTCCTGTCAGGTTTGGCCAATGCGGGGCATTGATGGAACATTTGAGAGTTGGCGAGAAACAAGGTATTTGCTCCCCTCTTTCTGCTTCTTTTGGCATCTCCATCAATGACTGAGTCTCCCTGGTCCCAGCACCCATTGGACATTCCCCACTGTGACTCTGGCTTCTGTCAAATGACCCTGTAACACCCAGTAACAGTAACTCCTCCAACCTGCAGAGTCACAGCTCCTTACCACTGTGGCTAATCTCTGAGTTGCCTCACTCTCCCCTGTTTGGCTTCTCAGCACTTCTATTACTTGTATGACCAATTCCCTATATTAAATTACCTCTGTTTATTAAGTCCTAGACTGGTTTCTTTTTTCCTTCCCGGACCCTGACTGATGGAGTGGGGCCATCGTTCTGTGTGTTCTTGCTTATTGTAAGAACACAATAAATGTTCAGTCATAACAATGTTAACTAAAAAGGAAAACCAGTTTATGAGAGAGAGGTAGTGCTCTGCTCTATTATTTACTCTATAAATCAAGCTGATTAAAACTATATCATATTTGCCATAACTCCTGAAAAGCAAAAAGTAGAAACATTTTCCTAAGACATCTTCCTGAGGGTCAGTCTGTACTTTCTCCTCTGTGGTGTTAAAAGAATAGATCTCTTTGATCTCATAGATTTTTTTTTCCATTTCTGTCTGTGACTTAATCATGGAAGGGATTGTTCTTGGTATGTGTGGGTTTGTGTTTTTTAACTGTAGCAGAATGAGCCCTAATGTGATGCCGTTGGTTTCCTGCACTTGCTTTGGTAACAGCTCTGCACTTGGCCTTCCCGTCACAAGTCTGGTTGTTGTGACCTGCAGTCCTGTTGATATGCCAACCCCTGTTCTTGGCCTCCACACAAGGATTCCCACAAGGGTTCCATTTTGAGGTGGTGGTTTCCAAGATTGGGGGTATCTGTCCGCCAGCACTGGATTTGAGACCACCGGCTTGTTCGTTCTAAGTATTAATATCTCAGTGGTCGCTAAACATATTTTCTTTTCCAGAATATTTTCCACAATTTTTTAAGAATGTCTCTAAAACTTTTTTCTTTCGAAGGCCTAAGGGCCTGAAGGGAGGGGCAAGGTTAATGTAAACTTTAACTTGGCAGACTAGTATTTAAAACTTTATCCAAAAAAATATTTTTCCCCTTAAAAAACAAACACACAAACAAACAAAAAACTCTCTTTACATGTTTAAGTAATTCATTTGGGAGAAATTACCACTCAGCTATTCACACAGCCCTTGGTAGTTTCAGTTCAAGATGCTCTGAAACCAGCCAGCTACAAAGTCTGAGATATTTTCTCTTTGAAAGCTCAACTTAACCTTCGCTACCATGGTGGTGAGAAAAGTGACAACTCATTTTAAAGATTCTCCCCCTTTGTTTCTTTGTCTTTCTTCTGCAGGCCATGTGTTTACACTATGGGATCGCCCATAAACAACAGGGCCCTTTTTCCATGCCAGGAGCCACCCGTTGCCATGTCAACATGGCAGGCTACGGTTCGAGCAGCTGCATCTTTTGTTGTTTTAATGAGTGGGGAAAATTCTGCCAAGCCAACACAGCTTCGGGAAGGTACTGTACATGTGTTCTGTGCTTCTTTATGTATTGCACACATGCTGGACCCAGCAACCCAACACAGTGTTTTTCTCCACTTTAAAAGAGCTCCTTTATTAGCTGGGTTGGACTGAACATACTATAAAACATCCTGTCAGAGAAAACAGCCCAGGATGGGGAGAGGCACTTGGAAGCCTAGGCATGGCATGTGGGGCTCTTCATGCCAGAGTTATCAATTCCTAGATTATTAAGGCAGTTGCTTTCAGCTGATGGTGGGCCATAAGTGGGTGCTCTTGGTTGAAGACTTTCTGGGCAGGCAAGTGTGCCATGGAAACACCATTATAGTAGAGTTATCTGTGGTTTGGTCATGGAACCTGTACAGGGTTATTCATTATTCTGAGCGACAGTGCTCCTGTGGGCTGGCCCACTGGAGTCATCCTAGTATTGCATCTGTTCTGTACACTATTTGGCCATGAAGTTTTGTTTTGTTTTTTTAATTAATTTTATTTTTGGCTGTGTTGGGTCCTCGTTGCTGTGCGCGGGCTTTCTTTTAGTTGCAGTGAGCAGGGACCACTCTTCGTTGCAGTGTGCAGGCTTCTCATTGCGGTGGCTTCTCTTGTGGCAGAGCATGGGCTCTAGGCACAACGGCTTCAGTAGCTGTGGAGCACGGGCTCAGTAGTTGTGGCAAGCAGGCTCTAGAGTGCATGCTTCAGTAGTTGTGGCTCCCTGGCTTAGTTGCTCCGCGGCATGTGGGATCTTCCCGGACCAGGGATCAAACCCATGTCCCCTGCACTGACAGGCGGATTCCTAACGACTGCGCCACCAGGGAAGCCCTGGCCATGAAGTTTTGAACCAAAGGTGTATAAGAAAGATGGAAGGCAAGTGCTAATGCATCATCAAGGTTTTGTCTGCGAATTTCTTGCTTATTGCAATAAATAACACTTTCAGTTGAGATCCTGGGCATGTTGATACCAGGTAAAATTTCTGTAATTGTAATATTTCTTTATTTAAAATATGGTTTCTCCTTGGACTCACAACCACTGTGCCACCGGGAGAGCCCCAAGTTGATAATTTTAATGTCTGCATATTTTATTGTATGAATGTATCAGATTTCACTTAACATTTCCATATTATTAGACATGTTTGTTGTTTCCAAAGTTTTTTCTTATTATAAATAAAGTTGCATTAAATTCCTGGGGAGACAGTTTGTATAAAATTAGAATTATTGAGTCAAAAGTTTTGAACCTGTTTAAGGCTGGGTACGTATCTCAAGTTGTTTTTCAGAAAGGTTGTACCAATTTACATATCCATCAGTAGTTTATGAAGGTCTTCTTTCCCTTGGAGTTTCACCCATCTGATAGGCAAGAGAAGGCCTCTCTTTAATTTGGATTACTTCAGTTATCAATGAGGTTTCATACATCCTTATATGTTTCTTAACCGTTTTCATTTCCTGTTTGTTAATTTCCTTTGTTCATTTTTATATCAAGGTGTTAGTGAGGTTTCAAAAAGTTTGTTTTGTCTTCTAATTTGATTGGATCTTTAAAAAATAAAGATACTGGAACTTCCAGGTTAGTGAACACGTGGAGATGTGGGGAGAATTGTGTACCTGGAGAGGGCATGGAAGTTCCGTGCTCTTTCTCTCGTACCTTGCCCTGTGCATCTCTTCCATCTGGCTGTTCCTGAGTTGAGTGTCCACTCGTCATCAAACCCAGCAGAAAAGTATGCAGGTCTGTTTCTTCGGGCCTTCATTTCCTGTGGAGGCTCCCGTGTCACATAAGACTGACGTTACATAAATCTGTAAGCTATTCTCCTGTTTAAAAAATATACAAAATAGGGCTTCCCTGGTGGCACAGTGGTTGAGAGTCCACCTGCCGATGCAGGGTACCCGGGTTCGTGCCCTGGTCCGGGAAGATCCCACATGCCGCGGAGCGGCTGGGCCCGTGAGCCATGGCCGCTGAGCCTGCGCGTCCGGAGCCTGTGCTCTGCGGCGGGAGAGGCCACAACGGTGAGAGGCCCGCGTACCGCAAAAAAAAAAAAAAAAAAAAAAAAAAATATATATATATATATATATAAAAAATAAAGATATTAATCTCTTATATTTGTGAAAAGTATTTTCTCAGTTTTTAGTATACCTTTTAATTTTCTATAATATTTCTAATCTATAGGAGATTTTAAATTTTATGTAATAAAATATGTTAGGTTTCTCTTGGGAAGTCTTTCTTTGCTCTACAATTCACCTGTTTCGTTCTAATATTTTTATTTAATTTTTATTTATTTATTTATTTTTGTAATTTCACTCTTTAATCTATTTGTAGTTTATTCTGGTCAGGGTTGTGAAATGAGGACTAAACATTTCTGTCTTCGAACAGGAAACCGGTTATCCAAGATCATTTATTGAATCTTTTCTGATTTGTGATGCCTTCTTCATAAAAAAACTAGATTTACACATGTAATAAAGTCTTCAATGAATGTTTATTTGATTCTGAAAGTCAAAACAAAACAAATCATACATTTTAAAATTTCATTTCTAAAAATAAGCCACATTTACATGGTTCATTTACAAATGAGCAAAGGACAAAAAAATTTACAATGTCTCCTTTTTACTCCTAATTCCCAGCTACCCAGTAACCCTTCCCCAAGGCAACCAAGGTCACCAGTTTCCTTTGTATAGTATATTTTTTCCTCTTTTGTTGCACAAATCATAACATGCTATACACTTTTTTGTATTGTGCTTCCCTCTTTAGAATAAGTTTATCTTATAGATAATTTCGTATCTGACCATGAAGAGCTTCCTCAATATTTTTATGACTATAGAGTATTCCATAAATGGATGTTTCACAATTTAGTTAACCAATAGCTCTTGACTTCCTTCTATATCAAATAAAGAATTTAATGGGCATTTACTTCTATCAACTTCCCTCACCCACATTCTCCAGTTTTAATAAATACAGTTTGGGATTTGTGACTCATACTATCTCTATATTTTGTTTTTGTATTATATCTTATTTTCTAGGAATTATAATCGTTGTTTTACATTTTCATCCATTTTCAAATTATATTTTTATATTTGCAGTAAGTATTTAGACTTTCTTTACTCTTGATCTCTTAAGTCTGAGTCATCTCCTAGTCAGCTGGGAAATGGCTTCGCTATTTTTTTTTTTCCTTCCTAGAAGGATGGGTATGTGGTATATTTTCTTAGTCCTCCCATTTTTAGGTGAGCTTTTTGTTGTGTTTACTTATGAACAATCCTTGGCTAGGTATTAAATTCTTACTTCTTTTCCCTCTTAAACGACTATAAATGTTTTCATTACCATATCTTACTTAGTATTTCAGAGGAGAAATCTGATATCATTTAAAAAAATTCTTTGAAAGTAGTCTGATTATTCTGCCTAGGCTCATAGAATTTAAAAAAATTATTTATGTAATTCAAAACTTTCTAGAATGGAGCTGGTTGTGGGTACCTTGGTTTTTAATCAACTTAATTACAGTATAATTTATGTATAATGAAATGCACACAGTTCATCTTGTTCAATGGTGTTTGACAAAAAAATGCATCTAAGTAATTAATCAGCACCCCTATGAAGATGTAGAACATTTCTATTACCCTAGAAATTCCCTTGTGCCTTTGCCATCCCTCCTTAAGTGAGTCTTCCCTAACCCCACTCCAGTCAACCACTGATCTGATTTCCATATCTATAGATTAGTTTTACCTCTCCTAAACATTCATGTAAATGGCATCATTCGTGTGTACTCTTTTGTGTCTGGCTTCTTTTGCTCAGCATGAGACTTACCCATATTGTTGTGGATATCAATAGTTTATCCTTTTTTAAAAAGTTGATGAATAGTAATCCATTATGTGAGTAAACTAGTTTGTTTATCCACTCATCTGTTGATGGACATTTGAATTTTGAGGGGGCATTACAAAAAATATTCTGTGAACATTCATGTGTAAGCCTTTTTGTGGACAGAGGTTTTAATTTCACTTGGGTAAATACCTAAGAGTGGAATTGCTGGCTCAGAGAAGTTAACTTTGTATCTGGCAAACTATTTCCAAAGTGATTCAATCATTTTATATTCCACCAGCAGTGTATGAGAGTCCAGTAGCTGTGCATCCTTGGAAACATGTGATGTTGTCAGTCCTTTTAATTTTAGCCCTCCAACTGGGGTGAAATACTATCTTGTGGTTTTAATTTGCATTTCTCTGATAACTAATGATGGTGAGCAACTTTCATGCCCTTATTGTACGTTCTTATGTCTGCCTTTGAAAAGTGTCTCTTCAAGTCATTTGCCCATTTATTTAATATGGTTTTTTTGGTTGTTTTTTTGTTAGACTGTAAGAATACTTTATATACTCTAGATGCTAGCCTTTTGCCAGATATGTGTCACAAATATATTCTCCCCGACTGTATGGCTTGCCTTTTCATTTTTTATTTACACTTTATACCACTGAGTTTCCATGGAGACATTTTATTCTTTAGTAATTCCATTATAGATTGTTATTGTAACAACCCTGGCAATTCTTCCTTATCTTTTTTGTTACTTTGTTGTCTTTTGATCTCAATCTGTTACACTGTTTCAGCCTGTTGTCCTCTCATGGCTTTTTACCATTTTTTCATAGAAGTTATATCTTCTTGTATCATAATGGGAGTGCCAGTTTTCTAAACTTGTTTTGGTTTCTGTAGTAAATTTATTTCCGAGGCTTGTTCTTCCTCTGAGTCCTTAGAACAATGTTTTCTTTTACCTTTATCCTGCAGTATTTTTTCCTGTCATGCTCATGGCTTTCCTCTCTGGTGTTTCAACAGACAGGATAAAGTCTGAGGATTTCCCTTAGCTCCATTCACTGTCCACTTGTGTGCTGCCTGAAATCCCCTCTCTGTTCAACAGATGAAGGGTTACTGAGGCACACAGCTCCTCTATCCAGGTTTTGGTGTCTCATGAATTGTCTGGTGAGCTTCTTTGGGACTCACACAGCATCTTTTTTACCCTCCCTGCTTGTTTCCCTGACACGCTGAATTGATTGAGTAAATGAAACACTGCAGTCTCAAGCAGGCACTGATACCTGGACTCCTCCAGCCTCCATTTCTGGTTTACTTGTGATGATAACTACGCTTCCCAAGATGCGATGTGGCACTCCCTACCCCCACCTCACCAAGCCGACATACCTTCTCATTCATGGTTTGGTCCTGCAGTTCAGATGTCAAAGCTTGTGTTTGGCAGTGTTGCTCAAACTTGAGCATTACTTTTCTTGTCAGAGGGAAAAAACCCTCATGCTTCACCAGAGTTGACTGAAGTTATTTGTATTAGAATGATATCTTTAAAACTATAAATGTATGCTTATTTACAAAAACAGGCAGTAGACTGGATTTGGCCAGGGGGCTGGATTATCCAGATATAAATAAATCCTGCCAAACAATTTTGTATTCCTATACTCTTACACATCTAAAACACCAAAAAAAGTTTAAATTAAATGCAGACCAAACCATTAAATCAATGAAATTCAAATGGACAACTTCAGTTTATTGTAAAAGATTATTATTTTCCTGAAATGAAGCTGCCCCTTACAATATGAATGTGGTGCTGACAGCTCCACGAAGGTTCTCTTGAGGTCGTTGTGCCTGTTCTACCCTGAGCCACATGATGATCTTATTCTCCACCACTTTTCTTCCATATGCTGTAAAGCTTTTGCTTACAAATCATGCCGTGATGTCATTTAGCCTTTACTCACCAAAAGCATCATTCTTATGTTCTTTTCTCATAATCTCTCAATAATTAAAGCAGTGCTACATGTCCCTGTGCCATCATATACACTACTGCAGATGTGAACTCTGAAATTGTCTGTCAGGACTCATTTGTATCTGGATAATCCAGCCCTTTGGCCAAATCCATTCTACTGCCTGTTTTTGTAGATAAAGTTTTATCGAAATACAACCATTGTCTATGGCTGATTTGGTGCTGCAATGGCAGAGTTAAACAGTTGCAACAAAGACTGCATAGCCTACAAAGGCTAAAATATTTACTAACTAACCCTTTACAGAAAAAAAGTCTTCTGATCCTTTCAACATCTGTCTGTTTACCTATCTATTTGAAGATTACCATCAAAAATTAAAACAAGAATTGACTTTAACATTTTCATGGAAAATGTTCATACCTCCAACAGTGTATCTGTGGATTTTTTTCTCCGAATTTCCAATTCAGGGCATAGTTATAATAAAGTAGATAATAATTGGGATTTGCTTATATCCAACTTTATATGATACCATAGAGCAGACTTTACCAATTCAAACTGAGAGAGGAGAGAGCTACACCAGCAGAAAGAACTTTATGCTAATACTGCACGCCTCCTGCAGCCCACAGCTGGGGTTTATCAGAATACAGTCAGGCAAGAGTATTAACAATGCTCTTTGCCAGGCCCAAAATGGCTGTTCTGAGGATGGAGTAATATCTCCAAATGTGTCTGCACTCCTTAGAGAAAAAGGGTATGTGGATACAAGATGCTACTACTTCCTTTCCAAGTCATGTTTTCTAGACTGGTAGATTGGTCTCATAGGACCTCCACTCTGTTGTGCACAAAGATTGGTCTCATAGGACCTCCACTCTGTTGTGCACAATGCCCTTTAAAACGAAGAGCTGTCATTGAAAACACGAGCAGCAAAACCCAACCCGCAAGTCACAGTTTCCATCACAGTGACACGTCAACCTGATTAGTACATTTGCCAGGCACCAGCTGATTTCCCGAAAGAAGAAAAGCACCTGGGAGCAGCATAATGTAATGAGGCAGATAATAGCGACAGAAATGATAACAACCCTTGGGCAGGGGATGGAAATCAGACGATGGACCTCCGAGTTCTCACTACATGAGGGAAATCATTCCTCCTGGCTATTTTTTTTTTTTTTTACGCGGGCCTCTCACTGTCGTGGCTTCTCCCATTACGGAGCACAGGCTCCGGACGCACAGGCTCAGCGGCCATGGCTCACGGGCCCAGCCGCTCCGCAGCACGTGGGATCCTCCCGGACCGGGGCACGAACCCGCGTCCCCTGCATCGGCAGGCAGACTCTCAACCACTGCGCCACCAGGGAAGACCCCTCCTGCCTGTTGAAGAAGGCTAATGGTTTAGACGGTAGTGTGATGACCATCATAAGAATCTTAGTAGCTGAGAAATCACTATCCTTTTTCTCACTAAGGCTTAGTCAAGGCCATAGATTTAGATTGACTTATTTAGCTCCTTTATTATATAACTACCCCAGCATCATGTCATTTGGGCAGACCGAAATGTTAGCCTGTGTGTTATTGTCAGCCTATATTCCCTGCCAAAATGTAGCTAAACTCTTAAGCACAGAGACCCAATGTCCAGTACAGTGTTTTGTATATAACAGGTGCTCAATACCTATTTGTTGAATAAATGTGTTCTCTGTAATCAGACAGAAGTAATAGGTTCATGGAAGAAGCATTTAAAATCACTACTGATAGTAACAAAAGTGATTTCAGGGTCATTCCTTTAGTTTTGCTTCTGATTAGAGTTTATGCCTTTTCTCCAGTCTCAGTATATTTTGAAAGGAAAAAATTGGTGTAGTACATGCTTATTTCCCCCAATTTGGTAATTTTGTGGTTGTTGTTTAATTTTGTTTTATTTTCACAGAGTCTAATTTAGTGTCTACTTCCTAGAAAATTAAAACATTCCACTTATGTTTTTCATGGGAAGCCTCAAGTAAATGAACAAGACTGACTAATTTAAGCTCCTTCCAAATATAGGAGAAAAAGCATATGAACAAGTGAAAGGTGTTAAAAACTATTTGTGCCTTTGCTTAAGATCTGATTTCATTTTTCTATGCAAAAGTAGGAGACTGTAGACATTACCTCATCCTGAGCAAAATGCTACTCTCTGGCCTGCCCAACTGACCAGCTCCCTGACGTTCTCTCTCTTGATTTCGTGTGGGAAATTCCAGGGAAAAGCCAAGATTTCAGGGTTCGGACCCTCCTGTGTGCAATTGAAAGCCAACTTTTCTTTCCTCTTGATGGCTCAAAATGAGCAATACTACTATTTAGACTGCTTCCACAGTATGAGACCAGGAATTACGTATAAGGAAATGGTAAATTAAAAGACATTAGGAATGGTTATGATTAAGTGTTTTCACAAAGAGAGAATGCAAAGTAGAGAGAGCTCCTTGTTTCTTGAACTGAGGAAACTTTATACTGGGCTAGTGTACATACATGTGTTTCAAGGGGTAGGAGTACAGAGTGAATGCATCTTTTCTCTTTAGAAAGCTACTGTTGATTGAAGACTGTGTTCTGCTCTGTTACATCCCTCATAAGGTCTCACATAATGCCTTGCACTTTCTAAATCTTTGTCAGTTCATTCTTTTGTTTGTGATTTGCTTTTTGTCTAGTTCTTGCTTGCCCTCCTAGAGTTGCACTTACCATATTTGGCAAACGGGGAAGTCATCGTGCTTTCTTTTGGGTAATGATGATTCTGGCAGGCGTGTGTATACCCATCCTTGTTGCTATGGATTTTTTTTTTGTGGCTGTGTTGGGTCTTCGCTGCTGTGTATGGGCTTTCTCTAGTTGCGGCGAGCGGGGGCTACTCTTCGTTGCAGTGCGCGGGCTTCTCATTGCGGTGGCTTCTTATTGCGGAGTACGTGCGGGCTCTAGGCGTGCAGGCTTCAGTAGTTGCGGCATGCGGGCTCAGTAGTTGTGACTCACGGGCTCTAGAGCACAGGCTCAGTAGTTGTGGTGCACGGGCTTAGTTGCTCCATGGCATGTGGGATCTTCCCGGACCAGGGCTTGAACCTGTGTCCCCTGCATTGGCAGGTGGATTCTCAACCACTGAGCCACCAGGGAAGGCCCCTGGATTTTTGTTTTAGGCTTGACATTCATGAATTTTCTCAAGTGAGTAAAGTACTAAAGCACACCTGTGACCATCTGGCACAGAATGATTTGGTGTCCAGTTTGCTGATCCACTTTGTTTTTAAGTTTAAGGGGAACTAGGTTATCCACAGCGTAGGGCAGAGTGCAGGTGAGACTTGGCATAACAAGCCTGGTGAAATGTATTCCTTTAGGTATTCCATTAGCCACGAGGGAAAACCTCAAAACCTGTGGAGGTGCTTGTGTTCTGGGTTCAGTAGGTGGCACTCTTCTACCTGGTTCACGAGAATGATCTTGAAGGCCATTCCCTCCTGGGTCTCCTGTGCCATAAGCAGTACCATGTTGCCAGGAAAGGAAACCTGAAGCCTTGCCAGGTGGCATCAGTGCCTGGGAAGTGGTGGCATGATCTGGCACATGGCCCCGGTCAGGCAGTGCTGGTGCATACCAGCCCAGGGCGTCTTACTGTCGTCTCCTTTGTTGTGGTGCCAGTTCTTGCCCTTGAGCAACAGCGGAAAAGGACTAACAAAAGGCAGACATGCCATGGGTATTCACGAGGGTGGTACTAGCTCATAAAACCAGAACGCGTAGACTCAGCATCTAAAAAGTAGTGAAACAAGAAAGCTGGGGTTTGCTGAAAGTCCCAAGCACTAGAGAAAGAAGCCAAAAGAGGAAGAGCAACCCAAACTGGGAGCTTTGCCATCTTGTTATGTATCTATTATATTTATTATAATAAATATATAAAAATATATAATAAAAACATTATATATAGTGTGTCTATATACACTTATAAATTCATATCCCTATATATACATGCTCTTATATATACCATCAAGCATTTTAAGTTTGTAGTACAAAGATGTTCCATAATAATGAAATAGCTTGACATATGGACTAGTTTGGGCAGGAAGTTCTGAAATTAAGAATAGTGGCTAGAGAAAGAAACAAGCTTGAGGTAGGAAAGAAGCAGGCACTACAGAAGAATTGAGTAAAGAAATATATGTAAATAAAAGCATGTATCATTTTGGTGTTTCCAATTGCTTCATGCTGTTTGTCTAACCTACAGTGGAAGAGTTTAAAAGATAAAGTGGATGCTTTAACTAGGGAGAATATAAGTGCCTGTTTTAATTTTCAGTGAAACAATAACTCTTTAAAAACAAGAAATTTTGTGAGATGCTTAACTTTGCAAAGATAAGTCATCTGCTTTTGCCTCTGGGGAAGCAGAGTGTTTTTGTGTGTTGTGGCTGTGCCTTTAGTGTGAGTTGAGTGAGTATGTCCAAGACTCCCCTAAGAATAGTACGATGATGTTCCATAAATCTTGTATTTAATTTACTATTAGCAGGCACGATCGATGTGTAGAAATAACTACGGTATCTTGATTTTTTTTTCCTTAATTTTTTTTCTTTTTGTAGGAACAATTTCCTCAAATAATTAGCAAAGTTTTTCACAGGTTTAGCATAAAAAGTTCTCTCTCTTCCCATGAACGGAATACTCCATCATGTTCTTCCTTTTTTCCTCTCCACTTTTCCTCCCCTGAAAGATAGAATCTTCAAGACAATTCATAAGACAGTTTTTTAGAATAGTATATGAAGAAAATAATTAAGGTAATTGTTTTAACACTCTCTAGTTATAAGGATTTTCAAAACTTACAATTTGAAAAATTACCCATCTCAAATTCTTATCGTACTTGCAAAACACACAGTCATCTTTAAGGAAAATTTGTCCTGTTTTTTTTTTTTTTTTTGCGGTACGCGGGCCTCTCACTGTTGTGGCCTCTCCTGTTGCGGAGCACAGGCTCCGGACGCGCAGGCTCAGCGGCCACGGCTCACGGGCCCAGCCGCTCCGCGGCATGTGGGATCCTCCCGGACCGGGGCATGAACCCGTGTCCCCTGCATCGGCAGGCGGACTCTCAACCACTGCGCCACCAGGGAAGCCCTTCAGTCCTGTTTTGAAGACGAAAATGTCTATTTGGATCTTGTAGTGGCTGCTAGCACAATTATAAGAACAATATTTGTTATATCTGTCTTACTAGTGAGACAATTGAAGTGTAAGAATTTTCTCTCCTAAACACGTTCCAATTAGAGGAGGTGGCATAGAGGCTTTCAGGAACTTTATGAGGAGGCCCAGAAGGGAGGCGAACTGGTGGCTGCTCAAGCCTGCACAGTTAGGGAGCGCCTCTTCCTCTGGGCCCCTTCCTACCGCCCCTCTCCCCGTGCATCTTGCTAATGAATCCTGGCCTGGCCTGGCCGTGAAATCATGTGCAGAGGAAAAACTCTGGGTTAATTCAAGCACAGGATGTTCTCTTTGCTTTGCAGCTGGTGTAGCAAGGGAGTCTAGGGCAAGTGGATTAAATCAAAAAGGAAAATGAAGGCATTCACTGTCTATTTCATCGAGGATGGCTCATTTAAAGTAAACACCATTTAAATAGTCTCCAAATGGCCCATTCTATATGAAGTCATACAGGATGCCCCCTTTGGGCTGTCATTCTCCTTTAAATGGATCGCTTTGTGTGCACAGTGTTTTAATGCCATTCAACCTTAAACCCCATATGTGGGCCTCATCGGGCCACAGGCTTCAGTGCACATGTGGCAGCCATACCTTCGACATTCTTAGTCTCTGCCTCCAGAAAGTCAGCCCAAGCAACAGGGGGAGGCAGCTGTAAAGATGACAGCAGTTAACATTTCTTCACCACTTACTATGTGCCAATTACTATGCCTAGAGATTTCTATCAATATATATGCTATCTAACTTAATCCTCACATAATGCTGTGAGGTAGAGACTGTGATTATTCCCTTGTTATAGATGAAGAATCTGATGCATGGAGAGATTAAGCAATGTGCCCAGACTGGTAAGCGTGGATCAGGGAATTGAACCCTTGCAATCAGATTCCAGAGCTGGAACTCAGTCAGTGGATATATTCAAGAGAAATAAACTCTTGTCAATTCTCCTCGCAAGGTCGACTTATCCCAAACAATAGATAATCCAGAAATTATTTCTCTTTGTCTTTGGAATGCACTGCTCTGCTTTCTGGGGGCAGTATTCCCACCTTGTTATTTGCATTTTTTTGCAGTCTGGTTTGAGGTGAGGTCAGCTATTTCCTGAGCAGCTACCTCCCTGTAGCAGTGGGCTTTCTTCATGCAAGATTGGACTCAGTGGAATAATCCGTGAACAGACAACCGAAAAGAGACTTTGCTACCAAATGAGGATACTAGACAGGTCCTCATAGTAATCAACTAGCAAGAGCCTCCCCAGAGCCCTGGAAGCATTCAGTTGTCGCAGCACTGGCTCCAGATTTACCCAGGGTCAGGCAAGAAGCCCACTGGACTGGACCTTTGAGAAGCTTCTGAGAAGAGTCCAGCTAGGGTCTTTGGGAAGTGGGTTCCTGGCCAGTTCTTTTGTGGCCCAGCCTAGTGATGATCTGCCCCTCTTTGACTTGCTTGGTAGCCTGGAAAACTCTTTTACTTTAAAAGCCTGAAGTATGAAACAGTTTCTTCCATATGAGCTCCACTAAGTAGAGAAATCTAAATAAATAAAAAGTCTTGAGGGCTGTATAGGAGAAAATCATTTTGAACATTTAGAATATGGGTTTGGGGGGTGTTTTCAATCCATTCCCCCTCAAATCCTTTTCTTTCTATTATTTAACTTCCTGAGAAGACTGAGGAGAGAGCATGGCAGTTCTAAAATACTTTTGCTGGACTTGACTCAGGTTCTGTTATCACTTTTGCTATCTCACTCCCGAACTCTAGGTCATTTTAAGGTTTCTGACTTTTTTTCATTGCTAATCTCATTCCAGTCCCCTGCCACACCCCTCTGTGGCTTTCAGTGCCCTCCCCACATCACCTTGAGGGTACAGACATTCTGATAAAGGTGCTGGGACATGATGTGATTGGGCACTCTGTGTGGATTCTCCATGGCCATGTGCAGGCATCTAACAGATACCTCTTATTCCATTAGCAGTGTTCTTTCTTGAAAGTAGTTTCAATTCCTGCTATTTCCACAAGTTTCATCTTGTACCTGTGCTAGATGGATGGTACCAGAACTAGAGGGGCAGCAAAAAAACAGCTCAAAAGTTCAAAGCAGAACGTAGGGAGAAAGCCTATTGTGCATAGTGTTTCATTCTTTTTTCCCCCCTAAGCTTTATTGAGATATAATTGACATGTAACATTATGTAAGTTTAAGATGTTCAATGTGATGATTTGACACATGTATATATTGCAAAATGACCTCAATAAGAATCTCTCTCTCTATGTATATCTATATCTCTCTCTATATAGATATATATATAGATATATATATGTGTGTGTGTGTGTGTGCATGTGTGGTGAGGACCTTTAAGATCTACTCTCTTAGCAACTTTCAAATGTACAATATTGTTAACTGTAGTCACCATGCTGTACATTACATCCTCAGAACTGATTCATCTCATAACTGGAGGTTAGTACTCTTTGAACGCGTTCACCCATTTCCTCCCCAACTGCCCTCTACCTACCACCCTCGGCAGCCACCAATCTACTTTCTCTATGATTGTTTTTTTTTTTTCTGTTAGATTCCACATGTAAGTGAGGTCATACAGTATTTGTCTTTTTCTGTCTGATTTATTTCACTTAGCATAATGCCGTCAAGGTACATCCATGTTGTTGCAAATGGCAGGATTTTCTTCCTTTTCATGAATGAATAATATTCCTCTGTGAGTGCATGTGTGTATCACATTTTCTCTATCCATTCCTCTGTCATTTGGGGCTTAGGTTGTTTCCATGTCTTGGCTATTACGAATAATTCTGCAATGAACATGGGGTGCGTCTATCTTTGAGATAAGTGATTTCATTTCCTTCAGGTATATACGCAGAAGTAGACTTTATTCTACAGATTCCCTTTGAACCTGTGTTGCATCATCTGTCTTCCTCTTACTTGGTTTACTACCTCCTTTTGAAGCATTTTTTTTTTTTTTTTTTTTTGCGGTACGCGTGCCTCTCACTGTTGTGGCCTCTCCCGTTGCGGAGCACAGGCTCCGGACGCGCAGGCTCAGCGGCCACGGCTCACGGGCCCAGCCGCTCCGCGGCATGTGGGATCTTCCCGGACCGGGGCACGAACCCGTGTCCCCTGCATCGGCAGGCGGACTCCCAACCACTGCGCCACCAGGGAAGCCCTGAAGCATATTTTACATACTCTAGTAGCTTCCAGAGAATAGAATGTGTGGGAGGTGAATTGTTTTTGAAACGTTACGTGTCTGAAAATGTCCTTATTGTATGTGAATTTTGTTTTCTCTCTCTTTTTGGAAGCTTGTAGGATCTTGTCTTTATCCTCAGGGTTCTAAATTTCATAATGATGCATCATGATGTGGCTGGATTTGTATCCAGTGTCCTGGGTATTATGTGCCCTTTCAATCTGAAAACTCATGGTCCCTTAACTTTGGGGAAATTTTCTCTAATTTCTTAGCTGACGATTTTCTCCCTTCTATTTCCTCCGTTGTCTTTTTTCTGGAGCTTCTGTTACTTGGATACTGGACCTTCTGAACTGCTCTTCTATTTTTCCCTCATGTTTTTGTCTTTTTTTTTCTTTCTAGGGAGATTTCCTCAGCTTTATATCCCATCTTACTCCTTTTAATTTTTTTCTTTCCTTCTATCCTTAATTCTCTTTACTTTCAAGTCCTCTTTTTAAATCTTATACTGTTTTTGTTTCAGCACTGCAATAAATTCTCTGAACCTTCAGTGTGTATCTGTTTGGTGTTTTTTGAAGTTTTCTTCTTCTTGCATGGTCACTGTCCTCCAAGTTGCTTGTTTCTCTTTGTTTGGGTCTCTCAGTTTTGCATTAGGGGCTTTCTAAAGATGCCTGAAGGTCCTTGATTTCTCTGTAGGTGTTTGAGGGTAGGGGACTAAAATGCTGATTGGAGCACTGAGTGAACACATAAGGCTTGTCATCTGTAAGTTTCATCATAGGCCGATCATAGGGAACCTCCAATGTCAATATCCTTCTCTTGGGTTGGTCAGGTTTTTTCATTTTCCTGCCTGGAGGTAAAAACCTGGTTGTCGGCATTTTGGGAACCAAATAAGGGGAAATAGCTGATGGTCTCAGTATCTGATATGCATATGTTCATCTAATCCCATTCAGTTTGCCTTCAACTATGCCATTCTCCCCCTAGAGGCCCTCTCTTTTATTCTCTAGAAAATAAACCTCCAGTTATTTGCTGGTGTGTGTGTGTGGGGGGGATGGGCAGATAGTCCAGGTGTGGGGAGTAGGGGAAGCCATCCAGGGATCTGAGCCCTTCTTAGTCATCCAGCCTGTCCTGCTTAGTTTAGTACTTCTTCTACTCCCAGCCTTTTGGGGGCATCTGGGGGATAAAATGAGGTGAATCTTGTCTTTCCCACAGCTAACTTAGGATTCAGGGCTGCCATGTCATTCGCCACTCTTCCCACCTGCATTGTGGCTTCCAGTATTTTGCGGTAATTGTCTCTTATACTTTCTCCTTGTTCCTTTTGGTTTAAGCCTTTAAAAAAATCCCTTTACTGTCCTTTAATTGGGTTTTGGGAGAAAGCAATTTAGGTCCTTTACCCATTTTTTAACTAGGATTATATGTTTTCTTGCTATTGAGTTGTATGAGTTCCTTATATATTTTGGATATTAACTCCTTATCAGATAAGTGTTCAATCTTCCATTTTTTCCTGAAATCCTCACTATTGCTGTTTATTTACTGAACCCCCAAGAGTCTGAAGTTTTAAAAGGAAGGTTCAGTGGCCCATGTTAAACACTCCAAGATATGTTTCAGAGAAAGAATGACCAGACCACAGCCCTTTGACCAAGAGAGTCTTGTTATTTAAAATTTCTCTTTTAAACCTAGGATATTCAAAACATTTAGTTCTTTACCCACACCTTCTTTTCTCTTCTTCTATCTCCACCTCCCCCCACCCAACTTGTGCCAGCGCTCACTGTGTTGTTCAGTCCAAATTGAAGTTCTTCATGGAGCTGCTCCAGGGAGACCTCAGGTTGCGAGTGAGGTAGTTATAAGAAAGTAGAAACATTAGGGAGGTGGGTGCAGGACAGCATGCCACGTCAGATCCATGTCAGGTTTTTATCAAGACTGCTGGGATTGTCTCTGCCTTCTTCTTACTGGCTTGGGATCACAGCAGCCATTTTCTTTAAAGCTGTGGTTTTCCTTCAAGCCCAGAAGGAGCTACGCACGTCATCAGGTTGTCTCCAGCATCACTGGATTTGGTTGTCTCTTTAAAGAGGAGCATCCCTTCAGCTTCTTAGTCAGCTGTGGAGGAAGTGATCTCAAGAGTGGCCATTCTGATTCTAGAACCAGGATCAAACTTACAAGCAAGTTTGAGAGAATGGCTGCCTCTGTAATGGGTTTCCAGCAGCATGCCCTTCTACATTTCTTCTTCAAGTATCTCCTCTAATAACTTCCAAACGTGATACCATATCATATTTATTCAAACTTGATATCATGTTTATTTTGTCATTGTTTCCTATTTAAAATTTTGTTTTTTATCAGAGAAGTTCTGTCATGTATTTCTTTGGATCTAAGTTGGTAGAGTTTCAGAGGGTAATAAATAATGACCCCGCTAACCTTCCGAAGTTCAGAATTAGTTGAGAGACAAAAATCCAAGCATATGGAGAGCAAAATCTAACCTATTACTGATTTTTACTGGTAAAGCACTTTAAAAAATGTCATTAGAGGTCTGCTGGTCAATATAGGCATGGTAATATTTCTACCCCGAATTTGACATCTTATTCACTCATTGACCAAATTGGATGACCACAGGCCACTCTATAAGTGTTTAACCCTCAAAAACTTAAAACAAGAAAGAAAAGAATAGCTCCTCAAAGGGAGTCAGTAAGGGGTGGAAAGAGAGGCTAGGGGTGTTACTCTGGTGGAAGTTCCCCCCATGGGAACATGCAGAGTGGAGAACTGTGTTCTATAATGTGAGGTGATACCAAATCCCTGAAGACACATCATTAATTTATAGCAGATGCTCAGAAAAAATAATATATTAAATCAGGTTGCGTGATACATTGAGATTTATTTCAGTAATATTGAAATCATTTTCCCATCTTAGAAGAAAGGAAGCATAGTGTTGTAAGTTTAGTCATTTGTTCCTTTGGTTAAAAAACCTTCTTTATGGTTTGGACTAAATGGAGGGTATACCTTTGGCTGTGGTAGGGAGCCCCAGCTTCGAATTCCAGCCCTGTTACAAACTAGCTGGGAGTCCTTGGCTCCCCTGAACCTCTGTAGACCTGTTTTTCATCTGCTTAATGAGGAATTGGGACCGCCCCAATACATTAACAGATAAAAAGGGTGAGAGATAAGACTGAACTTCCATAGATAAGTAGTTTCAGGGTTGGGACTAAAATCCAGATACTTTCCTTCCCTAGTCTCATTGTTTTTTTTTTTTTAAATTTTATTTATTTATTTATTTATGGCTGTGTTGGGTCTTCGTCTCTGCGCGAGGGCTCTCTCTAGTTGCGGCAAGTGGGGGCCACTCTTCATCACAGTGCGCGGGCCTCTCACTGTCGCGGCCTCTCTTGTTGCAGAGCACAGGCTCCAGACGCACAGGCTCAGTAATTGTGGCTCACGGGCACATGTGGGATCTTCCCAGACCAGGGATCGAACCCGTGTCCCCTGCATTGGCAGGCAGATTCTCAACCACTGCGCCACCAGGGAAGCCCCTCATTGTTTTTTACTGTATGCATTTTAGATTGACTTGAACTGAATTTAGACAAAGTAGTTTGGCAGCACAGAAGCGATCATTCATTTGTTCATTCACTCACTCATTCATTCATTCAACACAGCACCTTCTTTTTATGCCAAGTACCGTGCTAGGCAATACAGATGAGCCATGTCCTTGACTCCGTAGCAGCATACAACCTCTGTCCTTACGCATTTGCAGCTATTAGTGGCCACCTTGACCACCCTTCATTTATAGCCTCACTTGAAGGGCTTCAAACTGATCCCTGGAAGAGATCCAGATCTCCTTGGATGTCTTGAATCCATCATCCCTGTTTTGCTTTCCCTGAGACCTAGAATAACGCCCCCACAGTTGACATGACCCACCTCCAAGAATTAGCTCATCCCAGCTTAGCACACAAGCTCTTCAAGTGACTAAAGAGAAAACTTACAGAGTAAGGTCTAGGACCATACATTGGCCTCATTATGTTTTCCTCTTTCTGTTTATAGGATGCTCAAGTTGGCATTACTACGTAACCATGCCAATGCCAGCCTCCACCTTCACAATTGCAGTAGGATCCTGGACAGAAACGAAGCCAGAGATCTGCTCATCAGATGATCTGGCAACAGAGAAATCCTTCTCACCTTTCGAGGCTGACTTCAGGTTTGTACTTGGGAACTTGATGAAAAACAAACACTTGAGGGAGCAGTATGATGCATTTATTCCAAGCACTGGGAATGTGAGTCATTCCTGCTGAGAAATTAAACCAAAATATGATTAATCAAAGCAGGAAAAGCCCTGCTGGGAGAGAAAGAGAGTTGAGAGGCAGAAATGTGGGCATATTGTTTATGCAGAAAGAAAGAGAAATATATATGAAACCCTCTGTGTAGTCAGGTGAAATATTTTTATGTGTTTCATTAAGTCAACAGAATCTTCAGATTCAATACTCTCCTTCTACACCTTTTAACTTTGGTTTTCAGTACTTGTTCAAAAACACAACTTAATAGAAAGAAGTTGCTTGTCTGATGGATTACCTTGTAGGCCACTCTGCTGTTTTGGTTCCGAGACTGCTATTAGCAGTGCGTTTGTAGGGGCAGCCCTACAAACGTAGGGGGAGTCAGCCTCCTTAGGAGCACAGGACATGAGGAAGCTGTCAGACGGCCATTGGGTTATAAGAATCCTGCCGGGTCAGGGCTCTGTTAACTTCAACAGCAATGTCTTCTTTTTCAGGGTCAATCAGAGAAAATAAAAAAATTTTTTTTTAAATTAGTATAGGCCTTAGGATATTTACTTGCAGCCTCCCAAGGCATTCACCTATTTGTAGTTTTCAGAGCCAATAGGGAGGAGAATGCACATATGAGGCACAGAAGTGTGCTCACTGTGCGCTGTTGCATCATGCTTTATCCCTAGGACTTTGACAGCCACCTCGGTTTAATCTTTTTTCCTGTTTACAGAAAGTCACTAAGTCAGTACCTTTTGGTGGAGAGTAATGATACAGATGCTTAGTTCATCCTTGAAAACCAACTAAGATACGCCCTTAGTGCAAATTCCTTTTGTTTTATTTTGCTATGTTGCTTTCATTCTTACCACAGTGACAACAGTGGTTGGTATCCTTAGGAGATAAAGCCATTGAGGCCTCTCTTAACATAGGCACGACTTATTGCCCGCATTTACTTTTTGGAGGAAGGGAAGTAATTTCTACTTGCTACTCAGTAACTTGCCTATTTTGGACTGTCAGCCCTGAGCTATATAGAGGATCCTAGACTGCTTATTGGCTTTTACTTATGCACTCTTGAGGGAAGAAGAGAATTGTGGACAGAAGTGACATGCTGCTTTCACATGGGAACATTTAATTGCACGTGCAACCCTCCGATACTCTCTTCCCTTGTTACTGAGATCACAAAGTAGGCCTCACTTTGCAGTTGCAGGCAGCCTAGACTTCTGAGTGGGGAGGACAGGTGCCCTGGAGAGTCACTTGGATTCACAGTGCCCTTGGTATGAGTGAGAAATAACCTTTTTTTCTGTTAAGCCACTGAAAAACTGGGGCTATTTCTTACTGCAGCATATCCTAGCCCATCCTGAATTGATACAGAAGCCACTGGATGTGGCAGTCAGGGAAAGTCTTGATCTAAATGTCATCTCAGTTAGTTCTGAGGATAAGCCTGTAAGTTAGATAGGCTTTATTATCTCCATTTTTCACATAAAGATACTGAAGCTTCAGACAGCAACTTGTTCATGTTCAGAACCCTACTGAGTTACAATGCCCAGATTCACATCTGGGCTTGACCCCCTAGACAGGTGATTCAGAATCTTGCCTGGGGACTTTTAAAAACTCTATGTAACATCCACACCTCACCTGGAATCTGATCTACCTTCCCACCTGGAGAGTCAGCACCATGACTGAGCCACGGTTGTTGATTGGAACCTGTCATGTTGGAATAGAAAGCAGAAGTTGAGAGCATTGCCTTTGAGGCCGAAGGTGCCATTTGTACTGATTGGATGTGTCTCTGGGCAAGCCATACTTCCCTTCTCTGTAGAATAAAGACTTTGTTCGGGGTTCTCAGATTCTTTGTGGTGAAGAAGCACTGTGCTCTTCATCTACACCCTCAGGACTCATTGACTCTTAGGGGAGGTGTGCATTGAAACATGTGTGCCTTAGGAAGAGAGGCAAAAGCAAAGACAGAAATTTGTTATTTTGTCCTTCTAGCCATATTTGCAGAGACACAAGGTGGGGGAGTGGGCAGCAGCCATTTCTCGTGTGTGCTCTTTGCTGCCCAGAAGTAACTGCAATGGCTTTTCACTCTTCTTGCACCCATAATTGTGATGGGAGCAGGATATGGACAGATTGGGTGGGGATTCTGGGAAGAGATGGTATCTGAAATTCCTAATGGGGTTTAGGGGAAGGGGTAAATCTGTTTCCTCTTTTGTCCTCCTGAGTCAGAACCAATTGAGAAACAGACAGAAGGAGAGCAAAATAAAGGGTTTTTTTGGTTGATAGAAGCTGGGCGGAGGGAGTGTTCGGGTGCACAGTTTCAGTGGGCTTTCTAGTACTTCATTTCCAAATTAGACAAACTTACCCACCCACCCAGTGACCCACTCAGCTGGACCTCTGCCAGCCTCCACAGATGCACACAGACTGCCCAACAGCCAAAAGTAATCCCTCTGTGGGCAAGCGGATTAAACAAGAGAAAGCCCAGAGTGGCAAGCCAGTCTGATCAGCTGTGGAGAGAGGTCAAGAGTACCACTCCGGGGAAACATGTCCTTGTATGGAAACAAGGGCCTGCAGAATGGAGTCCCTCCCGCACGCCCTTCCGCGTCTGACATGCTATGACTAAGTTTTCCCTCCGTTCATCAAAAATGTACTGCTGATAAATTAGTAGCTTACATTTGCTTAATCCTTCCCTGGCTGCGTGCTTCATGTGTGCTGTCTTTAGTCATCAAAGGGTGGCTTTGTGTTTTTATCCATTAAATCTTTGGCTCCATGCTAAGTTTGCCAACAGAGGTGCTCTGAAGTGCCAACCGCAGTGGTGTTTTTGGTTATGTTCACATCTGGTCCCCTTGGCTCCCCCCCAGTACCCCCCCGCCCCGCTGCCCTTTTCTACTTCAAACCTTCCTGAGACCGCCAGTTCAATTCATGTAAATGTAACGTATGCAGGGGCCTTATATACCACAGGCTTGCGTTTGACTGAAGTGTTCATCTGGGTCCCAGAAATTTGACCAAAGTATTGGTCACTGAACTTTTGATCACTGTTCATGTGGCCTAAATTATCGGAAGAACATTCTCTCTTCCAGCTCCAGTCCCACACATGCTCTAGCCCATTCTGGGTGAGCAAATACGTTAGTTAACAGGCACTTAGGTAAACTTTTGAAAGTTTATCAACTTTCTTTGGCTGCGGTATAACCTTCTCCAGCCACAGGGGAATCTTTGTGTTATGTTTAACCTCTCAAAAGGCCTTTGTTAAAGCATTGTCTTCACTTGGGGGCCGTACAGTTTAAGCACGACATGGAAACTTGGATAAAGTTCAGAGGACTCAGGAAAAATGATTGAAAGCATGGAAAGCAGGCAACCCAAAGAAGAAAAGTCATTGAGGTTGTTCATCCTAAAGAAGGGAAGACTTGGTAGGGGAAGAGGTCTTCTTTAGAGTTGTAAAGGCGATGAAAAATTCCCTTGTGGACCTTGGAGGATGAATGCTGTTTCTATCTCTTTGAGAGTCTGGAAAAGAAGGAATAATATATATATATATAACATATTATACATATATATAAATCATAGGGAAAAATGCGAATTTCCAGTACACCCTTCACTATGAGAGAAGCCTTTCCATATCTTTCTGGCTTGGTTTGATCTCTCCAGCCCTTGCTCCCTCAAGGTATTTCGGCTTTCCATCTCTTACTGCACCCATCTCAATTTGCTTTGCAATGTACTGAATGCCCTGAGAAAATGCATCCAGCTTCCAGACACTACTACATCACTGTATATATCGACATCATTGTCGACAATTCATTGGGGGCTGGTGCTGGGATTTTGAACACTCGTGATTTTTATGGTAAGCAAGCATCTAATCCGCTTGCTGAAATATGTTAATAAATTGTGTAAACTGTGTCACCGTACCTTTCAGAATTTAAAATTTTTTCTCCCAAGAGAAAAAGCTCCTCAAAGATAGGGTTGGAGGGCTTCCCTGGTGGCGCAGTGGTTGAGAGTCCACCTGCCGATGCAGCGGACGCGGGTTCGTGCCCCGGTCCGGGAGGATCCCACATGCCGCGGAGCGGCTGGGCCCGTGAGCCATGGCCACTGAGCCTGCGCGTCCGGAGCCTGTGCTCTGCAACGGGAGAGGGCACAGCAGTGAGAGGCCCGCGTACTGCAAAAAAAATTTAAAAAAAGATAGGGTTGGAGATTTATTCATACGTGTGTACACAGCAGCATCCTCTGAGGTGCCTTGAATAGAGCAAGGATGCTGGAAATATTTACTAAATTGTCAGGTTGAACCGAGGAAGGGGTTTTTGAGTAAAGGCTATGCATTCCCAAGGGAGACTTTTCCAGCCATTCCTTTTGAACCTACGACAGGGAAACGTTTGTGTCAAGTGGTTCTAGTTCAGAACCTTCTTGAAACAAGAGGATGGCTGAAGGAGAACTTCCTGACAGTTTTCAATCTTGGGATTATGAGTAAAACACGGTCACTCTCACTCCTTGGAAGGACCTCTTATAAAATAATTTCAGCCTAGAAATTGTATGAGAGGGAACCAGTGACCAGGTTCCCATCATTTACTAGCCTAACATATATTTCACCAGTTCTTCCCACTCTTGCCCATTAATGGGCAGTAACTACAAAAAGGAGCAGGAAGGGCTTCCCTGGTGGCGCAGTGGTTGAGAGTCCGCCTGCCGATGCAGGGGACACGGGTTTGTGCCCCGGTCCGGGAAGATCCCACATGCCACGGAGCGGCTGGGCCCGTGAGCCATGGCCGCTGAGCCTGCGCGTCCGGAGCCTGTGCTCCGCAACGGGAGAGGCCACAACAATGAGAGGCCACAACAGTGAGAGGCCACAACAGTGAGAGGCCACAACAGTGAGAGGCCTGGGTACCGCAAAAAAAAAAAAAAAAAAGAGGAGCAGGAAGCCAGAGAACCACATACCAGCTGAGCTCAGCTTCGAAAAAAATCCAGGGTCCCAGTTAACTCAAGAAGCATCATGAAGTATGTAGAGAAGGAGGGTCAGCAGTGAGGAGCTTATGATGATTCACGATGTGATGAAAAGAATAGTTCTTACTCTTTAGGAATGTTGTGTGGATTAATTGGGATAATGTACATAAAGTGTTCAGAACAGTGCTTGGCACATAGTAAATGTTCAGTAGCAGTTGTGGTAGGAGTTATTGTTTATTCTTATTATAGTTAGTATTACAGATTATTAATTAACAATCGAATATTATTAATAATCTGTACTGTTAATATATTTACTCTGGTTACAAGTCTGGGCACAAGGAAGAGGTAATTACAAATGCTTGATTTGTTGGTATCGAGAGTATATTGGAGCAGGCACATACACAGAGATTAATAACTGAAGGTTAGCGTGAAAGGAAGATACAGCACCTTTGAGTTAATACTGGTTCTGTGGAAGACTATTCTTGACTCTATGCAAGTACAGTGTTGCCTCACTGCTTCAGGAACATGGCTGTTGTATGAAGAGAGGCTTCTGTGGTGGGTTGTCATGGAATCACAGAGCCAGAAGAAATCTTAGAAACCATTTTAGGTTTTCTGTTTGTTTGGTTTTAATTAAAGCATAATTAACATACAACAGAATGCATGGATCTTAAGTGTTTGGCTTGATGAGCTTTTGATGATTGTATGTACCCTAAACCAGACAGAGAACCTTCCATCACCCCCGTGAGTTCCCTCACACCCCCTTCCAATCAATTCCTCCCCTCCCCCAAGCAGCCACTTTTGTGAGACCATGTTAAGAGATGAGGAAAAAAGAGGCCCCGGATACTGAGTTGCTTGCCTCAGGTCACAGCTAGCCAGTCTGAGAACAGACTCTGAAGCCTAGGTTTCCTGATCCCCACGTTAGGAACACACGTGTGGCTTCCCAGATGCCATTTCCATTTTTATTGGGAGCCTTAATGGTCTCACATAGCTTGATTATAGCTAGATTGCCTTAAAGTCCTGCATATTCTCCCAGGCTTTGATTAAAATGGTGCTGATTCACACAACCGGAATGACCTTCATCACCCTGGCTAGTGCCATTCCTGTCCAGAGAGAATTTAACTCTCCTTTTCATTTGAGCGAAGTGGCTTTTTTGGGTATACCTTTGGCTACCCCAAACTGTTCTCTAAACTTTGGTTGAATTGATGCACCAGCACAGTACTTGTCATCAGGTGGACAGTTGCAGCCTTTTCAGTTAGATGTTTACCAATAGGCACTATACTCACTCTCTGTAAGGCAAGGTTATCAATCCAGGGACTTTGGCTAGCGTTCAATGTCAATAATGATACTCTTCCTGTCACTTTATCCTGGCAGAAGTTTTTATGGGTCTCCACCCATTTCTCTTACCCTAAACTGTGGTGAAATGTCATCAGTGCTGGAAGCTGTGTTCTATGTCCCAGGCTGGTGGAGAGCAAGGCTTATCTCCATAGCTGTGTGGATCTCCTTGGGCAGTGCTGGCCTTGGATGGGTGAAAGGCACTTCAGAAACGTGGAGAGGAATTATTGTTGCAGTCTGCCCTTATTGGGATGTGCCAGAATTTTCAGGTTTTTCAGTATTCAGTATGAATCTAATAAGCACCTATGGTTAGAATTATAATTTGTAAATTTAAATTAGAGAGGCTTTCCATTCTGTTTGAATAAAGGATGTGTTAACCGGTGGAAAAATAGAGTTTCCTTTGATGTCGGTTTCTTTGGGTAGATAAGTTCTCTTGAGGCCTCTGAGTCAGGTTCTAGGAATTCTTTTTCAGCTCCACCTTTGACAGAATAACTGGCAGTGGTCAGATGGTATGGGCTGGGCTCTGGTCTGTTTCCTTAAAAGGTTGATTCAGTTAAATTTGTATTGAAAGTGGATTGGGGGAAATACTGTATCAAAGTGCCTCTGTATTCCTTAACAGCACAACTTTTGATGGCCTTTGTAAAGAACAGCTAGGTTACTTTTCAGTAAAATGGATTGTATTCTTTTGAAAAGCTTTGTCATTTGGTTCGCGTGATACATCAGTGAGTCTGTATCTTTTTTTTTTTTTTTTTTTGCGGTACGCGGGCCTCTCACTGTTGTGGCCTCTCCCTTTGCGGAGCACAGGCTCTGGATGCTCAGGCTCAGCGGCCATGGCTACGGGCCCAGCCGCTCCACGGCATGTAGGATCTTCCCGGACCGGGGCTCGAACCCGTGTCCCCTGCGTCGGCAGGCGGACTCTCAACAACTGCGCCACCAGGGAAGCCCGAGTCTGTATCTTTTATTGTAGAACATTTCAGAGTGAGATCTTTAACTTGGTTGCACTGTCCCTTCCTTTCTGAGTTGCAAATTGTCCCTGAATTGGAGAAGATTTTCCCCGTAGTGACATTTGAAAGGCACGTTTCTGAGGGCAGGAAATTGCTTTTTATTTTGGTGGGGGGTTGTTTTGTTATTTTGAATCTCGGAGGTTCCCCCTATTTATTCTAAAAGAAGATTTTACTACTTTTACTTAGCTTAGATTGAAAATAGTCGATTCAGCACATTGATAAGTATTTTGACCTGTCATTTTTCACCACTGTGCAGAAACAGACAAGCCAGGAACCAAAATGAACTGCTTTGCTTATAAGCCCATCAGAGCCACTGTCTCCCAGAAGTTGTCTGTGTCTGTGAGAGTTCCTCATCTCCATGGCAAGGGGAATAAACCTGATTTACCAATAAAACGCATCTACTTATTTCATGTTATTCCCAGGTATGTTGGTGTTTGTGGTCACATGGAATACCCCTGCCGCTTCCAGAATGCTTCTGCCACCACCCAGGAGATAATTCCTCATCGGGTCTTCGCTCCAGTGTGCCTGAAGGGTGCCTGCCAAGAGACCCTTCTGCCGCTGATCCCTCCTTGCCTCTCAGCAGCACACTCTGTCCTGGGAACACACCCGTTCTCCAGGCTGGATGTACTCATTGTTCCTGCCAACTTTCCGAGTCTGGGGATGGCCAGGTACGTTGTTCTGTTGCGGCTCTGTGGAAGTTTTTTGACTACTTCTTGCTTTCCCTGAGCTCTGTCAGAGCAATCGTTTGGTTAGGTTGGAAGGGCCGTCTCACTGCTGCCTTGAGGGACGGTGTGTGTATACTCCACCACGCATGAGCCTTTGGGTGTCATGGGCTCAATTCAGTCGCCTTGAGAGTAAACACTCACATTGTTGCTGGGATTGAGAACACACTGTGCCCCCAGAGTGGTGTATGTTGGATTGTGGCTAATCAGGGGCTACTTAGCTCAGGTGGTGAGAGCATGATGCTAACGAGCCCAACGGTCATAGCTCTGGACAGAGTAACACAACTTGGTTCTAGAGCACAGGCTGCTCGCGTAATCCCAACCAGCTGTCTCATGCATTCTCACCACTGGTCACAAGGGCAACGACTTGAGAGCCCCTGTGTCAGAGAGACTGTGGATGAATCAGTGTAAATCTATCACGGCTGCTAGAAAAACAGCGCAAAGCAGATGGCTCACTAGGGAAGGTTGGGGGGGGTCACTTGTCTTGCTACTATTTTTTAATATAATAAATGTATTATTCTTACTGTCATCCCAGTTTAGTTCCTATGGAAAATCAAGACCTGAAAGTTGAACCTTTTCCTATATGTAATTTATGCCTAAAATTCATTCATTAATGCTGTTGTTCATTCAGTAATAGGTAACTGCGTTTCACTCAGTGTTTTACTTGGTTATGTACTCAGGATTTTCTTGGTTCTATTTCTGTTTGAAAATCTTAATCATTAACAGTGAATATGCTCGACTAAGGATGGGAAAAATAAGCTCATCAAAACATGTGACTTTAAGTTTTTCCCTATTAGTCAAGGAAATTCCTGCTGCCAATTAATTTCTATGCTTTTGAACAGCTGTCATTCGTGGTGTTTTCCCTGAAAGCTGCACACATTCTTAGTGAAACCCATGAGTAGATAAGAACTGACCAGAACATTTGCTTTTGATCTTTACTATATACGTATACTTTTTAAAAGCTGGCTGGTAGTTTTAATCCTTGAGGAGGTCTGAGAAGGTCATTTAGACTGACGTGTATCCTATATTCATGAACATAATGGGAATGTAAAAACTAGGATCATTATATATATTTGGTTATGTGCCTCATGTAATTGTCTTGGCTGTCTATATATAGAATTTGTCTTGACAAGGGGTCTTCTTTGGTCCCTTTGAAGAGACTGCTGGACTTAATTTGAGTGGAATTACTGGCAAAGGAAGGGTCGTTTGTTAAATGTGTCTGATTTGTACACCGTTTTGAGGGACCGTGTTTATTTGGGAGTTTTTAGCACTTTGTGAGAGTTGCAGTTTTTCAGGGCATGTTTGCTAACAGTTCCATGTTCTGACCTGAGGGAACCAGAGGCATAGTATTTTTCATACAGAGAAACTTATTTATTTTCTATAGCTCCTTTCTGGTATCAGTCTGCCAAAACCAGAAATTGTTGACCTGTAGGCCAATCTATAAAGCTTTTCTTTTTAAGTTTGTGTGCCCAAGCCGTGTGTTTGCTTCTTTTTGAGATATTTAAATTGATTTAAACATGCCTAAATCTGTTTTTTTAACGTAGTAAGCCTAAGTACCCTACGGCCAAATGGTACTGGGCACAAATGTCAAAAACTGTGATGGTGATAATAACTTAGCAGGAACAAGACTGCTTTTATGCTTAAAAACAGGAGAACCGTACATTTAAAAATTTGTGGTTGGTTGTCAAATACCATTTTTTTCCCTTCTTTTTAGACTGTAGAAATAGTCTGCCCTGGTCTAGATGTTTTCCTGGGCTTAGTTACCTCTCCCTGTATTTGAACAGTGGAGGAGGGATTGTGGTATCTTCCACTGCCAGTTGGGGGTACGGAGGCACTGTTTTTCCTAACTCTGACCTAAATTGATTCCACTTGCTTGGCTTGACTCTCTCGGGATCCCCACACCTTGAGCCACATGCAACTGAGTGAGGTTTATGACTCAGCTGGCTCCTGGGGCCCTGTTGCCTTATTTATGGTCAAATCTTTGCTTGGGGCTCTATAAAGCAAACTGAAACAAAAATGACAGTCTTGTAGGTCAATTCTGTACCCTAAAGAGGAGCAGAGAAACCCCAAGTCTAGTAGGAGCCACTCAAGAAGACGTCTAAGAGAAAAACAAATACCGTATGCTAACACATATATATGGAATCTTAAAAAAAAAAAAAATGGTACTGATGAACCTAGTGGCAGGGCAGGAATAAAGACATAGACATAGAGAATGGACTTGAGGACACGGGCTGGGGAGGGGAAAGCTGGGGCGAAGTGAGAGTAGTGTCGACATATGTACACTACCGAATGTAAAATAGTTAGCTAGTGGGAAGCAGCCGCATAGCACAGGGAGATCAGCTCGGTGCTCTGCGACCACCTAGAGGGGTGGGATAGGGAGGGTGGGAGGGAGGCTCAAGAGGGAGGGGATATGGGGACCTGTGTATGCATATGGCTGATTCACTTTGGTGTACAACAGAAACTAACACAGTCTTGTGAAGCAGTTATACTCCAATAAAGATCTATTAAAAAAAAAAGACATCTAGTCTGAAATTTGCCATTGTCCTATTAGTTGTAATGCGCTGGAGATCAAAGGATTCCTTGGTAAATTAAATGCTTCTTTCCTGAGTCCACATTTTATAAACATGTATGTAAGATCATAAATTCCATACCTCTGGATTTCTTTAGTGACTAGGTCTTAATCATAATGAATAACATTTTACATAAACTTAGTATTCTTTTTTAGTAGATGACATTAAGCAGTCCCACATGAACTAAAATGGGTGAATTGTTAATAAAAGTTTTAAAAACTTTGGGGATAATATCCATAATGATTTCGCTGTATTTTACATATTACATATCGTAGTTCACATGAATAACCTTAAAACTCTCCGCTCTGAGTCTGTTTTTGAGCCTGATTCTGATATTTCAGTAAAGCAAGAAAAAAACATTTGTACAATTTGAATGTATGATAATGACAAGTCAATTTATAACAAAGTAAATAATGAAACGACAACTGTTTAGAATTTGGAGTGTTTTTCACTCCAAATAGCAGTAAGTAGAACATTTATCAATACTGCACTTCATGATTTTTGTCACCTTTTAATATACTAGGAACTGTTACTTATCAACCCCTCCAGGGGAGAGATACTTTCATTCTATTCTGATTTTAAGAAAAATGACTAGTTTGCCTCTAAGGCACTATTCACAGTTGCATTCCCATCCTTTTCTCATTTTGTAAATGTGGGATTTCTGTTTTTGTTTCATGTTACGTTTGCCTTCTATAAAGGCTGAATCTGCCATATGAGGAGCTGTGGAGTGTACATTTCTTGGATTGAGTAACATGTTATCTAAACAAAGATAAGAATGCATTTTAAATGAGTCTCTAATGTATAGAACAACTCTCTTCATGTTGGTGTAATTAGCATTCTGTCATTTTCATTGTGTCCTCTTATTTTCTCAAATGTCTCAGCCAGGCATTGACTAGTAAGCCTAATTTCCTAGGTATTGCAAAATTCATGAAAGGAGTTCGTCATCCTCCTTACACTCTTTGTTATAATAATAATAATGTTAATGGAATAATATCCTGGAATCAGATTTATGACAGTTGTCTCAAAATTAACACCTCAGTCTTACCTCTGTGTATGTTTGTAATAAGTGCTTTGCTCCACCATTTGTCTTTCAGCGGTTCACAATTACATGTCACGGGGTGTAATTAGGTTGGCAGAACTACCTTGCTGACATCGAAATACGTTCTTGTTTTTTTTCCTCCTCTATTTGAATTGGAAGAATCTTCTGCAAATCATTTCAGAGTGGTTTTATGTATAGAGCATTGAATAAAAAAGCCACGCCCTCTTTGGCTGTGCTTCCCCCCTCTACCATTCACGTGTAGTTTCACCCCAGTCCTTCTTGGAAAACTGGGGACAAAAAAAAAAAAGGTAGCAGTGTGGTTGATGATAGGTGACCAATTCTGCTTTGATCTTTTTCCCTCTGGTTCTGTACCAGATTGTCTCGTTCATCAGTTCATTTGTTTGTTTCTTTATTCATTTATTCATTCTTAAAGTTCTGTTAAGCGCATACTGTGTGCCAGGTAGGATTTAAGATGCTGAGTCTACAAGGGTGAACAAGGTTGATGAAATCTCTGTCATTACGGAACTTACATTCCAGTCAGGGGAGAAAATAGTATACATGAAAACAAACAACTAAGATGTGTGCTATGAGGGAAATATAGCCACATTAAGTGACAGAGTAACTGGGGACCAGTAGCATCGTTAGGGTGAAGAGGCAAAGGCTTCTTTAAAGAGTGACTTTTGCAGTGAGACTGAAGAACAGGAAGGAGCCAGTCTTGTGGTAATCTGGTGGGAAAGCAACTCAGGCTGAGGGAAGTTCAAGTCCAAAGGCCCCAAGGGAACCGTTGTAATGGGCTGGAGGGGCAGAAAGAAGGCCAGCACGACTAGAGGGCAATGAACTTTTAGAATGGCTTTCCTTAGACTCATTTTGGGCACCAGGAAATGCCATGGTCCTGCAGGGCTTGGGTCACCTGAGCCACCCATACACCCATTTGAGGAAAGTGAGGGAGAGCCCCTAAGAAAGGGCAGAGGTTGAGCAGAGACTGATGGTTCCACGCAGTCCTGTGTATATGGAGAGAGTAGTCAGAGAGGTCAAATCATTTCTCGGCTTTCTGGGGACCAGTGGTGCCATAGCATCTTGTGACTGACTGACTGGAGCCTGACTTGGCTTAGCATCTACTGTGCTTGAGCAGAATTCTCCACTGAGGGGGCATCAGAGCACTTGGTACCCAGACTGGCAACTCTCCCCAGTGGCTGCTGGTTGATTCCTTGCAAGTTTTTTTTTTTAACACAACAGGTCACAAGGAGGGAGGCATTATTTATATGTTTGCTCAGCCTAATTTTTAAGGTTTTTAAAGACTGAGCAAAAATAGGACTGATAGATAAAGAACATAGAGAAATAATTATCAACTACTGAAACATCTTCAGTGCACTTCACAGTGGAACAAAACTATAAAGCTCCCAATTACACATGACTTGTTCTTAAAAGATTGGATTGTGCAATAAAAGGCTTCTGAATGCTTGTAAGAGTTGCTGACTGTTGCATGCCCAATTTTCTTAAGTGCCTCAATTTGCAAATAAGCGGTGTGCACATACATGCCCAAGAATGAATGTAACGAGCTCTCCTTCCACCTCCTCCTCCTGGGGTTAGACAGGGTATTGCCCCGTTTATTCTTATCTCCCAGCCAGTGTGTAATAGAATAAGCAAAACATAACGTGCTGGTACAAAGGGCCTGTTGTTTTCAGCCTTCTAATTGTGCTCCTTTCTGTTGGGGAAGGAAGCGGTCGTAAATTTTTGTCATTATCTTAAGTAGCAAGGTTTCACAGTTTTGGGAATTTTTCTTTACTTGTTCTTTGTTAGCTTCTACTTGAAGTTTTGGCTCCCCTAAACCAAAAACTGCTATACATTTCCACAATCCTCTTGTAAATGTCAGGGGCTGTGACCCCTTGATTTCAAGGCAGGATGCAACCGTAGGGATTCTTTCCTTGGGGAAACTGATTTTGAGCCAGAAATTAGTGTACCTTTCGGTTCACCAAGGTTGCCAGCTCCTCTGCTCTCTCTGGTGTGCTGTGGATTTCGGGGTCTATGTGTGGGTTTAAGTTCTTTGTTATTGTTGCTGTTTGTTTCCCAGACTTTAATAAATTCTTCTTTCTGCATGGATTGTTTTAAAAAGTATTTTGAAGGAGCACTTCTTTCCCTGTTTTCCTCTATAACTCTTTTCTGTTTTTACAAACAGGGGGTGTGAATGATAGAAAGCAGCTCATACCTTCTGTTTTTCCTGTAAAATTTTAATCCTTTGTTTACTGGCACCCCTGCCATTGCTGGAGCAATGAGCAAATAGGATACGTTGTGAGTAGCAAGGTCCACAGGCCCACACGAGGGGCCTCAGGCCCCTCGATGCTTCCCCTTTGTTGCTTTCTTTGTGTTTATCTCTCCACTCTGTTTCCTATTTTTCTTCTTAAGAAAATTACCTGACTTTATTTTCCTCCTATCTTATAGAGAAGGGCTTTCCCCCTCTAATGTGCTCTGGTTCTTTCATTTTTCTCTCTTGAAATATAAACAGGTATTCATAAGGCGATGTTCTTCTGGGACTCTGGAAGCCCTTGACTGTGATTATTTGGTTAGTTTTGACAATATCAGTCTGTAGTGATTGAGACAGGAGTGAAGAGGTGTGCGTATGCTACATCTTTTACAGCGCAGGGACAGGAGAATGTATGATGTCCCCAAGTCCCTTAGAGCTGGGAAGTCAGAGACAGAAGTAAAAGGGCCTCATCCTGGGACGGCTGTCAGAGCCTGGGGTTCAGACTTAGGCAAGACTTATCTGTAACCCTCTCTGGGGTATATATATTTGCTTCAAGGTCCCCCTGTAGAATCATAGTGTCATGGAGTCTAGTTGAAGATCAGTGTTCACTATGGGCTCGCTTTGAGGCAACCATAGAATCTGGGTACCGGGCAAATTCCTGGATCACATGAGTATGTTGGGGCCAGATTCTCTGTATAGAGGAACAGCAGGCAGAGTGAACTCACAGCTTTTGGCTTAGCCAGAATCTTCTTCTTGCCATCAAACAGCTGCGCTGCTTGTCAGAACCCGAAGTAGCATTTTATCACCATTTTACTACGATTCCTCCCCCTCTGAAAGATTACGCTTAAGTGTTTTGTCTTCTTTGAACTGTTCTCCACACACATAGACTGAACAGTCCTACCTTCAGAGGACACTGCTGGGGCCATTCTTCAAGAGAAGTTGTCAGGCCTTTGAAAGGCCTTCCTGAAGCAATCATCCATCTACCTACATTTGTAATCTTCTCTCTCTATTGATGTCATCCTAGGCCCCTAATCTTTTCCAGCCCTCGAGCCTGAGATGGCCAGTTGGCCCTACTTTTCCATCTTTCTATTGCAAAGAAAAGCCTTGTATTTTTTTCTCCTCTCAGTTATTTCTCTACAGAAGCACCATTACTGAATAGAACATACATTCCTTGGGTGAAAAAGTACCATGGAATTGAATGTGCAAAGTTGTCTGAGTTGGAATATTACCAATCTTGTGCGTTCTCACTCCTTGAAGCACTTCACAGAGTGAGAGAATGCTCCTGGCTTCTGGACTGTGTTGTGTGTGCATGTGGCCATGGAGCGGTGTATGTATTTCTCTTAGGGCTAGACTCCTTTTAGGGAAAACACCAACTCCGGAAACAAGCAAGGCACAATCTATGAATAGCTCTGCTCAAGGGAACATTGCCTCTGTTGTATGATAGCCATTGTGCATCTGGAACCCACCACCGTCTGAGCCCCAGAAGCCTGTTTGCATAAAGTGGGTAAGAGATTGCCTTGCCACTTTACCCACCCCTAGAATGTAATTGGAAGAGTATCCCAGCTACTTTTCTTAAAAAGAAGCATTAACTTTAAAAGGCCAAAGATGTGAGGAAACGCTCCTTTAAAAGTGTGTTACTTTTTAAAAAATTGATTAACTTGTGGGATTTGTGGGTACACTGAAAAGGTCCACTCTGATTTAACCCCAGAGTGGAGCTTGAAGAAGCTTGAAATAGAAATATTATATTTCTTGGTTAACTAACCATGCTGTTTATCGAGGTGCCTCCTCAGAGAGTCTAGACATTGTTCTGGAAAGACAGAATGCCAAATCTGCCCTTTATGTTCCCAGTCAGCTTGCTGAAAATTATCACGTCCCCTTTTCACCATTAAAATGGAAATCTTGGAATTCCATTTCATGAGAGTGTGGATGACACTCGGGCTCCCCAGCCAAAACTTAGGTTGGCCAAGGACGTCGGGGTGCTCTTGTGAGCCTGGAGACGCACCACAAGGCCTCTGTTCCTTAGCGGCCCGCTTGCTGAGAGATGCAGACTATGGTCGGCGGATCCTAGCTTCTGAGTTAGTCTCCCCTAAGAGGAGACCCCGAGAACCTACTCTGAGAATGAGTCAGCTGCAGTTTCTAGCTTTTATCATACATGTGCAATTCGGCAGTTGGAGAGGATGGATGGGCAAAGCCAAGGATTCGTTCAGTAGACTCGTATCAGTGGACAGGTATGCTGAATGCTGATGATTCTCTGGCTCCAAGGAAATATGAAATCTTTAGCCTAAATCAGGATTTCCTACCTAGGTTCCAAGAAGACTGGTCTTGTGGAATGTTTATAATGTGGGAAAAGGAACTGTGGGTTAATTAGTTAACCCGCAAAGTTAAAAGGGAGTCTTTACTGGAGGGCTTCTAAGAAAGCCTTTAATATCCTTATTATCCTGATTTAATATCCTGTCATATATGTGCCTCTCAAAGACAGGGCCATAATATGCAGGATTCCCCCAAATTGTATGCCCAGGGATCCCCCTTTACCATGCTCATTTTCCTCTATAACTCTTTTCTGTTTTTACAAACAGGTGGGTGTGAATCCTAGAAAGCAGCTCATACCTTCTTTTTTTCCTGTAAAATTTTAATCCTTTGTTGTGGCTGCTGGGCCGTTGTGGTCTCAAGAAAACCACCTCCTCAAAACACACTTTAGGCAGTGATTCTTGGGGAAGAAATATCTTGGAGCCCATTGCATAGCTGGCTGCGGAATCCAGCTTTCATGCTGTCGGTAGCAGTTGCGGACCTGCCATGTGTCAGGCACTGCTCAAAGGCCTTGCTTTACAGCAGTGAAGAAGATGGGGTCACCATTTAGTGCAGGAGGTCCCACACTTTTCTGACTATATATCAATTTTTGAACAATCACCCCTTCCACATATTTATATTTATTTATTAGTTGTATACATTTAGTACGGTGTTAATATATTAGGTATATAATAAAATACACACAAAAATGGAAACTTAAAAGTTTCCATAAGAAGAAAACAATTATGAAAGGAAGTTCTAACATTTCTCCCAGCACATCATTGGGTTGGCTAGTGCCGTAGGGTCTCTGCAGCTACCTGGGTCCCACCACAGAGACTCTGATTCAGTGGGTTTGAGGTGCCGTCTTGGCATCTGGTATGTTAACACTTCTGCCCAGGTGATTCTGCTGCAGGTGTTATTTTGTGGGGACTGTGAGGGCGTCTCTGGACAGGGACGTGTCTCTTGGGTAGTTTTCACAGACTCTACACCCTGCCGTCTTCTCTCAGGAGAGCATGTTAGACTGAGGAAAGAGGATGGTGGGGAAGCTCCTTGGTGATGCTGTCTGCTTGTCTGTTATTCATAAGGAATGTGTTCCCCAGGAGCTGGGCCCAGTGACAGGCCAGAATCCCTGGCAAGTCACTGGGCCTCCCTGGCCCAGTTTTCTTCTCTGGAAAAGTAAGAGGCTGATTTAGAATCGCCTGCAGAGTGTCTTAGAGCCTTAACATTCTTTGATTTGATTAGGTTTGAGTTTTATTTTGAACACGAGTGGGGGTGACTCAGTTTCATTCAGTGATTTACCACAGGTATATTTTCTTTTTTTTTTTTCTTGCGGTACGCGGGCCTCTCACTGTTGTGGCCTCTCCCGTTGTGGAGCACAGGCTCCGGACGCGCAGGCTCAGCGGCCATGGCTCACGGGCTCAGCTGCTCTGCGGCATGCGGCATGCGGCATGCGGGATGCGGGATGCGGGATGCGGGATGCGGGATCCTCCCAGACCGGGGCACGAACCCGCGTCCCCTGCATCGGCAGGCGGACTCTCAACCACTGCGCCACCAGGGAAGCCCTATTATCTTTTTGATGTAAGGGCTAGTTACATCACAAGCCTGCGGTTTCCTTGTACTTGGGCACCTGGGCAGCAGTAGGCATTTAACTGTTAGGCCTGCAAGCAGGAGGTTCAGAAGGGGCCTCTCTTACCCCTACTCAATTGCAAAGTAAACAGATCTCAAGGTCAGGGGCCCCTTCCTTTCATAATAGCCCCCTCTGCTCTGTGCACCATCAATGCAAAACAGCATTTCCAAATACTACATCAGGAGTATGCTGCGTGGAAAAAGGCCTTCTTCCTTCAGCCTGGCAAATTACCACTCAGACCCCCTCCCCACATCTCCTCAAAGTTAGCAGCTAATTTGTCAGTCCCCCCTGCCCCCCGCCCCACTTGTTTTTAGCCTCCAGATATCTCCATTTGCAAGCCAATAAGTTGCACGTACATATGTTTGAACAGTTGTCAGGCTTCTCTGCTGCTCAAACTGTGCTTTGGTTTAAAACAAACAACAGCAGACAACCCTGGGTGGGGGATGGATGAAGACATTTCAGTTTAACCTGCAGGTGGTGTTGTTTTGACCTTGACAGTCAGCTTTAAACGACCTGTCAAGCACCTTTGTGTGCTTCTGGGCACACCCACCTGGAAGATATTATATCCCCTACGCTTTATGTGCCCCAGCAGGCAGGCACCAGGCCCCTGGATTTTGTTTTCATCGATGGAGGGTTAATGCATGCATGGCAGGACTTTACTGAGAGGGGCCCAGCTACAAATGCTGTTTTCATTTAACTCTGATTTCTCTTCTCCCTTGGCCTAACCCTCCCCGCCCCTAGGCTCTCCCCGCTACCCGCTCCAGTCTCCCTCCACCCCCAGTCAGCCTTCCCTGCTCTTTCACCCCCTCTGCTTGGCTTCAAACCATTTCTTCCTGTCTTTGATATCTCCTAGCAGAGCTGCAAGCAATCAGGAGATTATGGACCCCAGAGCTCAGCAAGGCACAATGCCTGGTAGGGGGCTCAGGCCCCGGTCCCCAGGCCACCACAGGAAATGGGACCCAGAAAATCTGCCAGCCTCCAGACCCTCCACCCTGGCCCCTGTGCCTGTTCTGGTAACCAGATCCCCGGGGTTGGGGGGTGAGGTACTTCCTCAGCTTAAGTGGTGTCTCGGGGAACAGACCTCTTCGGGAATAATTCTGGCCTTTCCTATGTGGTCCAGGGTCATCTCTGTTTGAATTTTGTCTTTTTAAACTTTGAGCTTTTCTCCTGCCTTCTGAGACCATACAAGCTGGTGTCCGGAAGTTGGGGTGAGGAGAGTGAATGGACAGATGAAGGAAACCCCTTGGATTCAGCCTCATGCCTACAAATGCTTGGATAGTTTCACGTTATTTGAGGATACAGATGATGGCTCTTTATTCCGGGAACCCCTCTTCTTTGACTTCCATGTGTAAGGCCCAAAGTTGTTGAAGGTAATCTGTACTATATTTCTAAAGGTAGAGGTGAGAGAGAGGGTGCTTGTTCTCAAGAACAAATGAATGTCCATCTTATTATTCTGTAATACTCCCTCCAACATCTGAAGGGAAATAGGCCCAGATCTAGATATTTACCTTTCTGACGTTGCCACCACCAACCATGTGTTCTTGCATTCAGTGGGCTCCCAGAGGTGCCTGGAGGAGAGAGTCTCTGCTGGTCCTCTAGACACCTCCCTGAGATCTGACTGAGGATCTGAGAGTAAGATCAGTGCTAGTCAACGCATCCCCCTCAGCTCTCAGGAACCCTCCCAAGCCATGGCAGGACATCACACTGTCTCCCTCCAGGGGACGCAAGCCACTTACTCTTCATAACCCCTGCCCTAGGGGCACCTCTGTGTAGGGATCTTATTATTTAACTTTCGGCACAAGTCCTTCCCTGGGATTTCCTGGTTGGAATGAAGAGTAGAGGAGGCTGCGAAGTGTGTGGTGTGAGGGCAACTGGACTATGTTTCCAATCACCAGGGGGACCTGGTCTCAGAGAATGTAAGAGAAGCAGAAATATGGGTGAGAAATGGCATTCACTTGTGTGCCCCTGCCCTTTTTTTTGGCCCAAGCTAGTTGAGCTGTGTTTCTGACATTTACAACCCAGGGCCCTGACTAATTTACAAGGGCTACTTCTTTTTTGCCTGTACAAACAAAAGCATCATTAGTCCTTAGGATTAAAAAAAGAAGTCAGTGGCTTTGAGCAACTCTGGATCCTTTCCCCTCCAGCCTTCATTCTTCAATGGTGATACCACCTGACTCTTTATAGGTTGTAGAGTGTCTCCGTACATATATGTTTGTGAGGATCAAATGAGAGAATACACACACACACACACACACACACACACACACACACACACCCCGTATATAACATATATATACATTCTCCCATTTGATCCTCCCAAACAAGCCCTCAGCCTGCTTCCATGGCCCGGCTGTCACAGGCTCCCCACGGCTTCCCTCAAGACCAGCCCTGTTGTGGCAGCTCTGCCCAGTGTGTCTGAGATCTGGAATCCCTGTTACTGAGTAAGGCCTCTCTGCCTAGCCCCTCCCATGATTCTCCTGCTTTCTGCTCAGCCGAGAAGTTTATCTTGTGGCGTGATGAGTCCCAGCAGGTGCTGACAGCTGGGATCAGGGCCTAGGCTTCTGTGACTCTCAGCCTCTGAGGCATAGGGCAAGTGGAGCCTAATGGTGGTTGTGGGCCTGAGCTGAGCGGTAGAAACCTGCAGGCCCACGCCTGGCTTGTGAGCTAAGGAAGGGTGAGCCCCAGGCAACCAAGCGCACCTACTGTCTTCTCATTTCATTTATTTCTCCTCGGTTAGCCTGTAGAACTGCCGTGATGTTACTTCACGCTTCTTCAGAGCCCGTGCTCGTCCGTCCGACCCTCGGGACACCATGTGAGACAGTGGAAAGAGAGTCCTGATTTTGCAGTCAGAAGACCAGGTGGCAATGCAACTGTACTGTTGAGTGCTGTGAAACCTAGCCCAGTTACTCGTTTGCGAAAGCACTACTCACCTCCAGAACTCTTGGCACATTAGATAAGATCATGTGTAAAACGTCCTCGGCATTGGTCCCTTTGTTTCAGTAGGCTTGGAGAAATTTGGTAGTTTTCTGGGTCAGAAAACACCTATGATTCATTGCTTATGACTGTGAATCACAAACTTTAAGGTCCCTATCAACCCAGAATGTCCAAGATTCTCTGAAACAATAGCTGCAGCGAGAAGAAAAAAATAGGTGTGATAAGTAACCATGGTAGTATGAAGACATGAACGGTTTGTTTCCAAGAGTTATTGAGTCCAGATCACTTAGATTGTGCAAATGGAATTTCTTAATTCACTGAGGGAGCATTTTAGAGTAGCACCTATATTCTTGTCAGGTCTTCCTTTAGGGATGTAGCTTGAACTTTAGTAGTTTAAACGTACATATTAACTTTTCTTCCCCTCAAAAGAAAGTTGAAGAGGGCAACAGAATAAAGCCACTGGGCATTTCTGGTTTAGGTCGAATGCATTTCTTAGTTCCTTTTCCGTATCTAATAACAAATTAAAAGAAATCCTGATCTTCCTGGGATTTGGGATCCCACCTGGACTCGACTGAACTGTCCAAGCTCCTCTGGGGCTTTGGGTCCACCAGTTGGACAGTGACCTCTTTTCCCCTCACTTTAGGGTCAGAGATTGAGCCCTGTCCACTCCTGAAGCAGCTGTCTCTGATCTGTCTCTGGTCTGCTCTTGGTATCAGAGGCATTATCTGACCTGTGCTTGAAAGGACTACACGATGGAAACTTCCGAAAGAACCCAGCGTTGCCACATCTGCTGCTTCCAAATGGAGCGAGAGAGGCTCAGAGTCAGAAACAAGGCCAGGATGGAGGTGGCAAGCAGCAGCAGGGTGGGGTGACTCTCACTGCTCTCCTTTGAATACCAGTCCCACTCTACAGCCTTTGCAAGGTCCCTCTCCCAGAAGCACACACAGCGTTTTGTAAATAGTACTGCCTATGTTGGTTGAGATAATCCTGTAGCCCAGAATGGCTCAAGGCGCTTTTGCAAAGGAATCAATCTTAAAAGGCATTTGAATAGTAAGTTCTTTAGTAAAATTGTTTTCTACTTCTGTTCCCCACCTCTGTTTCCATCTACCCCATTCCTCTCATTCCTTATATACTTTTAGTAGCTTTTTGTATAACCTTCTGTGTCTAGTTAAAAAACAAAATTCAACTGAGTAAATTTGAAGATCCCAATAAATTGGGTTTATTCAGTGATTCATGCATCGGACAGCAAGCAGAAATGTGCTCTGGGAGGCTGTACAAAATGGAAGATTTTTAAAGGCAGAAAATGGGTGAACAAGGAAGTCAAAAACAAAAGAAAGGGTTGTTTCAGGCAAAGTCACCTTCCTTTGGAGGAAAGGTGTATCTGTCATGCAGATTACCTCACTGATTTTGATTAGGAAATTCCAGACTGATTGGTTGAAAATCCTGCTCCTGGGAGAGGCTGAAACTGCAGTTGTGCTGGGTATTAGGTTTTGGTTTGCTGACGTGGGGCTTAAGCACGAGTGACTTCATTTTGGACTGGTTGTTTCTTTTTTTAAGGAGTCTCTTCATGCAGATGCAATAATAAATAGCCAATAAAACTATACAGATTATTATCCCTGCTCCTTTTTCTTGTACAAAAGAGGGCAGAGCACACACCCTGCTTATACTGTGCTTTTATCGCTTCGCATTATATCCTGGATTTCTTTCTGTTATTAGGCCTTAGAGAGTTTTCTCTTTCTGTTTTTATTTAGCTGCATGGTATTCTATTCTATGGATGTTCTCAGTTCATTTTTCCAGATTAGGGATCTTTGACTATTTTACTGTTGTAAACAATGCTGCATGGAGCTCTTGGTGCATTTTAGAGTCGATAAATTGCACAAAGATTCCGTCATTCTGCTGATGTGCCTGCCATCTTGTGGGAAGTAGGGATGTGCCTGCATCTGATTTATCCCCCACCAGTGCTATAACTGTAGGTGGAAACACATGAAATTTCTGTTCTGGGAAATTTCCAACGCAATGGAATATCAGCACTTTTGTGTGGCTCACTAAGACTTGGAGGAACCTCCATGCAGTAAAGTAGGGATGGAAGTAAGATTAATAAACCTAAAGTATCATTGGGAAGCTCTTGCTTATATAGGCCCAAGTCCTCATCTAATAAACCAAGTGGAAGCCATGATGATCCCCTTTTCACTAGGTTTGTAATGACCTTGTTCTTCAAATTTCATTAATTTGATCAACCGTAAAATTGTGTTCATTCTATTCTCAGTAACTTTGGAAGTTTAAAGAAGCTTTTTTTTAAAAAATGAACCCATCTATTTGCTATTTTTAAATAGCATTAAGAAGTACCATTTATTTTTCTGGTAAAGAGAACTGGATATTATTTACACAATTTGAGCTGTCGGTTATATTTATTTGGGTTGCGCCCTGGTGTTGAATGAGCAGTACTAGCTGGTGTAGGGACCTGTAGCTGGGCTTCTAAGAGCAGAGCGTTTACTCCAGAGGTAGGCCAGCAAGAGGCTGCACTCAGCTCACACCAAAAGGCCAGCAACCAGTCTTATAAAATAATGCCTTTGTGTAGGTTTCAAGTCAGAAAATTTGAAGGAGGAAAAGGGAAAATAGTCTTTAACCACAGTGAGAAGAAAATGAAGGAGAAAGCTAATGCTATCTTTTTTTTAAATAGGAGGATGTTGAGGAGACAGATTTTTAATGGTTTTAATCTTCAGACTTAGGCAGAAGGCCAAGCATGATCTGAATACAGAAAACATAGAATGAAATGCCAGAAAGGGAAGTGGAAAGTAGTGAGTTACGGAAACAACCAAATGTGTCCGAATTTCCAGGCTCTTCAAGGAATAGGTTGAATTGTGGCAGTGTTGCTGAAACATTTTTTAAAGCTCAGTTGAATATCCATATGCCACGTAATTCTAGAGCATATCACTCAAAACTCAATTTTAAATAGTTGGCAGGGCCTAGCCTGCTACTCCATTATGGTTTCATGTTGGCCAGAATAATCTAATTTTTTTCCGTAACATCAATGGGAGGAAAGCAATGGACATGATTTATTTCAGCCTTAATAAGGCATGACACGAAAGAACAAATTTGGAAAATGTTTTACCAGCATGGCAATTTTTTTTTTTTTAAATCTCTAAAGGGCAACCACTTTAGTGGATACAAAATTAATATAAGCTATAGGCCTTTGCACTATATGTAAACACACACCACAAGCATTCAGCCTATTGACCTCCCTGGTAGTTATTTCCTATAGACACACACACAGAATATAGCGATCCCCGCACTGGCTTGGCAGGACAGTCATCACTTAGGGGGAACAGACAAAGAGAACTGTTACAGAAGGGCTCAGAGGCTCAGAGAGCGCAGTAATTGGAGCTGCTGGTCATTTGTGTCACCTCCGCCACCTGGCAGGACCCTGGACCCCTTTAGGGATGTGGGGATCTTGTTAGAAGCTAAAGCAGGAACCGGAGGCTCATTTTTCTGAGATTTTGAAATGGATGCCTCATCTGATGGGAAATAGACTTGTGCTTGTCTGGTCTCTAAGGCCAAGGGAAATGACACTTCATAAAAAGAAAATTGTGAGGAAGTTCTTTCTTATAGCTAACCCTTGCTCCTCTTGCTGCAATAGCATATCTTCCCTCACAGCCTAACTCCAGCAGCAGAAGAGCTGGTCACCCCGTTCTGAATAAGGGGTGCTTTATTGCTTATTTGCTTTGCTACTTAACCTTCCGCCTTTTGCTTTTCTAGGCTAGATAGTCCCAGCAGTTTTGAGTTCCTTTTTATGGTTTCTAGTTTCCTTTTCTTTAATCATTTCAGTGGCTTTCTTCTGGATCACTTTCTAGTTCTCATCATTACTCAGAAGTTGAAAAGTCCAAAACCAGGCACGGGAAGCTGCAAAGGTGTCTCCACGGTGAAAATAGGATCCATTTATGGAGCTCTTAACTCTAGGCCCAGCACTGTGCTAAGGACATTGCATGCGTTATCCTGTTTAAGCCTTACAGCCTCTACAGGGTAGAGGCTATTATTACTGGCATTTTGTAGATGAAGAAACTGAGAAAAGAGTAGTTCTCTGTCTTTCCCATCACCCAAGTGACAGCCGAAATTCAACCCCAGTCTCTGACTGTGGAGCCTGCAGTCTAAACCACTTCTCCCTGGTGCCATGATTTCATTCACCAATCCCAGAATCTTATATTTAACTCTAACAACTTCGCTGAGCAGCTGACTTGCTTTCCATTGATATCATTATAGCTCCCTTTCACTACTTTATTAACAACACGATCAGTCATTCCTCACTTCAGACTGGTGGGCACGCGTTCCTGGAAATTCATTTTATTTAACCACTTTTCCAAGTCCTTTGATTCTCTCTGCATTCTAATTCAGCCCTTCAACAGGCTGTTAACTCCTCTAAGCTTGATTCCCTGGAGGATCTAATGAGATCTCTTAACTGGTGCGCCCCTTGGGGAGTCTTGGGTGTCCAGTGCCCTCCCTGATGTCATTCCCCACACTTACCCTGGCCCTCCCCTGGGTTTCCATAGCAGACTGAATGGAAAGAGGTGTAGAGTGAGCAACAATGTTGGCTGTCCAGTGGCAGTGAATTTTTAAGTACTATCTATTTGGAGGATCCACCAGAATTTCACAATAACTTCAGAACTAGGAAATCCAACTAGGATTTTATTTCAAGGCCAGGGCTACTGTATACTCATTGCTCTTACTGAGAATGCGGGGCGCTGCCGAGATGCCAGTTTGTGGAAGTCATGTCTTCGGAATGAAAAAACACTGTCTATGAAAAATATTCACCTGACGCTGAATTGTGTCACAACCAGCATACTACACAGTACCGGGCACGTAGATGACATTCAGTTACTATTTATAAAGTGAGGGAAAGAAGGCATATAGGAGTAGCAGTGGTGATGAAAGCAATTTTACTTTCTGCCGAAGCTGGTGTGATTTCCCCAGTGTATGGACATCAGTTTCAACAGGGGAGAGTAAGACAGGAATCACCATTACAGTAATACTTGAAATTAAAATTAAAGTGAAAAGTATCTTTCATAACACATTTTTTTAGGAATAACAACAAACAACAACAAAATCAATGTTCCAGAATCTCCTCAAGCCCCTAAAAAGAGGATCTCAAGAGTCTCTGGTCTTTGGCATTTCCTTCCATCTCCCCTTTTCTGGTTTCTTTCCCAAAGATGTTAAAATCAGCCAAGGATGGTCTCCTGCGAATCCCTTGCAATTATACTCATCATTACAAGTGTAGCTTGCTGTCTACTATATTTCAGGACTCAGAGGCACTTGGAAACACTGCTGGGAATAGTTCCTAACTTACAGGTGGAAACAGAAAATAAACAATTTCTACCTCTGCGATTATGCTCTTCCAATCAATTGTCAAACTCAGCTCAAAACAAGATCTTGAGTACAGAATATTTTTTCTGGTTGCTGCGTAGCTCAGTTAATCTGTAAACCACGGGAGTGTTATTGAGTGCATTTGCAGAAGGGTGGAACCAGGAGCTCGAGACCCAGCAAGAAAATGGTTCCTTATTTACAGTACAAGGGAATGAAACCCCTGAGGCTTGAATTCCACGTCTCCTCCAGGGAATTATGGGTGCATTCCTTTACCTTGATGGAGGAAAAGAATTAAATAGAGAAAACAACCATTCTTTTACATCTCTTTTTCCTCTTTCAATTTTGCTCTCCAGTTTTTATAATACCGTTCTCAAGTCTTGAAAATACAACTGCTTCCCTTTTGGTAAGCTTTTTTTTTTTTTTTTTTCCCTTTTCCATTTGGCAACAGCATTTTCCTGTGTTTTCAATGGCACCAAAATTAACGTGGCTGTTTTTATTTAACAGGAACAACTTCAAGTTTTATATTACACGCCCAGCCAAAGAATCTTTGATTTTGCCCCGGTGTTTCCCAAGATGTTAGCATGGCTTTGAAAACAGGGCTGTTTAACTGCTGTTGCAAAGACAGCAGGGGGAGCATGGCAGATCGGGGAGGGAGGAGTGAGAGAATGGGGGAGATGAGGGAAACTGGCCTCCCCCACACCACTATTTTTAAAGTTCGCTTGCCTACTGAATAGCTCAATTTACAAATCCTACTGGACACCGTTTGACCTTCTCCACTTTTCTTTCCTGTTGAAAGCGTGATGGATGCGTTGGTGGGAGACAAACCATTTGTTCTATAGTTTTTTCCATGTGTGTGCTTCCTTATGAACACCAGACCCTCTACTCCCCTCAATAGGGGATACCCACATTGTCAAAGCCATCCTGCGGGAGGTGTCCAAGCCCAGATTTCTTAGGAGATGGGATCTCAGATCCCAATGAGAAACACTCCAGGAAACACACATCTTTATTTGTTAAACAAATAGTCTCATGTGAACCTTGGCTAGGACACTCACTTATTTTAAATAAGTGAAGTAAACATTAATGTGCAGGGGATAGTCTTCTTATGTAGACTGTAACTTTGAAGCCCAGTTTTAAGGTTTTAAGTTGGAACACGCAGTGCTCTTCTTTCCTTGGCTTGGGTTCTAGAGAATGTTGTTTCCTCATTTAGTAATTGGAGAGTTAATGGGCTTCTTTGTGATGCTACTATAGAAGAGAGACTGTATTTTATTTGATTCTGGGACTGTAATTAAAGTGGCGCCCATCGGCATGGTTGAAGTTAAGATCGCTTCAGCTTTTCCAATATAAACTCATATTCAGGGCTTTATAACCAGCTATAAAAATTTGCTTCTCGCTACAGACCTGGCATATTCAGTGTCAGCCTAGGAATAACCTTTATTTTTTTAAAAAAAGTTTTTTTAAAAAGATAATTAAAAATTCAGTTTAGCTGTTTATTACTGTTAAGTTACAAGGATGTAAGGAAATAAAAATAGCTTCCTTTTTTTTTTTGTTTAAGCAGAAACTTGTGACCTATTTTTTAAATGTGGACAGAGTTGTTACATATTTTTTATGTCTTCAAAGAAAAAAACAGCAAAATCTCTGTGAAAGATATTTTAAAAAGGTATTGTTTCAGTTTGCCTTACGGTGACAAGCTGGGCGTTCTTGTTCTCCCAAGACATGAGCCTCCCATAGGACTACTGGCAAAGCTGTTTTGTCAGTGGGCTCCAAGTTCGTTGTTACAAAACTCCTGGCCAGCCTCTTCCTGGCAGATGGAAATATGGCCAGCCCTTCCGGTTATGAGGCCATGGCTACTCACTTACTCCACTCAACCCTAACCTTCTGGGCTCTGTATGTTGGGACACAGTGAATAGCCCAGGTACAAAGCCAGGTTAGAGACCCACTTGGGGGCCTGGGGAGCCTTCTCTCAGTCCTTGCTCTGCGTCCCACGAGGGTGGGGAAGGGGAGGAAGGAGTGTGCCTCTCCAGGAGTCTCTTTTCAATTTAGAGGTATTTGTTGTAGCAAGTGGCTTTAGGTGCGGCCATTTTTGTACATGCTGAGAGATGGATGTGGCACAGTTTTTCCAGGTGATTCAAAAGTTCTCTAAATAGAACCACCTTTAAGTCATCATGCTAAGCAGGCTTACTTTTAACCATTCTTTTTCTAGCAACCGGGGCCTTGACTGATGCCATGTGATGATAATGATGGTAGCGGTGGTTGTGATGGGGGAAGAAGAAAAGGTAGTATTGGTCATGGTGATGGTGCTGATAATGTTACTAGTGGAGGTGGTGATGGCCATGGCAGTAGTCAATGGCAATAGCAGCAGTGGCAATGGGGGAAGTAACAGTGGTGATGGGTAGAGATGGTGGTGGTGGCAACACTGGGGGCTACAGACTTCTGCCTACAGAAGCCATTCTTCATCTTTGCAGATGCATTGGCTTAGGGAATCTGCTTGTTGTCCCTTTGCTACACACAGTATGCCCAGTGGAGCTAACAACTGGCTTTTGGTAGATCTTGCCTTCCACTGAATAGTGGGGTTTGTTTGTGGGTGAGATGGGTACATGCCCTTTTTCAGAGGCAGGTCTCCATTTTAGAGTCAGAGAACAGCCTATCTTCTTTTTTTTTTTTTGTGGTACGCGGGCCTTTCACTGTTGTGGCCTCTCCTGTTGCGGAGCACAGGCTCTGGACGCGCAGGCTCAGCGGCCATGGCTCACAGGCCTAGCCGCTCCGCGGCATGTGGGATCTTCCCAGACAGGGGCACGAACCCATGTTCCCTGCATCGGCAGGCAGACTCTCAATCACTGCGCCACCAGGGAAGCCCCAGCCTATCTTCTTTTATGGTTTCCAGTTTAGGATCAAGGAACATGGTGACCTGAAGCTCTGGAACCAGAGCCATTAGTAGAGAGTGGGACGTATCTAGTAATTCTACCAAAATTGGATTGCTACTGTGTCTCAGGAACCATGCCCTGTGTGTTACCTACATGATTATCTATAAATCCTTTCAACAACTCTGTAAAGTAGGCTTTTATTATTTTGGTTTTACAGGTTTAGGAAAGTGAGGCTTGGCTCATAGGTAGCAAAATTAGGATTTGAAAACCATGGTCTATGTGACCCCAAACCCTTTACTTCTTCCTGCATTGCAGCCATCAGAGAACTAGTTCAGCCCTCATAGAGCATTCTAGAATGTCTGTTGTCTTTACTTAGGGAAGGGTATGAGAAGAAATTCATAAGAGAACATTCTGTATTTGGTTTTCTTCTCTAACTTAGCATGAGGGCAAAGAATGTCTTTTCTTCCTACATATTTCCTTACACTCATAGTGTACTCAAATGACCCTTTTAAAATTCATATGGGAACTGTTTGGAGGCTCTTCCCGCATGTTTTCAGGACTGGATCTGTGGTGTGATCTTTTCCTGACCTGGCTGGTCTTTGGCCAAATAGGACATTGAGCAAGCCAGAAACCAGGCCCCAACAGAAAAAAGCAAATAGAGATAAATATTTATCGTCATCCCAGTGGGATCCCTAGGTTTTCAGGATCAAAGGCCTACTTTGTGTGTATCTGTTCGTGAGCCTTGGATAAGTATACAGAAGCAGGCGGCTGGCAGTGTAGTGAAGGCCCTGTGGTACCCAGGGTCTTTAACCCTCAAACTAATTCCCTAGTGACACTGGGGGGGAAAAAGCGAAACTAAAAACAGAATCCAATTTATAAAAATAAAAATTTAAATTGCATTCCCTAGGCACAGAATAAGAAAAAGATGGAGAAACAGAGTAGGAACAAAAAGAAAAGATAAAAGATGAGAAGTGAAAAAGAAAGGACCAGAGACAGATAGCAAGAAAAAGAGGGATGAAGAGCAGCAGTTCTAGAGTTGGTGCAGGCAAATATTTCTATAGGAAGCATGGTGGCAGATGCTATAATAGATGTTTATTCTCCCTATTCTATGAGTTGTCTTCTCAATTTCTTTTCTTTCTTTTTAAATATTTTGTTTATTTGGCTGTGCCAAGGTCTTAGCTGTGGCACACAGCATCCTCATTGCCCCATGTGGGATCTTCATTGTGTCATGCAGGATCTTTCTTTTTAGTTGTGGCATGCAGGATTTTTAGTTGTGGCATGTGGGGTCTTTAGTTGCAGCATGTGGGATCTTTAGTTGTGGCATGCGAACTCTTAGTTGTGGCATGTGGGATCTAGTTACCTAACCAGGGATCGAACCCTGGCCCCCTGCATTGGGAGTGTGGAGTCTTAGCCATTGGACCACCAGGGAAGTCCCTGTCTTCTCAATTTCTTGACAGTGTCCTTCGAAGCACAAAAGTTTTTATTTTCAATAAAGTCCAGTTTATCTATTTTTTCCTTTGGTTGCTTGTGCTTCTGGTGTCATATCTAAGAATCCATTGCCTGATCCAAGGTCATGAAGATTTATACCTATGTGTTCTTCTAAGAATTTTATAGTTTTAGCTCTTTCATTTAGGTCTTTAATCTATTTTGAGTTGATTTTTGTTTATGGTATGAGAACTTCATCCTTTTGCTGGAGGATATCTACTTGTCCCAGGTTTTTATTCCTTAATTCAACAAATATGTATGACATACCCATTGTGTGCCAGGCATTGTATTGGATGCCAGGGATAGAACTGTCAACAAAATAGTGGTATCAGAGTGGTTTCAGAACCTGGGGACAAAAAAAGCAATTCAAGAAATTTGGGAGGTAAGGTAGACTTTTAGAGGATCTATCTAGACTTTTGAGCAGAGTTTTTTTTTAAAATATAATACAAGGAAACATGCATTAGAATTACCTGGATTGCTTGTTAAGAAAGCAAACAGACTGATTTTATATACACACACACACACATATAAGTATATGTAGATATATATAAAGAGTTTCTATATATATCTACATATGCATATATATATATAAAACTCTTATATAACTCAAGTGTAAGAATCACTGCTTTATATAGTGAAAGCTAGCTAGGCCTGGATATTATTTCCTTTTAGATTATTATCAAATATCTGAATATCATTGATTTATATTTTTCAACATGGAAAAAGTCAGCCTTTTCTGTGGCCTTATTTTGAGATCCAAAGAAGTGAGGCCATTGTCAAACCACATACCAGACTGCAGTTGTGGAAGTCATTCTTCCAAAAGCCTATTGACGAAGAAATATTTTAGATGGGAAACATGATATATCTCTGGAAAGAGAAGTAAGAAACTATTCCCCCCGTTCCCAAATTGGATGCACTTCACCAAACAGGCCATACCCATGATGCCAGGGCACTGGGCAGAATTTCCCTAAGCAGCTGGCTGCAGCTGCTCTTTCTACCAAAATTGTTCTCTCTTCCATACAAACACCCACAAAACATCTGTGTGAATACCCCTTACTCGCCCTGGCCACTGGCCCCAGGGAGAATCTGTTCTCCTCTCGCACCTAGATTTCCTTTGCTGTTCATTCCCTGAATGGAGAAGGAACAAAATGCCTTGGCGCTAGCTCTCCCTTGGCTTTTGGGGCATTTGGTGGTTTGGATACTATCTGACTTCATGACTGCAGGTGGCACAGGGGAGCTCTGTAAAAGGGAAACACAATGACGCATTCACAGGCATCCCTTTACATTGTCTGCACAATCTTAAGTGTTCATGTGTGTGAAAGAGCAGTGTTAGGGAAACGATAGCATGAGCCGCATCGAGTTTTTGACTTTTAAAATGGTAAGTGAACTACTTCCAACATATGAACTGACTGAGTATAAGACTGCTTTTGTACATTTTCTAAGGAACGGAAGGGGAAAAGGTGATGATAAGTAAAAACGTTATGTTGAGTCCTAGAAGAAAACATGAATGAATTCCTTTTTTAACCAGAAAGTGGAAAAAAATCCTGGTTTCAAAATCCAGAACCAATAAAACAAAAGACTGATAAATTAGACATGAAAACAAAATATGTTTGCACGTAAAGAAAAAGCAAAGCAAATGATTCCTTGAGAAAAAATATCTGGAGTTTATGCCACAAATAAATAATGAGCTTCTAAAAACAGAGTAAGAAAAAAAACCCCACAGCCATATAGAAAAATGAGCTAGAGATATAAGCCAAGAGTTCACAGAAAACAAATGCAAGTATCTGAAACCTATAAAAAGATGCCCAACTTTGCTCATCATAGGAGAAATGCAAATTAAAACTGCACTGAGTTGTCATTTCTTACCTATCAGACCGGCAAAGATACAAGAATTTGACAACATACTCTGTTGGTGGAGCACAGGGAAACAGGCTGTCTAATTTGCTGATAGAAATACAAACCGGTTTAACTTCCATAGAGGGGAATTTACAGTATCTAGCAAAATTAGATAGGCTTTTGATTCAACACTCCAATTTCTAGGAAATTATACTAAAGATGCACTGGCAAAAATATGAAAATACTCATATATGTGGTTATTTATTGGCACAGCAAAAGACTAAAAACAACCCACATGCCCATTAATTTGGGCCTTTTTAAAGGAACTATGGTACATCCACACAGTGGAGCACAATATGGCTATATAAAGGAATGAGGACTATCTTTAAAGCTATACGGTAATCTTTAGGTACATTTTAAGTGGAAAGAACAAGATGGAGAAAATGTATATGGTATGTTAAATATCATTTCCATTTGTATTTAACAAAAACAATGGAAATATAAATGGTAATCTTAAAAAAGGGGTTACCTATGGTAGAAGGAAGGGAACAGTGTGGGAGGGACAAGGATAGGAGCTAGATTTCTACTGACTATACTTGCTTTGTAGATTTGACTTTGGAACTAAGTAAATATTGTATATAATTACAAAACTAGTTATTTTTAAGCAATCTCTAAAGATTAAAAGCAAAATGAAACAAATGAACATATCTATGTTTTGGGGTTGATAGCATAACTGCGCAGAATAACTCTTCCAAGTGACTTTAAAATGCAGTAATTTGATTGTATACTCCTAGTGAGATTACTCTGGTCTGTCTAGCATGATTTGTAGTGATGGTATCGTTATTTTGAAATTGTTGTCTATTGTAGGGTAAAGCAAATGAATAATTATGTTGGTATCTTTAATAACTGAGATTTAAGGCATGGGAGAAATAAGATCCAGATGTAAAATTGATGAGGTTAAGTAAAAACTTTACAGTCATGAAGTTGAGTTAGAAGTGTTTGTATGAACTCATCATGAGAAAAAATATTTCCCAGCTCTTGTCAGCTGAAAGGCTGAGGAATAGTGTCTAACACAGTAGCAGTGAGTATCCCTAGCACATAGTGTGTGGATGTTAAGTACCTTTTCTTGCTAAAAGGAACTAGGACTCTTTATAGAAACGATTATTTCCCAATTTAGGGCAGGAAATGTATAACTTGTGCCTGGAGTTTCTTGTCATACCACAAAGCAAAGAAACTATCAAAGACAACTAGAGCCATTGCCAAAAGACTCAGGAACCAAATTGAAGAGGTTCCTACTGGGACGATTTGAGCATCAAAAGGGTAAAAACTGCAGTGGTTTAAAACACAGCAAGCATGTTTAAATCCACAAGTTCATAATAATAAAAATAAATTCACATAATTGGTTGCCTTTTAAGGATGCCAGAGAATTAACTCAGTATTTTAAAAAGAGATAAAGAATCAAGCATTTATCCTGTCTTTCTTGCATACAGCATAATCAAATTGTTGAGAAAGTGAGTTTCTCTTTACAGAAGAATTTCAGCTAATAAATTAAGAAGTAATGGTTTCCTTTGCTGTACAAAAGCTTTTAAGTTTAATTAGGTCCCATTTGTTTATTTTTACTTTTATTTCTTTTGCCTCAGGAGACAGATCCAAAAAGAATATTGCTACGATTTGTGTCAAAGAGTGTTCTATATTCTCTTCTAGGAGTTTTATGGTTTCAGGTCTTACATTTAGGTCTTTAATCTATTTTGAGTTTATTTTTGTATTTGGTGTGAGGAAATGTTCTAATCTCATTGTTTACATCAACAAAACAAAAAGGCAACTGACAGAATGGGAGAAAATACTTGCAAATGATATGACTGGCAAGGGGTTAATATCCAAAATATATAAATAGCTCATACAACTCAATATCAAAAAAAGTAAACAACCCAGTCAAAAAATGGGCAGAAGACTTGAATAGACATTTTCCCAAAGAATATACACAGATGGCTAATAGGCGCATGAAACGATGTTCAACATCACTAATCATTAGAGAAATCATTAGTTCAACATCATTAATCATCACAATGAGATATTGCTTCATACCTGTCAGAATGACTATCATCAATAAGTCTACAAGGAACAAATGTTAGCGAGGTTGTGGAGAAAAGGGAATCCTTGTACACCGTTGGTGGGAATGTAAATTGGTGCAGCCACTGTGGAAAACAGTATGGAGATTCCTCAAAAAACTAAAAATAGAACTCCCATATGATCCAGCAGTTCTACTCCTGGGTATATATCTGGAAAGAGTGAAAACACTAATTTGAAAAGATACACGTACTATTCATAGAAGCATTATTTACAACAGTCAAGATATTGAAACAACCCAAGTGTCCATCAACAGATTAATGGTTAAAGAAGATGTGACATGGTCCAACATGGATGGACCTAGAGAATATTATGCTTAGTGAAGTAAGTCAGACAGAGAAAGACAAATACTGTACATATCACCTATATGTAGAATCTGAAAAATAATACAAATGAATCTATAAAGCAAAACAGAAACAGACTCATGGAAAACAAACTAGTGGTTACCAGTGGGGAGAGGGAACGGGGGAGAGGCACATTAGTGGTATGGCATTAAGCGATATAAGCTACCATATGTAAAATAGAAAAGCATCAAAGATATATTGTAGCACAGGGAATTATAGCCATTATCCTGTAATAACTTTTAATGGAGTATAATCTGTAAAGATACTGAATCACTATGCTGTACACCTGAAACTCATATAATATTGTAAATCAATTATACTTCAATAAAAAACTAAGTTTTAAAAAAAACTATAAATAATAATGATAATAAATCAAAATAATAAAGAACAGAGTACACACACACACACACACACACACAAAGAAAATAGATCAAGCCAGTGATGTTAACATTGCCAAAAGATGACAGTATTTGGCAAACTTAAAAATGTTTGTTGGGCTTCCCTGGTGGCACAGTGGTTGAGAGTCCGCCTGCCGATGCGGGGGACACGGGTTCGTGCCCCGGTCCGGGAAGATCCCACATGCCGTGGAGCGGCTGGGCCCGTGAGCCATGGCCTCTGAGCCTGCACGTCCGAAGCCTGTGCTCTGCAACGGGAGAGGCCACAACAGTGAGAGGCCCGCGTACTGCCAAAAAAAAAAAAAAAAAAAAGTTTGTCACCTGATTTATGCAAAAGCAGAAAATAAACTGTTCAATATTTTAGTTAAAAAAAAAAACAGTAATGGTAGAATGTGATATTACCGATTTGCAACACCTACTTAATGGATCTAAGCAATGGTCGTTTGTGTCTTCTCACGGTGATATACAACACACTTTCATTGAAATATTCTTTCCCAGCTAAAATCAGCCTGAATTTGATCCAGCCTCTAGATCTGATCACCAATTTACAGGAAATACAGATGACAGCGTAACAAATTAAATAACACTACAAGAATACAATGAGCAAATTCTAGGCAATCTTAAACTCATAAGACAGACAGCCTGGTTTATTCAACAAATAAATTGCAAGGAGAGAGAGAGAGAGAGAGGAACCGGAAAGAAACTTAGAGAAATACCAACCAATTCCAATATATGGACCTTATTTGGATAACAGTTTGGACAAACCAGCTGTAAATGAACATTTATGAGACTATTGAGAAAATTTGAAAACTGACTGGATAGTTAATATTAAGGAATTATTACAGTATTAAGGTATAATATTGGTATTGTTTTGTTTAAAAAAGAGTCCTTTTAGAGCTACATACTGAAATATTTGAAGGATACAAGATGTACATCATGAAACAGTTATAACATGATGTAGTGAATAGTATAAGAGAGTATATTGAATTATTTTTGCCTGTTTACTTGATTCTTTCCTCACTAGTCTGTGACTTTCTCGGTGATGATCCTTTATTTTCACTTCTATATACCCAGTGCCTACCTATTGAATCACATTTAAAGATGAAAGGGTATGGTATTTGCATGTATTGTAAGCATCGTAAGAACTATAGGCAGTGAGAGAAGAGATCTTTGTTGCATACAACTATCAAGGAATGCGAAAGGATAGGAAGTGTTTTGAGGATGGTAGGAAAGCATCCCAGGCTGATAAAGAAAAATGGCATGAATGGGGTGATAGGGCAGCAGTGAGAATGGTGTACAGTATTCAGGAAATGGTGGTGGAGGTTGAGGTAGGTCTAGCTGAACCAGAAAGTTGCTGGATTTAAACACTTTGATGTCAGAATGGGAAATTTATACTTGATATGATGGGCAGTGTGGAGTCATTATAGATTCTTGAGAAAGGAAGAGGCACAATAAAGGGTAGGAAATATGAAAGTCGACCCATACGTATATGGTCAGTTCATTTTCAGCAGAGATGCCAGGTTAGTTCATGGTGGAAAAGGACAGTCTTTTCAACAAATAGTTCTGGAACAACTAGATAGCCATATTAGAAACGAATATTGATGCTTACCTTATGCAATACACAAAAATTTACTCAAAGTGGATCATAAACCTAAAGTAAAAAGTAACATAAAACTTCCATAAAAAAGCATAAGCGGACTTCCCTGGCAGTCCAGTGGTTAGGCCTCTGGGCTTCCACTGCAGGGGGAGCAGGTTCAATTGGACCTCATCAGAATTTTAAATTTCTGCTATTTGGAAGACATAGTTAAGAAACTGAAAAGGCACACCAACAGACTGGGAGAAAATATTCACAATATATGTTTCTGACAAAGGACTTTTATCCATAATAAATAAATAACTCTTGCAATTCAATAATAGGAAGAGAATTCAATAAATAATTGATGAAAGATTTTTTTAGAATCACTATTTTGTATATCTGAAACTAATATAATATTATAAATCAACTATACTTTAATTATAAAAAGATTTTTTAACAGATACTTTAGAGAATTAGATATATAAATTGTTAACAAACAATTGAAAATGTGCTCAACATCACTGGCCATCAGAGAAATGCAAACTGCACCTCAAAGACACCTCAGTTGACCTCTACACATTAGAATGGATAAAACTGAAAAGACTGACTGATAGTAGCAAGTGTTGACAAGGATATGGAGCAACTAAACCACTCATACATTTCTGGTGGGAATGCAAAATGGTACAAACACTTTGGAAAACAGTTTTGCCGTTTTTAAGTTAAACATACATTTACCAAATGACTTATCAATTCCATTTCTAGATAGTTCCCCAAGAGAAATTAAAACTAAATAAAAATTGTGTGTATGTCCACACAAAGATTTATATACCAATGTTCATTGCCACTTAAACCAGAAATAACCAGATGTCCACCATTAGGAGAATGGGTAAACAAATTGTGATAGATCCGTACTACCCATATAATGGAATCCTACTCAACATTACAGGCAACCTTGGAGATAGTTCGGGTTCCATTCTGGATCACTGCAATAGAAACAAATATCACCATAAAGCAAGTCACATGAAGTTTTTGGTTTCCCAGTACAAATAAAAGTTATGTTTAAACTATACTGTACTCTATTAAGTGTGCAATATCATTATATCTAAAAAACAATCCACATACCTTAATTAAAAAATGCTTTATTGCTACAAAATGCTAACCATTATCTGACAATGCAGGCTTGCTACAAACCTTCAATTTGTAAACAATACCATACCTGCAAAGCGCCATAAAGTGAAGTGCAATTAAAAGAAGTGACACACCCAGCAACATAGTTGAATCTCAAAAGCATTATGCTAAAAGAAGCCAGATATGAAAGAGTGCATGGTATAATTCCATTCATATGAAACTCTAGAAAAGATAAATCTTTAGTGATAGGCAGCAGATCAGATTAGCTGGGATGGGGCATTAAGTGGCAAGATGGAAAATATTCTATATCTTCACTATTGTGGTGGTTACTTGGGTGTACAGATTTGTTAAAACTCCTCAAAATATACCCTTTAAACCAGTGCATTTTATTATATGTAAATAAGTGAGCAGAATAGATTAGATGGACAGGAATCCAGCCAGGGGAGTGCCACCACAGGACATACAGCAGTTATTTTCTTCTGCAACAATATATACTTTAACTCTTTACTAAGGGTTGCTGTAGTCAGGGTTTTGCTTTGGCTCAACTGTTGCGTGCTCTGTGATCACCCTTGAGCTGTTCCTTCCTTACCTTGACCAGTGTTTTCCTTCATTACATTACTAGAAACCACCAGCGCACTGGGGAGAATCTGGTGACTGATGGAAGAGGGTATGGAAAATTTTCTATCATCAAATAAGCCTCTTTTTTCTCCTTTAAAGTAAGTCTAACTTGCTGTCACGTCTCTAACTTGGTTTCCTACATTTCCCAGTGACTTGAGTTAGAGATGCAAGGCCTCTCTAAGAAAGGTATTGAGACTTATGATTCGACTAAAATTTTGTTATATTTCTTTCTCTTTAAAGCAGGTGAGAGCAAAGACTTTAATACAGAGTTTATAGGTGACTGCTTGAACTTATTTCCTTTTTGCTTCAGTCAAAATAGTATCTGAAAATTCCAAAGAGTAGATGAGTGGAGAGAGTAGAGGGCCAAGGCAATTCTTTATTTATGGCTAGTCCCAGTGTCTCTTCCAGGCAGTGAGTTCAGAGCCTCCTTTGATCAACTGATTGAGGTTTCAGCGGGCTTTTTCTGGATTCTTCTACCATTCTTTGTCTATCTCTTTTCCCCTAGAAAATCAGTCAGTCCCAGAGCAGGGGATCTTGAGGTCAGAGATGCAGTGGTGCAGGGTGGGGGCATGGAGCTGTGTATGTTTATAGGAGAAAGAGCCTTGATGAGATTACGTGCATTTGGTTTACTTTTCTTCCTGCTAGTTTGTGTGTGTATGTGTGTGTTTGTGCGTGCGCCCAAAGGCACAGAGGCACACACACCCTTTTCAAGGAAAATGTAATTTCCATGTAACTTAAGACATGCACAGAACTCCTGTAAACATTCATGTACAGGTTTTTGTGTGAGCATAAGTTTTCATTTCTCTGTGGTAAATACCTAAGAGAGGATTGCTGGGTCATATGGTAAGTGTATGTTTAATTTTATAAAAAAACGTCCTATTTTGCGAAGTGGTTTTTCACTATTACATTCTGATCAGCAATGAACAAGACACCACTTGCTGTTCATACTGGGCAACACTTGGTATTGTCAGTTGTTAAAATTTTAGTCATTCTATTAGCATGTAATGGTTTCTCATTGCATTTCCCTATAGTTCATGATGTTGAACATTTTTTCATATGCTTATTTTTTTTGGTGTAGTATCTGTTCAGATATTTTGCCTATTATTATTTTATTTAATTTTTATTTATTTTTATGTATTTATTTTTGGCTGTGTTGAGTCTTTGTTGCTGCACGCGGCCTTTCTCTAGTTGTGTCGAGTGGGGGCTACTCTTCATTGCGGTGCGCGGGCTTCTCATTGCTGTGGCTTCTCTTGTTGCGGAGCATGGGCTCTAGGCATGTGGGCTTCAGTAGTTGTGGCATGCAGGCTCAGTAGTTGTGGCGCACGGGCTTAGTTGCTCCGTGGCATGATGGGATCTTCCTGGACCAGAGCTCGAACCTGTGTCCCCTGCATTGGCAGGCGGACTCTTAACCACTGTGCCACCAGGGAAGTCCATTTTGCCTATTATTAATTGGGTTGTTTGTCTTCTTAACAATGAGTTTTGAAAGTTTGTTATTTATTTTGGATACAAGTCCTTTGTCAGATATGTGATTTGCAAATATTTTCTCCCAATCTGTAGTTTGTCTTTTTATTCCCTTAACAGTATCTTTTACAAAACAAACTATTTTCATTTTTATGGAGTCCAATTTATCAGTCTTTTCTTTTATAGATTTTGTATTTGGTGTTATGTCTAGGAATTCTTTCCATGTCTTGGAGATTGTCTACATTTTTTAAAAATGTTATAATTTTGTGCTTGTATTTTGGTCTATGATTAATTTGAGATAACTTTTTGATAAGGTGTGAAATTTAAGTCAACATTCATTTTTTTGTCTTCGTATGGCCAATGATGTTTTAACATCATTTGTTGAAATACTACTCTTTCTCCATTGAATTGCCTTTGCAAAAAATTTCTGAACATTTTTGTGTGGGTTTATTTCTGGACTTTCTAATCTTTTCCATTGATTTCTGTGTTTTCTCTCTTCTCCAATAGTGTACGTGTCTTGATTACTGAAGATTTATAATAATTCTTAAATTTAAGTATTGTAATTCCTCCAGCTTTCCTCATTGAAAAAATTGTTTGGCTAGGCCATATAAATTTTAGAATTAATTTATCTATATCTACAAAAATATTATGCTGGGAGTTGGATTAGATTTTCCTTAAATCTAGAGGTAAATATGGAAAGCATTGATCTTTACTGAGTCTTTACTTTGAGTCTTCCAGTTCATGAACATAGTATGTCTCTCCATTTGTTTAGGTCTTTGATTTCTTTCAGCAGTGTTTTGTAGTTTACAATATAAAGACCCTATACAGTCTTACTAGATCAAGACCTCAGTGTTTACTGTTTTGAAGTTACTATATAACTGGTATTCTTTGGTTTCCAATTTTCATAGCTAGTATATAGCCATATGATTCATTTTTGTGGGTTGACCTTCTATGTTGTGATCTTACTTCTCATTTCTTAGTTCTAGAAGTCAACAAATGGAATAGTTTTATTTCCTCTTTTCTAAATTGTATAACTTTTCTTTCTTTTTCTTGCCTTGTTGCACTCTTAGGACTTCCAGTATGATGTTGAAAAGGAGTGGTAAGAGTACACATCCTTGCCTTAAGGAAAAAGCATTCAGTCTTTCACCGTTAAATATGATGTTAGCTGTAGCTTTTTGTAAATGTCTTTTCCAGGTTGAATACACTCTCTTTTATTCCTAGTTTGCTGAGAGATGTTAACATGAATGGATGTTGAACTTTGTCAGATGCTTGTTCTGTATTAATTGGTATAGTTATGTGGGTTTTCTTCTTTAGACTGTCAATATGATGGATTACATTGATTAATTTTCAAATATTGACCCAGCTTTGCATTTCCAGATAAACCACACTTGGTTGTGGTGTATTATTCTTTTTATATATTGCTGGATGCAATATTCTAATATTTTGTTGAGGATTTTTGCATCTATGTTCATGAGGGATACTGGCCTACATTTTTGTTCTTTTATACTCTCTGATTAGTTTTGATGTCAGGGTAATTCTGGCTTCATAAACTGAGTTGGCAAGTAATACCTCCTCTTCTTTTTCTGGAAGAGATTGTATAGAATTGGTGTTGTTTATTCTTTAAATGTTTGGTAGAAATCACCAGTGAAACTATCTGGGCCTGGAGAATTTCCTTATCAGAAGGTTTCTAACTACAAATTCAATTTCATTAAAGTTGTAGTACTATTAAGCTTATCTGTTTCATCTTGGCAGAGTTTTGGTAGTTTGTAGTTTTCATGCAATTGTTTTCTTTTATCTAAGTTGTCAAATTTGTGTACATAGAGTTGTTTATAGTATCCCCTTGTTATCCTTTTAATGTCTTCAGACTCTGTAGATATAATTTCATTCCTGATATTGGTAATTTGCTTCTTTTCTTTGTTTCTTTGTCATCTGGCTAGAGATTTATCACTTTTATTGATCTTCTGTAAAACCAACTTTTGGCGTCTTTGAGTTTTCTCTGTTGTTTTTTGCTTTTTCTATTGACAATTTAATAGGTTTCTGCTCTTATTTTTATTATTTCCTGCCTCTGCTTTCTGTGAATTTATTTTACTCTTCTTTTTTTTTTTTCCAGTTTCTTAAGGTAGAAGCTCAGCTTATTGATTTGAGACCTTTCTTCTTTTTTGTATAAACATTTAATAGCATAAATTTTCCTTTAGTACTGTTTTAGCTGTATTCCACATGTCTTGATATTTTTTCATTTTTGTTCAAGTCAGTATTTTCTAATTTCCTTTTAGATTTTCTCTTTGACCAATGGGCTGTTAAGAAGTGTGCTATTTGATTTCCAGTTGTCTACAAATTCTCCTATTATCTTTCTATTATTTTTATTATTATTCTTTTGGCCATGCCATGTGACATGTGGGATTCTAGTTCCCCAGCCAGAGATCAAACCCGCACCCCCTGTGTTTGAAGCATGAAGTTTTAACCACTGGACCTCCAGGGAAGTCCCTATCTTTCTATTATTGATTTCCAGTTAATTCTGCTATTTTCAGAGACCACATCTTTTGTGATATTAATTCTTTTTTTTAAGGTTTTTAATCTCATCATACAATATTAAATTTACTTTCAATTGTTAAGCAATTTTAAAGAGTTCAGTGAGAGAAGATTAGTCTATTATATGTACACAGATATTTACCCTTTCTCTTGCTTTTCCTTCATTCCCAATGTTCCAAGTTTTTTTTTTTCTTTTCTGCTTTTATTTTTCTTGTGTTTGAAGAACTTCCTTAAGCAATTGTTTTAGAGCAGATATGCTGACAAGAAATTATCTTAATTTACCTTCATTTGAGAATGTCATTTCACCTTCATTCTTGAAGGATATTTTGACATAGAATTCTGGGTAGATAGTTCTTTTCTTTTGACACTTTTAAAATGTTGTTACTTTCTTCTGGCCTCCATAGTTTCTGATGAGAATTACACAGGTTCTCTTATAAGTGATTTCTCTGGCTGCTTTCGAGATTTTTTTTCTTTGTCCTTTGTTTTCAGCAGTTTGGTTATGATTTGTCTTGGAATTGATTTCTATTTTGTTTAAGCTTTGCTCATCTTTTTAAATCTGTAAGTTTATGTCTTTTGCCAAATTTGTGTAGTTGTCAGATGTTATATCCTCAAATATTTTTCTGTACTGCAGTTTTTCTCTTCTCTGGATTTTTTTTTAATTGAAGTACAATTGATATATAATGTTATGTTAGTTTCAGGTGTACAGCATAGTGATTAAGGTCTTCCTTTCAGATTATATTCCATTATAGGTTATTACAAGATACTGAATATAATTACTTGTGCTATACAGTAAATCCTTATTGCTTATCTATTTTATGTATAGTAGTTTGTATATGTTAATTCCATACTCCTAATTTTCCATATGTTTTCTATGTCTATGAGTCTGTTTCTGTTTTGTATATGGATTCATCTGTATTATTTTTTAGATTCCACCTATAAGTGATATTATATAGTATTTGTTTTTCTCTGTCTGACTTATTTCACTAAGCATAATATTCTTTAGATCCATCCAAGTTGCCGCAAATGGAAATATTTCATTCTTTTCATGGCTAAGTAATATTCCTCTATGGGACTTTAATGAAACAAATATTAGCCCTTTTAGTGGCTGCAGGTCCCTGAGGCTTTGAGCATTAAAAAAAATTTTTTTTTTCTCTGTTATTCAGCTTGTATTCTATCACTATATCTTCAAGTTTACTGACTCTTTTCTCTGTCACTTCTAATCTGCTATAGAGCCTATTCAGTGAAGTGGCTTTTTAAAATATTGGTTACTATATTTTTCAGTTTTAAAATTTTCATTTGGCTCTGCTTTATATCTTTCTTTCTTTTTTTAAATTGGGATATGATTGACATGTAACATTGTATTAGTTTCAGGTGTACAACATAATGATTAGTTATCTGTATATATTGTGAAATTATCACCACAATAAGTCTAGTTAACATCCATCACTGCACATAGTTATAATTTTTTCTTGTGATGAGAATTTTTTGAGATCTCTCTTAGCAGCTTTCAAATGTACTATACAGTATTATCACCTATAGTCACCATGCTGAACCTTACATCCTAGGATTTAGTTCTTTTATAACTGGAAGTTTGTACCTTTCGACCTTCTTCACCCCCCACCTCTGGCAACTTCCAATCTATTCTCTGTATCTATGAGATTTTTTTTTTTAAGATTCCATATATAAGTGAGATCATAAGTTGTTTGTATTTTTGTCTTTCTGTGTCTGACTTAGCATAATGACCTCAAGGTCCATCCATGTTGTCACAAATGGCAGCATTTCCTTCTTTTTTATGGCTGAATAATATTCCATTGTGGTGTGTGTGAGTGTGTGTGTATCACATTTCTTTATCCATTCAGTCATTGATGGACACTTAGATTGTTTCTATAATTTAGCTATTGTAAGTAATGCTACTTATGACTTCTGTTTCTTTGCTGAGACTTTCTATTTTTTTTATTCATTTCAAGTGTGTTCAGCCTCACTCTGCTGAGCATTTTTACAATTACTATGTTAAAGTATTTGTTGGGTAATTTCAACATCTCTGTCATCTCCACATTGTCATCTGTTGACTGTCTTTTCCCACGTAATTGAAATTTTCTTGATTCTTCATATGCAAAGTAATTTTGGATTGTATCTTGGACATTTTGAATATTATGAAATTTTGGGTCTTGTTTAAACCTATGGATTATGTTGATTTCTTTTTTTAAGAGCAGGTAGTTGATACAATTGGGTTTAGACAAGAGGTTCTGACCAGCCTTCTGTAAGGTTATGGTTTCAACGTCTGCTCTGTTGTAAAAGTCTGTGCAGTGCTGTTTGGACCTGTCCCTCATGTGTACCACCCAGTGGGCACTGGGAGATGGTCTTTTCCTTAGTGCAGCTCTCAATGTCTTTGGTATGCCTTTTATGATCAGATCCCTACTTGCACAGCTTGGGAGTAAGCTTAGGAATTTATAAACAATGTTGTGGGGTCCTGAGCCCCTCTCTCTCTGCATTCTCTCTAGTACTGTCTGGTTACCTGGGCCTCCTTTTTTTGGTGCTCTGGCCAAAAAGCTGGGGCTTTAGTTACCCTCCTCTTTCACATACTGCCCACAACTCTGCCCTTGTTCAGGGCCAAGCAGCAAGAGTATAGATATAGGAAAAGAAAAGAAAAATAAAAAGCAATAGGTGTTTTCCCCAGCCTCTTGGGATCACAGCTTCTCCAAAAGTAAAGGAAGGTTCCCACCCTCAGTTTTAGGTGTTTTCCACCCCAAAGTCTCTACTTCCAGTCACCACAGCCACTCAGGATTGCCTGGGGGTAGGATGTGAGCAAAGAGAGGAAAGAAAAGAAGAGGAATGGGACTTCCCTGGCGGTCCAGTGGTTAAGACTCCATGCTTCCCTGTAGGAGGCGTGTGTTCCATCCCTGGTTGGGGAATTAAGATCCCACATGCAGAAAAGAAAGAGAGAGAGAGAGAGGAAAGAAAGAGAGAAAGAGAGAAAGAGAGAAAGAGAGAAAGAGAGGAAGAGAGGAAGGGAGGAAGGGAGGAAGGGAGGAAGAAAGAAAAGGAAGAAAGAAAAGAAAGAAAGAAAAGAAAGAAAGAAAGAGAGGAAGAAAGAGGAAGAAAGAAAGAGAGAAAGGGAAAAAGGGAGGGAGGGAGGAAGGAAGGAAGGAAGGGAGGGAGGAAGGGAGAAAGAAAGAAAAAAGAAGAGGAAGTAGGGGATTTCTTTCCATGTGTCTCCCCTGCCCTCCCTCTGAGCTTTAAGTGTTCTTCCTCTCCATCCTATTCCCCCTTTGAATTAGAAGATTTCTCCTGGAGCGCTATCTGTCCTTGCCTTGGTGCTTTTCATTGGTTTTCAGATTGCTTTTGAGTTTCCTCTGGGGAATGCTGTAGGAAAAATGGGGATTTCACCACTGGTTCAATAGTATTCTGAATTCTGGTCTTCATGTACAAATCTCCTGCTACAATTTATTTTTCAGAGTCTTCCAATAGTTGTTCCATGCATTCTGTCGATGTTGCAGATTTGCATTCATTGGGAGAGAGAGGGTGAAGTGGGCTTATTCCATACAACCTGAAACCAGAACTCTGCTGGACCTATATTCTTTTAGTTAACATTTGGTTATCCTGCATGAACCAAGAGTTTTTCTCAAAGGACTTTATGGTACTTTCATTTTTTCTTGTAGTCTGTATTATAATGATACTAATAAAAGCTTATTGAAATTGATTATGGTAGTGATAGTTCAGAAAATAAACACTTATTAATCCATTTTTATTTACCAAAAGTGAATAAAATTCAAAAATATTTTCAGACTATAACTGGAATGTTTATCTTACATGGAAGTAATAATACATAAGAAGGAACAAACAGAAGAAAATGTTGAAGTCTCCAAAAATTCCATGCTCACCCTCCAAAAGCTTATTCATGTGCCAATAAACTTACGGTATTGTTTGAAGGCTATAGGATGCCAAGTCCTGTGGTTTTTCAGTTTCTGTCAGCAGATGGGGTTGACCGTGTCACCTCTGCTTTATTTAATGTGGCCTTTGTATGGTGCAACAAGTGTGAGGGCACAATGCCAGGGAAGCAGTGTCCCCAGCCCTGTGACACCACATCTCTTCAGAGAGGCCAGAGTCCAGGGCACTCGCACCTATTTTCTCCTCAGGCCAGCTCTGGAAGCTCTGGAGAACAAGCTGAGTGTAATGGAGGCCCCGCTGCCGCGCCCGGGCAGAGTTGAGCAGGCAGACACAGCCATCTCTTTAACAGCTCTCCTCTTCCTCCCTCCCCTCTTCCCCTCTTCTATCTTGGGTAGTGGGACATCCATTCAGTGACTTAAGACACAAACCTTCAAGTTAGCCTGAACTCTTGCCAACCTCACATTCGCTACATCTGCCAGTCACCAAGCACTACCTGTTTTTCCTCCAAAGTACCTATGAAATCGGCCACCTTCTCTCCCTTCTGCAGGTGCTTCCTGATTAGAGCCCCTAGCATCTCCCTTGAGCTTTTGAGGAAGCCTTCTCTTGGGCACTCGTGCCTCTGGGCCTGCTCCCCTCAAATCCATTCTCTGCACTGCTGTCAGAATCATCCTTCTAAAATGCAAACCTGGTTATCCAACCTGCCTGAAAAGTAACTCGAATTGGCTGCTTATCCCCTTAGCATCATACACGAGGTCCTTCCCTGCCTGCCTCTGCCCACGTCTCAACACAGAACTCTGTCCAGATTCCTTCACAATTTGAGGTTGTTGTGCCTCTGCACCTTTTCACATCTTGTTCCTTTGCCTAACTTGCCCTCCCTGTTTCCCCACGCCCCTCCCTTACTGTCTGACAAGCTTCTACTCATCCTAGAAAACCTGTTTCAGGACTTTCATCCTTGACGATCCATCTCTGATCCTCCAGAGTGAGTTCATTTTAGCTTTCTTCTTTCCCATTGTACATTCCATGTGTTTTTATTCTTACACTTTTTGTACTCTGTTATGATGGTCTGTGTCCATGCCTCCTTCTCTTAGCCTCAGTTCTCAAGGACCTCGTGGTCTACTGTGTCTTATTCGTACTTATGTTCTCAGTGCCTGGCACAGTCTGGCATTTAGAAGAGGCTCAACCAGTGAATGAATGTCTAGTTTATATTATCATCATTCTTGCTCCTTTAGCCTACTGGGTAGGTTGGGTACTGGGCATAGAATGCCCATGAACCTTTGAACCAAGTTTTTTTAATGGAACTTACGGATAAAACATTCAATTTGACCAGGACTCTCTTTTTTGTTTTGTCAGGTATTACTGTAATGATATGGCTCTTGAACACTCTATTACTCTTCAGAAAGGAAAAGATTATACTGTCTCATAGTTTTTTCTCTTATAGCCTGAGCTATACTGTTTGAACTTGGCTTTTTGTTTCCCTTCAACACACCTTCCTGTCTTTTTATATATGTCTTGGTGTTATTTTTTTTTTTTCGATTGTTACTATCTGATTGTTGGGCCCTATGCTCTGGAAAAGATCTATGCTATGAAAATAATTCTTGAGTAAACCTAGGTACAATTATTGCTTCATCTAACTATATCTGGGCTATTTATTTTTCTCCATGGAGTTGCTCAGTCATATCTAGCATATTATTTAAATCCCAAAACACATAGTCAATAGCTACTTTGTGCCAGAAACCCCTAGCACTGGGGGTGAAAGATAAATCCAAAATCTGTGCCCTGGAAGAACTAATGGTCTCAGGGGGCTGATGGACCTTCTCTGAGGGCTGCCTGTGAAGCCAGAGCAAGCCAGGTAGGGGCTATCTGTGGGAGTGGAGTTCAGGTGGGATGGTGTGAAGCCTTTTAGACCAGGGAGTAAGTTACCTGAGCCAGTCTACGTGGTGATAAAAATGTGTCCATTTCAGAAAAAAGTGAAGAAGCCTAAGAATTTAATCATTTACTCAACCTGTCAATTAACAAATGTTTATTGAACACTTACTATGTGCCAAGTACTATTCCAGGGACTCAGAACAGACAAAGTCCATTCCATCATGGAGCTTAAGTTCTGTTGAGGAAGACATAAACAAACAAATGAACACGTAATATGTAGCCAGGTAATGGAAGTGCTCTGTAGGATAAAGCAGGGTAAGGGAACTGAGAGTGAGGAAACTTGCTATTTTTTTATGGCGAGTTCAGGTGGAACTTTCTGATAATGTGGTATTTGAGCACAGATCCGAATGAAGCAAGGGAGAAGGCCAGGGAGACAGAGCCCCTGAGGTAGGAATATACTTAGCAATTTGAAAGAAGGCCAGGTAGCTGGTGTTGAATGAACAAGGGAAAGAGTGATAGAGAGTGGAGTTGGAGAAGCTGTGGATGATCCAGTTTTGTAGGGCCTTCTAGGTCTTTTATTCTGAGTGATATGGGGGAACCACCTGAAGGTTTTGTGTAGTGAGTAACATGATTTGATTTATACCTTGAAAATGTGATTCTGGATGCATGCCTGATATTTGGGGTTGGGGGATAGGGGCAGGTAAGAGCAGAGCAGGTATACAAATTAGAAAGCTAACAGAGAAATCTATATGAGAGATAATGGTAGCTTAGACTAGGGTGGTAACAGTGAATGAGGTAAGAAGTGTTCATGGGTTTCCCTGGTGGCACAGTGGTTGAGAGTCCGCCTGCCGATGCAGGGGACACGGGTTCGTGCCCCGGTCCGGGAAGATCCCACATGCCGCGGAGCGGCTGGGCCCGTGAGCCATGGCCGCTGAGCCTGCGCGTCCGGAGCCTGTGCTCCGCAACGGGAGAGACCACAACAGTGAGTGGCCCGCGTACAGAAAAAAAAAAAAAAAAGTTCAAATTTGGGATATTTTGAAGATCGAATTGATGAGATTTTAGAGTGGATTGTATGTAAGATGTGAGAGAAAGAGGAATTGGGGACAACTTCAAGATTTAGGGCCTGAACAAAATGTTGGTGCTATTTTATTGAGATGGAAACAGCAGGGAAAGAATAAGGTTGTTGGGGAAGATCAGGATTGATTTTAAATTTGTTGTGTTTGAAATGTCTAAGTGGAAATGTAGCTGGAATTCAAAGGGAAGCTCATGGTTGGAGATATGAATTTGGAGGGGTTCTTTAGGATACAGGTGGTATTTAAAGTCATGGGACCAAGAAGCACATCATGGAAAGAGACAGAAAGAAAAGATGAGGTATGGGGACTGAGATGTGGTGGCCAAGTGTGTCAGCCACTGGAAGTGAAATATACATGGCCTGAGAATGGACTATGGGATTTGGTCCAGTGGAGGTGACCTTATAGAGAACAATGGTGACAGCATTGTGGGAAAGAAAGCCTAATTGGAGTGAGTTAAGGAGAGAATGGAGGGGGCAAGAAAGTAAGGAAGCTAGTAAGGAAGCTCTTTGAAGGAGTCCTACTCTAAAGGAGCAGAGGAATAGGGAGGTTGCTGGCTAAGGATATGATGTCAAGTGGGGATGTTTTAAGGACAGACTTTATCAGAGCATGTTTGTACATTGATGAGAATGATATGAGTAAAGAGGAAGACATTGATGAGAAAGGAGAGAATGAGAAGACAGGTGATGTTGGCAGCAACCGTATGCATCATTGTGGTGCGAAGGATGGGGGGTCTAGAATGAGAGTAGAGTGAGTCTTTGATGGGCACACAAAACATTCTCCCACTGTCAAAGAAGAAGAGGCACGTGTGGAGGTGGGTGCAGGTAGGATGGTAGATTTGGTAGTGGAAGAGTTAGGGCATTCCATGTTGATTGCTTCTGTTTCCCACAGAAGCCACGGTCAGAGGCTGTTGCCGTGGACCAGGTGACATCTTTCTTTGGTTCTTTATGCTTTTGATTTCTTGTTAACACCTACCTTTTTGAGACTGAATAGATTCTTATAGAAGATTGGGAGAAAATAAAATTCATTCAAGAAGTAATGAAGCAGAACTATGTTAGCTGCAGGCGAGCAGCTGATTTCCTTAATAGGTTGAATCATTCAAGGGGTGGGAGATTGGGGCCTTCGTGTGTGGTAAAAGAGGAAACAGATATGAGTGGGAGAATATTTGAGTTCTGGTGGAACCAAAACAATCTCATTAGTTACTCTTAATATCCTTAGACATTCTGTAGGGACAGTTGATATCCTTTAACAGATGAAGAATGAGAGCCCAGAGTGTTTCTGTAACTGCCTGTAGCACCCAGCAAATTAAGGATAGATCCAGAATTTAAATAGTATCCTTGAATTTCTAGTGCTTTACTTGGTCCCTGGACTGAAGCAAAGCGGTAAATCCTGACTATGAACCACCTGCAGGATTGAGGCATACCACTTAGTCTTTAACTTTCAGGCCCTAACTGCTTCACATAATTTCTACAATTTAAAGTGGGAATTATTTGGCTACTGGCTCCAGGGGAAATGTAATACTGCAATTAGTCATTCAGTTCCCATTTTAAGGCCCTTTGTGGAAGAGAGCATCTAAGCAGCGTATATTTGGTTAATGAGGGTTAATCAGTAAACCATGGAACCTGACTCCCTGATGGCTGGAACTGCTGAGCTTCCTCCCTTTTGCGAATGCCTCACCAAGTAAATAACAGTGGGCCACACACACATTATTATTATAGTAAGCATAAACACTGAATATAAGATGCATCCTGATTTTAGCAATGTTAAAATAGGGGTAGAGGTCATAGGAAGGGGAGAAAACATATCTTAGAACTGGAAATTAGGCTGCTAAAATTTTCATTTGACATTATACTGTGGAAACACTTATTCTTTAAAGATAAACCTAGGTTTCGGGGCTCCCCTGGTGGCACAGTGGTTAAGAATCCGCCTGCCAATGTGGGGGACACGGGTTCGAGCCCTGGCCCGGGAAGATCCCACATGCCGTGGAGCAGCTAAGCCTCTGTGCCACAAGTACTGAGCCTGCACTCTAGAGCCCGTGCTCCGCAACAAGAGAAACCACTGCAACCAGAAGCCTGCTCACCACAACAGAATAGCCCCCGCTCACCACAACTAGAGAAAGCCCACGCACAGCAACGAAGACCCAACGCAGCCAAATATAAATAAATAAAATAAATAAATTTATTAAAAAAAAAAAGATAAACCTATATTTTGTTTAAGGTTAGCTTTAAGAATGTTTTACTGATAAACCTGACTCCATAGATTAGCTTTAGGATTAAATGAGATAATGCATATAAGACATTTATAGCAGGCTCCAGCACATAGTATATAAAGGCTCAATAAATGTTCATTATAAATAATAATAATTATTGTATTTCTCTGAATATATTTTCCAGGGAGCAATATATTTTTGAAGTACTTCAAACTGTAATTACTTTTGGTCAGTAACATCTTTTTGTAGCAATAAGAAGAAATGGTCCTTTTAGTTATTAATATGCAAAAAACCAAATGAACTTGTTAAATGCCTAATTGAGCGTGACACTGTACTCAGTACTAGTCAGAGAGGACTAGAATGAGAGTAGAGTGAGTCTTTGATGGGCACACAAAACATTCTCCCACTGTCAAAGAAGAAGAGGCACATGTGGAGGTGGGTGCAGGTAGGATGGTAGATTTGGTAGTGGAAGAGTTAGGGCATTCCATGTTGATTGCTTCTGTTTCCCTTCTCCCCTATGGATGTAGTCCCTGCTTGTTAGCTATTATTGCCTATGACTGAGACTGTGGAGATGGCCAGTAACATTTATTAAGCCCTAATATGGGCCCAAGTCTATTTGAAGCACTATAGATCCTCTCAGCAACACTCTGAGCTAGGAAATTTAATTATCCCTTTTTCAGAAAGAAGAAAACTGAAGCCCACAGAACCAGTTAGTAATTGGTACAGTGGAATTTGAGCCCACTGCCTGCGACTCCAGAGTGTATGCTCTTCACCACTATGCTCTACAGCCTGTTTCTAATATGATGTAAACCTGAACTGACCTGTTGTTGCCTGTCGAAAACCTAGTGCCACTTTCTTCCTTGCTGAAAGAGACTTGATTTTGTTTGGTTGTTTACTTCTCCCTATGTGTCTCAGAAAAGGTGAATCCTGTCCACATTTCCATGAGTCAATCCTGGTTCATCTAAATCGATCATGGTGACCCCTTTCCCCTTGCCAAGAATCGGGTTAAGCCAGGGTATTTGACAAGATTCTGGGAGTATGAGTAACTTTCTCTCAGTAACTGAGTAACTCCCTCAGTAACATACTCTGAGGGAGTATGAGTAACTTTCCGAGGGCTTCTGAGAATGATTTCTTCACTGAGAGAAATAGACACATAAGGAAGGACACCTCTCTTCTTTCCCTGATCTTATCACATCTGGATGTGATGCCTAGCAATGTGGCAGCCATCTTTCCACCAGCCTAAAGAGGTAGCCGACACCCAGAATAGGCAGAGCACAGAGGATCTTTAGGGCAGTGAAACTACTCTGTATGATACTATATTGGTAGGTACATGTCGATATACTTTGTCTAAGCTCACAAAATGTACAACTTTGAGAGAATTTGAACATTCTGTGAGTTTGGACAAAGTGGGATGAGTGAACTTTGATGTAAACTATGGACCTTGGGAGATAATGATGTGTTTAGGTAGGTTCATCAGTTGTAACAAATGTATCACTGTGGCGCAGGGGTTGTTGATAGTGGGGGAGGCCATGCATGTGTGGTGGTAGGGCATATATGGGAAATCTCTGTACTTTCTGATCAGTGTTGCTCTGAACCTAAAACTGCTTAAAATTTTTTTCCTACTAAAAATCAGAAAAAAATTTTCTATTAAATAAACAAAGTAAACACAAAAAAATACAAGATGACAATGTACCTATGGTTGTGACAACTAAATATACTGATGAAAAAAGATTGGCAAACACTGTACTAACTGTTCAAAAACACATAAGAGAAAAATTATGTATCAGTGTGTGTCAGTAATAAAAATATTTAATAAAAATATTTGAAAGGGTAAATGTAAGAAAACATCTGATGCCCCATTCTCTTTGAGCCTGATGACCCTCAAGATCCCATTCAAGTATAATTTCTTCTGAGAAGCCTTCCCCAATCTCATAGGTTGTTAATTGCTCTCTCCTGTGTCCTATAAAATATTTTTAATATTTCTGTTATGGCACTTACATCACTGTGATTTAAAGATTGGGTTTTCAAGTTCATCTCTGCCCGTGGACTGTAAGCTCTTGAGTGAAAAAAGTTCTTTACTGAGAATGGCTGTCCGGAAGCCCAGAGCCAGCTCAATCGTGGTACCTAGATTAACCTAGATGTGGTAGTCACAGAAAGATAATGCAATCCCAGAGTATTGATTCTCAATCTTGGCTGATTTTTAGCAACACTCATGCCTGGTTCCCATCCCCAGAGGTGATGATTTATTTAGTGTGGGGGTGCAGCCTGGATGTTGGTATTTTAAAGGCCTTAGTGGATTGCGGAGTTCAGTCAATTGAGACCATTGTCCTGGAGGGAGAGAATAACATAGCCAGAGGGAAAGATGATGAAGGCTATTTTGAGAACTGTGTTGACAGTAGATGTAAAAGGCACCAGCATCAGTAGATCCACTGGATCCAGAGAATCCAGCAGGGGGCTTGTCACAGTAGCCCTGATGAGAGATAATGATCTCAGCAGGTGAGTGGGGTCATCGGGCATAATAATTGAGGGACTACTATGGGAGATAACTTATGGCAGTACTACCTTATGGCAATGATTCTCATCCTGCTTCCCTGTTAGAATCACTGGGGAAGCTTTCTAAAAACATAAAGTACTTGAACCCCATCCAGAGATTCTGATTAAATTGCTCTGTGGTGGAGTCTAGGCAATGGTCCTTTTTTATTTTGTTAAAACTCTCCAAGTGATTCTAATGAGATTGAGAATGACTGCCTTATAAGAATAGCAGTAGAATTTGACCCTATTTTTATATTAGAAATCAAACAGATTATCCCAAGCTTCCTGACTTGTGATGTTGAGGAGAAGTTTGCATAGACCAGGGGTGATGGGAGGGCTGGCTGGAAATTGGACATAGGGTAAGGAATGAGGGGAGAAGATAAACGCTTCTTCTTGAGGTTCAGTTTGAGTGGACAATGGAGTCTGAAATCCATGACAATTATATGACTGATTGTTACACAAACCTAAGTCAAGCTAAGGAAAGCTGAGAGCAATTTCTCAGTGTGGCCCAAATGGATTCCCCCCTACCCCATCCGATCGGGTGATCCACAGGTGCTTTGACAGTTTCAGAGAAGAGATCAATGAAGTCATTTTATTCACACACTTTTATTGATTGGAAATAACATTAACATTATTGTTTTCACAGTAATCCTATTCCTAATAATCTTTATACTCAAAGATTGTGTATGTGCTGGAAAGACTGTCGTTCACTTTGCCTTGGCTATTTGTTGTTCAGCTAAGTGAAGTTCATCTTAGCGGGCATAGTTTTACATTATCTGCCATTACTGTTCACATAAATTTTCATTTTTTTACAGTTATTATACACCAATTTAAAAAAAAGCCTCAATGGTGAAGGGCAAAAGAATGGAATGAGTCAGGTAAATACTAGCACTCATAATACTGTTAGAACTGTAAATAGTGAGCAGGGTACCAGTACAAAGATAGAATGTGTATTTGCAAGCTGATGGGACAAATGACTACTTGAGTAGCATGATTCGACATAAGCAGCCAGCAAAGGAAGAAAGGATACTGATGAATATCTGAAGTTAGATTTTATTGAGCCAGTAGTCCATTCAGCAACATTTCACAGTCCCCTTTTCTCAAAGAGTGCCATGAAGTCACTGAAGCTTCTCTGTTACTTTTAACACAACAGAGGTAAATCCATTAAGTTTTTCCAGAACATATCCAAAATAGTGATTTTCAAAATGAGATTGTTGAATTCTGTAATGAAATCAGAGACATCAAAATGACTGAGACGATACTCAGTGCTATACTCCACATAGAGAAAACCAGGCACAAATTGCACTGCGTTGAAAAGCGCATTAAGATTGTCTCCAAAGTTAATGACAAGTGTAATTCTCAGAGAAAGCAGAATAGGGTATTTGGCAAAATGCTTTTATCAAGTGGATACTGCATAATATCCATGATATAAGTATGGGAAAGCAGTTAGTGTTATATAATAGTATATGCTAGCAGATCTTTTACTTTACATTTGGGCAAAACCAGTGATGTGCAGATTATGAGTCAACTCTTGACCTATGTGCAGTACTTACAAGAAAGAGAATTGCTTGATGAGTTTCTGTTCAGTGAAAACCCTTGTCATAGAGAAGAATGTTTTGTTTTGTTTTGGTCAATGATTATATCGTGTGCCATGAAGGGGAATGAAAAAGGTAAGTTGGAATCAGTAGTGATAGATAAAGAAGGAGAAAGGACATTGCTACATGAATAAAATAAATTGCACTAGAATGTGAATAACATTATCTTATTCTCAGAGAACAGTGGGTGATCTGTACTGTGCCTCTTAATCCTGATTGTAGTTGAAAGAAATAGTGAAAAGTGTGTCAATTTCTTGCACTATGAAGAAAATGGGCAGCAAATATCATAGAGGAGGAGAAGATTTTAGAATGTGGTATGAGTTAAAAACATATCTTTGTGATTCTGATTAGTGTCTATAAAAGCCATTTCTATTATTTAGGTAGCTTTTTCAAGTGGTATACTATTTTGGACCTGAACATTAAGATATTTAACGTTTAAGTATGAGAAATCCTGTTATCTTGTGGGTCTGTGAGGACAGAGACCCAGTCTTGTTTCTTACTGTATCCCTAGTGCCTAGCAATGTCTGCAGTAGCTCAATAGATATTTGCTGAATGAATGGATGTTCAGTCATTAGTCAGAGAAAGAACTGATGGTATAGTATAGGTTATGTTTTAAAACCACATCCAAATGCTGCAACATGCTTGCCAAATACAACCAAAAAGTAGTGTAAGCATCTGTTTGTTGCTTTAATCCTCTTGGAATATTCAGCCCAGTCTTCTGGCTCTTGAATCTAACGTGCTCATCAATTTATATTTACCAGCACCAAAAGAAGTCCTTGGTGAGAAATCATCCCATGATTTCTAGGACTATGCTGAATGTGAACATCCAAATATATACAACAGAGCCATCAAACACTTGTGGCCCTTTCTGACAGTCTTTACATGTAAGGATTCTATTTTAGCAGAAATAAAAAATAAGAAAAGAAGCTACCTAGAAGACAGCTCAAACTATTTCTCATTATATGTATAATAACAAAATAACTTGTTATTATAGACATGTCACACACATTAACTAAATGCTATAAACCATATCATCCCTTTTGCTGATATGAACTTATTTAAAACAATTTTTTTTTGTTTTTTTTTTTTGCGGTACACGGGCCTCTCACTGTTGTGGCCTCTCCCGTTGTGGAGCACAGGCTCCGGACGCGTAGGCTCAGCGGCCATGGCTCACGGGCCCAGCCGCTCCGCGGCATGTGGGATCTTCCCGGACTGGGGCACGAACCCGTGTCCCCTGCATCGGCAGGTGGACTCTCAACCACTGCGCCACCAGGGAAGCCCTAAAATAATGATGTTTTAATACTATGTTTTAGTTTATCCTTTAAACATTGTGAGGAATCTTGTTTTTAATTTGCCTAGAACTGGTGGTTGGCATGTGGGTCAGATTCCCATTGGGTTTGATAAATAATAGCCTAGAGATAGACAAAACATATTTGCAAATTATTCTTATAAAAACTCCATTATACAAAGTCACAGGTGTCCTCTTCTTGGATTCTGGGGTGAGACTCAAAGAATGTATGATGAAGGAGAGGTGTACTCCCGTCATCAGATGTGCATGAGTCATCACTGAGCATAAGAACCCAGCAAAGGGACACATACGCAGGGTTCATGCCTTAGAGTTACTCACATCCTAAGTTGAATCTAAAAGCCAAGAAGCAGGCTGTCACTGGGGAGGCCAATACCTCTGGGCACCAGCTCTGGGCTGGGGGTGCAGCAGCAGAGAGGTTAGAGCCCCTGAGTGTGATGGCTAGGCACGTATCACATCTGGTATGTGTGCCTTAGGCACTGTAGCCATGGACCAGTGTGCACACACGCACTCACCTGGCACCTGCTCTCAGCAAAGGTGCAGTGTCACCACAGGCTGCGGTCTTCAGGGTGGCTGGTAATGACTCGGCTGTAAAACCAGTGCAATCTCAATGGAAAAAAACTATTTGATCAAGTAACTATATCTACCACCAAGGAGATTAAGGGGAGGCAAAGGGTAAAAGAGGAGCAGGGGGTGCTACATCTGTTCAAATGTCCTATTGAAAAGAATTGGTAAAAAGCAATCAGTTTGAAATAGCTCATTATAGAGTAGATTGACAGTGCTTAAAAATTTATTTGCCTCTAAGAAATAAAAGGTAATTTGTCATTATTTAAGCCAGTAGATACATCTCTAACGTCTGAAAGGAATGTGGAGAGGCAGAGCACACAGAGTGCTAGAGGAGGGTCTACCTGACCTGAGTTTGCATCCCAGCTTGGCCACGTGACAGCTGCTTGTCCTTAGGAGGGTGACCTAACCCATGTCTGCTTCAGTTTCTCATCTATAAAATGGGGCAGTTGAGCTATGATCTCCAAAAGTCTTTCCTACTCTCTAAATATTATGGTAAATGAAACACTTTTTAAGAGTTTTAACTGCTTTCCAATTGTGCCCCGGACTGTCTGAGAAGCACCTTTGCTCAGGAGATTTTCTTGCATTGAAATATCCTCACCTTCCTGCCTTGCCTCTGTCAAAACTCAGCAACCTCGAGTTACCGAATTCCCTCAACCATATTTTCTCTCTCCCCCTCATCCTCTAGAGTTCTCTTTGTGCTCTCTTACACGGCTCTTATGATAGTCGTTTCTTCAGCCAGATTTTAACTACTGTGAATTCACCTCATGTATGTCATCTTAAACTGCAGAGCCATATTGACAACAGCTTTGAAAATTTCCGATTTCCTTTGGCAGGATTAATTTCCAACGACTTAATATCCTTTTCCCATCTGGAAGCTCTAAATGGAATAATAGCAAGATGGCTGCTCTGGCAACAGGGTTATCATCCCTGTACTCTGGGTGGGAATATTGAGAGAATGTTAAAATGTATTTCTTCACAGTATGTCTCACCTCATAAATAGCATTTGACTTATGATGTTGAAATTAGTCATTGAAAACTATGTTTCTCAGCACCTTGTCTTATAAAATTATAGATTGTCTTAAAGCAGAGTATGTTATCACTCTGCCAAATCCAGACCTTTACTATATGAAACCATGACCCAAATGTAGGCTGAAAGATGGATTTGAAAGTACATGGCCTTTAGTTTCATGCAATATGATTCTTTAGCTATTTGAAAGCAGTTGTTTATATATTATAAATAATTTACTGTATTGTATAAGTGAAAACAGAAGATCTCTGTGGGTCCAAAAACATTTTGGAGGCAATATTAAGACATTGTTTGCATTAGTTTGGACATAAGTCCTGAGCTTTGAAGCAGTTTTATCCTTGGTGGTCAGTTGTTTCTTTTCTTTCCTCATTGCTCATTCTTGTCTTTGGGAATGTATCGTAGAGATGGTGCTGAGAATGGAGGTGCCGTGTTTATCTGTGGCTGAATAGTGCAATGCAGATGGGGGACATAGGGAAGGAGTAGAACTTCCCCAGGTATAAACCACTGTGTTGTAGCAGGGTAATGTGATGGACTCTGTATTAGGTTCCTATAGCTACTATAACAAATCACCACAAACTTGTTGGTTTAAAATGATAGAAGTTGCTTCTCTCTCAGTTCTGGAGGCCAGAAGTCTGAAATCAGAGTGACTGGGCTGAAGTCAAGGTGTTGGCAGAGTCACACTCCCTCCCTAGGCTGTAGGAGAGAATCTGTTCCTTGCCTCTTCTACCTTCTGTTGGTGGCCAACACTTCTTGACTTGTGGCTGCATCACTCCAGTATTCAAGGCCAGCATCTTCAAATCCCTCTCTGTTCTCTTCTCATATCCGCATTTCCTCTGTGTGTCAAACTCCCTCTGGCTCTCTTTTAGGACACTTGTGATTGCATTTAGGGCCTGCACGGGTGGATAATCCAGGATAATCTCCCCACCTCAAGATTCTTAACTTAATCACCTCTCAAAAGACCTCCCTTTCTTCCTTATGTATTTATTTATTGCTATATGAGGTAACATTCACAGGTATCAGGAATTAGGATGTAGATATCTTTTGGGGGGTCATTTTTCAGCCTATCACAGGCTCCATTTTTTCCAAATGAATCCACTAAACATCATGGCTCCTATATCTTCCGTATCTCCTATATCTTCTTTTTCTCCTGACGTAATCTAAGTGTTAAGAGCATAAACATATTAATTCAACACTAATTTATTTAGGACCTCCTATGTGCCTGCCACTAAATTCTGTGGCTACAATAATGAACAAATAGATATGGTCCCTGTCCTCATGGGGTTTATAGTCTTGTTCGGGAAATGGAAATTAAACCAATACTCTGAAAAATATAATACCACAAACTGGTCAATGCTATGCAGAAGGAGTGGCTCCTGACAAGGTCTTAGGGAAGGTCCATCTGAGGAAGTAGTGTTTAAGCTGAGATCTGAAGGATGGTGAGAAGTGAGCATGGCTAGGAGTAGAAAGAAGAGCATTTCATGCAGGGAGGGACAGCCTGTGGCTGGAAGGAACTTGGAACTCTGGAGGACCTGAAAGAAGTGTTGGTAGGACTTAGGGAGCTGTGGGAGGATTGGGGTGAGACAAGGGGTCAGACTAGGCAGGGCCTTCTAGAAATCTGAGCTTCATCCTAAGTGTATTGGGAAGACTATGGGTTTAATGCAGTGGCAGGGTGGGAATAGGGATGGGCATGACATGATCTGGTTTGTGTTTTTACAGAATTACTCTGGCTTTTGGTTAGAGAAGGGACTGACAGAGACAGGAGTGGTGGCAGTGGGATGTGAGAGCAGAGGTTTGGCCATAGTCCAGGCAAGAGGCAAAGGTGGCTTGGACCAGGGTGGAGATAGTGATTGTGGGGAAGATTGGAGAGATTCAAGATATGCTCTGCAGAAATGGCAGAACTTGAAAGTTTTATGTGGGGGAGTTGTGAGGAGAGGGAGGTGTCAAGGATGACTCCCAAGTCCCTGGCTTAAGCAGTGAGATGGGTGAGGGTACCACTGATGAAGGTGGGAGGACAGGAAGAGCACACTTGGAGGAAAGACTCTGAGTTCAACTTTGTATATGTTAACCTTTAAGATGTCACTTGGCACCGTGCCTGGCACAGAGCACACCATAAATAGTAGCTTCTATTTCAGTCAGTCATTTCAAAATCATAACTGGCCTTTGAGTCAATAGACTTAGGTTCTAGCTCTGACTAGGCCACTTTAGATACATAAAACTCTCTGGGCATCAGTGCCCACATCTATAAATTGGAGTTGAATTAGATGCGTTTTTTGCTCCCTTTCAGCTTTAATATGCCTGCAGTGCCGTGAAATTCTTTGGTCTTGACCACCTGGAATGCTACTCTGGCCAGTTGGATCCCCTTCAGAGAGGCTGATGAACTAGAACTCTGCGTATGGGTGGCAGTTTCTGGGGGAAGCTGACGCAGAGGGAGGTCTGGCCAAGGCAAACTGTGGCCAGTGAGGAGGCCTCATGACGAAGGGAAGGATGTGGTTTGAGGAGAGCAGCAGCTGCTGCTGTCACCAAATAAGCATGAAATTCACTAAGCTTCGGAGGAGGAGATTGCAGCCAAGGATGGCTGCCTGTTCATTGGCAAATTAATGTGATTTGGGGCATATGGAGAAATGGTGATGGGCAGAAAAGAAGATGAGTGAAAAATCATATTTCCTTCTTTCCTGTGCACTCCTCTGTAGTTAGCATAGAGTCATGGCTGGAGCCAGAGTGGGTTAGGGGTAGATCATCTCCAGGCCAACTCCCTTCATTTACAGAGAAAGAAACCAAGGTCAACAACAATTGCCACGGTGGCAGAGCCGGACCAGCAGTCAAAGCTGCTCCGCACTTTCCTGCCCCACTGGGCTGCCAGCAGTGACTCCTGCGAGCCATTTTAGGCCCAAGTGTGGAAAAGGGGTCAGGTTTGGTTTCATTTGCCTTAGTCGAGACCCCAGAGAGATTATTCACTCCTCCTAACCTACAGATAGAAAAACACTTTCTGCAACTTGTTACGATTTGGGCCCTGTCCTCAGTCAGTGCTTTATTAGTCACTAGTAAACCTGGCTGGGCCTTGATCCATAGGGATCCTTCTATTTTACTGACCTCATCTGGGCTCCCCAGTTTCGGAATGCTTACTCTCCCGAAGCATGTTCTGTGATTAAAGGCTCTGCCCGAGTCTTTCATTAGATTAGACAGTGCCCTTTTCCCCAAAGGTGTTGGTTGATTTAAAAAAAAACAAAACAGGGCTTCCCTGGTGGCACAGTGGTTGAGAGTCTGCCTGCCGATGCAGGGGACACGGGTTCGTGCCCCGGTCCGGGAAGATCCCACATGCCGCGGAGTGGCTGGGCCCGTGAGTCATGGCCGCTAAGCCTGTGCGTCCGGAGCCTGTGCTCCACAACGGGAGAGGCCACAACAGTGAGAGGCCCGCGTACCACACACAAAAAAAATAATAATAGAAAAATTAAAAAATATAAACAAAACAAAACAAAACAAAACTGAACGACTTTGTTTATGAGGAGCAGCTGAAAGGAAACTTATTGGGAAAGATGCTGCTTCATCCTGTGATTGTGGTTAGCTTGTGAGTAATCGAATTCCCTGGCCTCTTCTTTGGAAGCAATGACTGGTCAGTCTACGGCTTTATTGTTATTTCAACAACGTAGGAGGTGGATCACACTACCTCTACCTAACAGTTTAATTTTAAAAACCCCATCAGAGGGTGCAAGCTAGACTTCGTACGTGCCTGTTGCAGAGTAGGAAGCACATTGCTCTAGAAGTCACTACTGGGCTGAGATCTGAGCAGGATCTCTAAAGAAAAGCAAGGGCCTTGGGCTGCGGGCCTACGTAGTCGGCCCTGGGGGAGCCATAAGCAACATCAGGTGTGTGTGATATGCAAGGCAGGGAGAATGTGCAGCAGAGATTCATCTCCTAAACATGGGGTGAATGGTGAGGTAAGCCATCCTTTACGAGGACTGAGAGACCACATTCTGGGAAAAGGGAGGGCTCTGTTTCTAGAGGCCACACATCTGGTTGACCTCCTTCCAGGCTCCTTGAACATGCTGTGCTCATTACTGAAACAGTGGTTTCCCTGCCGTTGGTCCCCACCCTGGGGACACCCAGCTAGTTTCCAATGACTCTCCAGGTTCCGCCCCTCCTGAAGGGCTCACCTCAAGGGCCAGCTCCTCCCTGCAGCCTTCCACAAGAACCCCAGTCCTCATTGCCCCTTTGGTTTCCAAATTCCTTCCATAATTGCCATCTCACTTCAGTTTCACTTTTTGTTCTTTGCTGCTGTGTGCTGTTTCCTCATTGTTTCCTCTTGGTGGGTGTCTTGGGGATGCAGGTATTGGCAGTTCATGAATGTTCTTTTCCATCGGCTAAATCACTAACTTGTTAAGGATAAAAACCTGGTCTTGAATTTCTTTATATTTTCTTATAGTATCAGGTTTAATTCTGAAGACAAAATATGTGCCCACAAATACAGTCGGCCATGCTCATCTGTGGATGAGGAGGGCCAACCTTACTATGCCATGTTATATAAGGGACTTGAACATCCATGGATTTTGGAATTGGTGAGCATCCTGGAACCAATTGCCCACAGATATTGGAGTGTGACTGTACTTGCCTACTCATTGAAAAGAGTTCTCAGTTATGTTTATCAAACAATAGATTTCAAAAAGGCATATGTAAAGTCTACCTGTGCCTGTTTTTCAAATTATTTTCAAAATCATATCACTATTTGATTTGGCTACATGTGAGAGAAAGCTCAAAATAATAATGCCTTAATTAAGGCAGAAGTTTATTTCTTTCTCCATGTTAAAAAAAAAAAAGGCAGAGGTAGAGTCCACGGTGGAGCGGGACTCCACAGGACAGGAACCCAGCCTTCTCTCTTGCTGCTCTATGATCCTAACATATGATTTTCATTCTCAAGGTCAACTCCTAGATTTTCAAGGTCAACTGATAGTCCATAATGGCTGTTTGAGCTCTAGCCATTACATGCACATTCTAGGCAGCAGGAAGGAGAGAGGGAGGAAGAAGAAGGGGCAAAGGAGCCCCTCACACAGGCTGTCTTTTGAGGAGCTTTCCAAAAAGCTGTTGTTAAATGTTTTTGTTTACGTCTTAGTAGTTCACATCTAGTACACCTAGCTGCAAGGGAGGCTGGAAGATGTAGTCTTTATTCCAGGGGGCCATGTATTCAGTGCAAACTTAGGGATACTAAAAAAGAAAAGGGAAAACAGCTAGAGACTCTAACACATAGGATCAATTGGATAAAGTGAAGTACATTGAAATAACTGCATCTTTTTAGCTTTATCTCATCAAACCATTCATGAATTCTTCAGAGAGCCACTCTTTGCATCTATTATGTGTCTGACACTATTCTAAGTGTTAGAGATAGAGCAGAGAACAAGACAGATGACTTTACTCTCAGAAAGCTTACAATTCAAGTGAGGGAGACGACAATAAACAGAAGAACAAATAAGTGTACAAGATAATATGAGATAAGAGTGAGTACTGAAAAGAAAAGAAAATCACTGGCCTTAGTTGGTTTAAAAAACTATCCATCTATTGAATATGCGTAGAGTTATTAATTACATGAATGAAACATTCAGTCTCCTTCAAAGCTATTTTGGTTTCTCTTTTGGATTGTGCCTGTAAATCTATGAGCTTTTTAGGGGGAAAAATGCATTAAAGATTGCTTTGCTGGACCGTTTATAAGAGGATTTATTTAGACTGGAAAGTTTTAAGCCTACATTTCTAAAAAGTTTCTATCTGGTGTATATTTATATTAATTAAGGTTTTATTTATATAATATAAATGCACATTTTTCAGGAGCCATTTATTTAAACATGTAAAGACCATTAAGAAAAGTGTTGTCAGTAATAGAAGAGATTTCTAATGGTATGTGTTTAATAAAGCTGCATAATTTATAAAATACTTAGAAAAATGTTAATGTTTTATACTCTTTTCCCAGGGGAGGAATTTTTATTTCCCTACATTTCACACACAACAGTATGATTCAGTTTTTAAAATTTTATAATATGTTGCCGTTAGAGTCAGATATGTCTTTACAGAGGAGTTTTTGTTTGTTTGTTTGTTTTTAAGTGAACAGAACAAAGAGCCATCAGTGACACTCGTGTGGCTTTGATTTGATGGGTTTTATAGCAGTCCAAGTTGATTCCTGGAATCTTGTAGTAAAATTGCTTCAGGATAAAGGGGTATTTTATGAAATTTTCATTTTATGATTCTTTCATTAACCCGTGCTTGAGTAACTTTCTAGTTTATCATGTTAGTTTTTAGCTATTTTGATCCATGGCCTGTCATCTCTTAATTATGGTGAAGAGCACAATCTGGATAAGAAAGATAAAATCTATATTGTTTGGAATATCTTTAAATAAGAAGTCCTGGAGAACAGTTCTTGATTTTACACATAGAAACGTTAATCAACAGCAATAAACTGTGTGCTGACGACATGTTGAAAACAAACCAGAACTTAGGAAAAAACAGGAAATTGGACCAAACAACTCTTCCTAGTAACAGGTTTTATGTGTCTTTGTTAAGATTATCGCAGCTTGTTTTAATTCTTTGTCAACTTCCTTTCCAAAATTTGATGTTATATTTCTTTGCAGTTTTATATACAGCTTTCATTTAATAAGCACTTTTCACTTCAAACTGGATTCCTGTAATAGAGGAATTGCAAATGAAAGGAATCTATAATGAAATTGTAATGCTGCATATTAATCCATAGGCAAACTGGTGTTATAAATTTTCTAATTAATGAGTCTTTTGCCAGGATAGTACTTAAACAGCCTTCTAGTCCAACTTTTAATTGGTAACATTATCTGGCATTTTGTAGAATGAGAATACCTTTTGCTTACGATTCTTAGGCTTATTCTTATATTCTTAATTTTAAACTTGACCCTTTGTTGCCATCGTAATGCAAGAAACCATTCCCATTTAATCCGGGACAGCTGCATTTGTTTAGATACTATATGCTTAAATTCTCACAGAAATCTGACCTAAAATGGACAGATGTTTGAACTCCTATGTAAAAATCTATTCTAAACACTCTGGGCTACTGCTAGACAGGAATGCCAAACATTTCCAACCACAAATTATACTTGATAATAACCACCTTAATAGCAGAAAGCAGCAGATCCCCAGTTCCATTACATGATCTGGAGGAAGATAACAGGTCTTTGGCATTTTACCTTAGATTTGCTTTATTTACGGATGATTAATTCCAGTGCAAATTGCATCATTGTGAAAATTAGAAAGTATTGGGTCTTATACAGAAATTCTCTGAGCACAGAAATTTGTCCTCTCTTCTCCATGTAACTGGGCCATAGCAGAGAATCGCTGACTGTGAAGCAGGAGCAAGCCCAAAACCGGGCAGGCTGAGTACACAAAAAGCCACATGGCTCGAGGAAATGGACACTCGTCTCCTTTTAAAGTTTCTGGAATCGACGTATTCCTGAAGAACCATTTAAATAAGCTCACCAGCATGTTTTACTTTATGAAAAGTGGGGCATGCTGGTTATGAAATGGGAGCCCTGAAATGTGACACACCCATCTTAACCAGCTCAGGGTTTTATTCGATTCTTCAAGCCTTAATCCTATTGCCTCTCATGCACAAAGGACATGCAGGGCTCCTCTCTGATGATTCTGCCCAGGCCTCCTGGCGTTTGTAAACCAAGTCTTGAATTTTACAAATAAAGCTTATTGGTTGATGAAAAATAGAACAAGCATCAGTGAAGCCACTTTTCAAAAAGAATATTTCCGATTGTTTACTTTAAGAAAAGCCCTTCGAAGAGATGAATGACTTCAATCAGTTTTTAGAATTTTAGGATTGTTTTTTAAAGCAGCTCACTTGAATATGCAGATTTTTGGTGTGAAGCACATCAAATGTATGGCTTTTTAAAACCAAACATTTGGCTTTACAAATAAAGTTCATTGATTGATTAAAAATATAAGCAAAATCAATATAACCACTGTTCGAAACGGATTTTTTAAGACTGTTTATGTAAGGGGTTTTTGAAGGGTTTGTTGCTTCACAATCGGTTTATACAATGTGAAGATTTCTTAAAAGCAACTTAAATAAGTCAAAATTTTAATGTGAAATGCATTAACCTTATTTCTGGCCATATGTCCTTTGGACATAGATCTAACCAGCAAAGTTATGGTGCTGATGGGAGTTAATCTCATTGTAGTGAACATGAGCCAATAACACATTAGTCCATATTATATTATATACTTTTCAGTCTGTGGCCTGCTGTTTTGATTAGATTTAGTTCCTACCATTCAGATTCGAAACAGCAAAGTCTTCCTATTACAACCTATCAAGTTTTAAAGCCTTTCTCTAAAATTTTGAACTGTTTAGATCTCCATTACTTACACAACTTTATCCAATGTAAAATTTTATCTCTACTGTAAAATCAGACAGGATATTTGCATCCATCCATTTCTGTTCAGTAATACTTTGCTACTTACAGGTGGTGAACTGTCATTAGCACAGTCTGCCCCATGCTGCAGTGGCCTGGAATGTCTAGTCATTTCGATTTACAGAACAGTTTCACTGGGGGGTTTGCTTTCAGAGGTCACTTCAACATCAACCTCAGCAGTCCACACATAAGTCTGCCTGTTCCACACGATTGGCGAAGGAAAAGAAAATATTTTATCCAAGGCATCCTCCCTACTTTCTTTTCTGGGTCTAAATTCTTTGACTCTACCTTAAAAGAGTAATGGAATTCACCTCATATTCTGAAGAATGGGTTTATTTTTCTGTCTGATTCCCTATTCTGTCTGACTCTTTTCCAGTCGTGGAAGGCACCTGGCCTTTTAACCATGATGGCTGAATGCTCCCCTTCCCACCACCTCATCCCAAAGAAAGGAATGGCACTAGGTCAGCACCCCTTAATCATCCTTACCAGAGTCCTCCCAACTCTGAGAGGATCTGTTCTGACTCAGAACATCAAGGAACATTCTCTTGATGAATGAACCTTGCTTCTTATGTACCAGTGCATTGACTTCCCTGTAGCTGGGTAATTTAAGTCACTTGCCTTTCATTGCAACCATGTCAAAGTATCAAATAAAGCTATAACATCAGACCAGCCAGGAAAATGAGAGCCTGGACAGTAACATGTTTATAATATAAATCCTTCCTGTTTTCTCAACCCTTGCCCCATGGCTGTTTTACGTTCTACAGTCAGAAAACTCTGGAGATTTGCCTACAGACAGTGGCCACCAAATTAAGGATTTGTTGGTTATTTATTAAGGAAAATTACAAAGCTCAAATAAATGAGCCCACTGCTGGGTAAAACAGTGGACCCAAATCAGTCATTCCCAAGATCCATTAGCATTAATTATTATAACAACCAGGATAGACAGGCCTTGGGTCACTCATTTCCCAGGAAAGCAGTTTAGAGGCTGCAGATGACTACTTCTTCTTTCCAGATCCAGATAGCTCAGATGTACTCCAATTCACCAGTGTGGGGAGGACAGTTAGCCGGGGCTAAGAATACCTGTGGGTCCCTTGACCTTGAGGACGAGCTTTCTGACCTTGGAGAAAACCTGTTTCAAAACATTGATTTTTTTCAGTTGTTATAGTTACACATCACGTGTCTCCTAAGCTTTTGAGCCACTTGAGTAATGTTTGTGAAATGTTTTTGTTTTTGTTTTTGTTTTTTTGCGGTACGTGGGCCTCTCACTGTTGTGGCCTTTCCCGTTGCGGAGCACAGGCTCCGGACGCGCAGGCTCAGCGGCCATGGCTCACGGTCCCAGCCGCTCCGTGGCATGTGGGATCTTCCCGGACTGGGGCACGAACCCGTGTCCCCTACATCGGCAGGCGGACTCTCAACCACTGCGCCACCAGGGAAGCCCCTGTGAAATGTTTTAAGTATGATAAATAAAGGTAAAACCAGTTCCTAACTGGAATTCGAGGAGGAGCCCCAGGGAGTTACTGACAGCCCAGCACTAGGATTCTGTGCTCCCCTGTGTTGAGTGTGCACTGCTGAGCAGACACGTACACACACACACACACACACACACACACAGACATGCTGTGCTCTCAACCTGTCTCTCTCTTCCTCTCTCTCTTTCTCAAAAGAGTGTTCAAGGTACCTTCACCAAAATGTATAACCATATCTACTTACTGATATTTGGGGAAAAGGTGGTTTCAGAAGAGAATGTGATTAACATTGCCACATAACATTAGGAGGTATATATTCCAATTAAATTTCCTCTTTCTCTTCAGAATGGCACGGACTTAACAATTTTTCTTTTCTTCAAAGTGTGTCTTCGAAACTTACACTTCCTAAAATGCTGTTCAGGAGATACACCTAAATACAGATACTATCAATTAAATGAACACTCGTTTCAGACTGTTAGAAGCATGCTTCCTTTGGGGGAGAACTTGGTAGTTAAGTGTTCTCTGGACTGGCTACATAATTGGTGGGGCTCTGTGCAAAATGAAATGTGGGGCCCTTTATTCAAAGGCAGGGAAAAAGGTAGTAACATAGAGAGATTTTTCCTTTTTCCTAGTCTCTCTCTCAACTTCTTATGGTATGTTTTATTTATCATTTATTAATTTTAAGTAAAGAAAAAATTTAAAGATTAAATTATTAGCATGAATTTTACAACACATCTCTATATTATCAAAGTCAATTTTAAATGCAAATGTAAGAACATCTAACTCATATGCAGAGTCATTGAAATGAGACAATTCTTCGTAGCTTGTACACACGTGTATTCTTTCTTTCTTACCAGCACAGTGGAAAGCCTGCACAAAACTAACTCACTGTTTTTATTTAACTTCTCGATACATGCACTTTCTACTTTTGTCTTACTGATGAGTAAAGGAAAACTAAAAGGAAATGAACTATAGGTTGCCCTATCTTTCCTTTTCCTTTATGCCTTTTTTCAACATACGTGGTTGGCTAATATGGAGAAGTAGCAGGAATAAGAAAGGATGTGATAGGGTTTTTTGGTTGTTAGTGTTTCTTAGAACACTACTGCTTTCTTTCTGCATTTGAAGAAAATTCTAGTTCAAATGGAAAGCAGAGCCTGTCAGGCTGTCAGCAATTCCACTTACTCAGTCTTAGACATAACACAGCTACCTTGTACTCACTTTGGGTCTCACTGAACCTCCCACACGTTGTGGGTCTACCAGAAGTCTTTGTTCACGGGCACTGCGACTGCTGTATGTGGACAGGGTGGGAAGGAACAGTGGCAGACACACATAATGCTTGTAGCTCCTCTGTTTATGCACACACTCCCTTGTTCCATCGGTCTTCACTTACACAACACAGGTTCAAAGACAACACTACTAAGAATTTCAAGACAGTGACATTAAACCAACCACGAGGAACACTTGTATGACTGACTACACAGGTCACATGCTCATGAAGCTGGCCCTGAGTACTCTGTACCTCCTATGTAGACTAAGCTAGCTGACCTCCTATGTAGACTAAGATCCTAAAAGGTATAGGGCTTCATGCTTCACCTGCCTTATCTAGTTTTGCCTGCTGGGAAGGTCTTGAGAGCAGGAATGCGCCAGAGGCTGATGCTTCCACCTTGACCCAGATTGTCTTTGCTCAGCCCCTATCAAAGAGTTGTCTCAAGGCAGGCCTTCTCCCCTTTAGCTCAGCTCCCTCTTATCTAACCCTCCCCTAATCTCTCCCCACTCAACCCAGTGAAATGGAAATGAGGGTTGCTAGGATCCATTTTATTATTACTAACAACTTACCAATATTATCGAGCAGACTTCTCTCTCATAGGTCAACAATTTTGTGTCATAGAACTGTTCTTATTTTTAATATTTTTTAATATGAAATATCACAGAAAAATAAAGAGATTTAGAGAATTACATATTATCTGGGTACCCATCATCCAAATAAGACCTAAAATATTACAAATACAATGGAGCTTCCCTGTGTTACCTTCCCCAACTTCATTCCTCTTCCTGCCCCTCCCTTCAGCAACTACTATTATTTTTTATTCTCCTGCATATCTTTATTTTGTTACTTCATATGTATGTACTCTTAAAACATGTATTTAGTATTGCTTGTCGTTTTTTAAAACTTAACTGTGCACTGTATCATTTGGTACACATCCAGCAGCTTGTTTTTTACTCTCAACTGTATGTTTTTGAAATTTGTCCATGTTGTTATGGCACTAGCCTTGGTGTCCAGTTTAATTTTCTGTTTCCGAAGTTCCAAGTTTGTGATCTTGTAGGGAGTTGTTGATTATTATTGAATGCCTTATTTCTAGCTAGGGTGGGTTTTATATGGTGATTAGCCTTTGAAGCTTTATTTAACTGAAAACTTGTTTGGAGACTTGAGTCATCAACCCTTATCTGTTTCACTGGGTTTCCATTCAGCCATTGTCTGGGCAAAATATGTGTTGGAAAAGTTTACTAGTGTCTCTTGGCAATCATTTGCTGTGCGGTGGCATAGCCATGTCGAATGAAGTGGGTAATGTTTTTTTTGGTTACACTGTTTACCTTCAAATTAGATTGAATTAGTATAAAAGGAAGCATGGTAGAGATGTAGAATCCAAGCCAGATAAGGCTTGTCTTACCCAGAAGCAGAATGAATGATTACTCATCTATAGAAATGTCATTTGAGGACAGCCTATCTGCTGTGAATATCTCTCCACAAATTATTCTTTTATATAATCATTGCCCAATCCCATTATATGCATTGCTTTTTAGAGTCACCCTTTGACATGAGTGACATAATCAAATTGATTTCTCTAACAGGAAAGATGGGGCAACGTAAGGGTACTTGGTGCTTGGGCAGGGGAGGGGATTAAAGCCATGGATTTTTTTTGAAAAAGGGGAAGGAATGGTCAAAACATGATTTTTTTTTTAAGGAGAAGAGTACAGAGAATTAATAATAATTGCTTCCATTTCTAGAATACTGCTCAGCACATGCCAAGTGCTTTACATATATTCAAATACCATTCAGTTCTCACAGCAGCCCTGCAAAATAGATGTTTGTTTTATCATTTTGTAGATGAGAAAAATTCAAAGACATTAAAACAGTTCCCTCAAGGTCCCAGAATTGGTAACGGAAGGGCTGGGATTGGACCCCAACATGGCCATAGAGGCAGGGTTCTTTACACACTCCAGCAAACCAAGTTGCTGATGCCACAGTTTAGCAGCAACTCAGCTTTGCCATAGACAGGAATCATCACTGGTGCCTGGCACAGGGTGATGACTGGATGTATGCTGTGACTTTTGTGGATAGGGAATATATAAATTGGATGTGGGTCAGCTCAGTGGGAAAAGAAGTAGAATGTTAGTGGTTATGTGGTTTCTAAGGAAGAGCCAAAAAAACTAAAAAGTCACTATGATTTGGGTTTTTACAGATCCGCCTTTGGCCTCAAAGGATCACTGCCCTATTTGAGGTCTGTCTGTGGCTGGCTGGCCTTCTGAAGGGTGGTGGGACCATCACCCGCCTCTCTCTGCTCTCCCGGGCTAGGCCAGAGTACACTCCTCCAGCAGTTAAATAGTGTTTTTTCTCAGTGCACGAGGTCGGTCATTCCTTTCTCTCCAGCCTTCTCTCAACCTTCCACCCCTACTCTTCTGAAACATGGGCGTAACTCCCAATTCCATTCTCTGAAAAGGTCTGTACCCTGGAGTGCATTCTGGCGCCCCACCCTGACACCATATTTTTGAGCCTGTGTCAGCAACCTTTCTCCTCACTCTCATTATAGTCTTTTCATATGACCTTGATTCATCTTGCTATCTTTAGGTTTGCTCTCTTAACCGTAGGCACAGGTAATGCCACGACTCAAGTGATCACTTTATCTTCAGGTCTCGGCTGCTTTTCAGCCTTTCTGTTTTAAGTGTGTCCTTTATTTATCATCAACCCAGGAAACTCTTTGGGTTGATGGCGTAATTTTCAGACTTCCTGACATCTGAATGCGGCACATACACACCCTCCTTAATGCTGGCTGATTTTAATCTTCTCGGCCACAATAAATCCGACGCATACCTCAAGCCAATGGCATGCCTGCCTTGATATTTTGATCCATTTTCCTTTACCACAGAGATTGCTTGATTTAAGAAAGTAGCTCTGGCATGCACTGTTTTACTAACATCGGAGTGCCAAATTGGCATTCCAGCACACTTGGATTTCTGTAACCTTTTATTAACCTCATCATTCCGGACTTAAAAGTATTTCACCTATCTGATATTTGCTGGCACTGAAGATCAGTTGGTTTTTTTCCTTGTCTTGTATCTCATAGAGTAATAAGAAATAGGACATGTTGAAGATTTTTCCTACTAGTTTTCTATCGTCCAACAAGATACCTATCTATAGGAAGTAAATGGTTCTGATGACAATAAAAGTAGTACCTAGAATTTCCATTTCATTTTTCTTCTTTTCTTCTCCGGGTCTCATCTGGATGACATTTCTCTGGATATTTGAATGAGTGATCCTCTAAGTAGGGCATGTGTTTAAAATAGATTTATGGCAGGATAAACAATAACACTTCCTGATAAGGTCTAAATGAGGGTACTAATCATTCTTTAGTTTTGTTTTTGTTTTCTTTTTTTGGTTTTTAAAGGGCATCTATTCAACTCCCTCATTTGACAGAGGAGTAAACTGAAGCCAAAAAAGGTTGACCTACTCATGATTACTAAGCTAATTTATGACAGAAGTGGTCTCAGACCCACGGCTCATGAGTGCGTATACTCAGAACCTCTAGGAGGAATTCTGAAACCTTACTTCCACATAATATTGGGTCACTAACTGATGAAGCAATAGAAATGCCTCTTTGAGGCAAAAGTTCTATATTCCATTAGTTAGCTTCTTATAACCCATGTGTCTCCTATATTCTTGAGTAAAAGAGCTTAACTGTCTAAAACTCATTTACCTCAAATCTTGTTATCCCCAAATGAGGCTCTAACTTACTTCCATGAGATATGTCCACCATCCTACTCCATCAGTAACTATTTGTTAAGTTTATACAGTATGTTTTTCAAGACTTAGATGTGATGTTCCATGTCCTTGAGTAGCTGCCTACTCAATTGGAAAGAAAAGACGTGAAAGATGAACAAACAGCAATAAAGTACTAATTGTGTGGTACCAGTCATTGGTGCCGCAGAACTTTAAGGGAAATAAAAATCACTGGAAGTTGGAGCAGTCCAGAGAGGCTTCTAGAGAGGTTTCTCACTTGCAACATGGTTAAGGTTTTTTACAAAGTAGTAAGACAGGAGGATCTGTCAAAGAGGTACCCAGAGGCCAGGAGAGACAATAAGAACAGGAAATATGTCCAGAGGCAGTGAGTTATAGCACAAATAAATAGAGGAGGAGAGCAGAGGTATAGACGATCCAAAGAAAAACCAACAAGGAAAGGGTGGGAAAAGGAACCGGGGGTGGAGGGTGAAACGGGGAGGAAAAAAGATGAAAATGAATCACCTAATTAATGGGTGGGAATGCTGGCTGATGGTTTCCAAGGGCACTATTTCTAGTCCAATTATCTGTCAAAAATGCTTTGGCTTGGTGTCCAAAGGAAACTTAGGAGAAAACTCCCTACTGAAATACTTGAATGCTTTCCCCAAACCTCTACTTTTATTTCTCTTATTTGAAAGAATATAAAAGAAAGTGTTATACCTTTTGACCAAGTATATAATTTTAAAGTTCTGATTCTTGAGTTTTTTGGAATTAATTAACATATGTGAGGTGTGGTCTTTAGTTCATCACTTTGGGAAACACTTGACATCTTTGGAGCCAGAGTATAACTTAATAAATTACAGTTGCCTGGGTGGTTAGGAGATAACTCTGAAAACAAGTTCGGACTTGGGCCAAGTTGGAAGAAAGAACAAAGAAGAGGAGAAATCTCTGCTCTGCATTTCACTTTTCTCTCCTTCCGTGTCTGGTTTGTACATAAGAATTTATCAACCTGGAGAAGCTGAGCAGTTATCTGTGGACCATAGAGAAAAAATTTCATTTTCTTTATTCTGTTTATTATACTCACATATTTAATACATATTTATTGACTTAATAAAAATGAGAAAATGCTTAGTATAATTTTTTTCAAACAACATCTTTGAAACAGTAATATATTATTCTGTTTCATCAGCATGCTATAAAAAGATTTAGGTAGTACATGATATATTTTTTTTTTCTCTTTCTTTTTTCCTTTTTTTTGGCTGAGCCACGCAGCATGTGGGATCTTCCCCAACCAGGGATCGAACCCGTGCCCCCTGCATTGGGAGCATGGAGTCTTAACCACTGGACTGCCAGGGAAGTCCAGTATATGATAGATTCCCAACATAATTCAGGTCACGGCCACTGTGACAGTTATAGCCACTGTGCTCAGTGAAGTGAGAAGATTATAGGTCCTACTCTCAATGGAGGATACATAAACTATTAGTAGTTGATTGACTACATTCCTTCTTGTGTGCAGCCTGGATGTAGAATACAGCTTCTCTTCAAAAAAAGAAGGAACGGGGCTTCCCTGGTGGCGCAGTGGTTGAGAGTCCGCCTGCTGATGCAGGGGACACGGGTTCGTGCCCCGGTCCGGGAAGATCCCACATGCCGTGGAGCGGCTGGGCCCGTGAGCCATGGCCGCTGAGCCTGCGCGTCCAGAGCCTGTGCTCCGCAACGGGAGAGGCCACAACAGTGAGAGGCCCACGTACCGCAAAAAAAAGAAGAAGGAATGGGCATGTAAAGAATATGAGGCTTATATTTTATTTTGTGATCCTGGAGAAATGTGGTTTCCCTGTTAAACTAGATAGAAAAAAAGTGAAAAATGGTGATTAGAAATTTTCCTGTTATAGTTCATTAAATACAATTATAAAAAACATTTTAATTGTATTAATACAGTTCTCCAATATTACCATCCAGGCAGCACCTTGAGCATTCTTAAAGGCATTGCTCAGCTACCTACTCCCTTCTTTTAATCCCAGAAAAGTCCTGATTATTTCACATTCTTTTACAAGAATATCCTACTTTTGGTGGTTTTAATTTTTATTTAATTGATTAAAACAGCAACCAAATGAATATTCCTTTTTAAAAAAAGAATAACCACAGGAAAATTGAGTTACTTTTATAATGATAATACTTTATACAGATCTGTGGTCTTTCATCTAAGAACTTTCAAGCACTTTTCAAATGTCGACTCATCAATCCATAACACACTTAGAAGACTGGGCAGTAATTCTGCTTCTGTTTGATTTCAAAGCACTCACTGTGTCCTAAGGTCCAAAGACATGTGGACTCTCCTTTTTTCTTTTTCCTTTTTTACTTCTTTTTTTCTCTTCTTTTTTTCTTTTTCTTTGTTAAAGGCCAGAAGAAATATGGCTTGGTCCCAACCCACTAGGAACTCAATGTGATGAAGGAAGGAGCCATGGAAAGGTCTTCAAATTCCCAATAACACATGCTACAACTTAAAAACCAGAGACAGAAATCTCTACATATTTTGAAGTGTCCACAAAGGTACTCAGTAGACTCCGAGTCCTAAATTATTCCAAGATACAGAGGCAGACTTGCTTTGCTGAACTGACATCTTAATCAGTATTTTTCAACAGGACAACTATGTTACTTATAATATTTCTTCCAAAGGTGAATTGATGCCTTTCACCTGTGTAGGGAAGGAAGATTAAGGATGGATTCTTTTTTTTTTAAAATAAATTTATTTATTTATTTATTTTTGGCTGCATTGGGTCTTCGTTGCTGTGAACGGGCTTTTTCTAGTTGTGGTGAGTGGGGGCTACTCTTTGCTGTGGTACACAGGCTTCTCATTGCGGTGGCTTCTCTCGTCACAGAGCACGGGCTCTAGGCATGCTTCAGTAGTTGAGGCACGTGGGCTCAGTAGTTGTGGCTCATGGGCTCTAGAGCACAGGCTCAGTAGTTGTGGCACACAGGCTTAGTTGCTCCACGGCATGTGGCATCTTCCCGGACCAGGGCTCGGACCCATGTCCCCTGCATTGGCAGACTGATTCTTAACCACTGCGCCACCAGGGAAGTCCCAAAGATGGATTCTTGGCTAAAGAATTAATCTATAAATATTTCCTAGGCCAAGGATAGGAAAATAGGCTGCCAGTAACTCGAAGTTTTATGAAGTATCCATTAAGATTTTGTTGATTAAAAGTCTCAAGACTTAGCCATTTTTAGACAATAAATAGGCTGATTTCCTTTGGCAGGTACAATTCCGTGGCCTTTCTAGATATTCTTCAAGTTGTTAAGGTGGAGAGCGGGGTTGGGGGATATTTTTCAACTCAAGGGCCGTATATTTTCACCCACATGTTTTTTAATTACTCCAGTTCAAGAATGGTGTGAGAATACTGTTTATGAGCATGGATCTTTATGTATGAGAATAATAAAGTTATAGGAGTAAGATACTTCTAAGTATCAGAAAAATACGTTTCTTTCATCTGTCTATCTCTCTGAAACAATTTCAGTTGATAGCAGAAGACATGAGTTTAAAATGTTAAACAGGAGTTAAGTTTGAAACAGAAATCAGAGAAACACTGTGTGACATAGTAAAGACGATATGGAGAGGGTGCGAGAGGAGACCCCACAGAATGATGGTACTGTGGGGCCTCTGTGCCGGAAAGAGTTTCTAAAAGCTGGGACTCCGGGCAGGCTTCTGGCTACTTCACTCCTCAGGACTACACTCTAAGATGGAGTCGCTTCATGGAATGCCCCCACATGGAATTGCACGAGGCGCATCCCTAACTCATGCTCAACTGCTTTGGAATGCAAAGAGTTGACTGAATCTTCCCTATGACCCTCTGTCTTCATCAGCACCAAGCAAACCATAAGCCTGGGGAGAAGTCTTTCTCCTCTGGTTACAGAGAGAGATGGAGAGAGGAAGAAACCATGAAATACCTTTTAATAATGCTGTTTACTTCTTCCTTTGTCTCAAATTCCCTCCAAGTACTAGCAGGTAAAATTGTTAATGAAAGACAATTAAGGATGCCTAAGTGAGGCTTTGAAATCCAAAGGCAAGATAGCTGTTCTACTAGCTAAAGAATGAATTTATAAGGAATTGGGTGTGGCAAACCAGCTCAACTGCTGGGAGAGCCGAAGATGAAATTCTGTTAGCTAGTAGGGAATTTCTGACTGAACACATATTTAGCTTAACTTAGAGTTATCACAAAACATGAAACACATGTTACTAATTGGTAAAGAATTAGAGTAATGTCTAGCACAAAGCACAGACACTGGAACCTGGACTGCAGCACGCTCACCCAACCTTGCCACTTGTTTGCTGTGTGACCTTGGGGAAGTTGCTTAACATCCCTGCACTTCAGTTTCCTCATCTGAAAAGTGGAAACAATACTACTATGGTACCTATCTCACAGGATTGTTAAGGTGAAATGAGTTAATGCACGGATAGCTCTTAAATCCGGGACTGGCACAAAGTGGATATTATAGTAATAACTGCTGTGATGATGATGATGATTTTGTACTAAAAAATGTAAAAATACTTTGTATTTAGTTACCTGCTGACATTCAAATGGTTGAAGGGGAAAAAACATGGAGGAGTACACATAGGAAGGTTTTATGAGCTGGGCCTGGTCCTGGCTAACGTTACTCCTACTCACATTCCACTGGCTAGAACTCAGTCACATGGCCACATCTAACCGCAAAGGAAGCTGGAAAATACAGCCTAACCCTGGGAGTCCAGGAACAAGAGGAGAATGTAGATTTTGCTGAGCAAAAGTCTCTGTCACAACCCTAAAACCCATCGAGAATTTCCTAGCTGTTTCTCTCTTTTACGATATCATGTGGGTAAAATACATGTGCAGTGATCATATTTTTGCTTACTGAACATTTTATATGTGGCCTGAAAATTTTTTTTTCTGATTAGTGAAAGCTTTTTCTGTGAAAAGTCTTACAAAATCATAAATATTAAATTCATTTGGTTGTATATTTATTTATTTATTATAAATTTGTTTTTATTTTTGGCTGTGTTGGGTCTTCGTTGCTGTGCACAGGCTTTCTCTAGTTGCGGCGAGCAGGGGCTACTCTTTGTTGCAGTGGGCAGGCTTCTCATTGCTGTGGCTTGTCTTGTTGCGGAGGACGGGTGCTAGGCACACGGGATTCAGTAGTTGTGGCACGCGGCCTCAGTAGATGTGGCTCGTGGGCTCTAGAGCGCAGGCTCAGTAGTTGTGGTGCACGGGCTTAGTTGCTCCGCGGCATGTGGGATCTTCCCAGGCCAGGGATCGAACCCATGTCGCCTGTATTGGCAGGTGGATTCTTAACCACTGCGCCACCAGGGAAGCCTGGTTGTATATTTAAAGAGTTACTTTTATTTAACAGGGTATCATTGTGCAAAATCAGGACAGTGCCAGAGGTTCTGAAACACATTCTCCATTCAGTAACAAACAACTGACCCATCGTTGTAAAATCGACATTCACTCTATTGGCTCAGCAGCCAGGGTCAGTGTCAGTACAACCTGAGGTCAGTACACTTGAAACCCCAAAGTGTTAGTGAAAATTAAAACCACAAAGCATTGGAGGAAATTGAGAGGCCTGGATGGAACACAAGGGTCACAGCAATTTAAATTTTCTATTGTCTGATGAAAAAGCTACCCCAAAGGAGAGGGAGAAGTCATGTGCATCTGACAGGTGGTGGGCAATGGAATTTCCTTGGCACTTTTTAAAGTACACAAATAAAACATAGCCAAGGGCCAGATGCTCTTTGCTTAATGTGTAAACTCTTCCGAGAAGACGTCCACAAACTAAATTTGTAAAAATGCAATTTTAATGCTTTAGAAAAGTTACCTGTGTAACTGAGCCATACAGAAAAGGTTAAAATTCTGTTATATTCATGTGGTCTATAAACATTTACTAATTTTCTTGATGTAGATTATCCTACCAGTTCACGTTACCTATTTAAGAAAGCAAACTTGTGATAATTTTAAAAATCCAAAATAGAAATTTTTTTTCAAGCTTTCTATAATAAATATGTTACTTTTAGAATTAAGAAAAGTAAAAAGAAGATGGTATCATGCAAGATTTTCTTAGGAAAGGGGTTTAGACTGATTTCCTACAGTAGGATTGCTCTTTGTTTCTTAGCACTGTTGAATTATTAGGGGACAGTGGAGACAGTTTTATAAAGGGTTTATGTAACATTTTAAATTAAGTTCATGAGTCTAAAATCCCAGTAGCTGCAATTATCTTTAGAATCCCTTAAAGCACCCACAAAATATACTGTATGTGGATTTGTTTATATAAATCTATTATGTAATATGAATATGTAATATAGACTAATGTATAATCAATGATGAAATGTACATGCAAGTGTTGTCTCATGGTACTACTTAAATTATTATTAGTTTTTTTTTTATTATGAGTGGGTATGGCTTAGTTCATGAAAGTTATATCCATGCAAGATGAAATTCCATGATACAGAGCAACAAGCACTAGACTTGATTGAGTTGGAAGTCCTGGCATTTTATGATCTTGGTCAAGTCATTTGATCTTTCCAGGCTTTACCTCTGTTACCTGTAAGATGAGGCTTATACTACTTACTTCATAAGTTCTATAAAGAGCAAATGAAATGATGTAAACTCTAACGTACTAAACATATTAAGAGGTCCCCACTAGGTTGACCCCACCAGTGTCAGGAGGGCTGGCACCATGTCAGTCTTATTGCTATTGAATCTTCATAAGTTTCTGCCGGAAGTTACGTTGGATGACCATATCAGTGAGATAGTTCAGTCCTGTGTTCCCTGCCCTCGTGGCAAATACACTCAGATGGACCTATGCACAAGGCACTGTTAATGTATCTGATGTAATGAAGGCAAATTGGGCTCTTTTCTTGAACTTCAGCCTGTACAGAGAGAAGCTAGGCTGTGCATGTTTACGTGAAATAAGCCCATCGAGAAATCCAGTGTAAACACTGGAAGTTTCCCTCAGTAGGCAGAGAGCAGTGGGTTTTATTGGGAACAGATTCATTACGCTGTTAAGTTTTCTAATTATAAGGCCATTGTTTGCTTTAACTGACTATTGAAAATATGTCTGTTCACCAAACTTTCATCTTCTTCCTAATAGTACATCTTAGAAAGAGCATTATGTTAATTACAGTAGCATATAACGAACTTAAATGACAAGGAAAGGAGTAAAAATGAAAAAGAGCAAGAAAATCTATCCATAACAGGCGACGTGTCAACCAATTAGAATTTTACTCCCTTCTCCATAAGATGAGACTTTAAACATTTTTGGCCATAGTGCTCATATAATGTTAATCTCTCATAGAATAAATTGAGACCATGCACGTGTTGTATGTGTGGGTTTATTTCAAAATAATTACAGAGTCCAGGAAGTTGCAAAGAAATGTACAGGGAGGTCCCATGTACCTATTACCCAGCTTTCCCGAGTGTTAACATCTTGCATAACTATAGCATGATGTGAAAACCAGGAAATTGACATTGGTACAATCCACAGAGTTTATTCAGATTTCACCAGCTATACATGTATCCATTTCTGTGTGTGTGTGTGTGTGTATAGCTCTATGCAATTTTATCATGTATGTATCATGGTACATGACATGTAACCACCACCACAATCAAGATACTTAAGTATACCATCACCACAAGGCTCCCTCATACTGTCCCTTTTCAGCTGTACCTACCCCTTCCCCCATCCTTAACCTCTGGCAACCACTAATATATTCTTTCTATAATTATTTCACAAAAGTTATATAAATTGTATTATACAATATGTATCATTCTGAAATTAGCTGTTTACACTCAGCATAATTTCCTTGAGGTTCATCCAAGTTGTTGTGTGTATCAATAGTTTATTCATTTTTATGGCTGAGTAGAATTCTATGGTATGGATGTTTGTTTAACCGGTCACCACTGACAGACATTTGAATAGTTTCCACTATTTGGCTATTACAAATAAAGCTTCTGTGAACATTCATGTCAAATTTCTGTGTGAAAATAAGTTTTCTCTTTTTTTTTTTAGTATAAATTTATTTATTTATTTTTTGGCTGCGTTGGGTCTTCGTTGCTACATGTGGGCTTTCTCTAGTTGCGGCGAGCAGGGGCTACTCTTTGTTGCAGTGCACTGGCTTCTCATTGCAGTGGCTTCTCTTTGTTGCAGAGCATGGACTCTAGGCATGCAGGCTTCAGTAGTTGTGGCACGCAGGCTCAGTAGTTGCGGTGCACGGGCTTAGTTGCTTCTCGGCGTGTGGGATCTTCCTGGATCAAGGCTCAAACCCATGTCCCCTGCTGAGATCTTCCTGGATCAGGGCTCAAACCCATGACCCCTGCTTTGGCAGGCGGATTCTTAACCACTGCACCACCAGGAAAGTCCCGAAAATAAGTTTTCATTTCTTTGGATAAATGTATAAGGCAGTACAATTGCTGAATCACATGGTAAGTCCATTTTTAGTTTTAAAAGAACTGCCAAACTACTTCCCAGTGAGGGTTACCATTTTACATTCCTGCCAGCAATATATAAGTGATCTAGTTTTCCCATATTGTCTCCAGCATTTAGTGTCATCACTTTTTTATTTTAGCCAATTGGATAGGTATGTAGTAATATTGCATTATGGTTTTAATTTGCATTTCTCTAATGCTTAATGGTATCGTTTCATGTGCTTATTTGCCATATGTATATCCTCTTCAGTGAAATGTCTGTGCATGTCTTTTGCCCATTTTCTAATTGGATTATTTGATTTTTAATGTTGAGTTTTGACAGTTTTCTGTTTCATTGATTTATAATCTTTATTATTTTTTTCTTTCTCCTTGCAGTGGGTTTATTTTGCTCTTCTTTTTCTAGTTTCTTGAGTTAGGAACTTAGATCATAGATTTGAGGTCTTTCCTCTTTTTGAATATAAACAGTGTTACAAATTTACCTCTGCCACTGTTTTAGCCATATCCCACAAACTTTGATATATGCATTTTCATTCTTATATTTAAAAAAAATATCCTTTGAGACTTTCTTTTTGACTATTCAGAAGGATGTTGTATAATTTCCAAGTGTTTGGAGATTTTTCTAGTTTTATTCCGTTATGTATGATTTTCAGTTCTTTTAAATTTGTTAATATTTGTTTTGTGACCTAGGATCCATTGTGGTAAATGTTCCCCGGGTGCTTGAAAAGAATATGTATTCTGCTGTTGTTAGGTAAAGTGTTCTATAAATATCAGATTAGATCTTGTCGGTTGATGGTGTTGTTCAGTTCTTCTCGATCCTTGCTGATTTTCTGTCTAGTAGTTCTATCAATTGCTGCAAGTGGGGTGTTAAAGAAACCAACTGCAATTATGGATTTGCCTATTTCTCCTTTCAGCTTTATCAGATTTTGCTGCATGTACTTTTATTTTTAAGCTCTGTTGTTTGGTGCATACACATTTAGGATGGCTATAACTTCTTTTATAATTAATACTCTTTCTCTCGTACTTTTCTTTGCTCTGAAGTCTACTTTATTTGATATTAATATAGTCACTCCTACTCTTTAAATTCATGTTTGCATGACATATCTTTTTTCTACTCTTTTACTTTCAACCTACCAATGTTATGTTTGAAGTGAGTTTTTGTAGACAGTTGCTTTTGTAGTTGAATTGGGTTTTGTCTTTTAATTGACATATTTAGACCATTTACAGCTAAGTATTGACATAACAGGGCTTAAATCTGACATTTTATTTGTTTTATGTTTGCTCTTCTGTGTTTGTCATTCTTCTGTTTTTTCCTTCCATTCTGGTTATTTATAATGTTTTTAAGTATATTGTTTTTTCTAGGTTTCGTAGTGGTTTCTCTAGGTGATACCATTTACATATGTCACTTATCACAGCCTACTGTTGACATTTTATTCCTTCAACTGCAGTGCAGAAACCTTACATTTAGGTCCTTTTACCCTTCCCATTTTTAAGATATATTTTGTCTTAAATATTTCATCTACATACTTTGAGTACCACATCACATGGTATTATAACTTTTGCTCCAACCATAAAATATGATTAAAGAAACCTGTGAGGTGAAGAATAGTCCATTACATTTACTTCTATTTTTACCCATTCTGTTCTTATTTCCTTTATGAATCTCCCAACCTTCTTCTGATATAATTTTCTTTTTGTTGCAGGAGCTTCCTTTAGCCATCCTTTAAGAGTAGATCTGCTAGCAACAAATTCTCTTAATTTTCCTTCACTTGAGAACGTCTTTATATTCTCTTTACTTCTGAAAGAGAGTTTCACTATATACAGCATTCAGAGTTGATATCTCTTTCAATACTTGAAAAATATTGTGCCACTTCCTTTTGGCCTCCATATTTTCAGATGAAAAAACCACTGTCATTTGAATGGATGTTCCTTTATGGATAATGTGACACTTCTTTCTGATTGTTTTCAAGACTTTTTCTTTCTCTTTGATTTTCAGAAGTTTAGCAGTGCTGGGTCTTGGTGTGGATTTCTTTGGGTTTTTCCTATATGGGATTTGCTCAACTTCTTGAAACTGTAGGTTTATGTCTTTTGCAAAATTTGGGGAGTTCTCAGTCATTATTTCTTTGAATACTTTTTCAGTTCCACATTCTTCCTCCTCTTGTTCTGAGACTGTAATGATATAAACGTCAGATCTTCTGTTATTTTCCCACAGAACCCTGAAGCTCTGCTTATTTTTTCCAATCTATATTCTTGCTGTTGTTAAAACTGAGTTAAGTTTATTGATCTGCCTTCAAGTTCACTGATTCTATTTTCCATTATCTCTACTCTACTCATCAGGCTCATCCACTGACTTTTTATTTTAATGATTGTATTTTTCAACTCTATAATTTCCACTTGGTTCTTTTTGATAACATCTTTTTCTTTGCTCAAATTTTCTATTTTCTTATTTATTTAAAGATACTGTTTAATTGATTGTTTAAGCATTTTTTGATTACAGCTGCTTTAAAAACCTTGTGAGATAATTCCAGTATCTGACTCTTCCTGGAATTGGCTCTTCTGGAGGAAAATTAATGATCCAAACCTCAAAACTTTTTGAAGCCAGTGGTGAACTGATTGAACTACAGCTGCAACAAAAACAAGCCACTGTTTGACTACAGGTTATATTGACTTAGCCTGACAAAGGAAAGAGCATACCTTTTCCTGGGGTAAATATTATCTATTTTAGTCTCTTTTTTTACCCTCAGCTGAGTAAGCAGAAAAACAAACATGAAAGAAAGAAAGGTGAAGAAATAGGAACATGTGACCAAAATCAAGGAAAAAATTAGTCACTAGAAGCAGACCACCAAAAACCCAGATGTTGGAATTAGCAGACAAGGACTTTAAAATAACTATGATAAATATGTTAAAGGATCTAATAGAAAAGGTAGACAATAGATGGGGAATATCAGGAGGAAAAAGGAAATGCTAAGAAAGAACTAAATGGAAAGTCAAAAAAAAAAGAAAAAAGATATTAAATGACACATTTATATAATGGGATAAAGAGTAGACTAGACACAGAGAAGAAAGGATCAATGAACCTGAAGACAAGTCAATAGAATTTATCTGAAATAAAGTGAAGCATATTTCTCTGAAATAAAATAAAATGAAGAGAAAAACTGATGAGAACCCTGAACAGAGCATCTCGGAACTATAGAATATTATCAAATTGTCTGACACGTAAGTAGTTGTGGTCCCAGAGGGAGATGAGAGAGAATGCAGAAACAAAATATTTGAAGAGATAATGGCCAATAATTTTACAAAATTTGTCAGAGAAATTGACCCACAAATCTAACATGATCAGCAAACCCCAAGCAGGATAACAAACTTAAAACAAAATGACACCTATGAAGGTCAAGTCAAATGCTAAATATCAAAGATAAATAGAAAATCTAAAGTGCAGCCAAATTAAAAAGACACATTACATTCAGGGAAACAACATTAGAAACGTTGGCAGGCATTTCCTCAGAAATAATGGAAGCTGAACACAGGGTAGAAAAGATCACTACAGCAGAATAGGGTATCTAGAAATTGATCCATACATACATGGTCAACTGGTTTTTCACAAAGATGTCAAGGGAAATCAGTGGGGGGAGATGGGGCTGAAAAAACTATATATCACTATGAACACAAGTGAACCTCAAACCCTACCTTACTCCATAAGGAAAAATTAATTTGAGATGAATTGTAGCTCTAGATATGAAAACTAGAACTGTAACTCTTCTTTTTTTAATTTTATTTATTTTTTTATACAGCAGGTTCTTATTAGTCATCAGTTTTAGACACATCAGTATATACATGTCAATCCCAATCACACAATTCATCACACCACCACCACCACCACCCACCCTGCAGCTTTCTCCCCTTGCTGTCTATACGTTTGTTCTCTACATCTGTGTCTCAATTTCTGCCCTGCAAACTGGTTCATCTGTACCATTTTTCTAGGTTCCACATACATGCGTTAATATACGATATTTGTTTTTCTCTTTCTGACTTACTTCACTCTGTATGACAGTCTCTGGATCCATCCACGTCTCTACAAGTGACCCAATTTCGTTCCTTTTTGTGGCTGAGTAATATTCCATTGTATATATGTACCACATCTTCTTTATCCATTCATCTGTCGATGGGCATTTAGGTTGCTTCCATGACCTGGCTATTGTAAATACTGCTGCAATGAACATTGGGGTGCATGTGTCTTTTTGAATTATGGTTTTCTCTGGGTATATGCCCAGCAGTGGGATTGCTGGGTCATTTGGTAATTCTTAGTTTTTTAAGGAACCTCCAACTGTTCTCCATAGTGGCTGTATCAATTTACATTCCCACCAACAGTGCAAGAGGCTTCCCTTTTCTCCACACCCTCTCCAGCATTAGTTGTTTGTAGATTTTCTGATGATGCCCATTCTGACTGGTGTGAGGTGATACTTCACTGTAGTTTTGATTTGCATTTCTCTAATAATTAGTGATGCTGAGCAGCTTTTCATGTGCTTCTTAGCCATCTGTCTGTCTTCTTTAGAGAAAAGTCTATTAGGTCTTCTTCCCATTTTTGGATTAGGTTGCTTTTTTTTTTTAATATTGAGCTGCATGAGCTGTTTATATATTTTGGAGATTAATCCTTTGTCTGTTGATTCATTTGCAAATATTTTCTCCCATTCTGAGGGTTGTCTTTTCGTCTTGTTTATGGTTTCCTTTGCTGTGCAAAAGCTTTTAAGTTTCATTAAGTCCCATTTGTTTATTTTTGTTTTTATTTCCATTTCTCTAGGAGGTGGATCAAAAACATCTTGCTGTGATTTATGTCAAAGAGTGTTCTTCCTATGTTTTCCTCTAAGAGTTTTATAGTGTCCGGTCTAACATTTAGGTCTTTAATCCATTTTGAGTTTATTTTTGTGTATGGTGTTAGGGAGTGTTCTAACTTTATTCTTTTACATATAGTTGTCCACTTTTCCCAGCACCACTTATTGAAGTGGCTGTCTTTTCTCCATTGTATATGCTTGCCTCCTTTGTCATAGATTAGTTGAACATAGGTGTGTGGGTTTATCTCTGGACTTTCTATCTTGTTGCATTGATCTATATTTCTGTTTTTGTGCCAGTACCATATTGTCTTGATTACTGTAGCTTTGTAGTATAGTCTGAAGTCAGGGAGTCTGATTCCTCCAGCTCCGATTTTTTCCCTCAAGACTGCTTTGGCTATTCGGGGTCTTTTGTGTCTCCATAGAAATTTTAAGATTTTTTGTTCTACTTCCATAAAAAATGCCATTGGTAATTTGATAGGGATTGCATTGAATCTGTAGATTGCTTTGGGTAGTATAGTCATTTTCACAATATTGATTCTTCCAATCCAAGAACATGGTATATCTCTCCATCTGTTGGTATCATCTTTAATTTCTTTCATCAGTGTCTTATAGTTTTCTGCATACAGGTCTTTTGTCTCCCTAGGTAGGTTTATTCCTAGGTATTTTATTCTTTTTGTTGCAGTGGTAAATGGGAGTGTTTCCTTAATTTCTCTTTCAGATTTTTCATCATTAGTGTATAGGAATGCAAGAAATTTCTGTGCATTAATTTTGTATCCTGCAACTTTACCAAATTCATTGATTAACTCTAGTAGTTTTCTGGTAGCATCTTTAGGATTCTCTATGTATAGTATCATGTCATCTGCAAACACTGACAGTTTTACTTCTTCTTTTCCAGTTTGTTTTCCTTTTATTTCTTTTTGTCCTCCAATTGCCGTGGCTAGGACTTCCAAAACTATGTTGAATAATAGTGGTGAGAGTGGACATCCTTGTTTTGTTCCTGATCTTAGAGGAAATGCTTTCAGTTTTTCACCATTGAGAATGATGTTTGCTGTGGGTTTGTCATATATGGCCTTTATTATGTTGAGGTAGATTCCCTCGATGCCCACTTTCTGGAGAGTTTTTTTCATAAATCGGTGTTGAATTTTGTCAAAAGCTTTTTCTGCATCTATTGAGATGATCATATGGTTTTTATTCTTCAGTTTGTTAATATGGTATATCACATTGATTGATTTGTGCATGTTGAAGAATCTTTGCATCCCTGGGATAAATCCCACTTGACCATGGTGTATGAGCCTTTTAATGTGCTGTTGGATTCCGTTTGCTAGTATTTTGTTGAGGATTTTTGCATCTATGTTCATCAGTGACATTGGTCTGTAATTTTCTTTTTTTGTAGTACCTTTGTCTGGTTTTGGTATCAGGGTGATGGTGGCCTCATAGAATGAGTTTGGGAGTGTTCCTTCCTCTACAATATTTTGGAAGAGTTTGTGAAGGATGGGTGTTAGCTCTTCTCTAAATGTTTGAAAGAATTCACCTGTGAAGCCATCTGGTCCTGGACTTTTGTTTGTTGGAGGATTTTTAATCACAGTTTCAATTTCATTACTTGTGATTGGTCTGTTCATATTTTCTATTTCTTCCTGGTTCAGTCTTGGATGGTTATACCTTTCTAAGAATTTGTCTATTTCTTCCAGGTTGTCCATTTTATTGGCATAGAGCTGCTTGTAGTAGTCTCTTAGGATGCTTTGTATTTCTGCGGTGTCTGTTGTAACTTCTCCTTTTTCGTTTCTAATTTTACTGATTTGAGTCCTCTCCCTCTTTTTCTTGATGAGTCTGTCTAATGGGTTTATCAATTTTGTTTATGTTCTCAAAGAACCAGCTTTTCATTTTATTGATCTTTGCTGTTATTTTATTTGTTTCTATTTCATTTATTTCTGCTCTGATCTTTTTTTTTTTTTTTTTTTTTTTTTTTTGCTGTACGTGGGCCTCTCACTTTTGTGGCCTCTCCCGTTGCGGAGCACAGGCTCCAGACGTGCAGGCTCAGCGGCCATGGCTCACGGGCCCAGCCGCTCCGCAGCATGTGGGATCTTCCTGGACCAGGGCACGAACCCGCATCCCCTGCATCGGCAGGTGGACTCTCAACCACTGCGCCACCAGGGAAGCCCCTCTGATCTTTATGATTTCTCTCCTTCTGCTAACTTTGGGTTTTGTTTGTTCTTCTTTCTCTAGTTCCTTTAGGTGTAAAGTTAGATTGTTTATTTGAGATTTTTCTTGTTTCTTGAGGTAGGCTTGTATAGCTATAAACTTCCCTCTTAGAACTGCTTTTGCTGCATCCCATAGGTTTTGGATCGTCGTGTTTTCATTGTCCTTTGTCTCTAGGTATTTTTTTGATTCCCTCTTTGATTTATTCAGTGATCTCTTGGTTATTTAATAACGTATTGTTTAGCCTCCATGTGTTTCTGTTTTTTACGTTTTTTTCCCTGTAATTGATTTCTAATCTCATAGCATTGTAGTCAGAAAAGATGCTTGATATGATTAAAGTTTTCTTAAATTTACTGAGGCTTGATTTGTGACCCAAGATGTGATCTGTCCTGAAGAATGTTCCATGCGCACTTGAGAAGAAAGTGTAATCTGCTGATTTTGGATGGAATGTCCTATAAATATCAATTAAATCTATCTGGTCTGTTGTGTCATTTAAAGTTTATGTTTCCTTACTAATTTTCTGTTTGGATGATCTGTCCATTGGTGTAAGTGAGGTGTTAAAGTCCCCCACTATTATTGTGTTACTGTTGATTTCCTCTTTTATAACTGTTAGCAGCTGCCTTATGTATTGAGATGCTCCTATGTTGGGTGTATATATATTTATAATTGTTATGTCTTCTTCTTGGATTGATCCCTTGATCATTATGTAGTGTGCTTCCTTGTCTCTTGTAACATTCTTTATTTTAAAGTCTATTTTATCTGATATGAGTACGCTGCTCCAGCTTTCTTTCGATTTCCATTTGCATGGAATATCTTTTTCCATGCTCTCACTTTCAGTCTGTATGTGTCCCTAGGTTTGAAGTGGGTCTCTTGTAGACAGCATATAGATGGGTTTTGTTTTTGTATCCATTCAGCTAGCCTGTGTCTTTTGGTTGGCGCATGTAATCCATTCACGTTTAAGGTAATTATTGATATGTAGGTTCCTATTACCATTTTCTTAATTGTTTTGGGTTTGGTTTTGTAGGTTCTTTTCTTCTCTTGTGTTTCCCACTTAGAGAAGTTCCTTTTGCATTTGTTGTAGAGCTGGTTTGGTGGTGCTGAATTCTCTTAGCTTTTGCTTGTCTATAAAGCTTTTGATTTCTCCATCGAATCTGAATGAGATCCTTGCTGGGTAGCGTGATCTTGGTTGTAGATTCTTCCCTTTCATCACTTTAAGTATATCATGCTACTCCCTTCTGGCTTGTAGAGTTTCTGCTGAGAAATCAGCTGTTAACCTTATGGGAATTCCCTTGTATGTTTTCTGTCGTTTTTCCCTTGCTGCTTTCAATAATTTTTCTCTGCCTTTAATTTTTGCCAATTTGATTTCTATGTGTCTCGGTGTATTTCTCCTTGGGTTTATGTTGCCTGGGACTCTCTGTGCTTCTTGGTCTTGGGTGGCTACTTCCTTTCCCATGTTAGGGAAGTTTTCAACTATAATCTCTTCAAATATTTCCTCGGGTCCTTTCTCTCTCCCTTCTCCTTCTGGGACCCCTATAATGTGAATGTTGTTGCGTTTAATATTGTCCCAGAGGCCTCTTAGGCTGTATTCATTTCTTTTCATTCTTTTTTCTTTATTCTGTTCCACAGCAGTGAGTTCCACCATTCTGTCTTCCAGGTCACTTATCTGTTCTTCTGCCTCAGTTATTCTGCTATTGATTCCTTCTAGCGTATTTTTCATTTCAATTATTTTATTGTTCATCTCTGTTTGTTTGTTCTTTAATTCTTCTAGATCTTTGTTAAACATTTCTTGCATCTTCTTGATCTTTGCCTCCATTCTTTTTCCGAGGTCCTGGATCATCTTCACTATCATTATTCTGAATTCTTTTTCTGGAAGGTTGCCTATCTCCACTTCATTTAGTTGTTTTTCTGGGGTTTTATCTTGTTCCTTCATCTGGTACATAGCCCTCTGCCTTTTCATCTTGTCTGTCTTTCTGTGAATGTGGTTTTTGTTCCACAGGCTGCAGGACTGTAGTTCTTCTTGCTTCTGCTGTGTGTAACAGAAGCCTGTTAGAACTCTCTAGAACTATAACTCCTCTATTTTTTTTTTTTTTTTTTTTGTGGTCGCACCACATGTGGCTTGTGCTTTCTCAGTTCCCTGACCAGAGACTGAACCCAGGCCCCGGCAGAGATATCTCAGAGTCCTAACCACTGGACCCCCAGGGAATTCCCTGTAACTCTTCTGGAAGAAAATATAAAATATTTTTATGACTTTGGAGTACACATAGATTTCTTAGTACATAAAAAGCACTAACCATAAATGATAAAAATTAATACAATTTAAATTTTTATTATAAATTTTTGAAAATGAATAGGTTAGCCATAGACTGGGACAAAATATTCACATTATAAAGGGCTTACGTTTCAAATATATAAAGAAGACAAATAACCCAATCTAAAATGATTTACAAATGGTCAATAGCACATAAAAAAGTATACAAAATCATCAGTCATCAGGAGAATGCAAATATTCAAAGCACTCTGAGATACCACTTATATGTCTACAAGAATTTCTAATAGGTAAGATTGGCTAAAATAAAATATTATTTTGTTTTACCAAATGTTAACAAGTATATATAACATCTGGAACTCTCATCTATTGCTGATGTAACTGTAAAATGGTATAGCCACTTTGAAAAACGTTTTTGTAGTTTCTTATAAAGTTAAAAATACACCCACCATATGACCTAGGAATCTCACTCTGAAGAATTTATTCAAAAGAAGTTATCCACCAAAAGGCTTGTACAAAAATATTTATAACAGGGCTTCCCTGTTTGCACAGTGGTTGAGAATCTGCCTGCCAATGCAGGGAACGTGGGTTTGAGCCCCGGTCCAGAAAGATCCCACATGCCGTGGAGCAACTAAGCCTGTGCGCCACAACTACTGAGCCTGCACTCTAGAGCCCATGAGCCACAACTACTGAGCCCGCATGCCACACTAGTGAAGCCTGCGCACCTAGAGCCCATGCTCCGCAACAAAAGAAGCCACCACAATGAGAAGCCCACACACCGCAATGAAACGTAGCCCCCGCTTGCCACAACTAGAGAAGGCCCACGTGCAGCAACGAAGACCCAACACAGCCAAAAATAAGTAAATAAATTTATTTAAAAAATATATTTATAGCAGCCTAATTCTTAATATTGTCAAACTATAAGCAACCCAAATGCCTACTAACAGGAGAATAAATTAATTGTAATATATTAGTATAATGAAATACTACCCAGCAATAAAAAGGAATAAACTACTCAATGACACAGCAACATGGATGTCAAAAACATTGTGTTTAGCAAAAGAAGCCAGGTACAAAAGAATATATACTATATGACTCCATTTTTATGAAATTCAAGAATAGGCAAAATTAATGTATGTGCTGGAAAAGTAGCTCTCTTTGGGGCGAGGATGGGGATTGACTGGAATAAGGCATGAGGGAACTTTCTGGGTAATGGAAATGTCCTATCTCTTGATTTCAGTGGTGGTTACTTGGTGTATTCAGTTGTCAAGAACCCTTAAGATCTGTTCATTGTGTTGTATGTAAATTAAATTTAATTCAACTAAAAAAGAAAACTTTCACCAAGTATCTTTAGTGTGAGAGAGACCTGGATTCTAGGCCTCAGCTCCATTATCTAATAGCACTGCTGCCATGGGCAGGGTATTTAACCTCTCTGAACCTTAGTTTTCTCATCTCAAAAGTAAGGATCAAAGCAATATCTACCCAATCTATCTTTGCAGGATTACAGTGCAAGGCCCTTTAGATCACATGCTATAATGAGTCTAGTGAGTGAAGGTTACAAGAGTAGAGAAAGGAGAAAGTCAGTGAACTCAGCCTGATTTCATGGGTGAGTCAGGTCTTCAGCCTTAAACTATGAGTATAAAATGAGCAGATGAGGAGACATTTAAGAACACAGAATATAAACCAGGATTTTAACAACCTACATATAAAATCCTGTTTTAACTTTGTCATTGACCCATTTCATCATAGACCCTATGAAATGAGTGGCTTAGTAGTCCACCAGTCTTGTGCCGCTGCGAGGAGAGACTGTCCAGAGCCAGTTATCCTCAGAAAAATAAACTCATTGAATACAGGCAGCATTTGTTCATTCATTCATTCATCAACCACTGACTGAACAACAATTGTGTACTAAGCACAGTACCAGATATTAGAGATACAAACACGAATAACATAGGTCTCTTGCTCTTAAGAAAACAATAATGCAGAAACAACTTTACATGGTTCTTAGAAAGAACCATGTAAAGTGTGTAATTGCTTTTAAAAATTAGATCACGGGCTTCCCTGTGGCGCAGTGGTTAAGAATCCGCCTGACAATGCAGGGGACACGGGTTCGAGCACTGGTCTGGGAAGATCCCACATGCCGCAGAGCAACTAAGCCCATGTGCCACAACTACTGAGTCTGCGCTCTAGAGTCCGTGAGCCACAACTACTGAAGCCCACACGCCTAAGAGCCCGTGCTCCGCAGCAAGGGAAGCCACTGCAGTGAAAAGCCCACGCACTGTAACAAAGAGTAGCTCCCGCTTGCTGTAACTAGAGGAAGCCCATGTGCCCAACAAAAGCCCAATGCAGCCAAAAATAAATATACAAAATAAATTTATAAATATATATATAGATATAGATCGTGGAACATTTATAGAAATTAATCATGTCTGAGGACTTACTAAAAATGTCATTCAGTTCCTCAAAAATAGAAATAAGACTACCTCTGATCCCAATGCAATAAAATAATAAAGTTAAGAAATATTAAAGGAGAAACAATACCTCCCCCCAAAAAACTCTTCTCTCTTAGCCTTTGCATCAAAGATGAAATTAGACCTAAACTGCAGCATATCTAGAGAAAAACATAAATGAAAACACCCTATAGCTCAATCTACAGGGTGACACTGAAATTGTTTTTGATGACAAATTCATAGCCCAACATCGTTTCTCAGGACGTTGGAAAACAACAATGAAATCAACCTAAAGAACACAGAAGAAATAGAGATCAAAGCAAACATGAAGTAATTAGAAAACATGAAAAAGAAAGCCAGAATTAATAATCCAAAAGTTGATATTTTGCCAAAACCAATAAAACAGAAATAACTATTGGCTAGCTTAATTAAGAGGGAAAAAGGAAGAACTTGCTAATACAGAAGATTAGAAACGAAAAATGGCAAACAACAACAGATGCGGAGGAAATTAAAAGAATCGTAAATAGTACTTCATAAGCTTTTCAGCAAATAGTTTTGACAATCTGGGTGAAATAAATGATTTTCTAAGAACATATGAATCACCAAAAATTGATACCAGAAGAACTATTCCTAAACAACCAAATAAACAATAACCATGGAAGAAATTGAGAAAGTTATCAAAGAGTTTTCCCTGGAAAAACATCAGACCCAGGGGGTTATATAGGTGAATTTGCCCAGCATTTCAATAAACAGGCAAGTCCTAACGATAAAAATATTTTCATAGAAAGTGAGGTTTTCAAGTTATATTTATGAAGCCAGCAAACTACTTATACCATAACCTGACAAGTTAGAATAATAACATACTACAAACTACTCTTATTTGTGATATCAATGTAAAAATCGTACATAGTCTATTAAAAATAATTCAGTAGTATATAACATATCAAAAACATGATAAAACAAAACCTGGTGAGTTTTATACCAAAAGTATAAGAAGGACTCCACCTTAAGAAATGTATTAACATAGCTTAATAGAGGACAAAGAGTCAACGCTCGATAGGTGCAAAAAAAAAAAAGCAGTTAACAAAATTCAACAATATTCCTAATAAACACTTTTAGAGAAAATAGGACAAGGTGAATATTTCTTTAACATTATTTAAACTGTGTGTATGTGTGTGTGTATATTTGTAATCGAAAGCCAGCATTATGCTTAATAGTGAAACACAGAAACCATTCTGTTTAAAGTGAAGATTAAAACAAGACAAGGTACCCACCATCACCATCATTATGTAACATAATTTGGATTCTAGACCAGTGGTCAGTAAACTACCACCTGTGGACCAACTGCCTGTTTTTGTGAATAAGTTTTAAGGAACACAGTACTGACCATTTATTTTCATATTGTCTATGTCTGCTTTCATGCTACAGTTGCAGAATTGAGTAGTTGTGACACAGGACATATGTGATAAAGTCCACAGTATTTACTGTCTGGCCCTTTATAGAAAAAGTTTGACCATCTCTGTTCTAGACAGTGCAAGTAGACAGGGTAAAGAATAAAATATATAATTATTAAAAGGAAGAAGTGAAATTATCATTAGTTGCAGAAGATACATCGAAAACCCAAGATAATCAATTGAACAGAAAACACAAACAATAGGAGAATTCAACAAGATGGATGGCTGCAAAATAAATTTCTTTAAAAATCATTAATTTTCTATTTTATGAACAATAAAAAATTATAGTAGAAGAAGAACTCTCATTTAGAAAAGCACACACAAAAAAACATTTCTCGGGATAAACCTAAGAAATGTGTATAGAAATGTATGAAGAAAAACCTACACTTTCTTGAGGATCATAAGGGAAGGAAAATGATAGACTTATAAAAATATATCTATCACTTATTTTACAGTAAGCTCTTACAAAAAAGAAACAACTTCAAATACTCTGTAAATTCAACATGATGCCAATTAAAATATCAGTAGGAAATGGGTTGAATTGGTGGGGGAAAGGGGACTTAAAAATGATACTAAATAGGGGCTTCCCTGGTGGCGCAGTGGTTGAGAGTCCGCCTGCCGATGCGGGGGACACGGGTTCGTGCCCCGGTCCGGCGGCTGGGCCCGTGAGCCATGGCCGCTGAGCCTGTGCGTCCGGAGCCTGTGCTCCGCGACGGGAGAGGCCACAGCAGTGAGAGGCCCGCGTACCGCAAAAAAAAAAAAGATACTAAATAATATAGATACAGATGGATGCATATAAAAATATGTATAAATGTGTGTATAAACATGAGTTTGTATATGCACATATGTTTCATTGTTCTGTCCACTCAGATGACCTAGAAGCAAAGAAACCGCAACAGCAAAGGTCGCACCTGGTATCAAGATCTTGGTTTCTAACATTTTCCAATAAAACGAATCAGAATTCCTTGGGGAAATGGCTGATTCTAGGACCAGGGCAGGAATATACAAGATAAGTCTATAGTACCCTGTAATGCCAGAAAGTTCAGTTCTAAAAACAACAAAACCCCCTGACAATGATGTGGATATGTCAAAAGGATGCAACTGAAAGTTCCCAACTGAAAGAGTTCCCAATGACAAAACCTGGAACAAATTGACTAATAAACTAATGCAATGTTAGACTATAACCCAAAGTATAAAATAAATACCTGTGACTTTATACAGATATAAATAAATGATTGTATAAATAAATAAATGGGCAAGAATAGAAAAATCTCCTGTGCAGAATTCCAGATACTCTATGTAGAGACTCCCTCACTTAAGGAGATGGATCATAATGCCACACACCTTAAGTGTGGGCTGTGCATGGTGAATTCCTTCTAAAGGGTACAGTATGGAAAGGGAGAAAAAGAGTAACCTTACAGTGGAGAAACCTGACAAACATTACTACCAGGGATCAGCATCAACAGTAATGCATAGTCTTGTTCATCACATGTCCTTTGATGTGACGTGATGAGAATGGCCCTTTATGTTATGGTCTTCCTCCCCCAAACCTGTAACCCTTGTCTAACTATGAGAAAAACATAACACAAACACAAACTGAAAGACATTCTCTAAAATACCTGACCAGTCCACAAAACCTTCGAGTTCATCAGAAAGAGGGAATGTTTGAGAAACTGTCACAACAAAGAGGAGGCTAAGACAGTGGTCACCAACCTTTTTGGCACCAGGGACCAGTTTTGTAGAAGACAATTTTTCCATGGACTGGGGCTGGGAGTGGGGGTGGGGGGAGAAATGGTTTGGGGATGATTCAAGCGCATTACATTTATTGTGCACTTTATTTCTATTATTATTACATTGTAATATATAATGAAATAATTATATAACTCACCATAATGCAGAATCAGTGGGAGCCCTGAGCTTGTTTTCCTGCACCTAGATGGTCCCACCTGGGGGGTGATGGGGGACAGTGACACCGAAGTGTGTTGCCTATGTCCAGTCTACTCCGTAATCTTGTTTCGGTTGCTGTCACTGCAGAAAACCCTGCTTCACAAAGACAGGATGTTGGAAATGGAAGCAGGCTTTTCAGTGCTTCTGTGGCCATCTCAGGATATTCCACCTTGACTTTAATCCAGAACATATGGAGATTTGAAGTTGTCTCAAACATACTTTTAAGGCCACCGTCATTTGCCTTCTCAAGCAGTTAATCCTCTTCTAGCACGGACAAAGTCGATTCACCTGGCTTATTCACAGATGGGCCGCGGATCCATTCCTTCCCAGTTCAGGGGTATTTTGTGGTTGGGAAGTAATGCCCACACTCTTTTGAAAGCTGAGATAGGTGATCATGCACCAGCTGGGAGAAAGAAGTCCCCGGCTCAGTCTCTTTCAAAATCTCTGCTAATGTTTGAAACATGTCAAAAATCCCAAAGTTCACTTGTCACCCCCATAATTCCAGTTTGGCTTTGAATGCAGCCACTTTATCTGCCAACTTGAACACAGTTGTCGTTCTCCCCTGAAGTGACTGATTGAGTTCATTGAGCAGGTTGAATATGTCACACAAGTAAGCAAGTTTTGCAACCCATTCTGTGTCATTGAAATGTGCTGCCAGTGGTGACTGTTTTTCTAAAAGAAATCTCTGGAGTGGCTCTCGTAACTCAGAAACTCTGGCCAGTGATCTACCTTTAGAAAAGCCATCTCACTCCTGTGTGTAAGAGAAGACGTGTGTGCTCTGTGTCCATCTCCTCACAGAGCTGCTTGAACAGACGTGAGTTAAGGGCATGTACTTTAATGTGGTTGATCATCTTAATCACCTCTTGCAAAACGTTATTAAGTTCAGGTGACATTTTTCGTCTAGCCAGCATTTCTCTATGGATGACACAGTGCATAGACTCACATTCAGAAGCGACCTCTTTGACCTGAGTAGTGAAACCAGAAAGCCGTCCAGTCATGGCGGCCGCTCCATCTGTGCATATACCGACAGAAAATGACCAATTCAGTTTTCCTGATATGTAATCATTCAAAGACTTGAATAGTTCTGTAGCTGTGCTGTTAGTTGGCAGCAAATGTGCACATAACATATAACCTCATGCACATCCTCCTGAAAAATATATCGCAAAAAAGCAAACATTGTTTCCTTGTTGTTAACATCGGTAGACTTGTCAACGTGGATTGCTTACCACAGTGACTCATTAATCCTCTCTAACAATTGTACCTCAATATCCTCTGCTGTTTCATCAATTCATCTAGTTATGGCGGTAGCCGAAAGAGCAACACGTGCCACCTTGTGAACAGCAGCCTTTCCTAAAAGTTCACGACAAATGTCTTCAGAAGCAGGCAGGATCAACTCTTCACCAATAGTGAAGGGCTTCTTAGCTTTAGCAATGCAGTTAACCACTAAGAATCATGCTCTCAGTGCAGACACATTTGATGAAGTGGTGGCCTTTGGTAATTGCTTCTGTTCTTCGTGTTCACGTTTTTTTAACTTTGAAAAACTCCAAAGGCTTGTCTTTTAATGCAGGTTGCTTGGTCTCCATGTAGCAAAGCAGTTTTGAAGGTTTCATGGCTTCATTGGATAGCTGGTTGCCACATATTATACAAAGCAGTCTTGGAGAATGTGAATCACCTGTTGCAATGAACCTGTAATTGAAGTAGGACTCTTGGTATTTTCTTTTAAATGCAGCTTTCTTTTCATTGGCAGTCTTATAGTCTTCTGCTGTCTCATCATTGGGTCTTTCCCCCTTTCAAAGAAGCTCTCCAGCAACATTTGATTTTTACTCATTTTGGCCAGGTTAGCTTGTGGGCTTAACAAAACTGTGACTGAGACAAGTGCACAGTGCGGAAAAGAGGCGCGGACGGAAGTGGCAAATAAAATAATGGGCGAGCCACGCGCAAACTAAAATAAATGTTGGATTCTGACTTAAAGCCTGCCACCAGATGCAGCTTAATTGTCATGTGCCACTCACTGATAGGGTTTTTGGTTTTGTTATTTCTTTCTTTCTTTCTTTCTTTATTTTTGGCTGCATTAGGTCTTCGTTGCTGCACGTGGGCTTTCTTTAGTTGCGTCGAGCAGGGGCTAATTTTTCTTGTGGTTCATGGGCTTCTTATTGCGGTGGCTTCTCTTGTTGAGGAACATGGGCTCTAGGCACACAGGTTCAGTAGTTGTGGCATGCAGGCTCAGTAGTTATGGTTCACGGGCTCTAGAGCTCAGGGTCAGTAGTTGTGGCGCACGGGCTTAGTTGCTCTGCGGCATGTGGGATCTTCCCAGGCCAGGGATCGAACCCGTGTCCCCTGCATTGGCAGGCGGATTCTTAACCACTGCACCACCAGGGAAGCCCCACTGATAGGGTTTCGATACGAGTCTGCAAGCAATTGATTTATTATGCTCTCTGTGCAGTCAAACCTCTCTGCTAATGATAATCTGTATTTGCAGCCACTCCCCAGCGCTAGCATCACCACCTCAGCTCCACCTCAGATCATCAGGCGTTAGGTTCTCATAAGGAGCGCACACCTAGATTCCTCGCATGCGCAGTTCACAGTAGGGTTTGCGCTCCTATGAGAATCTAATGCCGCTGCTGATCTGATAGGAGGCGGAGCTCAGGCCGTAATGCAAGTGATGGGGAACAACTGTAAATACCCATGAAACTTCGCTTGCTCGCCTGCCGCTCACCTCCTGCTGTGCAGCCCAGGGAGCTTACTTCATGTCTTCATGAGTAAGACATAAAGACTGAATGTAATGTGGTTCTGAATAGGATCCTGGGACAGAAAAGGGGTAATAGGTCAAAACTAAGGAAATCTGAATAAACTGTGGAATTTAATAATGTATTAATATTGGTTCATTATGTTACTAGTATGGTACACATTTTTGACAAATGTATCATACTGTTGTAAGATGTTAACAATAGGGGAAATTGGATGGGGGTATACTATCTTCACAACTTTTCCATAAATCTAAAACTATTCTAAAATCATTTAAATAAAAAAGAATTTTAAAAAAGGTAAGATATATTGTATAGACTGGCCTCAATAAATTTCCCAGATCACAAACATATAAATACATATTTTAGAAAAGTAAAAAAGAAAGAAAGAAAGAAAAGAAAAAAGATACTAAAGGTCATCTCAAAAAATAAACATGTGAATGGGACTTCCCTGGTGGCACAGTGGTTAAGACTCTGTGCTCCCAATGCAGGGGGCCTGGGTTCGATCCATGATCAGGGAACTAGATTCCACATGCATGCCGCAGCTAAGAGTTCATATGCCGCAACTGAGGAGCCCACCTGCCACAACTAAGACCCAGTGCAACCAAATAAATAAATAAATAAAAAATAAACATGTGAGAATAAATGGGAAAAAATCAAAATTAATAAAATGTTCTAGTTTTATCAAACATTATAAATGTTACAAAGATATATTAGAATAATTTTTTGCTGGGAAGGAACTAAGCACTTGGAATGTGATAGAAGAAAACTCAGAAACAGATTCAAATGCATTCAGGACTTTTTATATGATAAAGGTGGCATTTCACATCAATGAGGAAAAGATGGATTGATCAATAAATGTTATTGATATAACTGATAAGCAATTTTGAAATTTAGCTGCATACTGTTATTTCTTTCACAAAAATCCAGATCAAACATTAAATGTTTAAAAAATCAAACCATAGTAGTAAACAAACATGGATAAATTTATTTATGCTCTTAAAATGTGGGAAACCTTTTATACTCAGACAGTAAAACCTGAAGCCATAAAGAGAAATAGTAAGAAACATGTTCACATCAAAATTTTAAACTTCTTTATTGAAGAAATGCCATAAACAATACCAAAAAAGTAAAACAAATGGAAGAGGGGAAATATTTACAGCATATGACAAATAAGGAGCTAAATTCCCTATTTTATAAAGTGTTCTAGGGGCTTCTCTGGTGGCGCAGTGGTTGAGAGTCCGCCTGCCTATGCAGGGGACACGGGTTCATGCCCCGGTCCGGGAAGATCCCACATGCCGCAGAGCGGCTGGGCCCGTGAGCCATGGCCGCTGAGCCTGCGTGTCCGGAGCCTGTGCTCCGCAATGGGAGAGGCCACAACAGTGAGAGGCCCCGCGTACTGCAAAAAAAAAAAAAATTTACATGGCACTGGAAATCCTGATAGCTTCCCTGCCAAGTGGTTGTGATGTTCATTTTAGAGAAAGGAAACTGAGACCCAGAGAGGTGGAGAGCTTGGTCTGAAGTCACACTTGAGCCATGTACTTGAGTCAGGATTTGAACTCAAGTATGTCTGGCCTCAAAGCCTGTGCCAGACCCAGTAGGTCCCTGACAATGTACTGCGAGTCCTCTAGGGCACTCGGTGACATTTGAAGCTTTTTTTTTTTTTTTTTTTTAAATCACAGTGAAACATTATTCAGAGGCTCTCCCTCTCACACTCCAGTAGAGCCCTGTGCTTCAGCGTCACACACCCTCTTGTTTCCTGTAGGGTTTTTTTTTAAAAAGTCTGCTATAATGTGGAATGTGATAGTCTCAGTTAAAATATCCTTTTTATCAAGATCAATGACAAAAATCAGGAAGATCCTCTCATTATATATTTCTTTCATACCTTTAAGAATTTCATTTTGTTCTGATTGGTCTTGCTGAACTAAGTGAGTTTTAAGGTCCTCTCTAGGAAGAAGAAATTTTATTTCTCAAGGTTCTCTTCTCATCTACCTGAAATCCGTATATTTGGGTTATACCGTCACTATTAGAAATAGGTATCTTCATAGAGTTTCTAGTAGTTTGGGAGAAGTTGAATGTTCCAGAATCATAGCATGTATTTCAGCTGCACTATTAGCATTCTAGCTAAGGGGAGTTTATTGTTCCAGTTTTCATTATAATACAGTCCTGTTTAATATTGCATGATCTGTGGGTTGCCATAAACTTGGTACAAATTGGAGTGCTGATATAACATGAAATGAAGCGCCTTGTCTGAATGTTGCTTTTGTTTTGTATTTAACAAATTAGTATGTTGACATTTGTCACTGATGGATTTCATTATTTGCTGAAAGGGTTTTAGGGGGTTTGACAGCATGAATGGTTTGTCCTACAGACTTTTGAGAATTGATAAAAGCATCTTTGTTCTTTGTACAAAAGCGCAACAGATATCTTATTGATGGACGCACAAAAAGGGATGGCTTGGCTTGTGTAGCTGCAACATAAAATAAACCAAGAAAATAATTTTTGAGCTGCTGCTTATGCTTTTATGTGATTTCTTCCTCTCTTTTTTCCTGATTAAAGAATATGTTTCACTCATCTCAGTAACATACTCAAGAGCAATCAGTGATCTTTTAGGAAACTTAAAATATTGGTTCCTTTATACTCCATTTACAAATTGTTTAAGAAAGAAAGTTTAAAAACATTATAAAAGCAGTTATTGTGTAGGGCTTGCATTCAATAACTGTTCTGAATCCCCAGATAACAGAGGGGTAACACGGAGGAGTCAGCCTGTGGATCAAGCAATGAAGAGTTCCATATAGTAAAGAAAAAAAAGATAAAACTTTGATTTAAAATTCTAGTTTAATCAAAATGGTAAAAATGCACGTTCTTCTGTCATTTCTTTTCTGTAGTTATATTTAGGGGAACAGCCTTGCCATCCAAATATACCTTCCCTGTTCATATCATTGAGCTCTATTGGAAAGCTGCTCACCTCACACTTTTGCCCCAGTGCTGTTAAAACCTATCATAAAATATGCTCTGTGACACACACACACACGTGCGTGCACACGCACACACACACACACACACTCTTTCGGTAAAAGCCATGATAGAAAGGTACAGTGAATGAAATCTATCAATGATCAGATAATAACACCCATCACTAACAACTGCCAACACTCAAGACTGAAGCAGTCAGACAGTGTGTGGAACCATCCGTCACCCCTGTCATTTCAGCGGGCAGTGGAGAGCAGGGCCTTGGCAGGGAGGGGAAAGGGAGGGCTGCTGCAGAGGCCAGTAGTGAGCAGAACACAAACCAAGGTGGTGCTATCCAAACACGACCCAAAGTTTCTAGGTGAAAACACAGGAGCTAACAGAGGAAGAGAAGTGAATGGCTCGATAAGGAAGTAATCTCATTTATTGAATTCCCCCCCCGTCCCCACGGTTAGACTGTGATCTCCATGAGACCCCATCCCTGTCCCTTTTGTTCGTTAGTGTATCCCAAGCACCGAGCACAGGGCCTGGCAGTCTGTAGGCTCTCAGTAAATATTTGCTGAATGAATGAATGGTTCAGCTTCACTATCTGCCTTCTGTGTCCTGTTTGTCCAACCTAGTCTTGGACCAAGGGTTTCTGTTCTTTGAATGAAATCACTTTGTGGTCCAGGAACCAAAGCTGGTCCCACTGAGCATGTGTTCAGAGTGGTGTTAGAAAGAAGCCCTGGGCTTGAGTTCCTGCTCTGCCAGGCTCAAGCTTGGTGTTCCAGGGCAGTCTTTTCCACATTCTGAGCCTCCATTTCCTCACCTGAAGAGAAAAAAATCCACAACCATCACAAAGCTGTTGAGGTTCAATTAAAAAGAGAAAGAAAATATGGAAGTGAAGGGCTTTTAAAATGATAAGGGTATTACTGTTTACTTTATTAACTGAAGGATTTTTCTCTGGGAGGTCACCGACAGGAGAGTTAATTTATGAAGGAAAATAATAAATAATATAATAAATGATAAATATTATAATAAATAATAATAAATAAATGATAAGCGACTTAATGGTATTTTAATATCAGGCTTTATTGTTCTCCCAAAGACACACGGAAGAGCTGAACCTACAGCTATGTGTGGTACAAGTGGACAACCCTGCTTTGTGACTTGTGCACACGGCTTCTCAGCTGTCCCTTAGCAGTCACGTCGGGGTCCATCCTATGAGGAGAAATCTGAAGAACGGAGAGATCCAGTGGTTGGCCCCAGTCCCCGAGCAGTGGGGCTCCCCAGGGTTCCAGGGTATGGGCTCCCCTGCAAAGTGTGCTTAACCCCACATATCAGGTTGTTTTCTGGGGGCAAAGGTATAAGAGGGAAGGGTCTGCTTGTATGTGTGCCCCTTATACATAGGCAGAGCCTCTCCAGAGCTTCTTCCCAAGCAAAAGCTCTGGCCTCAGGGGGTCGGTGGGACAGGATGATTCTTTCTTCAGCCACCCATGAACTTCTGCTGAAGCAACCCCTTTGTAAATGAAATGCAAGGTAATTTCTCCCCTGAGCAGCTGTAAAGGTGCAGACTGTTGGCTCTGTGACGACAGTGTGGTATAGAGAGTGGGTTGCCCTGGAGATCCAAGGGCTGAGGCTCAGTCTCCAACCTGCTCTGAGCCTCAGTTTCCTTGTTTGGAAGTAGAGGTTACATCAAATGGCCATCAAGTGCCTGTCCAGCTCTAAGACTCTTTGAACTCCAGGTTTCTTCCTTTCCAACTTATGAAAATTATTTTCCCCACTTTTCCTAAGAGGGGAAGTATAGACCCCAGGCTGTCTGTGACAACTGCCAAAGTGGCTGTTTTTTTAATGGAAAGCCAGCTTCCTTCTGAGGTTGCTTAACACAGCAGAAGCTTCTTGAGAACAGAGAAGCCCAATGTTTCCCTTTAGCTTTTTGACGTCATTTGCCTGTGGGTGGGTTCCCTTCCGCCGCCTCTCCAACCACACGAAATTTTATTGCACAGATTTAAAAAACACACCTCAGTGTGGCAGGCCACCTAAAGAAGCAATTTAGCCCAGGAGCCCCACCGCTAAGCTGCGGCCGTCCAGCCTCGGACTATGTCAGGATCCCATCTCAAGGAGTAAATTAGCCATCCTCCCCTTCCCGGCCTCCCGCCAATAAAAGCGGAACGTTCACTTTACACTATTGCATGGGGGATTTGAAGAATCATTTATAAACACAGACTTGAAAGCACTTAGCAATCTACGAGAGAGTGTAAGGGGGAGGCACTACCATTTGCGGCATGTTTACTGTGTGCCGGGTACTAGGGTGGGCACTTGACTTTCATTCTTTGTTTAACTCAGCTATATAATCATCAGACACAAAACTGTCAAACAGTTGGTTTTTAGGCCACTAAGAACCCAAAGCTTATCAAGAAGACAATGGACAAGCAGAGGGAGAGAAGGGGAAACCAGACCTACCATAACATAAGCCCCTGGGGAGCTGAATGTCTTTAGCATTCTTAACAGCATCCACACAGAGTTTAAAAATCTAATTATGCCCATTTGCAACGCACAAATACGAGGCGTTGGAAAGACATCCATTCACACAAATATTTTGCCCTCTTGATGCTTGCAAATGTCAGAGAGTTCAGCTGAGTGATTGCTAATTTAGCTGCTGATGAATAATAGAGATGTTAATCTTATTCCAATATTTTCCTTTCTGAGTGAAACATAATTTTGCCAACCCTCCTAGTACACGTTTAGGTGATTCGTCTTATAATGTGTAATAGATGGGAAATTCAGGAGAATTGAACTTGGTCACCAAAATAAGCAACATTGCCCATGACATTATGGAATAAAAACACACGCTCCTCTTGGTCTCGCCCACTTTGAGGCTTCCCTCGCCTGGTAATGTGAGCAGTGTTCACGGCAAGGTGCATGTGTGGAAATCGTGCCACGTGAAAACTGTGACTCAGGTCTGTTCTCAGAAGAACTGAGGTAATGGCTATTAATATTTTATTTCATACATTATAGTCTTTGCAGGAGCGAACACTGTAGTTAAGGTTACGTGCATTGATGCCCCAGCATGGTCTGGTTTTTCTTTAGGCCAGGCTTTCTTTCCACAAATGTGTTCAACCCAAAGGTGAATATTCAGAGCCTTAAAAAAAAATGAAAGAACAGGAAAGAAAATTTGAAAACAATTAGGTAAACCATTATAATAACACAACTGTGAAAAATATGACACTTGTTATACTTAGAAGATAATGTGAAATGTTTTTTTCTCTCGTCTGTTGTCATTCTCCCAAGTGAAACTGGTGAACAACAAACCAACGTGGTATCTGAGGTTGTTGAAACTTTCCTTAAAGGTAGCTCTTTGTCAGCAGAGGAAAAGGCCAAGTCTTGCCCGAGTAAACATCTTAGTGCGCAGCTGCTGGTACTCGGTGTCATACCCATCTCAGAAGCCTTTTGTGAAGGTGGCTACAGAGGGCGGCAAGCACAGGTTTCTGCCTTCAGTCGTCGTGAGCTTCTAGCCTTGAGTGAGTCACCAGTGTCAGGCAAGGGGTCTCCTTTGGTTCTGCTATGACTAAGATTTTTTTTTTTTTGCGGTACGCTGGCCTCTCACCATTGTGGCCTCTCCCGTTGCGGAGCACGGGCTCCGGACGCGCAGGCTCAGCGGCCATGGCTCACGGGCCCAGCCGCTCCGCGGCACGTAGGATCTTCCCGGACCGGGGCACGAACCCGCGTCCCCTGCATCGGCAGGCGGACTCTCAACCACTGCGCCACCAGGGAAGCCCATGACCAAGATTTTGTAAAACAGTTTTGAATAAACCATCGGGCGGATTTAGGTCTGATATGGCTTAACTGTGGCATGCGGGCAGCTCCAACCATGTGGCATGAACAAGCTGGCTCTCTGGATCTCTGTTCTCTCCTATGTAGGATGGGGAGGGGTAGGTATCTAAGATGCCTTTTGGATTGAGTGTCCAGGCATTCCTGAGCCAGTCTCACACCTTCCCCGACTTCACTGTTAGCTTGTCTCTCCGCTGCAGACCCTATCCCACCTATGAGCCGGATTCTGCACCGGCCTTTGAATCCATGTGTCCCTGCCCCAGATGTGCTCTTCTTCCCACTCCCCTCCCCAGCCCCAGCCCCCTATGGACTAATTCCTTCCCTTTGATAGTTCTCCCTATACTCTCACCTTTCCGCCTCACCTCCAGTCCTCCATCAAAATGAACTTGTTCTCTTTCCTGGAGCCCTTCCTGGCAGCTGAAACCGAACATGGTACAAGTGTTCGCCTTGGGGGAAGTGGCTCTGAAGCAGCGTGCTTTCTCCACTGGGCCCTGGGACCGTGTGATACCTAATCCACTGGGGTTGGCTCAGGCATCTGTGGCAGGCTGGTCGACTGAAATCACATTCTCCCGTTGGGATTCCAGCTTCGCTGCAGTAATGACCCAACCTGTTCACCCCGGTGTGCAGGTGCAGACGTGGGTCTTGGGTGGCCTTGTAGCGTGCGGCACATCCGCTGCACATCCACTCAGCCTCCCCCAAGCCTTGGGGGCCACTGCTGTTCCAGTCTCCCTGCTTTGACCACTCCCGTTTCTGCTGTTGACTTGAAGATCTACTTCTACCCTAAGGCACCTGGCTTCACACTGAGCAGGCAAAGGACTGAGGTGGCACTGATCTGGGGCAGTGACTAGGGTCCGGCTCTTTCTAAGGACAGCACAGTGTCATTTGCCAGGGACCTCTCATCTGTACTTTTCCACAGTGGGATGCAGTGGTGTTTCTAATTCTGTTGCTTGAAAAGTATGGGAATTTCCTTAGATCTTGCCGTTTCTGCAGTGAGGTGTCCTGGATGAGGGAGGGACAGTCTATAGGATGAGCCCCGTGAAGCTGCTCATTTTGGGAGGTTGAAATGGTCAAATGTCAGCAGTTTCATAGGGTTCATCCTAAAAGTTGAAAAGATGAAGGAGGGTCAAGGCTGTGTCCTGATGTTATATTTGCCTAGAATATTATATTACAGAAGAACGTTAATATTCTATATCAAAGAGTATTATTGTATAGATATAGTTATTACCACTACTACTTGAGGTCACTTTAGCAACAATTGATAGAGATAGAGGGAACACTAAATCACCCCCTGGGAGCTAAGAGCCTTGACCTTGGCCCCTGGTCTCCCGCCTTTGGAACTAGTTATTTAAAATTGCTCTCTTTCTACTCCCATGGTTGTTTTGTCTTGGCCAATGTGGTTAGTTTCAGAGATAAGGAATGTTGGGTGATCAATGGCCTCAGAGGATATAGCTGCTGCAGTTTCATTTTCAAAATGCCATGGCAATAAAAAAGCCATTTGCTAGTAAAAAGGGTGGGATTCATTGTTGAGTGGCGTTCACATCCATGCTGTCACTGCCTCACCCTGATTTCTCAGAGCAGCCGCTGGCTCAGTGTCGTAGCTGAATGATGTCATTTCAGTCATAACGTAATTTTCCAGCTGGTGAGGATAGAAAAGGGGTTTATTATTGTGTCATGTTTTCCACTGTGTCTGGAAGAAAATGAAGCAGGCATGGATATATGACAGTATCAGTTCTGTTTTTACAGGTGTGTCTGAAGGATACAAGATACCTTTCACTTGCAATAGAAATGTGACTCTATGGCAAAAGCAAATTTAAAGAAAAGAAAAAAACCTTTTCCTCAAGAGACTTAAAATATATGTACAATTAGTGTTGGGAACTGGCCTGGAGTACGTTCATCTGGACGGACTAGGGGCAGGCAGCCCAGTCTCTGGTCTCGTTTCTGCCCCTACTGACAAGACTCTGGCTTAATCTTTGCCTTGACTCTCCAAAGGGAGACCTCCCAAGATACTTGTTTCTATGTTTGTGTGTTTCTTTGTTTTTAAATTTTCATTGAATTACAATACATGCAGAAAAGTGTACATCTTAAGTGTACAGCTCATCGAAAGTTCACAAACTGAACAGACCTCTATAACTAGCACCTTGATCAAGAAACAGAATGTGGGACTTCTCTGGTGGACGAGTAGTAAAGAACCCACCTTCCAATGCAGGGGATGCGGGTTTGATCCCTGGTCAGAAGCTAAGATCCCACGTGCCGCGGGGCAACTAAGCTGCGTGCCACAACTACTGAGCCCGTGCACCTCAACTAGAGAGCCCGCGTGCTGCAAATACAGAGCCCACGCACCCTGGAGCACACGCGCCACAACTAGAGAGAGAAAACCCACACTCCACAGCTAGAGAGAAGCCCGCGTGCCGCAATTAGAGAGAAACCTGAGCAGACTGCATGCCATAATGAAGAGATCCCGCATGCCTCAACAAAGATCCCGTGTGCCGCAACTAAGACCCGATGCAGCCAAAAAAAAAGGAAAATAAATAAATCAATATTTTTAAAAAACCAGCAGAATGTGACCAACGCCACAGAAGACCCCTGTGCCCCCTTCCAGTCACCTCCCACCTGATACACACAGGGACCAGTGTCCTGACTTCTAATAGCATAGATTTTTGCCCAGTGAGACCCATGTCAGACTTCTGACCTACAGAACTGTAAAATGATAAATCTGTGTTGTTTTAAGCCGCTACGTTTGTGCTTATTTGTCACAGCAGCCATAGAAAACTGATACAGTGATGCAGCTGGTAGATGGGAGAGCCACAAGTCAAAGTCAGGGCTCTGTCTCCAAAGCCTGAGTTCTTAAAAACCACCATAATATAAAATACTGCCTTCAGCTTTAGTAGGTTTTTGGCCTTTTGTGGAGGATCAGAAGGTAAAATAAAAGTCCAAACGTCATCCAGCATCAGGTTAAGTTGGGAAGTAGGTAGAATGTGTCTTCGAAGTATGCTGACTTGCCCATCCCACAGTCCCCATGTTCAGAATGCCTCCTGTCTAGAAAAATGTAATATGATGGTATGTTACTAACACTTCAATGTGGATTATTTTAGTATATTATCCCTTCCTAAAGTATTTGCATTCTAAAAGACCCAAGGAATGACTCTCTCATATTTATGAGAAAGACGGCTACACTAGGGTACTGCAGCTGACCCTGTGGGTTGATGAACCCAGCACCCCATAAGCAATTCCCTTCTTCCTGTCTACCTCTACCATAGAATCAGAAAAAGCCAAAGATCCCCTTTCCCACGCTGCCTTGTAGCTTGGGTTACCAATGAGTGGAAATATAATATGGGCTTTCTAGGAAAAGTTTTGCTTTCCTGATGAAAGGGATAGATGTTGCTGGCACGGCTCCCCTCATCTGCAGCCCCGCTCCCCCCTTTTCCCTCTGTTGAACATGAAAGTGATGCCTGCAGCTGTGGTGGCCAACTTGTGACCATGAGATGGCAAGCATGAGGATGAAAGTGAACATGGTAAGGATGGCAGAGTGGGAAGCTAGAAAGACCTAGAGCTCTGACCACATCACTGAGTCACTGAACCAACCCCAGCAACTACCCTCCTCCAGGGGTCTTGTCACAGGAAAGGAAAAAGCCTCGCCTTGTGCGTGCCAACGCTAGTTGTCTTTTCTGTTACTCGAAGCCGAATACGTTCCGAATGGATTGAGGTGCCTTTCAGCTCACTATAAATAAGGCAGCTACCCAGAAATAGGGACATGGGCACTAAGAATTATTTAGAAGGAGAGAAATTCCTCTGATCCCCCCACGAGACACACACACACACACACACACACACACACACACACTATCACCATGGTGAGCACCTCCAGGGGAGCCATCCCAGGAGAATGGCATTTAACTATAGATATCCAGTAAACCTGATGCATTGCATTTGGAGAGAAGAAGTGCAGTGCTCGTAGTTTTAAATGAAAAGTTTAGTTAGAGCTAGGAGACTTTGGAGAGCAAAACCTTTTATTTGTTTATTTTTGTTTCTGGTGAGGTTTATTACCTTTTAAAGAGAAATGCTGTTAAGTTCAGGACCTCTGAGAATGACCATCTGTCCCATACTTTCTAGGACCACCCTGGAAAATATGAGGCATATTGTCCCTTTATCTCCACAAGTGTGCTGCTTTGGTCTATTTGTGGAGTCACAGACTGAGATTCGGAAATCTGGCTATTGTTCTTAAAAGCTCAGTTATTTATGAACCCCCCAGGAGCCAGGTGATCCCTTATCCTTAATGGCACTTACTGGTGTGGATGAGTACTTTCAAAAACTCAGAGAGACTTTGACTTTGTAAGCAACCGCTAAGAAAGATCTCTGGCCAGCTAAAGACAACTCGAGCAAAAAGGTGGTGATATATATTATGGCAGCTGAATACTCCTTTACAGCCCAGGGAGAACAATCGATGAATTCATTCATTTAACTCATGAATTTCCCTTTATTTACACTTTAAACAAACATACCAGTTGTCTGCTTAGCTAACAAGCTCTGCCTTCATTATAAGCCATTAGTGGCTAGTAATAATTGAAACTGTGTTTGGATTTTAAAAATAAAAAAAAATCCAATAAATTCCACCTTAGTGATATGGAATTGGTAGTGACTGACTTGAACTAGGCTAAAGTTTGTAACTTTGCTCTCTCCATGAAGCAAGAGTTGCTAAACTATTTTATAGCCATGAACAAGTTTTTTTGCTTTTTTTTTTTTTTTTTTTTTTTTTTGCAGTACGCGGGCCTCTCACTGTTGTGGCCTCTCCCGTTGCGGAGCACAGGCTCCGAACGCGCAGGCTCAGCGGCCATGGCTCACGGGCCCAGCCGCTCCGCGGCATGTGGGATCTTCCCAGACCGGGGCACGAACCTGCGTCCCCTGCATCGACAGGCAGACTCTCAACCACTGCGCCACCAGGGAAGCCCCATGAACAAGTTTTATAGTAGAATTTTTCAAAAGAAAAACTAAACAAGAGGTTAAATCCACATGCCTGTAAGGAGTCAGGCAGCAAATATAAATGAGTGCATGGGCACAGCATCCTTTAAGAAATACTTGGTCTTCTCTGCCTACTTTTGATGGAGATGTAGACAGAAGAAATATTTCACTTTTCTCTTAATCCTGCTATAGGAAAGGGGTGGAGGGAAGCACATATAATCACATATGATTAAAAATGACAAGTGGAGTCAGCCAGTGGTGGGGAGATAGGGGGGAGTGAGGGGGAGCTGGGGAGCCCAAGCCCCCTCTGAAAGGGTCAGCTGCTGTTCAGCTGCAGTTACTACATAGGAATGTGAACCTAGTGTAGTCGTATCTTTCAAATTTTAAATAAAATTAGAAAATCTGGATTTCTAGGTGAAATCTTCCTATTTATAAATTTTGGCAATGGATTTCTTTTTTTTTAAGTTAAAAACGCGTCTGTCAAAGTGTAGATCAGCGGCTCTCAGGGTGAGGTCCCTGGATCAGTAACACCAGCATCACCTGGAAACTTCATAGAAAATGCAGATCTCAGGCTCCACCCAGACCTATGAATCAGACTCTTGGGAGGTGTGGGCCCCATGATTTATTTTAACAAGCCCTCCAGGTGGGTTGCCAGCTTTAGCGATATTGCATGGGACACACACTAAAAACTTTTAGTTATTTCTATGAAATTCAGATTTAACTGAGTGTCTAGTATTTGTCTAACAACCTACCTTTAGGTGATTCTGAAACACGCTGATGTGGATCAAGCAAAACATGTATGCGTGCCAGGCTGCCTGTATGTGAATCAGCTTTGGCACATACCAACTATGGGATCTTGGACAAGCAGTATAACTTCTCTGTGGCTTAGTTTACTTGTGTGTAAAACGGGGATAATAATATCTCCCTCACAGCGTTATTGTTAGAATTGAATGAGTTAGTGAACATAAAATCCTTAGAACTGTGCCTGAGAGAGGGTAAGCGACGTCTAAGAGTTTACTGTCATCAGTACTTCATTTTTCCTTTTCTTTTTCTCCACCACCATCATTGCAACTGTCAGGGAATACTTGAACTCAGCTTCCTTCAACTCTCTTATCCTAGATCCAACTTTGATTTCGTGATAGAGCTGATTCTGACACCCTAAGCCCTAAGGTAGCTCTGGTGCTCGTTCCTACCCAAAGTAACCTCCTGCTTTGAAAGCTAGTTGACAGTGTGGCTGTCTGGCAGAGGAAACTCGTGTGTCCTTCCACACCAGCATCTGCTTTCAGGGCTCATCCTCTCAGCCTGCAGTGACCTGCGGTATCCAGGCCTGTGGCTGTAACGACCAGCCTTTGTGCTTCATGTGTGCCTCCGCCAGCCCCCAGCACAACACTTAAACACATTTCTGACTACATCTTGAGTTTTCAGATGCCCAGATTGCCTGACTGGGCCACGGGTGCTTGCTCTCGGTTGTGGAAGCAACTGATGGCCCCCTCACCAGTTAAAGTTCTGAGTACTCTTTGGGAATTCCCCACCATTTCTTTCTTTAGACTTGATTTGTGGATCCAGAGAGAGCTTGCACTGTATTTCAAAGGAAACCCATAACCGCACTGCTCTTACTGTGGGTGGTGCAAGCTGCCCAAACGTCTCCCTTCATGAAGCAGCTTTCCAAGCTTCCACATGGCCACAAATGACAGACTTGTACACACAGCGAAAACCAACTGGATGAGCTATTATGGTTCTCAGTTGCGCCATATTATTGCTGTTCTGGGAATGAAGCAAAATGCATTATTTTATTAAATAAAGATTTTCCCTGTATCATGGTAGAGGCTAATTTTATTAGCTCTCTTTATGGGAACAAACATCATCACCCTGGTTGGGGAGGCCAGGAGTGGGGGCGGGGGTGAGGGAGCAGAGAGAATCACATTTTGCCATCCATGTGCTCCAGTGGAGGCTGCCAACACGTTTTAATTGGTAATTACTTACCAGAAGAGTTCTCCAGATCCTGCAGAAAATGCACAGCTCTCAGTGCATAACTCATTTAGAGATGATTCAGAAAGCCTCTTCAGCTCCAATAAATATTGTTTATATAGTTGGGTATGGGTGTGCCCCTGGTATCCAAAACACCAGAGTGTTCAGTAACTTAAAAAAAAAAGTTAATTCTTTCTTCTCCCCTGGGAGCATCCAGAGACTCCTTAGGTTGAACATGTACCTGAAGATTCCGAAAGAAAGGAGTCCAAATCTAGAGTTGGAAAATTCAGTCAAATACTGGTTTTTGTCTCTGAATCTTTAGCTTTAAAACCTGAGACATGCACTTGAAACTTCATTTAGCTTTTTAGGTGAGCATAACCATGAGATGCCAACCCTGCCACCTTCCTCAGGCAGGGTAGCCTGAGTTAGGTGTAGCCAACTACTAATCATCGACTGCCGGGGCTGCCTTCACTTAGCACGCAGGACTGAGATCTAGAAATCCAGCTCTAGGGACGATGCCTGCACACAGAAGTGAAGTGTCCGCTCTGCTTATGGCTCTGCTTATCGCTAGCTGAGCAGTCCACCAAAGGCGGTCTCTGTTGTCTAGAGTCAGGGGTGGTCTCCATGTTTTGTCATGGCCATGCTATTAATTTTTACTCTTAGCAGTAGGCCAAGGCCGGCACTAAACAAAATTATGAAGCTGGCAAAAATATTTCGGTGTCCCCAGCGGCACCACTTTCCCCCTCCTTATACCTCAGGAGGAGCCCCCTCTCTCCTCCCAGCTGTCATCCGTGCTCAGCTTTGGGGCCTTTCCCTCTTTTCTGTGAGCAGCCATGCGGAACCTGGTGGGATCCAGACGTTACACCTCAACGTGCCATGAGGCCGTGCGCTTCTCCTCCTAAGATAACTGCTTCAAACCTGAGATGATAAACTTGTAGCTCCTGTCCGTAGGTTGGTTTGCTTTGGCAAAACGTTTTTTAAATGTGTTATCTACTTCCCCCTATTGTTTCCTACTTTCCTCCCGTAGTTACCTGTTTCCTTATATTGTTATCACTCCCCTGATCTCGTTATCTACTTCCCTCATCTTGTTCTCTACTTCCATCTTGTCATCTACTTCCTACCTTTCGTTGCGTGCTTTCCTCATTTTATCTGTCTCCCCACCTCTCATTACCTATTTCCCCATCTCCTTACCCACTTCCCTCTATTGTTATCTACTTCCCAACTTTTGTTACCAGCTTCCCCCATCTTATCTACTTCCTTCATCTCATCATCTACTTTCCCATCTCCTGTCTACTCCCCCCACCTCTTTGTCTACTTTCTCATCTTTTTTCTACTCTCTCCACTGAGTTATCCACCTCCCTCATTTTGTTATCTTCTTGGCTCCTGTAGTCCTTTGAGTTTGTGATCGCTTTGAACCATCTCTTCTTAAAAAAAAAAAAAAAAAATCAGAGGATTTTTAGGGCAGTGAAACTACTCTGTATGATACTCTGCTGGTGGATACATGTCATTATATGTTTGTCCAAATCCACAGACTGCACCACACCAAGAGTGAGCCCTAATGTAAGCTACGGACCCTGGGTAATGATACATCAATGTAGATTTGTCATCTGCAATAACAAATGCACCACTCTGACGGGGGAGGTTGATAGAGGAGGAGGCTGTGTGTGTGGCGGCAGGGCACATGGCAAGTCTCTGTACTTTCTGCTCAGTTTTGCTGTGAACCCAAAACTGCTATAAAAAATAATGTCTCTTCAGGAAAAAGAAAAGTCAGGCTTTAACAAAAGGGGGTGGGAGGTAGAGGCTGGGGAGAGGCAGTAGGCAGTCTGGCATGTTGTCCTTCCTGGGCTCCTGAAATCGTACCCTAGGGACTGACCCTTGCACCCTTGCACCTGCTTGTCTAAGCATCCCCTTGCAGGGGCCCACAAGGGACCTGGCATAGGACAGGGTTAGGAAGAATGGTGTTGCATTCAGGAATTTAGGCTCTTGGGGGGGCTTCACCAGAGGAGTAGTGATGCTCCCCTCTCTTTTCCCCTCTCCCTTCCTTCCCTACCTTCCATCTCACCAGAAAGAGGCCAAAGCTTTGCTGATCACAAGGTCTGATAACCTCCGGTCAGTTCTAGCTGGGTCCTGGGGTGTGGCTGGTCGCTCCCCTTGGGTGGACTCTGAAGTTGGAACACCAGGGAGAACAGTGAACATTGTACCACCGGCTTGAGCTGGCACGGAGGAATGGGAGCCCTGAAGCCACAGGTCTAAACCCAGCGACCCTGGGCAGAGTGGGTCAGAGTAGGACTTCAGGGTCAAGATTGCGTGAATGGAAACACCAGCTCCATTACTTACCAGCTGTGTGACCTTGAGCTAGTCCTTTTACCTCTCTGTGCTTCACTTTCATCATCTGTAAAATGGGGCTGATAATAACATCTATCTCCTGAGATGATGTATGTAAAATATAGTGCCTAGCACATAGCAGATACTCAAGCATTTGAGTCTTTCAAAGGCGTATATGTTTCTGGTAGAAGTCTCTGGCCCTGGGGCTTCCCCTCAGTCACTCTCTGCTATAGTCATGTTGGCAGTTTTAGCCAAAATTCATTCAGATAAGTGAGTAGATGTTTTACTGCCTCTTTGCTATTTAGAATTTTTATTTTTTAATTTTTTATTTTTTGGCCGCGCTGCATGGTCTGCAGGATCTTAGTTCCCTGACCAGGGATCCGACCTGGGCCCCCTGCAGTTGGAAGCGCAGAGTCCTAACCACTGGATCGCCAGGGAAGTCCCGCTATTTAGAATTTTTAAAGGAAAACATACACTAACTAACATTAGCTTTTTCTCTCAAACCTAGATCCTTGTGTTGATCCGCTGTAGTAAGTTTTCTTCCAGTTTTTAGATCTGGTTTCCCCCTCAGGCTACCGAAAGGCCCATATCCCCATATCTCCTAAGGCACCAGTTTAAGACTACAACATGTGGCCACAGCGCGGGATGCCTGATGGAGCAAAGGGAAGGTTACTAGTCTCCGCTGAGCAGTCTCAGAGCCAGAGGGGAGCAGAGGCCCTCCAGGTCATCTGGGCCATCCCTTTGCCTTTGGGACAACAGACACGTCCCCTACCTTAGACTGCATCGGGGAGCGGGGCTAAGGGATTTCATTGCACAGGTGAAGGGGCCGGAGCCGAGTGTTTGGTTTGTAAATGCACCGAGTGAGGTACTGGCACACATCACATCACACCTTACTGAGGACGAGGAAGCATGTCCTGAGTCTAAGGGACAGCTAACTACGATTTGTCCTCCCTTTCAGATTGCCCCAGAGTACTATGAGTCTACCTTTCAGTCATCCAAATTAAATTTGCAAGTAATTAAGTCATGCAAGTAAAAGTTGCTTTCACATGATTATGAGGCCCTTGGAACTCTCCAGTTTAAGTCTGAAAGTACAGGAGCCTGAGTTCCCCTCTTTCTTTGTTCTTCTTTCCTCTCTCTAATGGGCTATAGGGCTCCACATGTTGAGATTGTGAAAAACTTTGAACCCATAAGAAGTTCAAACTTGAAGAATATGTGTCTGTTTCCTGGACAAACCTCCAAGAATCTGTACAAAAAGTGAATCTGCTCCCCCTGAGGGGAGTTGGGATCTACTCCAGTGTAATGGAGGGGTGGCCTGGAGCTCTTCTTGTCCTTAACCAAAAGCAATTTCCTGTCCTCCTGGTCCCCCTGCAGCCTGCAGGGCTGGAGCCCCCAGTGCTGTACCTCTCCCTGAGCAGCAAGGTGGGCCACGCTGGTCACGTCTCCCTGGACAAAGGAGAAATAAATCACACTGCAGCCCCTGCTTAAGATCTGATGAAATTCCCCATTTCCGCTCCAAATTGAATTCCTCCCGAAGGATTGGAGCAGCTCCCGTGTAATGAAGGCACTCCTTCCTCCTCTGCTAGAAGCATGTTTTAAATGAACTGACACAGCCTTCTAATCTGGGTGGGGAGGTAGCTTTTAGGAACAATCTTGAGAAACTGTTTTCAGACCAGAAATGATATTTTTAATCTTGAGGGGCAAGGCGGCAGACAGACAGTACCACGTGGCCTTTGTCGGGAGGCAGCCCCGCTGCTGGTGGTCTCCTGGGAAAGAAGGAGAACACGTGTCCTGCTGTCGCTCTGCCCACCCCCCTGCTCTGCCCTGCTGGCCTCCTAGATCACTTGCAGTGAAAGAGAATTTATGATGGAGAATACAAAACAAGAGGGCTTGTACTTTTTGAGAGTTGAAAATATTACTTTCCCACCCATCTCTTATTTGGGAAAAATGATCAACTCTGTGATTTAAAAAAAAAACAAAAACCAAAACCCAAACCAAAAACCTTCTTTAGGATGAAGATGTCATTGAAGTGATTATCTTCCGTCCTCTGTAACGATGATGAATCAACAATCTGGCATTTGTAGAGGCAGTTGACACAGGCCCTTTCAGGGGAAAAAGGGAAAAGAAAAAAGAAAACCTGTTTTCAAATAGGGCCTGTCAGAATGAAGGCTGGTGTCCCGCTGCCTGATTAGGACCATGAATAAGATTCTGAGAACTCAGAAAGTGTGAGGAACCCAGGGGTAAAACTTATAAATCAAGTGTAAGGTAGGAGTAGAAAATTCTAAACATTCATTTTGTTTTGAAGGTGGGCATGAAGGAGATTATCTGCTGATAGAGAAATATTTAATATTATTCCTTGAAGTGAGTTTAAGAGCATTATACCTTTCTTCATTCATTGTTGGAAAAAGCAGTTTAAAAATTCTACTTAACATGAAAAATCCTGACACTTAGGTTCAAAAGGAGAGGAAGAAATTCTCCAAGAAAAAAAATTCTATGGGCCCTTTTATGCCAGAATTTTGTTAACAACCCTTGAGAAAGGTTCTCAAAACCTTACTCTGTGTTTTTAATTCAGTTTAAGAAAGAACCTATTTCGCTCATAGAAGCTATGGTCCACAGGTAAAACCCAACCTTAGACGACAAACTCCGCTGCAGGAGGATTTGGGGTCTGGTTCTCAACTGGAAAATTGCTTTTCAGGGAGAAGGTCATGTTTTCCACTGATAACAGTGTCATTTATATCAAGTGAAACGCACATCCTCCGACCTAGGAGGAAGTTTAAGCTTTGGTCTTTCTCAGAAGACAGGAGGAAATACATTTCTCCCTGGCTAGGAAGAAAGTATTGAGGATGGGAAGTGGGAATTCAGGCACCATTCCAGCAATGCCAGGGTCTGTCCTGAGCCCAGCCAAGGCCAGAGTGGTATCTCCAGAGTACTGACACGTGGGGAAGGAGGTCTGGTGGAGACAACAAAGATTGTTGAAGGGGAAAAACTACAGGACAGGAAAATGAAATGCCATCCCCCCACACACAGCTGGTTTTGTGCCTTCCTTCAGGCCCTTGCGGACTTTGATATTTGCATAAAAGAGCCTGGCTCGGCTTCCACGCTGGGACAAAGCAGCGAGCAGGTCGCCGTGGACAGGGCAGCCTTTTTCTTCGTGAACAGTCTCGCTGCCATGTCACAGTCATCAGCGTGTGTACACTTCCTGGGCTGCGGGGTCTGCTCGACTGTACCGTCTCTGTAACTGCGTGTGAACCGTCTGGGTCTCTGGCCAGGAGACCTTTCCAGCGCAGGCTGTCTGTGAGCCTGTTTACAAAGCCCGGAGTTGCTTCTGTTTTGCTTTAGCCAAAAGGGTGAAGTGCTGCCAGCAGTATGTCTGGAATGTTATTTACTTGGTACATTTCTGTGGCTTTTCTTTGCAGTGCTGCACATGCCAGAGCAAAGGGTTATTTACCTGAAAATGCCAGGTTTTGCAGTTTGTCTTCTCCATGGGGCCACTTTCTCAGGAAGAGGAAGTTTAGCTCCTGGGCCTCTGTTTCCTCCCTCCCTCCTTCCCTCCCTCTCACCCTTTTCCCTTTCCTTCCTGTCTGCCTTCCTTCCTTCCTTTTTTTTTTTTTTTCCTGAGTTAGTGCTCTGAACTTCTGTTGTTTGCATCCTGCATCGCACCTTTGTATCCTAAATGCCCCAACTACACTTTTAATTCCTGGCGTTTCTGGTGGACTCTGCCGGGATCCTGGCTGACACCTTCTCATTTGCGCGCCTGCCCTGTTATTATTTCACATGAAAGCTGTCTATTTTGGCACACATGACTCCCGCGCTTTCAGTTGAGCTCTCTGAGCTGAACGGGCGATGCTGTGCAAGGCAAGTACAGGTGGGGTTTTCTCTACTGGCCGCCGTGGGGGCAGAGGACAAAACCGCAAGCCGTCCTGGCTTGTGCAGAGCCCACACGATGGCAAATGCATGGCTTTTAAAGGAACGAACCAGTGTGTACAGCTTCTTAATTCGGAAGGTTTCACGACTGCTTTTGTTCAATCGATGGAGGAGAGTGCTTTTTTTTTTTTTTTCCCCCGGTACGCGGGCCTCTCACTGCTGTGGCCTCTCCCGTTACGGAGCACAGGCTCCGGACGCACAGGCTCAGCGGCCATGGCTCACAGGCCCAGCCGCTCTGCGGCATGCGGGATCCTCCCGGACCTGGGCACGAACCCGGGTCCCCTGCATCGGCAGGCGGACTCTCAACCACTGCGCCACCAGGGAAGCCCGAGAGTGCTTTTTTTTAAAGAGCAAATTCTTCATTCATAAGACGGTAAACGAGTCCTGTATAAATGAGAAATACCGAAGGTGGAAGCACAGGAGGTATTTCCTTTGCCTCTTCTCTCTTCAGCCTCCCTTCTTCCCATTCCATCAATGCAATTCTAATCATGGTATTTGGGGTTTTAAAAGAAGGTGTGGGAAATGAGATTAGATAAATCTCCCAGGCTGGTGCCAGCCCTGGAACCATTTGCACACCTGAGTGAGTTAATTCCCTTCTTTCTCTCTCTGCTTAGTTTTATGTCATGGGAACGTATAAGCATCTATAGATAGAAGATACCTTTGAAAATCTCGGCCTCACAGAGACTCAGCCTTTATCAGAGTCTCTTGAAACCTCACCCACCCATGGCACCTAGGAGTTTGCTGCCTCTGTAACCACCCTCAGTCTGAACTAGGAAATGTTTGGTTCCATTCTTCTCAGCTTTCCCCGTCCTTCTGCATGACTTCTCACTTTGTTTGTAAGCTGCGCGGATTGTTTGGCTGAAGGGTCTTCTTTGATCACTGTCTCGACAGCATGGGCTTCACATTCTCACACCTGCTCTTCTTTTGCAGTCCAGATTTCAGGGTAAGTGCTTCCATCGCCTTGTAATTTCTTCAGTGTGAAACCTCGGTGCAGGTTGCTTATTACAGGTAATAGCTGCTTGATGACGGAGACGACTGCTTGGCAGAAAAGGCAACCTGAACCTCTGCCAGGAACTTAAACTGCCACTTTATTTATTTCTAAAAGCACCTAAGCTGCGAGCCTATTGGTCGTGATCTAGCATGCACACGATAATAACAGGCTGGCAGGGCTGAGAAAGCCAGCCCTGGGGGCGGCCATGAGGACAGGCCCTGATAAGACTGTGTGTGTTTTCTCCCCCATGATCCACAGCCCACACCTCGTCTTCCTCTCTCAGAGCACCTTGACTGGAATGAGCCAGTTCTGTGGGACCCGTCTCTGCCATGAAATTGCTCACGCCTGGTTTGGCCTGGCTATCGGGGCCCGTGACTGGACGGAAGAGTGGCTCAGTGAAGGGTTCGCCACTCACTTGGAAGATGTATTCTGGGCCAAGGCGCAGCAGGTAGGTTTCAAGTGCACTAAGCATTTCACTACCCAGAGTCAAGTTCAACTCAGAGTCTTCCTATTCAACAGATAGGTATTGAGTGCTCATTATGCACTTAGGCACTTGTCCTATTTGCTTTGTAAATGGGAGGAGAGTCCTTGCTCCCCACGGGGTTCATGGTCTAGCGATGAGAGAGAGACAGACACACGACTACATCTTTAACATGTAGTGATGAGTACTGTCAAGAAAATGAAGCCGGATAGAGAGAGGTGGGTTTAGTGCTGTTTTAGAAGGTGCTTGTCAGAGAAGCTCTCTGATGAGGGGACATCTGAGCAAAGACTTGAAGAAAAGGTGGTACTGTGCATACTCAAGCACTCCTTTGTGGGATGGTTGTGGTGTGTTTTGTTTTATTAAATAATGAGATGAAATTTTAAATCAAGAGTCATGATCTCAGATGTCTGCTGGCAAGTAATAAAGAATGAAGCAGTTGGTGTTATAGATTCGGGAAGAGTAAGGACTGTGGCAAACCGGAAGCTTCTCCTCAGCTCTAACCGATTGCTGTCATGCTGAAAGGAGGGCTCAATACAACGTGGACTTCTAGTTTTTTAAAGGAAATTATGACTCTGGATTTTTATGTGAAATTTACTAATTTAAAAACTATGCAAACCAAACATACACCGAGGCCAGACCTAGTCAACACACTCCCAGTTTGCAACCTCAACTTTTTTTTTTTTAACTTTATTTTTATTTAAAAAAATTTTTAAATTTAGGTAAAATTGACCTATAACCTTCCACTAGTTTTGGGTGTACAACATAATAATTCTATGTTTGTATACATTGTGAAATTATAACAAGTCTGGTTAACATTAGTCACCTTACATAGTTATAATTTTTTTTCTTGTGATGAAAACTTTAAGATCTACTCTCAACACTTCCAAAAATGCAATACTCTGTTATTAACTATAGTCACCTTTCTGTATATTACAGCCCCAAGACTTGTTTATTTTAAATCTGGAAGATTGTACGTTTTGACCCCTTCACCCACTTCTCCCACTTTCTGACCCCTGTCTCTGGCAACCACCAGTCTGTTCTATGGATCTGTGGGCTTTTGTTTTTTACAACCTCAACTTTAAAGAATTAGCCACCGGCAATAAGGAAGATATGGCAGCTAACCGGCTTCCTGCTTATTTTCTAATTTCTAATATTTGGCTACTTCTGTTCCCTACCGTCTCTACACACTGGCCTACTTGACTTTTTCTGAAATTCCCAAGTTTGTGCATATCTGCATGATTTTGTCCAAGTTCCTTCTGCCTGTTGAAATCCTATTTATCTTTCACTAGCAGCTCAAGGTCACCTTCCCTTGATAGCCCAGACTGTTCATCTCACTCACAGTTCAATAATACTCTTGTAGAAACTTTGGATTTCCACCTGTTTTTTCTCACCTTTTTCTTCTTCTTTCTATCGTCACGACTAGACTGTGACCCCTTTCAAAGTGGCGCTGTGTCTTACTCAGCCTCCCCCTTTCACACCTTGGCTGTAGAGCTAGCAGTGTGCATAGTTGTGTCCCCCTCCACACAGAATCCTGTGGAGAGAGGCCACCTGGAAGGTTCTCGAGCAAAGGGGCTGGGTTTGGAGTCGGACCGGACTTGGAATCCCAGCTTTGCTGTTTACAGTAGGTCATGTAGCCTCCCTGAGCCTCAGTTTCCTCATTTATAAAATGGGTATAGGAATGCTTAACCTTGCAGAGTGAAAGGGGTAGTGTGTGAATGAGCTTAACACAGTGCCTGACACGTGGAGGGTGTCCAAGAAATACCAGTTCTCCTTTCTTGTTCTCTTCCTCTTTGATTTTGCCACCACGTTGCACACAGTAGGCATTCAGCCAGGATTAAATAGGTTTAGTGGAAATGTGCCTCTTTCACCATCACTTCCCTGAGGTACTTCCATCCTGAGACAATCAGATTTATGCTATTCTTCATGCTCCTGGGTGTATGTCAGGCATCTGATGATCATCTCTCTGTCCTTTATCTCCTGAATCCCCGAAGAACGCTCCCCCTTTATCCTTCCCCTTGCCTGTACCTCCTGGAATCTCTTTGCTTGTGTCCTCCCTCCAGCTGCCCTACCTTACATCTGTCTCTACCAAAAAAGGCACGATGCTGGCCTGGCTGCATCTCACAACTGCACAACTTCCATGTGTCCATTCTGTGCTAGAACTGTAGGGATAAAAGGATAAGACTACAATGCTGCTCTGAAAGAGGTCAGAGTCTCAGTTTGAAGATAAGGAAAGCACACAGTAGAAGGAAGAAGAAAATAAGTTAGAAAAGAGAGGTAAACACCAAATATTGTGGGAGTTCACAGGTAGAAGAGGCTGGGTGTGAGAAAATCCAGAAAGCCTTCTTGGAGGAGGTGACTTCTTGTGGGTCTCAAAGGGAAAGTAGGAGTTGAAGTTTCTCTATCCCTCCTTTTCCCTTAACCTGGAGTAGGGGGCAATCCACCTCATCATCCTTTAAGGTACACGCAGTAAGTCTTCAATATGTGAAAACATGGACACCCCTGAAGTGAAGTGGCCATTCTAGAACCAGCACAAAGTTTGGAAACATTTCCAGAGTACATCCATTGCTCTGGCCCCTTCCTTGAAGGTTGAGTTAGACTGAGCTGCTGATGGTCCCTGACAAGTGTTCACAGCAAGCCTCCCAAGCAGGAGAGGAGTGCTCCTTGGGGCAGGAAAGGGCGGGCCACCTCACGGGACTCCCAGTCAGCAGGTCATTTCATCACTGAACAGGGCGTGAGGGTGCCGTGTTGCTTTGCTGCCCAGGAGACTGCATTGTGCAGCACCGAGCATTAGCAAGTACAGCAAAGGGGAGTGAGAAATCTTTGAACTAGGAGATAGAAACCCACATTCCTCTCAGAGTGGCTTTCTGTAGGGAGAGGTGAATTGAGTTAGTGGCAAGTTGAATCGTATAACTTGTCATCAACTTGGAGAAAGTCTAAACTCCTTCACAGCTGTCATAGTCAGCTTGGTCTGCCATAACAAAGTACCACAGACCAGGAGACTTAAACAACAGACACTTGTTTTTCTCGCAGTTTGGGAGGTTGGAAATCCAAGACCAAGGTGCTGACAGGCTTGGTTTCTGGTGAGGCCTCTCTTCCCTGGCTTGGGAAGGGCCATCTTCTCACTGTGTCCTCACATGGCCTTTCCTCAGTGCACACATGGAGAGAGAGTTTTAGTGTCTCTTCCTCTTACTACAAAGACACCAACCCTATTAGATTAGGGCCCCATCCTTTTGAACTCATTTAACCTTAATTACCTCCTTAAAGGCCCTATCTCCAAATACAGTCACAGCTGTGATTAGGGCTTCAACACATGATTTTTGTTGGGGAAGGGGACAACACAACTCAGTCCACGACAACAGGACACACACAGTGTCTTAATCACCTGGCCTCTGCCAGCTACTTGGCACCTCTGTCCCTCCCTGGCTGGCATCCTGCTCCCTGCCTGACCCTAACCCTCACCATTTTTAAAACATTTCACACTCTTGCCAGGCCCCACGAGCTTTGTACATGCTTTCCATCTTCCTGAAATTCCTCCTCCCCTGGCTGGCTCCTGCTTTCCCTGGGGAACACCTCTTCAGGAAAGCCTTCTGACCACCCTGGTTGGCCAGGTGGCATCTGGGTTCTTCCTTAACCCCTGCCATCACTGAATTCTGATGGTTACTGTGCTTATCTGTCTCCCTGGACTCCTCACATTCAGAGCTGTGTCCATTATGTCCTCAGGGCCTAGCAGAGAATCAGTAAATATCTGTTGAGGGAACTATTAGGGACCTTTAATTCCCAGAAATTCCTGTAGACACTGACAGTTCCCTCCACAGTGGATGCTCTGCTGCCCTCCCTTGTGGGGTTACAGCCATGGGGCCTTGTGAGCACATCGAGTGACAGGAGCCAATTCTGACCAGTAGGGCAGGGTGTGATGGCCTTCCCCTCCCCAAGAGTGAGTCCAGGCAGTGCACTCTTTCTGGTTATACGCAAACAGAATCATCTGGGTTGCATTAGCTGGCTGCACTGTAAACAGTCCTTAACAAAACTGAGGGCTGGAAAAAGTAGGAGGTAAATGGAGGGGACCTTTCCCACCCTGTGCAAGAAGACAAAGCAGGAAAAGGCTGGATGGGATCAGAGTGGAAATGGCTCCCTAGGGAGGTCTGCTCTTTCCAGGCCAGGGGTGGAGGTGAGGGGGCAGGGGGAGGTTCCGGGGCCAGGAGGCACCTCCCAAACAGGCAGCGCAGGAGTGAGGACTGGTTCTTTGTTTGAGGACCTAAGAGGCCCTTTCTGATGGAGCGCAAGGTGCGGCGGGGACTGTCTGTGCCATCTCCCCTGAAACAAAGCCAGCTGCTCCAGTGGTGGCTCCGACTCTGCGGGAAGACGACAGTGACTGTGTCCTGAGCATTTGTGTTTGTGTGTCTGTGCTCCAAGCAGCTGGCCCCCCACGAGGCCCAGGAGCAGCGGGAGCTGAGGGCTTGCCTGCGCTGGCGTCGCCTCCAGGACGAGGTGCGGAACTCCCCGGAGGATATGCAGGTGTTGAGGTAAAGCACTACGTGATCCCGTTACCTTCCGGTCCTCCCCATCACGCTCCTCCTTTCCTGCAAGGCACGTCCAGGCCATCTCTTAAATCTGCTGTGTTTCCTTTTTAAATTAAATTGGGCTAGATTACTCATCTTCCCAGGGATGTGATTGTTATGTTTTAAGTCTTTCAGGGTGTGGGTTTGGATTTGCCTTCTGACATTTTCCTGGTGTCTCTGTTCAGGAAAAAACTAGCACAAGGCCATTTCCGGGACCAAATTCTTCATTTGAAGTTCTAATAGTTACTTTATGTGGTGGCTGTGGACTTGGAGAAGGTTAGGGTCTGGTAGCCTGGCAGACAGTAACTCTTTAAAGCCAAAAGGAAAAAAAAAACCTTTAAGAAAATATTGATTCCTAAGTGTTTAGTAGTAACAGATGTTTGTGTCAATGGGGCCTTTTGTTCCGGATGTGTCCCGGCAGGAGGCCACTCCTGTGCTGGTGGGAGGATTCTACTCTCAGCTCCTGTGTTGTATTTTCAGAGCGTTTCTTGCAGCGCTGGTAGGATTACTTCTTGCCATTTTCCCATTTTTTTGTCCCTCTCTGTTTGCTTGTTTCTTCTCCACTTCTGTAAATAGTTGTTGATCTGAAAGCTTGAGCCTCGGCCCCAGGAGCACTGTGATTGCTATGGCAACAGATGCTTTCCTCCTGTCCCCTCTTGACTGGAGCCAAGCCTTTGGAATCTGCCATCAGACAGGTGGGAAGGCAGCCATCCGGGAATCACCCCTCATTTTAGATGGCAGCTCTGAAGGCCAGTCTACCGCCTGGGTAGAAGCCTGCCTGGACCCGTCCTGTTGTTGTTTGTTTTTAAATAAACACCCCTCTCTGCAGGACTGCCCACTGAGGCCAAAGTCTGAGGGGAATGCCGAGCCCAGCCTGACCCCAGCGAGGCTCGCCAGTCCTTTGTGCGGCACGGCAGCACAGGGTGTGGCCGCTCTTCCCACGGAGAAGTCCTCTCTCGCACGCTAAGCGCTGGCGTCTGCTGACTCATCCATTGTTTAGGAAAGCCGGAGCCGGGAGCCCTGTCTTCCCCACCCAGCGCCACTGTGCAAGCATCCGTTCACTCAGCCAGTGGGATGGCTACACCCACCGCCAACGTGGACAGGGTCCCTGCTCTCATGGAACTTTCACGTAGCAGGGACCCTCTTGTAGGCACAGCTAGTTACAGGTGGTGAGAAGTTCTGTGAAGGGAACGCTGAGGTTTACAGTAAAGAGGCTGGGGAATGCCTCTCTGAAGAGCATCAAGGCCTGAGGCGGGAAAGGGCTTGCCATGCTGGTGCTCGAGGGGCAGAAAGGAAGGCAGTGTGGTTAGAAGGGCGGGGAGAGGCAGGCAGGAGCTCGATCATCCAGCCTTACCCTGAGCGCGATGGAAGCTGCCCCAGGGCCTTCAGCACGGAAGGATCCTTATCTGTCTTGTGCTTGCAGGCAGCGGACAGAAAGCCAGGAGAAGGGTTAGAAGGTTGTAGTAGTCCACGTTTGAGGTCCTGTTTGTGGCAGGGCAGACACAAGAAGCAGACCTATTTAAGACATGTGTTGGCAGATCTTTGGTCTGTTGAATGTGGAGAAAAGGAAATTGCAAGTGTCCAGAATGACTTTGAGGCTTTTGACCAGAGCAGCTGAGTAGACAGGTGGTGATGCCATCTGGGGAGACGGTAAAGACTTTGGGAGGGGCAGGCTTTGGAGGGAAGAATAAAGATTTCGGTTTTGCATGTGTCAAGTTTGACATGCCAAATAGATATTCAATATTGAAAACCCAGTGAGGTTTACAAGTTAGGAGCTCATTGGAGAGACTGGAACATTCAGCCTATGGAGACTTAAAATTCTGAGCACGTTGAAATGACCAGCTAGAGAGGAAAGTGAGAGACGAGGTTGAGAGGAAGATGAGGGGCCCGTGGAGGAGCTGGGAAAATCAGTGCGGAGAAAACCCCGATGCCGGGAGTCATGGGAGTCAGGAAAGGAAATGCCGGCTGCTGCTGAGGGGTGTGTAAGGCGGGGAGAGGAGTGACCTTCGGGTGGACTGCATGAAAGGCGTTGGTGACCTTGACATGCAGGCATTAATTCATGAGCTGTGGCGAAGGGAGCCCGACTGAAGTGGCTAGAGGGGTGAATGGGAGGTCTGGAAGCAGAGACATTGCGTGTGGACTTTGTGAGAGATGTTGTGCCGGGAGGGGAGGGAAATGAGGATCGGGGAGGTTTGTTTTAAGGTGGCTGATGCAGGAACAAGCTTATGTGTGAGCTGTATAACTGGGCCAATCCTGCCAGCTCTCAAGACTCAGTTTCCCCACTCTCCAAGTCTCTAAGTCCCTTTGATGCCCCCAGTTCTGTATGACCATAGACCGTCGGTTTGGGTAAGGACACTATAATTAACAGCAGTTGGTGAAACGTGTTCCCAACTTATAAGCAGTCAGATGGACCCTGGGAAGTCAGTGCACATGGGTGGAGAGCCTCGTCTCTGGGGTTCGTGGAGCTTCCGATGTCCAAGAGCTTTTCCTTTGTGTGTGGAGCCGGGAAAAGGAATACGCTATTTTTAGAACCTTGTGCTAAAAGGCTTATTATGGCATTTGTTTTTCTTTTTCTTAGTATTCAGAAATTGTGTTTGCCTAAATTTAGGCTAACCATGAAATGAGTGCATTTGAAAGATTTGTTGCCCATCAGTATGGAAAATATTGTTATCAGATGCACTTACAATGAAGAGGAAATGTTTCTGAACCTGCCCCAAATTATATAGTCTAGGTTTAGCTTATTCCCATCCCTTAGAATTCTCCCTTAAATGGGCTCAGAGAACCTAGAAATGACTGACAGTGAAAGGAAGAACCAGAGTTGTAAAAATTTGTTCTCGGATTTTTGTTTTAGTACACAAATAAGACCTTGGGAAAGAAGTCTCTTAAAACAATACAGTAGTCAAAGATGCTATCTTTTTTCTTTCTTGCTTTTAAGATACCCCATGGTCTTCAGATGATGGACCAAGAACAATTTAGAAGTCTTGGTTTCACGTTGCCAGAGGCAATGGAAACTTCTCCTACCCACCTTTGCAGCAACTTGCAACATGGTTGACCACTCCCTCTTTCTAAACACACTTTCTTCCCTTGGCTTCTGTGTCACACTCTCCTTGATTTCCTTCTACCTCACTGCTGGTCCTTCCCCACCTCTCCTGCTGGCTGTTTAACATCTTCACTTAGGTGACTCATGGCTTCGAAAGACCAGTTAAGGTGTCCAACATCATACAGCCAATAAAGAGCAGAGTGGGGATGGAAACAATCCTCTCTTCCTTACACCACCTCCCTGCCTCCAAAGAACTTGATATAGCATTTCGTTGCATTAAAAAAAAAAAAATACTCCAGGTATCTTGAACTGTGGAAGGACATGAAGGTCGGGTTGAAAAAAGTATCCTTGGGCAAAGTATCTTTGTCTTTTTACACATGGGAGTGTGTGTCTGATTATTTCAGTCAATATAGGGAAACAGGAAAACTCAATATTGTGTTGATGATAGCTATTGGAGGGGTATTGATAAAGTGAGAAGAGAAAAATTAAAATGATGTTTGTCTCTGACTTGCTAATTTCAGTAATTTATAAGAACTGTTTTCCATTTGTGCCTCCCATATATCCAGTGTTGAATCATGGCTCTCATCAAATGTGTCTTAAATTGACCTGCTTGTAAGTTTCATTTGGTTAAAACAGTTCCTTGTGTTTTCCGAGGTTTCTCAGCCTTCCCTGGCTGGGGAGCCTGTAATGTGGCTGCAGGCTCCCGAGGCATAGTTTCAAAATGCTAGGGTCACATTACTGGCTCCATGCCTTTTCCCATTTGTTAATTATTAAAATGCCTTTCCCGTAGATGAGACCCCAGTGGCTCTCTCTAGACTTTCCCTCACCTCTCCCTCCACCAGGCCTGGGCAGAACCGTTTGCCCTTCAAAGCCTGATGTGACTGCTCTTCCACTCTGCCCCGCCTGGCTGCCACCACTTCGCTCTCCCCTATTCGTTCCCCCAATCCCCCCACTCTTGTCCGGTGCAGCAGCCATGACTCTTGACAAGGAAGATGCCAGGGGGCTTCTGAAAGGCTCCCGTGCCTTTGGTCTCTAGGGTATAGCTGCGTCAGCATCTTCCCTCTAAGTGTTTTCAGTTAGTGTATCATGACAGGCCGGCGGGATGGAAGAGCTACGGTGGCGGGGTCAGAAGAAATCTCTGTTGGTTTTTATAGTTTGTGATTTATTATCACTTCCCCCTTTTTCTGGATTCATTGTTAAAGTCAAGCTCGTGCTGAGAAAAACGTTAAAATATATCACGTTGAGTAGGCGCTGACAAGCCCGGAGTCTGACGTGGCTCTTTCTAGCTGCTGCCTCCACAGTTGATACAATTCTAGAGAAATGCAGACTCTTTTCCCATCTTCCTCATGAATCCCTCAGCCCCCTGGTTCCAAAGACATCCCATAATAATAATAGGGAACCCCCCCCCCGCCAAGTATGTAACTCTGTCTACAGCCAAAATGAAATGTGCACGCCACAAGTTCTGTGAGTTTGCATGATGCCTAAGCACTGTGTATTCCATTTAACCGGTGAGACTTTTTTCCATTAAAAGCCTATGTGTAAACCTTCTCTAGTATTCATGAAGTTTTCACCTTTAAATTTTTTTTTCAAAATTTTTATTTCTAGTCCTTGAAGAACATAGCAATCTTTCCCACCCACATGTGGGAACGTGTCCATTCTCAGCCGCACAAGCCTGCCTCATGGAAAAGCTCCAGCCCAGAGCTTCACTGCTGGGCCTGAACACTCCCCAGAATTCTTCTTCAGTCTCCACTGGCCCTGCAGGCATAAATAAATCCCTTCACTCCTCCTTGGGCAGCTCCCTTCTCCTTGCCTATGGTATTTATTCCAGACCTTCCCCATGCTCTCTTCCTTCTCTTGCCTCCTGTCCCACAGGGAAGGCGGAGGCCACCAGCCTATTCTCCCTTTGATTCTGCAAGCACATCAGCATACACATCTACCCTGACCTCTCAGATGCCTGAGTGCCAACTTGTCGGTCTCAGTACAGCTAAAGACAATTTTTTGGTTCCAGAAACAGAACTAGAAATGAATGTGCCTTGATGCAGATCATAGAGCTACACATATAAGTGAGTTTTGGAACCCTCTGCCCACGAGGGAGAAGGGAAGGAGGAGCTGTACACCAAGGGAGGATGAAGCTCTCATGACTTTGGACATGAACTGGGGTCACAAGTCTAGGGAAACTTTTTCCATTTGACATCATCTCTTCCTGGTTGCCCTACATCTCACAGTGGTAATCCCCTCTCCCACTCCCATCTGCTCACCTCCAATAGCACTGAACTCATCCCTGGTAGCACAAGTTCACACACTCATCCAAGGTAGAAACCTGGGAAACTTGTCCAATTCCTCCCTCTCCCTGGGAGGGTTTAAGCCTTCACTATGAACTTACCTCATAAGTCTTTCTCAATTCGACGCTTCTCCACCCCTAATACCACTGTCTCTCTCTGTTTAGAGCTTAATGGCTTGCTGGCACCAATCTAATATCCTGTGACTTGTTTTTTTCTACCTGTAGTCTAACCCCATCAAATCCATCTTCCTCACTGCCACTGAGGAGCTCTACTTAAAACCCATTATGATTCCGCCACCTCCTTGCTTAAAACTCTTCAAAAGTTTCCCCTTGTCTCCAGGAAAAACTTCCACAGCAGGCGAAGCCCGGCACACCATCACTCCCATTCTTCTGGTCTCTTCTCTTACCATTCTTTGCTTCACTCTCTAGCCACCCCAAATAGTCATAGAACCCTACCGTATTAGTTTGCCAGGGCTGCCATAACAAAATTCTACAGACTGGTATGTGGCTTAAACAGCAGAAATTAATTTTCTTGCAGTTATAGAGGCTAGAGGTCCAAGATCAAGGTATCTTCTGAGGTGTTTCTCCTTGGCTTGCAGATGGCTGCCTTCTCTTTGGGTCCTCACTTGGTCTTTTCTCTGTGTGTCTGCACTCCTGCCGTCTCTTTGTATGTCCTAATCTCTCCTTATAAAGACACCAACCAGATTGGATAAAGGTCCAACCTAATGGCTTCATTTTAGCTTAACTCCTTCTTAAAGGCCTTATCTCCAAATGCAGTCACATCCTAAGGTACTGAGGCTTAGGGCTTCAACATAAAAATTTTGGAGAGATGTAATTCAGCCCATAACATCTACTGTCTGCCTGTTCTTTCTTATCTCCTTGCCTTTTTTTCATATTGTCTCTATTTAGAATATCCTTCCTTTGTTGCATGACTCCAGATGATTCTGACTCAGCACAGGTACAACTGCCTTCCATAAGTCTCAGGCCCTACCCTGACAGGATAAGCTGGTGACCCTCCTCTCTACCCACTAAATGCTCTGCTTGTATCTCCACCCATGACCTTACTACACTATTTTATAATTATATTTAGAATGAGCCGTGTTAAATTCCCAATATTTGACTATTTTTAACCTATAAAAACAGCATTTTCACATTGCCCAGCTTGATACATCTCTCTTCTGACCCATCAACCTTCTGAACCTAGGGACTATGTCTTCTTTGCTTCTGTGTACCACAGTGCTTGGCACTGAGTGGGTGCTTGATAAATATTGAAGAATTGAATGCTGCAGACAACATGATCTCTGTCCCTGAGTTTCTTTGTATATTATTCAGAGAGTTGAAATATTGGTCACGAGACAATAGATAGACAAATTCTAGGCTGCACCCTCAGAATTCAAAGAGCTGAGAGTTGAATATTGGTAAGCTTAGTTAGAAAGGGCCATTGGGAAGATGTGAGGCTTGAGCTGGGATGGTGAGAAAGAATTTCACTGAGGCTGGTAAAGCAGTGAAGAGAGGGGAACTCAGTGAGCAAAGCCTGGCAGGCATAAACAGTGAATCGACTGTGGAAATGTCCATTAAGTGAGAATGGGTTTACTGAAGAGGAGAGCCGTTATGAACCTATGAGACTGAAGGTGGACCAGGCTAAGTAATGGAGTTCCTTAGATGCCAAATTCAAGAGTTTGCGTGTGACCATCCAGGCGGTGGGGAGCTATTTTCAGTTCCAAGAATGATGTAATGCCAACGGAGTTCTGGGAAGATTACCCAGCCTTCGGGATAACACATGATCAGATAGACAAAGTGGAGAGGTCAGATGGAATTAGATGGCTGTTTCAGGAACCCAGACCTGAGATTAGAAGAACTTGGAATCCTCTTCTTGGATGGCCTAATAAGGCTTTGAATGAGTCACTTTGGAGTTATTCAAAACTGATTGAAATGTCAATACAGCTTCAAGAAGTCTTCTAATAATATGATGTAAAGCTATCCCTGATCGCAGATAAGGATCGACCCAATAAAGGAACTGGTTGAATATGTGAGCTTTGTGAAGTTCGTTATGACTTTGAACAGAGTGAAGGGCAACAGTCCCAGTGCCTTCTTGGCCAAGACCCGGTCTATTCTGCCTCATTTTAGAGAAACATCAACTGAGGATGCAGAACTGAACTCTCTCCAGGGCTTGTCAGTGTTCAGTTCTCAACGCAGGGAAAGTAGTATAGGGTTAAGCAAGCCTGGAAGACAAACTGCCTGGATTTGAGTTCAGTGCTGACTCCACTACTCGCTATGTGACTTTGAGAGTTACACGACCATACTGAGCTTTCGACTCTTCGAATGGAATGGGAATAATAACACGACAGTTTCCACTTTATAGGTGAGTGTGAGGAATAGATGCCATGAGTACGTGCAAATCATTTAGAACACATGTGTTAGGTTGAATCACAGGAAATTGCCATTCTGATGGATCTAAAATAACCAATTATCGGCAATTTCCTGTGGTTCAACCTATAGTAAATACTCAGCACATGTTAGATACTGTCATCTAGAGCCTCCGGCACCTGATAAAAGTTTGCCCAACAAGTGACAGAGGCACAGGACACAGCCCCCACAGACAGCCTCACTCTGCCTCCTGGTTCATTCTGGTTTCTGTCTCTTCTTTCACTGCTGCCACCCTCCGGATGGCAACCACAGAGGCATCCTGCTCGTCTCTCTTTAACAACCAGAGCCTGGAAACACCTGCTTTTCCTCCTCACAAACTTACAATTGGCTGGAATGTTCAAAAAGTTAATTTTGCTAAGAAGTTAAGAGAATATTTTTTTAAAAGTGCAAGAGAATGCCTGGTTACAAATGAAAAGGATAGGGTTAAAAGCAAACCATCCCCCCCACCAAAAAAAATCTGAACGTTAAACAAAGATGCTCAAATGAATAGCTTGAGGGAAGAATTAACTTGGCAATCCTTCTAAGACTAATGGGATCCTCATACCTTCCTGGAACCTACTTCTGGTCTAATCTCTACATAAGGGCCACCCTGGTGTCCCCTCTGGCTCCACTTCCCTGGCCCCTATACAGAATCTGACTACCGCCCTGAGAAGAAAAACGTTCTTGCCTCTATGGCCTTCAAGAGTTCTAACCTGAGCTCGGACCACTGGCACTGGCCTGTGAGTTTCCTAAATCTCTACCTCTGTATCCTGGAACTTCTGCCCTCTACCCTCCATCACTCAGGCTCGGGGTCCCCTCCACCCCATTCTCCCTGTCCATTCTTTTTTGCTGTTTGTTTTGCTTTTTTAATTTGAACCACACATGCTAGGCTGTGTAGTCTGTTTCTACCCTTTTGTGACTGGAGGCTTCTGTACCTGTGCCAGCATTTTCTGAAAAACTTGAGGGCTCTCAGCCAGCCAGAAACAGACTCTGTCCTTTCCTGTCTCAAAGGCCAGCTCCACCCCCTTGAGCTGCCCACTCAGTTCCTGTTTCCTGTTGGAGGGACACCCTCAGCTCTCACTTCTTTTACCCAGCAAAGATGACAGACATGTCCTGAATAGTTGAACTCAAATAACCCTTCCTTATTCATTTTTCTAGACCATTCTCTGGTTACTCATCACTCAGGTATTTCTAAGGGAGGGGTAGAATTCTCTTTTATAGGCCCCTAATAACATGCTTACTGTACATGGTGTTTCATTTTTTGCAATAACACTTGGTAGAGTTTTTTTAATATAGAAAAACATAAAGAAGGAATAAAGTTGTTCATAATCACTATTTAGTTAGCCATTTTTAAAAAAATACAAGTATATCATGGGAAATTTCAGTTTAGAAAAGTAGAAAATTCCATCCCCACCACCGTAGTCCTCACCCTAAGGTAATCACTGCTAGCATTTTCTTGTGAATCCTTCAGAAAATAAATTTTATAAGTATATGTGCATAATTTTTCTGTATTGCTGCCCTGTGGGGCACTGATTCATTATAACAGTATTTGCCCATGAAATATTTTCTTAAAAAGTAATTCATCTCCATAAACCAACCTAGAATAGTTCACTCCTATTTTGCTCATCCTTGGAGGATATCTCATGCCCTCAGCCAATCCTAGCACTATGTATATCACATTCTTGGCTAATGAGTGTTAGTTTCCCATTCAGAAAGACTCTCAACCAGTGAGTACTTTCTCATGTAATCCTAAATTGACTCTGTTCTACAAATTATTTGCTTACTCCCTGTAGGTCTCCCCCATGCTCCCCAAAACTATTGTGTTTTGGCCAATAGTTTTGACCAAGAACAGCTGACAAAAATTGTGCAACTATTTGACTGAACCTGCTTCAAAGACACATAATGTCTTTAATATGTAGTAAGAAAAACTTCTTTCTACATATTAAAATCCAGTTTTATAGGGACTCCTCCCCCTTTCAAGTCAGTGGTTGAGGAAAGAAGGGATAAAAAAGAGGAATTGTATTTCTGTTAAACATTGTACTGGAGGGTCTAGCCAAGGCAATTAGGCAAGAAAGTGAAATAAAAGACATCCACGTTGGAAAGGAAGAAGTAAAACTGTCTTTTTGCAGATGACATAATCTTATATATAGAAAATCCGAAGGAAGGAATCCTCCCCCAAACACTGTTAAAACTAATAAACAAGTTCAGTAAGATTGCAAGATACAAGAGCAACATACAAAAGACAGTTGTGCTTCTTTTTTTTAATTGAATATTGTGTTAGTTTCAGGTGTACAGCAAAGTGATTCAGTTATACACACACACACACACACACACACACACACACACACATATATACATCTATATTCTTTTTTTTCTATTGTCTGCCATTTTGGTTAATTACAAGATATTGAATATAGTTCCCTGTGCTATACAATAAATCCTGTTGTTCATCTATTTTGTATATGGTAGTGTGTATCTGCTAATCCTGAATTCCCAATTTATCCCTCTCCCCAACTTCCCCTTTGGTAACCATACATTTGTTTTCTGTGTCTGTGAGTCTCTTTCTGTTCTGTAAATAAGTTCATTTGTACTATTTTTAAGATTCCACATATAAGTAATATCATATGATGTTTGTCTTTATCTGACTTACTTCACTTAGTATGATAATCTCTAGGTCCATCCATGTTGCTGCAAATGGCATTAATCCATTCTTTGTTATGGCTGAGTAATGTTCCATTGTGTGTACCACACCTTCTTTATTCATCAAGACAGTTGTGTTTCTATACACTAGCTATAAATAATCTGAAAAGGAGATTAAAAATATATTCATTTATAATAACATCAAAACTGATAAAATACTTAGGAATACATTTAACAAAAGAAGAGCAAAATGTATACTGGAAACTACAAAACACTGTTGAAAGAAATTAAAGAAGAACTAAAAAATTGGAAAAGCATCTTGTGTTCACAAATTGGAAGACTTAGGGTCCTTAAGATGCAGTCCTCCCTACACTGATCTACAGATCCAGTATAATCCCTGTTACAATTTCAGTGGCCTTGTTTTTTTTTGCAAAAATGGACAAGCTGATCCTAAGATTCACATGGAAATTCAAGGGACCCAGAATAGTCAAAACAATCTTGAAGAAGAAGAACAAAGGTGGCGTACTCATACTTCTCAGTTTGAATACTTACTGCAAAGCTACTGTACTCAGGACAACGTGGTACTGGCATAAGGACAGACATATAGATCAATGGAATAAAACTGAGAGTCTAAAAACAAACCCTTTCATTTATGGTCAGTTGGTTTTTGACAAGGGTGCCAGAACTATTCAATGGGAGAAAGAATATTCTTTTCTACAAATGTTCATGGGACAACTGGATACGCATGCAGAAGAATGAAGTTAGACCCTCTGCTTCATACCACATACAAGAATTGACTCAACATAGATCAAAGACCTAAATGTAAGAGCTAAAACTATAAAACTATTAGGAAAAAAGCCATAGCTATAAGTCTACATGAACTTGGTTTAGGTAACAGTTTCTTAGATATGACACCTAAAAAGGGTCAAAAATCAAAGGGAAAAATATCAATAAATTGAACTTTATCAAAATTTCACACTTTTGTGCTTCAAAGGACTCTATCAAGAAAGTGAAAAGACAACACAGAGTGGGAGAAAATATTTGCAAATCATATATCTGAGGGACTTGTATCCAGGATATATAAAGAACACTTACAACTCAACAATGAAAAGACAAATAACCCAATTTAAAAATGGTTAAAGGATCTAAATAGACATTTCTCCATAGAAGATAAACAAATGGCCAATAAGTACATAAAATGCTTGACATTATTAGCCATCAGAGAAATGCAAATCAAAGCCTCATTGAAATACCACTTCATACCTACTAGAATAGCTATAATGAAAAAGACAGATAAGAACAAATGTTAGTGAGGATTTGGAGAAATTAGAACCCTTATACACTGTTGGCAGGAATGTAAAATGATGCAGCTCCTTTGGAAAGCAGTCCAGCAGATCCTCAGAAGGTTAAACGTAGAGTTACCATACAAACCAGCAATTCCACTTCTAGGTATATACGAGACCTGGAAACGTAAGTCCATACAAAAACATGTACATGAATGTTCATAGAAGCATTATCTTTAATAGCCAAAAGGTGGAAACAACCCACATCCAGTAAGGGATGAATTGGTAAACAAAATGTGTTATACTCATACAATGGATGCCATAAGAAGGAATTGAACTACTGATATGTGCTACAAAAATGGATGAATCTTGAAAACACTTTGCTATCTGAAAGAAGCTAGACACAAAAGGCAACATGTTGTATGATTCCATTTATCTGAAACATCCAGAATAGGCAAATCTATAGAGAAAAGAAGTAGATTAATGGTTACCAGGGGCTGGGGGAGGAGGAGAAAATGGAAAGTAACTGCTTATAGGGTTTCTTTTGGGGATGATGAAAATGTTCTGGAATTAGGTACTGGTGATGGTTGCACAACCTTGTGAATATACTAAAAACCACCTAATTTTACATGTTTAAAAAGGTGAATTTTATGATATGTAAGTTATATCTCAATTGTTTGAAAAAGAGAGGGATTGATAGAAATCATTGGATGTTTTATAACATCACTGTAGCCTTAGCAGGGTTGACCAGCAATTGTCCAAGGAGAGATGGAAGAAGAAAGTATGGCAGCAGGCAACTGCTGTCCTCAGGGCATTGGATGAGACTTAAGGAGCCATTTCCAGTGCTGGATGCCAGGAAGACATCTCCATAGTGTCTGTGGTATAACAACCCCGCAGAGAGATGATTCACTTCCAAGAAAGCATCCCTCAAGTACAAGTGTATATGCACCAGTGTGTGTGTTAGTTTTTTCCACCCCCTGTAATCCTGACTATTGTTCTGTTATCGATGCATGCAGGTCCTTTTTTTAAACTGCTCCAGAATATTCCAGGGTATGAACACTCCATGACTGACTAACCATTTGTTAACCATTGGACATGTTGGTAATTTCCAGTTTTTTGCTTTTACAAACCATACTGTGTTGAAGAGTTAATGTGAGAATGTTAAATGTAAGACCTAAATATAGTACACAGTTGCCCACAAGACTGAGAACAGAGCTGCTCTCCCAACTATTCGTCCTGTTTTACATCCTGGTGCGTGTTGGGCTTCAAACTCACGCAGGCCCTCCACCCGCTGCCACCTCTAAGTCCCCAGCACTGTGCCATCCTCCACCGAGGAGGGAAAAGTCCTTCTCCAGCTCCCACAGACCATCTGCTCCTCTTTGAGTCATAAGATGAGACGATCCTTCCCATTATCTCAGCACACAGCACCACACATGCTGTTAGTGTTCAAAACGTGCTTCTAATCTCCCCTTGTAAAATGAAGTCAGCATTTGTCTCATTCGCCTCTTTCCAAGATAAAGTCATGGAGTTTTTTTTGACACATCATAAGAAAAGTTTTCCATTTTTACCCTTTCTCCTTTTGCTTCCTGTAACTTTCAGGTTCTGTATGTTCCTGTGTTCTGAATGTCTGGAGCAGACTGACATTATTATGTCATTATGATCACCTTAGCGCTTTTTAACCTGGCTTATGAGGATACTAGTTCAGGTATATTGCATAGGCACCTCTCAGACACAACCCTGTAAAAAAGATAACGAGAGCCTTGTATCGCTTGGATTCTATACTCTCTAGCTAAGTCTATCCCTGAATATATGTGGTTGAATAAAATTCAGTTATGGTTCCTCTAATTCATTTAGGTTTTTTTTTTTTTTTTTTTTTTTTAATGAAAATCACCCTTGGTGGATTTAGCAAACCCAAGGCTGCAGAGCAAACTTATTGACTCCCCTGCAGTGGATGAATGATGTTTTACTTCTAAATGCTGCAGCTTAAATATACTCTGGGCTCTCTTGTCTCATTCAATCATAGACTATTAGGGTCAGAAAGGGCCTTAAAAGTGACTTTGCCTAGCCTTCCGTATCCCTGACAGACAGCCACCTAGCTTCTTCCTGAGTATTCCCAGCATCCAGATCTCACTGCCTCAGCAAGCGGCAGCTTCCCCATGGGAACGGCTTACCTTAGAATGGGCTTCCTTGGATTGGGCTGGAAGCTGCCTCCCTATGAAGTCTGCCCTGTCCTCTTAGCCCTTACCTCCAGAGTTGCCCAGGATTCTCCTTGTTCTCACACAAACAGTCCACATGTCTGAAGACCATTGTCTTTCCTTTTCTAGTCACTAGGTCACAGGGTTGGGAGAACGGTTCCCTTCTCGGGCTTGGTTCCCTGTTGTTCTCTTTGTTGACAATGGCCTTCTCCAGATGTGACACCTGAACTGAATATAGCACTCTGTTTGAGGTTACACCTGTGAAGAGTGTAACTATTATTGCTTCCCTTGATCTGGATAATCCAGAAAAGAAAGGACAGGCATTAATAGGATTAGTTGAAAGCGCTCACATATACACCATATTTCATTTTTAAACCTAGTATCATACACCTTCCCAGGGCAGTCTGAGCATTTCAACTCCCATGCATTTTTTTCTCCTTAGTTACATTCATTGAGTGCTTCCGAGGCGCCAAACATTATTCGAAGCACTCTATGTACATTTGTCTCATTTAATCCTCAAAATGGCCCTATGAGATAGGTACTAGTACCGTCTTCCTCCGCATTTCATAGATGAGGAAACAGATGCATATAGCAATTGACCACCTTTCTACCGCTAGGGAGTGGCAGAGCCAGGGTGCAAGCGGAGGCAAGTCTGGCTCCAGAGCCCAGCTTCCATGACGTCTGCCCCGTTCCCAGGAGGACTTCCCGTTACATCTCATTGCTGCTGTCAATCCACCTACTATTGTGTTTATTGTTTTGGAAGCCACATCATTCACCTCTTGCTACATGTTGAGTTTACAGACAATTTAATATACCAAATCTTTTTCATAGGTAGATACTAACTTTTAAAAGCCTCTTTGTCCTTACTAACTATTGTTTTTATTAATTTTGGATCCTCATCCCAGCCTGTGGTTGCTCTTCTTGACTGGACTGTAGATGCTGTCAGCTAGACTTCCAGACTCGACTTATTTGCAAATCTGTTAAGCCAATAAGTCTTCATTCCTTGGGCACAGCCCTAAGGACTCCCTCCTGGTTATAGCAAGTAATTAATCAACAGCCTCGGGGTTCTGTTTCTGAACCTTCCATAAAGCCATGAAACAGCCACCATATGCTAACCACCACATCCATTCTGCCAGCTGCCGGAAGTCAGGACGCCTGATACCCACAGTGAATTTCTGGAAGTGGCCCTCAAGATCCCATGCGACCTCCTTGCAGTCCATCATTTTCTAAGTGCTCACAAACTATCTGTTCAATACCTAGTCACAAATTCTGCCTCCCCTCCTCTTATTCCCTCTTCCTTTGCAATCAGAATGACATTTGTCTATCTCCATCAGCCCCCTTCCCATCGTCTCCATGATTTGATGCCTCCAGAGGCCTGTGATATTGCAGATGGAAGCTTTCCAGGCTGTGGCATGTCCCTCACCTGGGCCTGGAGTCAGAACTCCTTTAAAGGATGAAGGCGCCCTCTCCACCGGTACCAAGGATCAGTTCCCAAGTATGAAACGTCAGTTCCCACATAACAGTGCTTGTTCTACCATGTATAGTTTGAAAAGTATTCTCCTTGGCAGGAAAGTTGAAGCAAAGTGGAGTCAAGTAGTTCTCTTCGTTCTGTCACCTCTTAACACCTGGTCTTCTTTAGGCTCCAAACATCACTTCAAAAGCCCTTTTTGTTGTCCTGGGCACTCTCCCTTAGCACCGGCTCGTTCTGAATTTCTGCCTTCCTGGCAATGATTTTCCTGCTTCCCAGCTCTTGTAGTGAGCTTTCTCCAGTACCCCCCCCCCCTTTCCTCTTTCGTGCATGTCCTCGGACAACCCACCTTATCAGAAACCTCCGGGGCACTCCTTGCTCTCTGTTTTCTTCTTCCTCTCCTTTGAAAACATGTGCAAATGACCTCTTGGTGTGTTGAATATGATGATATACTGCTCAGACTATTGTATTAGTGTGTTCCATGTTTTTTTCTTTTTGGGAGATTTCATTTCTTAGAAAGGAATTTCTGATTTATGGCCGTTCAAAACCTGAGGACTATTTTGGTTTTTTTTATTAATGCTCATTACTTCCTGCTTTTCTAAGTTTCACCGTTCGTTTCCCAGCCCTGCTTAGCAAAATTTGAGGAGTTTTTTGTGTTGTCCGCAGTTCTAACGACCGTCTTTTCATGTCACCCTCGTCAGCAGCTGACTTCTCCTTTCACCATCAGGGGACAGATTAGACCTTCTTCACTTTCCTGTGGCTCCTTGGAGAGATGTTTCTTTCTGTCTTAAATCATTTTATCAATTGCCTTTTTCAGCACCGGAGTGACATCTTGCTGTGTTTGCTATAGGATAATGGTCCCCGATGGGAAAAACCTTCATGCTGGGTAGCTGTTAAATCCATTGTGAAAAGCACACAGATAATCAAACTTGCCAAACACCAGTAGCTTTGACACGATACAGCTTCATCAGTTAAAGGTGTGCACAGCCTTTTGTCCAGTTCTCTTTGGTAGCACTGCCCAAAGGCAAGGCAGTGTTCATTATACACATTTTATAGATGGAAAAATTGTTGCGAAAACAAATGGAGGACATAAAATTCCTGTACTTTCAATCATTCCGCCTCCATTTTTCACCCAAAATTTTAGTAATCTTTTCACAGAGTGGTATAGACTGGGGGGCGGGGGGGTGTCAGGAATACACCCATACCTAGCTTTCTAGAATTTTAAGCAACACCTGAAATTTGTTGTTTCTTTTTATGTGTTTTCTGATGATGATGCCACAAGGAGCAGGCTTACAGACCAGCCCCTGAAAGGTTTATGCTCCAAATCGGGGGTCTCGGAAAGAGAAGGTGTACAGCCACATTTATGTGCCTAGTCTTTTTAAAAAATGCTTTTTATTTTGGAATAATTTTAGACTCGCAAGTAGTTGCTAAAATCATAGAGTTCCCGTGTACCCTTCCCCTTGCTTCCCCCAACGATAACATCGTACACATGTAACTATAGGGTGATGTTTTTCTAACGTCTTTGCCTGTCAGAGGAAGGCTTAGCTGGTACTCCCTGACCCCAATCAGTATTCATTATGTGAGATTAGCATCATTTATATTGTGCTTACAAAATGCCAACAGGCACTCTGGCTAAGCACTTTTAGACACTGCAACAGCCTAATGAGGTGCCACGGTCACTATCATTGTCTCCTTTTTACAGATGAAAACTGGCCTTTATGGGTTGCCTGACTCACTCAAGATTACGTGGCACTTAAGTGGCAGAGTCAAGATTCTTAACCCAGTGTGTTATGCTGCTTCCCCAGGAGATCTCACTTGTGCATTTGGAGCTCAGAGGTCTCCAGGGGTCTCCACAAAGGTAGTATTTAACTTCGTCTGTTACTTCGGGGTGAGTGAGGCCCTGCTCCCGGACCCTGAAACCTTGCAGGGCAGCTGCCACTGATAGAGCAGGGATGTGAGAATGCTGATTAATCCCTTTCTGTCTCATTTCTGGGATGCTTCATCCCCGGCTCAAGCACTGCAGTGGCAAGTTTATAGATGAAGCTGTCTCGTGGCTCTCACTTTTACTGCCAAGGAGTACAAGACAGAGAATGCTGGCAGCCAGCCCGTCTGGGCTGTGGCAGAGCAGTAGGTGTTCAGACCCAGGCTGACATGCCTGAGCACCTTTCAGAGGCGTTTTCTCAGATCCCACCCTTGGTGATAGCCCTGCAGAATCGGTTCTTTCTTCAGGAGGTTTGATTCCAAATCAAATCATGTGGATCAAATATCACTGCCATCTGACAGCTTTTTAAATGTCCATATTGCTTCTGTGAGTGCAGTGGAAAAGCAAGGAGGTGGGCAGGGGAAGGTCACGCTAATCTCGGTTGTTACATTTGGTGCCAGGTACAACAGAAACCAAGGGCATTTAAGCCCAAACGACCTTGGTAACTTGATCTCTCACATTCCATGTATTCCAGCCAAGGAAATAAACACTGGTGTAAAATGTTGAAGAGATACTTAACACTTTTACGTTACAAAGTGCTTTTATGTTATCTGAGCCTCATCACACTCCTTACAGGTGAGGAAGTTGAGCGTAAGGGGGAGTAAACATGTTGTCTGAGGTTCTCCACTTAGTTTTTGGCAAAACCGAGGTGGGGGCCTGGATCTTGGGGAAGCCCCAGAATGCAGCAAGGACTTTGGTGTTCCACGGACCCGGGTTCTAGCCTCATTTCTGCCACTAACTAGCTTTGTGGTCGTCTCCAGGCCTCACTTTCCTCCACTTTTAAATGGGCATCATCACAGTACCTGCCCCACAGGTTCTTGTGAAGGTAGAAGGACATGATACATAAAAAGCTTGGCAGAGTACCTGGCACAGGGAGATAACAGGAATGGTAGCTATTAGTATTGGTTCAATTCTCCATCTGTTAGGAATGAATCTGGCTTCAACTAATAGAATAGTAAAGCAACGTTGACTTAAACAAATAGGGGTTACTTTTCTCATACAGTGAGTGTGAAGGCAGGCAGTCTTGGGCTGGCCAGCAGCTGAATCAAAGACTGAATCAAAGACTATTAAAGACTGTTTACCTTCTTTCATTCCATCCGGGTCTCCATAGCATGTTGATTTGCTGCCTCGTGATTGCAAAGTGGCTGCTGCAGCTCCATCCACCATGTTTGGGGGAAAGAGGAATAGTACTAGTCATATTTCCCCTTTTGTAAAGAAAGCAAAAGCTTTCCCAGAACCCCACTCCCAACTACAGCAGACATCTGTTTTTGTCTCATTGGCCTGGACTATGTCTTCTGACTCTCTGTAGCTTCAAGGACACCTGGAAAGTGAGTGTTTACATTTTTAGACTTAATTGTACAAGTGGCAAGAAAGAAGGTGGATGAGAATGGGAGTAGACTGAGCCAATTGTATTTGCCACAGTTCTACCTGCCTCTTACAATGTCCTTAAAAAGTTTTTTATTTAATTGGTCCTCAGGTGTAGAGAGCTTAGTTAACCCTAGTCATGTGTTCATGGCACAGGAACAGCAAAGCCCCTTTTCTAGACTGATTCCATTTTATTCTCACAAAATGTGTACTGTTTCATGTGCATCTATTTTTTCTTAACTTTTTAATGGAAATATATATACACTATAGTGCACAGATATTTCTAGATGGCTCAGTAGATTTCTACTATTTATCCTCACGAAAGCACCACTCAGATTAACATAGAGTTAATCCCACCGTCCCAGAAACTTTCCTCTTTTTTCCCCACTCTGTTAACACTCTCTCCCAAAGGTAACCATTATTCTGATCTGTATCGTCCTAGATCTGTTTTGCGTGTTCTTTGGCTTCATTTAACTGGAGTCATACATCTGTATGTAGTCTTTTGGGGTGTGACTTCTTTCATTCACCTGTGAGAGTCATCTATTATCGTAGGTCGTGGTAGTTCATTTGTTTCCTGCTTTCTCTCTGCGCTTTGTCTCCCTGCGCAGACATGGAGTAAGTGGTATCACGAGAACCAGAATAGCACCGAAATGGAAGTCACCCTTTTTCCACTTGTGGAGTATCTTTTCCTCATAAAAACCGCCCCCTTTGATTTCTCACGAAGCTCGCCTGGGCACTGCCCTCTCCCGTACCATGTCTACTTTAAAAGGAATCTCTTGGGGACTTGTACATTTGCCTTGGATGCTGTCAGCGTAAAAGAATTTTCTTGAACGCTTGGAGAGGGTGGAAGAGGAGAGTAAGAGAGAGATACTTTCTGGAAGGACATTTTTAGTCAGAGGAAGAAAGCACCAACTAAAGTCGTCATCTGAAACTTGAGCCTGGAAGCTAGCCTTTGGAGCAGAGATTTAGGTTGGTCTTCTGTGTTCCTCCCCTTCTAACAGTCTCCATTCAGAGCTCAAGGGCAAAAGAAACTCACAGCAACTCTGTCTGTCTTGGGGCTGGGAAAACTGGTTTGAATTCAGGTTGACACTGAGAAGTCTTCCTCCCCCCAAGGTGTCTGGCAGGCTTTCCTATCAAAACCGGCATGGCTTTCTTTCTAAAAACACTCAACTCCAGGACAAACTTGAGAGCAGGAATAAAGCTGATGCTTTTCAATGGAGTCTTAAATCAAGATGAAAGGGACTAACTAGTTATTCCTGCAAGTATGGTCACGTCTGTAAGTCAGGGATCAACTAGAAAAATTCAAACTATGCAGTTAGCTCCAGTGGCTGGTCGTCACCGTCTCTCCTTTAGGTATCTGCTGGTTCTGAGCCTGTGTCTGCTGAGATAACGTACTAGAATATTCAGCAGGGACTTAATCAGGGGTTCTTTGCTTGGCAGCTACAGCACACTGCAAAGGGACTGATTTGGCAAGCTGGGTCATCCTCAGGCACTGCCGTTCAGGTCCAGCGCCCTTCCATGTTTGTGTCTGCGGGCATATAGGATTAAGGGGATGAACCATTGAAATCTATTGCCTCTAACATCAGATGACCAACCTTGAATTTAGCAATATTTACTGCCAACTTTAGAAAATTTTATTAAGTTTATTGAGTCATTTCTGTATCCCCAGCCCTCGCTAAGGGCTTTGCCTATATTAATTCAGTTATTCCCCGGGTGACCTGGGGAGAGAGGTAAGGTTATCCCCATTTTTGCAAGTGAGTAAATTGAGGATTAGAGAATTTAAGTAAACTGCTACTAAGTAACAGGTAGTAAAGAGTAGGATTGAGAGTCAACACTAGGTCTCTCTGATTCCAAATGCTGTGTACTTTGTAACACTAACTACCTTTTAAAAATAACCCCTCGCTATATATACAATGAAATACTACTCAGCCATAAAAAAGAATGAAATAATGCCATTTCCAGCAGCATGGATGGATCTAGAGATTACCATACTAAGTGAAGTAAGTCAGAAAGAAAGACAAACACCATATGATATCATTTATATGCAGAATCTAAAATATGACACAAGTGAACTTGTCTACGAAACAGAAACAGACTCACAGACGTAGAGAACAGACTTGTGGTTGCCAAGGGGGCGGGGGGTGGGGAACAAATGGATTGGGAGTTTGGGGTTAGCAGATGCAAACTATTATATATAGAATGGATAAACAACAAGGTCCTACTGTATAGCATTGGGGGCTATATTCAATATACTGTAATAAACCACAGTGGAAAAGAATATGAAAAAGAATGTATATATGTGTATAACTGAATCACTTTCTGTACAGCAGAAATTAACACAACATTGTAAATCAACTATACCTCAAATAAGTTTAAAAACAGCAGCAACAAAAAATAAATATATAAATAAAAATGGGGACTTCCCTGGTGGTCCAGTGGTTAAGACTTCATCTTCCAGTGTAGCGGGTACGGGTTCGATCCCTGGTTGGGGAGCTAAGATCCCCACATGCCAAGCGGCCAAAAAACCAAAACATAAAACAGAAGCAATATTGTAACGAATTCAATAAAGACTTCAAAGATGGTCCACATCAAAAAAATCTTTAAATATATATATATATATATATATATATATATATATATATAAAAATAACCCCTTGCCTTTCTGATGTGCCAGCCCTTCTGTCAACCCTTGCCTTCCCCTCACCCCAGCACATGCTCTTCAATGTTTGTCCAATAAGTGACTGGTTTTCGAACAGCTAAAAGCTGTAAATACCTTGTCACTTACTTTGAATTTAGTTAGTTGTTGAATTGTCACTGTAACACAATTATATTTTATTAAGGGAATTTAAAAAAATATTTAAAACCATAGAGCATAATGGAAACCACTGATAGATAATAAGGAGACATCATTGGTTTCAATCCTTAATGTCGCCATGAATCAAAACAAGCTGTGAGACCTTGGATACAGACTTAATTTCTGTGTGCCTGTTTCCCTCATTTGTGAAATGAGGAGGTTGAAGTATGTGATTACTAATGTCTCTACCTGTTCTAAAAACACAGGCCTCTGTGACTTTTCTTGTTCTGTTTCTGTGGCTCTAAAATGGCTTTAGAGTATGAATATTTCTTAAAGGAGCCTTAATTACTAAATGCGAATCAAGAGAAGTAGATAACATTGGGGCTTTCAGAATTTCTTGGAAAAGATATAAGTTCTGTACTGTTCCAAGTAAAGCTACATTTTCCATTGCATTTCCCAGTCCAACATTCCCACCAAAAGAAAAGTGTATAGTTTCTTAAATAATTCATGTTGGAGCTGAGATTCCTTGAGGGTCTGGCAAGATTTAATCTTGGATAAGATGATGTAGAATACTGCCAGTAGCCAACCTCAGGTTGCCAACCCAGATATAAATCCCTCCCTGTTCAGTATATGCATTTATAACGTAAACCGTTTTAAATTATACCTGGTACTATTGAATAGAATTAAGACGCTGTTGGGCAACTCTGAAAATAAGAAATAAGGTGATATTATGGTCTAATTAGTTAAGAATATGCTATACTTAAAGAAAATTTTACTGCATTATTTTAGACCCAATAAAGAGAAAACTGGCCATGTGAGTGACTCAGGATCTTCTGTCATCAAACACGGGCTCAATCCGGATAAGGTCTTCATGCAGGTTCATTATTTAAAGGTAAGCATATCTGAGTGGCAGAAGCCAGTTATTATGGTGCAGCACTTTTTAGATCTTACATATAAACAGTGAAGGTTAGTAACGTGGTTGGGGCAAAACAAAAAAAATCATCAACATTGTAATGACATTTGACTGAGCAGATTCTGATTGTCCAATAGTTAAAGCATTTCATACCCGAATAATGAGGCATGAATCAAAGGAAGCCGAACTGTTCCCTTCCCTGTACCTCCCTTCTCCCTGCTTCATGTCAGCTTTGAAGAGCAGAATCTTAAAATTGCTGTCAGGTTCCACCTAGAAGATAGGAGTGATTTTAAAAAGTATTCTAAGTTGTAAAGGCCTTTCCTGATAGCTGAGGGAGAGAGGAGCTGGGTCTGTCTTCCCTTTTGGTCCATGATGGACCTCCAGGCTTCACGTAAGCCAAGGATAAACAAGGTGGTGATACCATTAGTAGATCAGTTGAAAGCAGAGTAGTTGATCCTTAAGTACCAGACTCGACCTTACTGGTAAGAATATAAAGGGCTGCCTGGGAGAGGTCAGGCCAAACTTTCTAGACGAGCATAAGGTGCTGGTGGGTAGGTTAGAGTTGACTTTGTAAGCATTTTTCTGATGAACACATGACAAGTATCTTTTTTTTCTTCTTCCTTTCTTTTAGGGCTATTTCCTTCTCCGGTTCCTTGCCAGAAGACTTGGAGATGACACCTATTTTTCATTTTTAAGAATGTTTGTGCACAAATTTCATGGGCAGCTGATTCTTTCCCAGGTAATTTATAAGTCCTTGTGAGTCCCTGATATACAATTGGAGGAGGTGTAGCTTGTGGCGACTAGATGATGTGAATGTTTAAAGGTAGGGAGGGCTTCCCTGGTGGCGCAGTGGTTGAGAGTCCGCCTGCCGATGCAGGGGACACGGGTTCGTGCCCCGGTCCGGGAAGATCCCACATGCCGCGGAGCGGCTGGGCCCGTGAGCCATGGCCGCTGAGCCTGCGCGTTCGGAGCCTGTGCTCCGCAACGGGAGAGGCCACAACAGTGAGGGGCCCGCGCACCGCAAAAAAAAAAAAAAAAAAAAAAAAAAGCAGGGAAAAGACTTCTGTTTTAATGCAATAGGAAAGATAGGAAGTTAATGAAGTGGACACAGGGAAGTGTTGTTTCCAGGAGGGTGATCTCCCCATAGTTTAGGACAGACTGTAACCCAAAGCTGTCCTGTGCACAGTGATGTGGGTAGTTGCACCTTAAGTGACCTGGAAAACAAAAACGAAACAATCCTGCTCTCCCCTCCACCTGGAATGAGCTTTCCAAGGTTGGCTGCTTGTCCTTTGTCTCAGTGTCAGTGCCACAATCTCAGAGTCACTCCAGCTGAGCAGATATACATTCACCCAGTTCTTCTCTAACCTTTGCCTTTTTCATTGCCTTCCTTGCCATCACCGTTCTTCACAATTATATTTTCCTTTACGGGTCCATTTGTTTCTTTTCCCTCTCCTCCATTCTGTGTATAAGCTCAACAAGGCCACACCAGTACGAAGTACTAGTACTTTATTTCACCAGTACTTAGCATATGATTCGCACACAGTACATACACCATATATATTTGATAAACAAATAGATTAAAGACAAGATACACTGAAATATTCAGACAGTCTGGCCACAAAACTGTCAGAGAGAGACTCTGTCAGTTTATACGGGCGTGAGGCCAAGCTGCACGTAACAAGAAAGTTAACAAAGAGGGAGAGGCTCTGAAAACAGTGCTCGTAGCTGATAGAGAATAAAGGATGCAGTCCCAGCGCAGATTGGACTGATGTGTATTTCTGATTTTTGACAGTTGTGCTCATATACAGTTTTGAAGTCAAACTGTGCACAGTGTTAGATGTAAAGGATGTACGTGTATAATCTGAACATATGTGCAAGGAATAGCATGAGTGTGACAAAACTAGATACCCGTTCCGTGTCTCTACCCTCTTCTTATTCTTTGGTTGAGGGGAGGGGCGGTATTCCTAAACCTGTATTTGGAAAGGCAGCTTGAAAACTGGCTCAGGAGTCTTATATGATCAGTTGACTGAATAGCCCAAACCACTTCTCGCCAAGATACTGCCGCACTGAAGGAGTGTTGGGTTTACTGTGACTTCTGAGGCTCTGATACCCGCTTCCCATGGAACACTTAGTGCTCCCTCCACCAAATTGTTCAATTTTACTTTTGTTAAACTCTTCTGAATTATAGCTTTATTGTTTTTTCATAACAGTTTTATTGACATATAATTCACACACCATAAATTTCACCCTTTTAAAGTGTACAAGTCAGTGGTTTTTAGTGTATTCACAAAGTTGTGCAACCGTGACTGCTCTCTAATTCCAGAACATTTTCATCACCCCCCCAAAGAAACCCCACACCCATTAACAGTCACTGCTCCATTTCCACCTCCCACCGGCCGTAGGCAACCACTAACCTACTTTCTATGGATTTGCCTATGCTGGACATTCCGTATAAATGGAGTCATATGATACGCGGCCTTTGGGGACTGGCTTCTTTCACTTCGCATAATGTCTTCAAGGTTCATGTTGTAGCATGTATCAATACCTCATTTCTCTTTTTTAATTTTACTTTTTAACCTTTTAAATTGTGATGAAATACACATAAGAAAATTGACCATTTTAACCAATTTTAAGTGTATAGTTAGTGCATTAAGTATCAATACGTTGACATTGTTGTGCAACTGTCACCACCGTGCATCTCCAGAACATTTCAATCTTCCCCAGATGAAACTTGTATCCATTAAACAATAACTCCACATTCTTTCCTCCCTTCAGCCCCTGGCAACCACCATTCTATTTTCTGTCTCTGAGTTTGACTACTCCAGGTACCTCACGCAAATGGAACAATACAATATTTGTCCTTTGGTATCTGGCTTGTTTCACTTAGCAAAATGTCTTCAAGGTTCATCCATGTTATAGCATGTATCAGAATTTCCTTCCTTTTTATTTTTATTTATTTTGGCTGCACCACACAGCTTGTGGGATCTTAGTTCCCCGACCAGGGATTGAACCCTCAGCACTGAAAGTGCAGAGTCCTAACCACTGGACCACCAGGGAATTCCCTTCCTTCCTTCCTATCAATATTTCTTTGTATGCATATTCCACATTGGGTTTATCGATTCATCCATTAATGAGCACTTGGGTTATTTACACCTCTTGGCCCTTGTGAGTAATGTTGCTGTGAACATTAGTGTACAAACATCTGTTTGAGTCCCTGCTTTCAATTCTTTTGAATATATACCTAGAAGTGGAATTGCTAGATTATGTGGTATTCAATTTTTTGAGCAACTGCCATATTGTTTTCCACACGGGCTGCACCATTTTACATTCTCACCAGCAATGCACAAGGGTTCCAGTTTCTCCACATCCTCACCAACACTTGTTGTTTTGGTTTTTTTTTTTTTTTTTTTTTTTGGTTTTTTTGATAATAGCCATCATAGTGAGTGTGAGTGGTATCTCACTGTGGGGTTTTTTTTTTTTTTTGTCTTTTTTTTGCGGTACACGGGCCTCTCACTGTTGTGGCCTCTCCCATTGCGGAGCACAGGCTCCGGACGCGCAAGCTCAGCGGCCATGGCTCACGGGCCCAGCCGCTCCGCAGCATGTGGGATCTTCCTGGACCGGGGCATGAACCCGTGTCCCCTGCATCGACAGGAGGACTCTCAACCACTGCGCCACCAGGGAAGCCCTCATTGTGGTTTTAATTTGCATTTTTCTGGTAACTATGCTGAGGATTTTTTCATGGACTTATTGGACATTTGTATAAATTTTTTAAGGAACGTCTATTGAGATCCTTTGCTGATTTTTTATTTGGGTTGCCTTTTATTGAGTTATAAGAGTACTTTATATATTCTAGATTCAAGTCCCTTATCAGATATATGATTTGCAAATATCTTCTTGCCTAATTAAAAGTTACTCCTATGTTTTGTTCTAAGGGCTTTGTATTTTCACTCTTATATTTAGGTCTCTTACCCATTTTGAGTTAATTTTTGTATATAGTGTGGGTAGATGGTTCAGCTCCATTCTTTTGCATGTGAATATCCAGTCGTCCTTCTGCCAGTCCCATAGTAAGTTTGGAAATTATTGCTTTTCCGACTGACACATACTCATTATAAAAAAATGTAATAAGCAGTACAGAAAAGTACAAAGAAGAATATAAAATATCATTCAAAATCTCACCATCCATAATTACCTATAATTAATATTAGGTGAACACCATTCTAGAAATTGCACTCTGTTTCTTTCTTCTTTCTATATATTATATATGATATGTATACACGTATCTATGTGTATATGGGTATATAGTACATATGTATGTGTGTTTGTGTATGATTGTACACACATGTATAGTTACAAAGACATATTTAGAAATAATTTTCTAAAAATATGATTATATGTGCTTTTTAATGAAATGTTTTAAATTTTATTTTACTTGGATTTAACACATGAAAAAGAAACTAAGATGAATATAAAAGACTTTCTTGAACTTCAGATAAATATAAGAGAGATCACTTCCTAAAAGATTCTTCAATTACAGAAAATCTTTAAGAGATTGAAGTTGTTAGTTTTTTTCTCTTTAGATATATATCTTATTTTTAGAAAGCATCAGTTTTTTCTCTTATGTAAAAGATGAGGAAACCAGTAGTTATGTACTTCAACTACTTTTCCCCCAATTCTAGATTGTTCTTAATTCATATTTTTACATAGTTAAGAGGTTTGCATCATTTATAGTGTGTGCTGTTACTACAGTGTAGTTTTCACATTGCATAGCCCTAGCTCTGTATGTAAAGGATTTCGGTATTCACTAACAGTCATTTTACCACGCTTCTGTATTCATGAATGCTTTATTTTGGTTCAACTCTTCTTTGGCTAAATTTAGTTGGCAAATTGATGTTCAAGTTGCTTGAGAATGTTTGCCTGTTGCCTTTATATTTGAATTACAAACTGTCTGGGTATAATGTTCTTGGGTCATGCTTTCATTTCCTCGGAACTTTGTGGCTATTGCTCAGCTGCCTTCTGGCATTAAATACTGCTGTTGAAACTTTCGAAGTCAGTCTATTTTTTTCTCTTTATACCACTCAGATGACAGAAGAATTCTTTACCATTGATGTTTAGTAATTTAATCAAAAGTGGCTTGGTGTCCATGAGTCTGCATCAGTTTTTTTTCCTGGAAAACACTGTGCATTTTTAGACTCAGAATCTATTCTTCCTTCTTTCAGTAAAATTGTCTTAATTGTATGTTTGAACACATTCATTTTTTTTTTTCCCTTGCGGGATTCTGAATTTCAAGGTTACTGGTTATCTGTATGTTATGTCATCTTTGTCCTCCGTACTTGTTATTTTCTAGTCGCTTTTGTCTTTATAGTGTATGTTTATCTCAAGCAATATTATTTTTTATTAATGTTATTATTATAAAATTATTAATTTTTTTCTTTAATAGCTGTTCTTTTTCTTGATGTTTCTGTTTTATTAATGCTTGTATAGTGGTATTATTTTGGTTCCTAATTTGTTCCCTTTGCTTTGAAATCTCTTCCTCTCATTTAGTTGTTTTGTCATCTTGTCTGAGCTTTCATTTTACTGAATTTATGTTCTTATTATTTTCTTTTAATTTATATTTTAGTGTAAAGCATTCGTGGAGAATTTTCTTCTGTGCCTTGGATTATGTTTTCTTCAAGACTGGATTCTTTGTCTTTTATGCTATGCTTCTTGTTTCTGTCTCTCTTTTGGTGGGTTTTTGTTGTATTAGTTTGCATAGTTGCCATACTTTTTTTCTGGCTCATTCTCAGCATGAGTTGCACTGTCCTGACCTTCTGTTTATTCTCATATGTATTGGAACGTTATCCTTGATTTCTTTTGCAACTTGTCTTAGGAGTGTTTTTCTTCCCCTCTGAGCTACGGTTTGAAGTTTGGATATTATGCATGGAGAGGGTGGAGGGGAAGAGCTCCTCTGGAGCTGTATACAGCCTTTGTTGTAAGAATTTGGCTCCACTAACTCTTGAAATTTTGTTAAAGGTCCCCAGCCAAGATTCTCTTCACCTAATTTGGGTGCCACTTTTTTCCATTGCAGGTACTCTCTCAATTAATATTGTTCTTCCAATTCAGCTCAGAGCCCTAGAACCTATACAGTTCATGAGAGTGTCATCCTCGGTTGTTTATTTCCCAGGTTTTGCTCATCTCACTTGAGCAAACATTTTTCAGTCCCTTCACAGTCAAAAAGAGAGGAAAAATAAAGATATTCCTGTTTCTTTCCAAATGTGTGGGTATTTGTGAGAATTTGTGGGGTTTGGGCAATTCACCAGTACCACTCCTGCTAAGCATGAGGGAGGGGGTGGTACAGAGGGAAGGTTGGAGGCTGTGTTGGAATCTTATGTTTCTTCTTTAGTTGTCTCTTTGAAGTTTATGCCACAAGCTGTATTCTCTCCGTGTTTGGACGCTGCTGGTGAAGTTTTTGCTCACTTTTTTTAATGGATTGTGTTTTTGTTTATATTGCCAGTTAGTTATTGATGAGGAAGACCATGATTCAGTTTCTTTACTCAGAAGCTCCTCAGTTTCTTCTTTTTCCAATTTACTTTTGAATCCTTTTCTTTCCGAATACCCCATCTGCCCAGTATTTCAGAATTATCATCTTTCTACCTCCCTACTAAAATTGCTCTCTTGAGCTTAACAATAACTTATTCCTGACCATTTCATTCCTTTTCAGTTCTTATGCTGCCAACACTGTCCTTATTTCAACATTTTGATTGTTTGTTTTGCCTCTCCTACCTCCCCCTTCCCTATGACCATAGTAATTACTCATAAAACGTCTGACAGAAATCCCTAATCCTGGGTGATTATCAAGCCAGTGTCAGTTTATCCAGTAGACTCCACATGCGCCTGCTTTTCGTTGAATACTTTCACCAGGACTAAAAAATAATTACCAAATTCGTCATGTGCCGAAATCGGTGTCGTTTCTTTTTAATTGTAATGCTTTATTTAGTGTTGTTAGGTGATAATCAAAATAAGCTGTCTGGGACTGACCTGATTAGTATATAGATTATTAGGAGAATAATAAATGAAAAAAAAATTCCCAAGGAATGTGTTTTTCGACCAGAGTGTGGGCTTGTAATAATTGTCAGGGATCCAGATAAAATTTCACCCCGACCCCCTGTCAAAACGGCAGCATTGTTGTTGTTGTTGTTTTTGTCTTTGGCTTTAATTTTTTTCAGGCATACTCTAGTGGTGAGAAACTGGGACCCCCAGTATTTGTTGCTAGCTGACTTTGTCAGTGATCCTAGATCAAGTCAGTGTCTTAGATCCTGTCAGTGATCCTAGAATCAGCCTTGAAAGAAAACCCTCCTTGTCCAATTGATATTTGTAAGTTGTTTTTATAAAAGTGCCAACACGCTGAAGGGAAGAGTGAAGACAGATGAAAATTGAAAAGAGGTGGTAAGGGAAGGAATAATCAGAAGAGACATCTTTCTTTTTATAACATTCTGTTGTGGAGAATGGGGAAAGGCTTCTATGATGAATCCACTCCAGGAGTATATGCCAATTTATGACTAGAACCAGGAGAACTAGCGTTTTGTGGTTAAGATTATGTCTATGAAAGGAATACAAAGGGCCAGTTGAGTTGATTCCACTGATGATACAAAGACTGCCTGGATGAGACCAAGTGTCTTCTTGCCTTGGATGGAGCATAGGACAGAGAATGGCTAGCACTGTAGACAAACATTCCCATAGCCTGTGGAAATACAGGCATCGTGTCTTAGAGATGCTTGAGGTATTGGTTTTTTGTGACCTAGGGTGATCCCTTAGACCCATCATCCTCAGCATTGGTTGGCAGCCTTCAGCTAGCTGCTGTGTGTCCTGCAGGTCTCAGCTCTGAGACAGGAAGAGGCAGATGGCCACCTGCTAAGAAGTGGGACAGTTATCTTTCTGAAAAAATGAAGCAGGGTTTCTTGGGGACTTCTTGCAGTTTTCTTGTATTCACACAAAATCTGAAACATTGCGCCCTGCAGTTTTGTAAAGAAAGATCCAATTGTAATTGGAAAATGCAAAAGGGCAGAATTAAGGTTAACTCTGGATTTCCTGCTTCTCATGCAATTAAATTCTCCCCCTTGCCATTGAGTTAATGTAATTTTCCCCCCACATAATTGGGCATAAATTACTGGACAAATGTGGGATAAGTTGATATGGACTATAAGAAGATAATGAAGTAAAATTATAAGAAATTATAAATACAGTACTTGGATTTTTAAGAAGCAAGAATTCTGTCATTAAGCCAATGAAATATCTGCAAAGTAATCTAATAATAGATTATGAAAAATTAATTTCTAATTCAACTTTTATTTACAAAATAATTATTAAAATAATAAAAATAATGACTCTAAGAACCTCAGTCAAAACTACTTTTTTGCATTCTAAATATTGCTTTTGTTTCCTTTGATATTTTTTCCAATATACCCACTGCAGGTGCACTATTCTATTTGGGGTTGTCCCCTTCCATTTTGACTGATACATGTTTTGTTTTTTTTTCTTTTAATTGAACTATGGTTTATTTACAATGTTGTATTAGTTTCTGGTGGGTACTGCAAAGTGATTCAGATATTCTTTTTCAGATTCTTTAACATCATAAATTACTACAAGATACTGAATATAGTTCCCTGTGCCATATAGTAGAGCCTTGTTGTTTATCTATTTTATATATAGTAGTGTGTAATACAGTAGTATGTATCTGATAATCCCACTCCTAATTTATCCCTCCCCCACTTCCCCTTTGGTAACCATAAGTTTGTTTTCTGTGTCTGTGAGTCTGTTTCTGTTTTGGAAATAATTTCATTTGTATTATTTTTTAGATTCCACATGTAAGTGATATCATATGGTATTTGTCTCTGTATGACTTACTTCACTTAGTATGATAATCTCTAGGTCCATCCGTGTTGCTGCAAATGGCATAATTTTATTCTTTTTTATGGCTGAGTAATACTTTATCCATCTGTTGATGGTCACTTAGGTCGCTTCCATATCTTGGCTATTGTAAATAGTGCTGCTATGAACATTGGGGTGCATGGACTGATACATGTTTTTAATGTTAGTTTTGTTGTATTTGTATTGTTTATTTTGGGTGAAGCAGCAATAGGCAAGTAGAGTCTTAGAAGAACAGAAGTTGCAAGAAATAAATCTTTCACTACTGCTCTTAATAGAAAGATTTTTGCCTCTGGAAGAAATGGACCTAGCCACCCATAAACACATAGGAAGTGATGGCTGGCTTCACCAATGTAGTGACGGCTGTGCTTAATGCCATGATAGTAAAAGAACACCCTTGTCATACAAATTGTTTGCAGATTTCTATTCCTGTGTAATTCCATCTGTTTGTAATACGACGGTCTGCACTGCTGCTGGCACCTCACGCTCTGAGTTAAATGGATCTCATCAGAGCCCTGTGCTGACCCTGGATCTGCAGACTTGATTGGGGTGGGCGTTTCAGTCTGGAGGGATGCTCATTCAGCAGCGTCATATTTGGTCATCTGGGCTTACACATGTGCCCTCTTTAAAGGACCAGTTTGAAGGGTTATTTTCAATTTATTGAAAGAAAACCTTCATGTATAGGTCTTATTTATTGCTCAATATCAAGCCTCTAGAAAGTTAAACATTGTTCTTGTTTGTTTCGTGTTCTGTATTTATCCAAAATGTATCTTATCAAACCTTCAGATGAGGGAGGGTTGACACTAGACTTACCCATTTAGCAAATAAAAATGTACAACCCCCATAACAGATAAAGAACAAATAACTTTTTAGTGTAAATATGCCCCCAATTTAGCTGAGCATCCTATATTTTATCTGACAAAGCTAGTTGAGACCAAGTCAAGATTCCAGAGTTAGGTGGGGTAAAAAGATTGGTCACAACACACAAGTTGCAAATTAAATATAAATGTGATTTTGAACATTCGTGTGTGAATATTTTTTAGGTCTTCTGGTATTGTGGTTATGTTTTAAAAGACGCCTTATCTTTTAGAGATATTTACTGAAACATTGACTGGTGAAATTATGTAATGTTTGCGATTCACTTCTAAATAATACAGGAGGTAGGTAAGTGGATGGGGCAGATTGGCTGTGGGATAATGGGTACGTGAAGGTAATTATGCTTTTTTACTACTTTTGAATGTGTTTGAAGTTTTCCATAATAAAGGATAAAATGGGTTTGTGTGTAAGTCATGCCTTTAGATTAAAAAAAAAAAATCTATTCTTGAAACATCTTAAATGTCAAACAATTGAGGACTTGCACAGTGGCACCAGAAGAGGCTGCAGATGGAGGCAAGGGCCCGTGAACGATTTCTGGAATTGTGACATCTTTGTTCCTCCACTGGGATATTAATTGCCTTGATTTTCATCTTTATTGTCTATAGAGCAATGCAAAAAAGCTGTTGGTTACTAGCCTCCCAGAGTTGAGATTATTCAGTGTGTAATAGGATATCCAGGGAGAGCTCAGAGAGAGTAGAGCATGGTTAAGTAGAGAGGTATAGGGCTTTATGCTCTGGCCAGCCTTTTGAAAATAGTGAAACACGAAATGAAATAAACTGTTGGGTTAGGTCAAAATAACAAACGTTACTTTTTTCAATTTGTTTGTGGTTGTAACTGATTGGATTGAAGCCCTGGTAAATTAATAAATTGAGTATATAGCCTAATAATTCAGTATCGGCCTACCTTCCCTAGCAGGTGAGCTGTCAGCAGCTGGGAACACTCAGTCCCTGGCGTGACTCTGGGCAGGGTTATTTACTGATGGACATCTTTAATGATTTGTCTTTTTCTTATTCCAGGATTTCCTTCAAATGCTGTTGGAGAGCATCCCAGAAGAAAGAAGGTGAGGACCGATTTAGGAATTAAGGGCCCAGTTTTATTTATTTATTTATTTATTTTAACATCTTTATTGGAGCCCAGTTTTATTTTTAATGTTAAAAATGACTCTGCCATTGTTTGGCAAGTTGCAACCTAGAAAGTTTAATCTTCCTCTCTCAATAGAGGAGGGACCTCCGCAGACAGCAGGAGTCCTGGGATGATCAACTAGGTCTAGAAATATTGGGAGTGTGGATTCTGGGAGCCAGCACACGCAGCAGGGGAGCCCCAGAGTCAGGAGTCCTGAAAGTGGTAGAGGAGGCAAGCCAAGGACACTCTGTGGCCTCAGCTGCTGTGGAAAAGAATGGAGGGCAGAAAAGTTCTAACAGTTAGGGTGGCTTGTTTTGAAATGTCTGAAATGTTTCAGATTTACCATCCTTCTTTTTTTTAAGTAAACATATGGGTTTTCTTCATGTAAAAAATCACATCAGATGTAGCCATTATTCCTAAGGTCAAGAACAACAGTTTACCTGTGAGAATTTTTCTTTTCTTTTGTACTTGCCCTGAAATAACTTTTCAGGTCCTCTAATAGAATGGAGCAGTTTCCTTAGGAACTAATACAGAAAAAGGAAAAAGAAAATGAATAGAAATTGTATATTGCCTCCTTAGGCTGTTACGAAAGTCTGTTTCTGAATGACGACTATGCATTCTTTAAGAAGAACTTCTCAGGACACAAATACAGCAATTTTCGTGGAAGCCACAAAGTGCATTTTTAGTTTTGGAGGTCTTCTTTCTTTTCATCCTCTTCCTAATAAGGTTATGGAGTTCATTTGGATGGCCCCAAGCCCTCTGGCTCTGGGGGACCTGGATTTTATCATTGCGAATATTTTTTGTGGACCCACAAAGAGACTTTTGTTGTGATTGTGGAAGTTAAGAGCAGCATCTCCATTGAATGGTGGCCACAACCACCAACCTTCACCCTGAGAGGACACCTCGCCCAGTTAGGATCACTTTTTAGCTAGCAGGCTTAAGCTTCTTTTTAAAATTCTCCTGAAGCGTTAAGGAGATTTCATTGCTACAATGAATGTAGTTCAGCAAGTATACTAGAATATATTTTGAAACTGAAACATCTTCTTTCCTGCCAACTAATCTCAGAATCGAATCCAGCTATTAAAGCAGACTGTTCACCCTTTTGCCTGTGCGGCATGTTGTACCAATTTTATCCAGGTCTCCAAAGGCCCCACACCTACCCCTGGAGCTTCCAACCTTTGGCTCCATTGCAAACCGATCCTCAGGCACATCTGTTAAGCACGTGAGCTGTTCCGAACAGGACAGTCTTTCACTTTAGACCAGCCAGTTAGGGTCCTGGGGCTGGCACGTCTGTGTCATACTGCGTTTCCATTGTTCTCTTGCTTCGATGAATTTTAGCATTCTCTACTGAGCACTTCCCTTACCAGACTTTAGGCTGGACACTAGGTAACAGAAAGGAATCAATTCTATGCCTAGCCCTCAGGGAGCTCCTGGTCAACTTCTGAAGAGGAAGATGTACATGACACAGGTCATGACTCAGGGTAGGAGGTTCTCTGGTGAGCTTCAGAGTCCTGGGTGCATGGAGATACAGTTCAGCAGTCCTAGCCTCGAGCCTTCAGGCCAGAGGTACTACTGAAGGTTTTAGGTAGGGAAGTGCCGTCAGCGGGTTGGAAAGATACTCGGGGGAGGCAGCAGGGAAGATAGATGGGGGTGGGGAGAACTAGACATCAGGAGACCAATTAGAGACCGGTACAGTAGTTCACTCAAGAGATCCAGAGCTGGAGCCGTGGGTGGGATGGTGGCAGTGGGCTTTGAGAGTACGAACAGATCTCAGGAATATTCCGGAGGTGCCACAGTTAAGACTTGGTTGATTGGTTGTGAAAGCTGTAAAGAGGAGTCCAGCGTGACCTGACCTTTCTCTCTCGGCCACTTAGTTACGTGCTGAGTGTAGAAGCCCTGGAAATCCAGCTGGTAGTTGTTTGGTCTCAGGAGTCAGTATGGGGCAGAGGGAAGGAAGGGAGGGTATTTGCAGTGGAAGAGCGGAGATGAGAAGTCATGTTTTAGACGTCTTCAGTGTGAGGTTTCAGTTTAAATGCTGATGAGACCAAGGAAAGAAAAAGCTAGAAGTGCTTAGAAGGAGATTCAAACAAATCCTGGGTGCCTGTCTGCCCTGGTAGAACAGCACCATATCCAACATGCCTTGCCCATCTGATATTCCAGCGGTATCAACAGCTGCGGGTTCTCTCTTTGCTCATCAGCTATTGTTGTTTGTGTGTGTGCATTCACGTGTTTGTTTTAATTCAGTACTTTTCCTCCCCCACGAAGCTAGGGAGTACTCGTTTGTAACTGTTACCTCAGCAATTTTCATTATCTACCCAAGCACAAATGACTTGCTCTGATCAAGAAAAGAAGTAACCACGTGCAAAGCTTTGAGGCATACACTATTTGCATCCCGCCACACAGGGAGGGAACTTATAAACGTAAATTACTAAAATTTAAAAACACATACAGAACATAAGTTGCATTCCAGAACAAGAGCATTTTCTGTCTCAGACCCTGAGCATGGAAGCTCCTAAAGCCTTCATCCATCTAGAACTGTACTTCCCCAATTCTTTCCATCTTCTCTCAGTTCCTGGGAACATTACCGGGCCTTGCGCTTTCCTTCAGAGGCGCAGATAGAATGTGATCTTTAGAATCTCAAGAGGCCGAAGATAGAGCCAAGAGTGATAAAGACCTTTCTCCTGATCAGCAACAAGTTGATAGGCACAAGCAGCAGATCTGGTTAATAGTCAGTTCCCCATCCTTGCCACTCCACCCCAGAGATCAACCGAAGAAGCAATACACCACAGGCAATACTGCTTTCTCGCACGCCCGGGTCTGTTTCTATGTACTGTAATATTACGAAGAGAGGAGCAACTGGTCACTTTCGCAGCCTTAAACACAGATTACTTCTCTAGCCAGCATCGTGCAGGATGGCCAGCATATTCTCTCCCTTGCAGCATTAACTACACGTGACCACATTTAGAGCTCACAGGGTCCGGAGACCCCACTCCTAAAACTCAGAGCTGCCTTTCAGGACGTAGGCGTACAGCAAGGGAACTCTCCAGCCAGAGGGTAAAACAGCCTGCTCTTCCAGATACCCAGGAGGTCTCAGTAATGAGGCAGAAGTACCGCTCACTAGTACAGAGATGGAGGGCGTGCAGTCGTGGGTCTGTGTACTTTTAGCTATCTGTATAAAATCAATTTCCATAGTGATCAGACATGCAGAAGAGTAATTTCCTGTAAGTTCTGGATCCCAGCGAAGTGGAAATGCTTCTGCTTGTCTGTTGTGATTATTTAAGCCACATGATCTCAGAGGGGAAAAATTCACCCTTGGCTCTGACTCTGAGTGTCTTGATTTGAAAAAGTCAGCTTTCAGCTTTACCACTGCTATATATCCAAGTTCAGACCTAAAAATTCACCTGTACTGTCATCTCAGTAATTATGATCAAAACAGCCAAAATTCTGTACATATTTTTTCATAAAACATACAGCCCATTTCTTTCCTGAAAGTTCAGCATTTTCAAACAGTCTCCCATAATTTCCTTGGGAGGTAAGGCTACTTACACTACCTTAAAAAATTGTTTCTGGCAGATGGAGTTAGTGCTTTGATCTTCCTCTCATAGTTTAACATCTCATTCCACGTTAGGAATCTGTAAACAGGCATCAGTGCAGTTTGATGTCTGTGCTGATACTGGGAGTCTAGAAACTGAGATCCTTTCTTTAGCCTGGGCTGACTTTGACCGGTCTTCTTATACTGCAGTTTCTCCATCTGCTAAAAAGCCGCACAACAATTGACACCCACTTCACGAGGATATTATGAGGAATGAAGTGATAATGGTTATAAGATGTATTGAACCTTTCCAGGGGAAAGCGATCTGGAAACACAGGTTCTCTTCATTCACAGGAGAGTGTCTTTTGCTCCTGGATGCAGCTAAACAATGAACTCTCCTGTCCTCATGCTTCTGCCCCTCCCAAGAGTCTCCCTATCTCTTTGGAACTGTAATTGAGGGATGGACACGCAGGGCAACCGCAGCAGCGGCCAGGTTACCTTCAGCAGGAGAGATGTGAACAAGAAGTCAGCGTTGGTGAGAGCCAGCGCAGGCCTTCTCCTCCTGCAGGCTTGTCTGCATGATAAATCATGAACCAACGTATTGTGGATTAATTTCCTGAATTAAACACAGAAAGAAAAGCGAGGGCTTTGCAGCCAGGCAACACAAGTTTGAATCCCAGCTCTTCAAGCACCATCTAGGAGGCCCTGCATAAGGCCCTTAGCCTCTTGGACCTTTATTTGCTCAACTCTAAGATGGGGATAATAATATTGGTCTTGTACAGAACCTCACGCCTGATAGACATCCACCGAATGTTTGCCGCAGAGAGAAGCTTTTGCCTGTTCTCAGTCTTCTCCGGTGAAGACTTGAACCTCAGCTAGTAACATGCCGGGACTCAACTCCCCAGCCCCCGCCCTCCTCCATGCCATCCCCCCGCCATGCCACCGCTAAAGAAGTGTCTTTAAGCTAAAATTCCCTGAAGGAAATTTATGTCCCTGTCCTCTTACTCACTCCTCCGTGGACATGCACAACAGCTGTTCACCATCTTTTGTAAAAATCGCTTGAAAATGGCTCTGAAGTCACTCCCCAGACTTCTCTTCTTCAGGACATTTAATCCCAGTTCCCTTGACCTCCCCTGTGGGTCCAATGTGCTTAGCCCTTTGATCATCACTACTGCTTTTTTCTAAATCCTTTCTAAATTCTCCGTCTTAAGTTGTGGCAGGTTTAAGAATGCCCGTTTTCCTAGAATCCGCAGCACAATGAAGCTCAGTTCCGAGTCGGACACTTGCTGCTGCCTTCTTGGGTATCACCTGAAGGATGGGTGACGGGAGCTTTTGGCCCCAGGGCCCTGGACACAGGAGTGTCTCTCTTTGGCTGGAAAGGAAGTAGATGAATGAGCTGCTTAGATAGAAGCACCAGTGAAGGAAGGACAGGGAAGAAAATGGACCCTTGCTTCTGAATCAGGGCAAACAACTTAGAGTGCCAGCAGGGCCTCCACAGCCGCTCAAGCCCCGGGGCAGCAACCCTTCCCACCCGGGTGCCAGGCAAAGGTGCAGAAGGTTTGCATTCGTTCCAAACAAGAACAGGCCTTCCACTGAGCATTGTCTTCAGTGGAAATTACAAGATTTGTCTTACCTTCCAGCCTCACCAATGTCACTAGAAAATAAAACAACCTCAAGTCTCCTTGGACACTTCTCTAAGTGGCCCTTCTGCCCCACTTTCCTCCTCCTAGCAGATCAGTCATGCCAGTTGAGGGCATTTCCAGCGCCTCTTTCTATGGCCAAGCAAATAAATCAAGCCCAAGAAAGAATCATGATCTTGATTTAAGGTGCTCTGAGAGATGCCTCCTCTCTTCTCGTCGCCCCCATCCCCGGCCCACATGCATGTGCACACACACTCACACACAGACACCTGAGGGCACACACGCATGCACGCACGTGAGCACACTCACACGCTTCCACACTCTCACAGCCTACAGAGGGGACTTGGCCATCTGCACTGAGAGTGGTGATGTTAGATGACAAGAAATAGTGGGGAAAAGCCCAGGGATGGCGGTACCTGGCCTTTCATAGAGGCACAGCCAGTAATTCCGCTGACCTGGGAACTGGGCAGACAGCCTAGGGAGGTGGTCACCTTCCCCTTATTCACTTCTGGCCTCTTCCCTGCCTGGTCGTCCCACAGGTGGGCATCATCTTGAAAATGAATCCAAACCGGTTTCTTTCCCTCTTTGTATTTTCTCTGTTTTGAAATAGCAACAGTTGCCTCCTTTGGCAATCTTTGCTTTTGCCCTGGGCAGGGAAGACAGAGGCACACAGGTGACTTGCTTCTCAGTGGAGAAGCAAAGGAAGGGACAGTATCAGTCAGCCCCGTATTCCCCAAGCCCACCCCCCTCCTTCCCTCCCTCCCTTCTCACTGTGGTCCAGCCCAAAGCCCAACCAGCACAGGTGTGAGGGGAGTACTTGGCCTTCAGCACCTTAACTAATGCAGACAGCATTGTATCTTTGCACAACTTCTTTACAATTCCAAAGGGAGGGAGGAGGGAATATTACATATATGTAATATAGTATATAAAATTAAAAAAAAATACAGAGCGTAACAACTTGGGAATATCCTACTGGGAAAGGTGATTAGTAACTTAAAAAGGAATAATCTTTATTGAGTCAACAATGAAATGTGTTTTCATTCATGCAAATAAAAAATATCTATGGGGATCCTCTCTTATGCCAAGAGCTGCTTTAAGTGCTGGGTTTAGGGAAGTGAGTAAAACAGACTTGGACCCTGGTCTCAGAGAGCTTTGAGCCAGTGAGGAGACAGTTAAAAGTCAAGTAACCAAATAAATTGCAGTCACAAACTGTTGACGGACGCTGTGCCACAGAAGACAGGAAGCATGGTGGGTATGACACACACAGCCTGGGAGAGGCTCCAGGAAGGCCTCTGTGGTTAGAGAGACGAGGCATGAGCAAGAATTATCTAGAAACCAGGGAGGAATGGCTTAAACTTCAGGAAGACAGTCTGCTGAGCCTAAAAATATTGGACACTTAGTACATTTAAGGAGTATTTAAATCAGCAGGGCATGAAACCAAAAGATTTCAGCTTCCTTTGGATCAGACGTAACAAGCAATCATAATATTTCAGATAAAGCAGAACGAAGGCCTGCTTGAAAACAAGCAGCAGAAGCCATGTGTGCTCCATGGCTGTGAGCCTCTCAGGGCTCCAGTAATGATTTGTATCATTTTTGCTTGCTGTAGCCCATGGTCACCATAAAGTTGGAATTTCATCTTGGTGTGCTAAGTGCTATAGTGTTCAGATTTCACTTTACTCCACCTCTTTCCAGGAAGCAGTCACGCCTGCTGTGTCCCGTGAACATGCCCTATCCTCCTTGAATGGCACTCCCAACCAAGAAGTTCCTCTCAAGACATTAAAAGCACCTATTGTGGTGTGCCTTTGATTCTTAGATTTCATTGTGTGCACTCTCTTTGACTGGAGAGGAGCTGTACTGAACGTGACCGGGTCCCCCTCCTCGCTTGAACCTGCGACAGCGTTGCGCTTTCTCCCGATTGCTCTGGAAGATTGATGCGGTGATGTGCCCGAACAGTTAGAACCATTCTGTGTAATGAGTGCTCTGTAACTTTTTCAGTCCTTTACTTTTTGTTGTTGTTTTATTTTTAAAGGCTTGAGTTGTCTGTTGAAAACATCTTCCAAGACTGGCTGGAGAGTTCCGGAATACCACAGGTGTGCTTAAGATAACTGCTTCCCGAGAGTCTGTGGAGGACAGTAAGGCTTGTGTACTTTGCTTTTCATATTTAGTGTATCCATCATGACAGTGATTTATTTGTATATACTTACAAAAGTAATCCTCTTGCTGAGTTGGAATATCCCTGAGTCAGGAAAATGATGGTCTCCCACCCTCTTAGGCCTGCACGGTGATGTGTGCCTCAGGCCTCTGCCTCTAGGGAGCGTGGTGCTGTAGGCGGACGTTCTGGTTGACCCTGAACTGAGTGTTAAATGAGGTCTTGCAAAGCGTGGCGTATACTTTGGGCGGCGTCACCCGGCAGCAGGTCAATGCTGCCATCGGGCCTCGAGCTCTGCCGTTTGGATGCAGCCACGTACGCGTGAGCTTGCTTGCCTGCCGCGTCCCTCGGACCGGGCGTACCCGTAGCTTCTCCGTCGTCACCCCTGGGCGGCTGCCCTCGACTTCCTCCCCTGGCTGTGCATCTCTACCTCCGGCTGCTCTTCTCATCTGAGGGAGCAGTTTAGATTCATTTCTCTGCCTTAGGGACCGGGACCCATCCCTCCTTCAGCTTTCCTTCTCTCCCTCCCTTTCAGCCCATGGGCAACTCTGAGGGAGAGACGGTTCCCAGGCCTCCCTCGCTGCGAGGGGATCACCCAGCCTGGAGCCTTCTCTCCCTTCCGCGCTCCCCGGGTCTTGTGCTTCGCGGAGCCTGAAGGGCAGCCCTGAGGGCCGACCCTAGCTGGAGCCTGGGCCCTGAGAAGTCCGAGGGTGGCGTCCTGGATGCGGCTGGTCAAAGGACCCCGTAGGCCTGCAAGTCTCCCAGCCTGGGCTGGCCCCCGGAGCAGCTGCAGACCCATCATAGTGGGCCCTAGCGTCTGGGAGTGGACCCCCAAGGTGGTGAGAAACTCTGCCCCGGGCCCAGGCAAGCAGCGCTGTTAGCCTGTTCGTTTCTGGTTTCATGACCGGTTATATGAGCTTCCCCTTGGGAGTGTCTGAATGTCAATGAAGGTCTGTGAACCATGAAATTAAGGAACAGAAGGGGCTGTTCTCCATTACCTTTTCATCCCTCTACTCACATCGTTGTCCTGTTCTACCACACGGGGGGAATGTCGGCCACCAGCCACCATGAGCTCACTCCTAAACAGGACGCACTGCCTTCGGTTCGGGAACGCATGCCACCTGTTAAAACTTGTCTGTGTTTTGGCCCAGTCCTTCTGGCAGTGAAGAAGAATAAACACGCAAAACAAAATTGGTGGGATAAGGCAGCACCTGGTCCTGGGAGGCAGTGCTTTCAACTCGTGTATATTATCATGAGCTCCTGTGATTTCTACGTCAGTGGCTTCCAAACCAGGCCACTAGCTGAGTACAAAACTCCCGGGAAACAAAGTTAAGGTTTGTCTGAACCTAAATAGCCAAGCCTTGCTCTTCTCGTCTCCGATGGGGCTGAGGTGAGGGCTGGGTATCCCGCGAAGCCGTCTGCCTTGTGTTCCTAGGCCAGGCTGTTACAAGGCTTCCAGACATTCTTAGCAGGGCCTGGAAGCTGGGAAGAGTTGGGAGCTCAAAGGGCAGAATCCCACATTTCCTGGCCCAGAACAACAAGGCCACTGTGTTCAACAGTTAGCCCCGAGGGAAGAGAAAAGAAAGAGTCCTTAATCGAGTGCCCAGAAGCAGGCGCACCCCACTCGGGCTGCAGCACTGGGGCTGACCCGCTTGCTCCCAGGAGGCTCTAATTTCCCCTGAAGAAGAAGAGGCTTTGCCACCAGCAGGAGGCTTTTGCTTTTCATTAAAAGGGGGAGGGGTGCGTGGAAGGGAGAGATTTGCCTCTGAGCGGTACGTTTTTTCCAAAGGTCTAGTTGCATTAGTGACAGCTTATAGCATAGACAAGCATCTCCGCTATAAACTGACGAAACCTGCTGTCAAAACACAGCCAGGTGCAATGAGGCCAACCCGGCTATAAATTGTATTTAAGACCCAACTGGTATTTCCTTGGGTGCTTAACTGTTCGGTAAAAACAACAGCGTCAGACAGAAAAGACCCTGATTTAGTGCACATCTTTCCATTGGTGAATGATCAGACGGCATCTTTTCATCTCTCCACCCATTTTCTGCCATTATTTATGCGGTTGATGGTGATTTACCTGCTCGCAGCCCTTTTCGCTTTCCTTGAGAGTTCCTTCTCGTTTCCACTTCAGTGAAAGACTCTGCGCCCTCTTGTTGCAGGAGCCTCACAGTGAATGGAACACCTTGTTCTTTGTCCCCATCATTATAATATAAAGTTACTGGTGTGTTTGGCCTGGAATGACAACCAGAGCACTGAAATCGTTCTGATGCTCTTTGTTCTCATTGAAAATTTCTGTTCACCAGCAATTGAAGTCATTCACGACAAAAGAGTCACGTTCTACTGGTGAAGTTTTCATTCTACAGGTTACAGAGGCTTTTTGTCTTCTCTCAGGAAGGCTTGCCTTGGGGTTGGCCTCCATTTTCCTTTCTGCCCACATGAATGGAAATCATTTTTTTTTTAATGTGGAAATAGCTTCAGCAGCTATAAAAGTAAGCATGAGCCCCAAAGAAGTAAAAGAAATTGGATCCAAACCTCTTTAAAGAAACACCCAACTCTATAAACTTTGACTTTGCAAACAGACTTAAAATTGATTGTGTCGTTGGAATTATAGATTATTTCTTTTATGACTTTTTTCTGACTATAGAAGTATTACATATTGAAATATAAAAAGTTTGTAATAAGAAAATTAAAATGACCCAGAGATAATTTTTTGATAGAAATCCTTTCAGTCATTTTACTGGTCTCCCTTTTCAAAAATGAAAATGATATGTTCTCTGTAGCAAGTTCAAGCACTACCAAAGTATAAAACATAAAAGCTCTTGCCCCTTTCAGTCTTACTCTGCAGAGATAATCTGTGTCTGGTATGTGTCCTTCCACACATTTTCTGTGCTATACATTATGTAAATGTATATCCTTTAAAAAAAAAAATGGAATCTTATCATCCAAACTTAAGGTTTTCATTTAAAAATATATCTTAAGCAATTTCCCATATCCCTTGATATAATTCAAGAGCAATGATTTTTAACAGCTGCATAGCTTTCTAATAAGTGGTACCATAATTTAATTTACTCAGACCCTCCCGACTGTTGGAATAGTATACGTTATTTCTAAGAAAGTTGCCCATTCTGCTAATTCGACAGTTCTATAAATAGATTTTTATTTCTTTTCATGTTTGCCCAAAGATCTCCTCCCACCACCGGCCCATATGTACATATATTCCAATCTTATTTTTAAACATTTCTACGCAAATACGTTAGAAATAACTTTTCTCCCTCCAGCCCTTCCTCTTTATTTCTTTATTTTAGTTGTTACAGAACTCTCTGACTCCTCCCTTTCTTTGATTTCCTGCCCACATTACCTGATATCCTTATGTAAATTTATAATTTTCTTTCCTTTCCTAGCACCTCCCCCACTTTTTCATTATATTTTGCTTGGACTAGTGCAGCAGCTAGTTGCTCTTTTAGCCACCAAGCTGTCACCCTTTCCATCCATCATCTACATCAATGCTAAGTGAATCTTCCCCCAAACACAGCTTACATCCCTCCTCACCAGAAACTTTTTTCCCCATTTAGAACAATCTCTTTGGCTTGCTGTTTGAGGCTGTCAGCAAGACTGCCCCAAGCTACCTTTTTAAACTTTATTTTCCACCACTGCTAGGCATATGCCCAATCATAATTATCAGTCTCCAAATAGTTATGAGCTGAAGTTTAATTTTAATATAATCTAAATTTAAATTGAAAATCTAATAATACTGTCATGGTTTGGAACAACATGGGTGTGTGAATGAATCCACTTTTTCAACTGTCAATTCTATGAAATCTAAATCCAGACCAAGCATTTCTGAATCAAATTTAGCATCCAATTGAGACAGACTATGAAAACACATCAGATTTAGACGACTTATACAAAAAAGTAAAGGTAAAATATATCATTAAAGTTTTTAAAATATTGGCTACATGTTGAAATGATTATACTTCGGATACATTATAACCCAATGTATACATACCCAAGAAAACATATTATTAAAATGAATTTTAGCTGTTACAGCTTACATTTTATATGTGGCAATTAGAACATTTTAAATGACAAATGTGGCTTGCATATATTCGTATTGAATAGTGATGCTCTAAAGCTATTAGTTGAGTTAAAATCTGAGTGCATAATGCCTTAAAATCCCTCACCGAATAGATATCATTGAAATCATCTGCATTTTTGTCACATGTATGGATAAAGATGGAGCTGGCCAATCCGTAGACGCCCTTCAATCTGCTCTGATGGCATGGGTGATCATAATGCACGGGTGAGAGGTCGGACGCTGCATTCACAGCAGGCGTTCATAAGGGTATGAACGAATTACCAGCCTCTCTTCAGCTCTTAATGTCAACTCCCAGGTGACCCATTTCCCAAGGTGCCAACAAGTAACACAGTAACGCCGGTGAACCTCACAGCCCTTCTATGGTTTGGGCTCCTCTTTGGGGAAAGCGCTCAGCAGCCTTCAATGGCAAAGTCACGGGCAGCAGTGGCAGCAATGGGGATAGGGAGGGTGGGTAATGGCCAATCACATAAAGCGTCCTAGAAATAGGCAGGAGTCAAGCTCCCAGGATTTAGAACATCAGGTTATTGTGTCATCTTGGAAAATGCCTCTCCTTTCTAAACAAACACCTGCAAGTTGCCAAAGGCCACACAAGCAAATGATGCAAAAGTGAAGTCTTGTAGGGAAAAATGCTGCAGTCACAAAATTGAGGAAACTTGATAAGACATGATGCAAGAGGCTCCATGTCGTTGGGGCCGTGATGTGTTTTTAGCACAGAGCAAGCCAGGTGGTTTGTTAGAGGAATAACTTGTAGGCTTCTTTTAGCACAGATTATGTACTATTATCAACATAACTTAAAGGCCCATTAGGATGCTTAATCTTAGTGGTGTCTATAAAAATTCTACATTTAATGGTCATTCAAGAAAACTGAGACTGGTTATTTTGCAAATTCCAGAGAAATCATATTTTTCAAATTATATGTGTTATGAGATCCTTGGTTCTTTTATATCAATAATAGCCGTGGCCATAATGTGGTGTGGGTTTTGGGCTCCTAGTAATTTTGCTGTCATTCTTGTTCAGTGGTTAGATTAACAATTTCTAAGTGACTAAACATCTTGTCAGGGATCCTTGGAGATACGTTCTCTGTCCTCACTTGGGGCAGGGCCTGCATTGTCGATGAGTCACCACTGTCACTTAGCGTTCATCGAAGTGACGGCCCCTCTTCCCACAAGCTCCACAGAGTGATATACTGCTTGGCAGTCACAAGAGACGAGGAGAGATTTTATTGAAATACTTTCATTTTTAGCCTAATTTTCTCTATTTCTGGCATCTGTGGCTTTGTGCGCATATTAGTTAGCTCAGGCTGCCATAACAAAATACCAAACTAGGTGGCTTAAACAACGGACATTTATTGTCTCACAGTTTTGGAGGATGGAAGTCCAAGATCAAGGTGCGGGCAGGTTTGGTTTCTCCCAAGACCTTTCTCCTTGGCTTGCCGATGACCACCTTCTTGCTGTGTCCTCACACGGTCTTTCCTCTGTGTGTGTAGAGAGCTCTGTCTTAATCTCCTATTCTTATAAGGACACCGGTCCGATTGGATGAGGCCCCACCCATGTGATCTCATTTTCCTTTAATCACCTCTTTATGGGCCCTGTCTCCAACACAGTCACATTCTGTGGAACTGGGGGCTAGGACTTCAACATGTCAATTTGGAGGGTACAAGTTTAGCCCACAATAATGCTGATTCCCAATATTTCTCTGATTAGTTCCACATTTCTTGTGAATCCTTTCAAAGTGACCTATAAAAATCACTCAAGTCAACGATACTGTATTTTATTCCCTTATAAATGAATATGCTTTGGATATAACTTTTTTGGTCCCAAATGACATTAGCATCCTGTCCACAAAAATTTAAAGTCTCTGATGAAATGAGAGACAAATGTGGGAAGGAAGAGTCCATTCTCCCAGGGAGAAGTAGGTAATCGAAGGTCTGTGCCAGGCGTTGTGTATTATTGGGGGACATCCGATTTGACACTGTCCAAATGTATTGACCTCTTCACAGTGTAAGGCACTGTGAAACAGGAGACATTTTCCTTTGGTGCCCCAAATGAAAGCACTGTATCTTTCCTTCTTTTCTCTCCCTTTCAAAACCTGATTTCCAGAAAGAATTTGAATCTCATTCACAGTAATCTACGACTAGACACCAAGTGAATAGTAAGGATTAAAAGTGTTTCCTCTCCCTTGAAGATTTCCTTTGTAACTGTGTCAGATCTTAGGCTTCGACAAAACTGTCAAGCATCCCAGACCAGAGGGATGGGATTTGCTAGGGGACGCTTCTTCCAGGATCTGAAATCATACCTCCCAGCCAGGTGCCTTCCTTCCCTGCCCCTTCCCTTCTTTCTGTGAATGTTTCCCATGTATCTATCCTTTACCAGGGACTGTGCATGACTCAAAGATGAGAGCAACACAGGCTTCACCCTCAGGATGCTTAATAATTCAGGGGGAAAAATAGATACACAAATAACCGACCTAAGGCAGAGAGCCGTGAGTGGTGTAAAACTAACTCACTTTTAGAGTTGGGAAGAAAGAGGTCATTTTGCATTTGTGGAAGCAGAAAGGATTGAGGTACCATATAAAGTTCAGTCTTGAAGGACAGGTAGGGGGAAGGTCATTTCAGGCAGGGGGAGTGACACGTTCAGCGTCTAGTGGTGGAAACTAAGTGTGCATGTTTGAGCAGCATGGGGCAGAGTCAGATCTCAGTGATGGGTGTGAGGGGAGGTGTTGACTAACTAGCTTGTCATAGCATGATTAAGGCTCTGTGGGTAGTGCCAGGACAAGGGGAATGGAGGCAACTTCCCCGGGGGGAGGAGCGGAGGAAAGGACCCACCCTCCTAGGTGAGCCTTACTCTCACTCTCAGCTCACTTGCCCCAGCCCCGGCCCCTGCCACACTCTAACCAAGGCGATTCCACGCCCCAAAATAGACAGGTGAATGCAACTCATAGTGATAAAATACATCAGGTGAAGGCATTTTGACTATCATTTGGAACAGCGATCTCTCCCTCTCCATTTTCCTTCTTAGGAAGTAGTTTATTGTTGCCCACTTTGCATGGAGAGCAGGATCTGCGAAGCGGATTGATTAGTAAGGCAGGACACAGCCAGACTGCACAGGGCTGAGTGTGATGATGAAGAGTTCTCACAAAATGCACCGAAGGCTCGTAGAAAGAGTGCTAGTGCTTGAGTGGCAGTTAGATACCTGGACAGGTGGGCCAGCAGCCTCGCTGGAAAGAAAACTCCCTGGATGAAGGGCCAAGTCTTTCCCCTCCACGCAGGTACTAGGGAGTCTCGTGGAGTGAGAGGCACAGTTAGAGAGACTTTTGCTCCTTAGTTTTCAACTTTTGAAATTTTATGTCTAGAAGCTATTCATTTACATGGATACTTTAAAAAAGCATCATTAGGGGCTTCCCTGGGGGCGCAGTGGTTGAGAGTCCGCCTGCCGATGCAGGGGACACGGGTTCGTGCCCCGGTCCGGGAAGATCCCACATGCCGCGGAGCGGCGGGGCCCGTGAGCCGTGGCCGCTGAGCCTGCGCGTCTGGAGCCTGTGCTCCGCAATGGGAGAGGCCACAACAGTGAGAGGCCTGCGTACCGCAGAAAAAAACAAAAAAAACTACAGGTCCCAGACTCAGACCACACCCTCTGAATGAGGATCGCCGTAAGGAGGGCTGGGACCGACTGATAGAATCCATAATTATGTCATCTTCTGAAATATATTCTGTGAAAAGGGTTCTCCTTCTTTGCCGAGTACAATCTAAACTCTTAGAGGCCTTCACGTTCATGTTCTTCCTGAGCAATCCAAATATTTGGCTTTGTGGTTTAGTTTATTCATTCAACCAATATGCCTAGCCTTGCGCTGGGCCGTGGACATAACAAAGCTGAAAGGGCACAGCCCCTGCCCAGGAGCCCACGGTTTGTGGGAGCATCTGCAAACCAACCATTGTTCAAGGTATGCTCAGGGGGCCTCTGCTCTGAGTTTGAGACCTATGGGGAACCGTAGAGGTTGACTTCTGTATTTGCCAAGTTCAGCCAGGAGGCCAAGTCCATTAGAAGACAACATGCTTGGAGGCTGGAGACTCGGCTGTACCACCCCCATCCCCCCTGCCCCCTCTTGGTCACAAGTTGGCCAGCTTATTGTGCAAGGGAGCCCATGTGATGGTCCTCAAGGTGCAGTGACTGGTGGGTCATGTTTGAACACACAGGCATTACCTGTTCTTCAGGTTCATACATATTGTGCACCCACAGAAAGTTTCACTTAAATAAGGACACTGTAGCTCTTGCAAAGAGTGATTCTGTTTAACAGGATTTCCCTGAGCATTGCTTTATCTGTTTCGTAGAGAGAGATCTTTAGAAAGAAGGAACAAGGTAAACTCAAAGAACTACGACAAGGATATCAACTTCGGATTACAAACCTTTTGTCAATAGAAAAGACATTCAGTTCTGCCTTTGAAGAACTGCCCCCATTCTCTCTTCTATTAGGCTGAAGACGTACTCTGGTAGACTCTTCATCAGAGGCACGTTATTCTATATTTGCATCGTGCTCTTCCCACACCTGGGGGAAAGCCCTGAGACCTAGCAGTGCAGTGAGTTGTGTACATGGGTGCACACACACGCAGGCCTCCTTGACTCTTTGACATCGCACAGCATCATTGTACATGCTGGTGTTCAGATCTGCATCCCAGGCCTGGGGGCATCAGCTCCTGCCGTGGCCGTTCACAGTGCTCACGGGATTTCTGCCCATCTCTGCTGCCAGAGCACCTGCTGACAACAAAAGCTATTAGGAACACTTGGCTGCTTTTAGAACATGGGGCTTTTTTCTCCTCTTTTGTGGAGAGCCATCATGTCGTATAAAATAGGTGTACATTTAATATCTGCGTGGTACCTATCTCTTGGGTGTGGCCTCTATTGCTTCATGGTTAAATTTTAGGCTTTTCTGGTGTTGCAGGACTTTCAGTCTGCTTTAGAATCCTTGGTAGGAGCAAGTCTTGGAGAAGAGCTCATCTGTTCATCTGTGGGGTAGCTGTGCCCAAGCTCATAGCCCTAGTTAATGGCAGAGCCAGGGCTTCGCTCTAGGACCCTGAGTCCTCAGTCTACCTAAGACATTTTATATTTTTAGCAGAGTTGCTTTTAATCCAAATTAGCTTGGTCCCATTCTTGACTTAGTTTTTACAAGACATATAAAGAGATAATAAATGAATACAGCAGAAAGCCTGAGCAGGGATGATTTTGAATTTAATTAATGACTGCTATTTTTCCTGAATATGTTCATTTCTATTCTTTACAGGGCCAAAAAAAAAAATGTGCTTTGTGTGTACGGTAATGTGAATCTCACATTCCAGGGCTTTTCATATGTGTCACAGGTATACACGGCCCTCTTCCATTTATATATATCTAAATGGTAGCCCTGTATGTCTGACAAAATATTTTGCATAGAAAGTATGGGGCATTCAGGGCTTCCCTGGTGGCGCAGTGGTTGAGAGTCCACCTGCCGATGCAGGGGACGCGGGTTCGTGCCCCAGTCCGGGAGGATCCCACATGCCGCGGAGTGGCTGGGCCCCTGAGCCATGGCCGCTGAGCCTGTGCGTCCGGAGCCTGTGCTCCTAAACGGGAGAGGCCACAACAGTGAGAGGCCCACATACCGCAAAAAAAAAAAAAAAAAAAAATAGAAAGTACGGGGCATTATTGTACTGAAGAGCTGGTATCTTTTTTGGAGTGAATGAATGCAAGTGTGTGTAGAGATTAGGTCTATTGTCTTTGGAAAGATAGATACAACTATTCCTCTCTTGAGTTGGAAACCAAATTAAATAATAAATACCAGGTGGCCAAAACAACAAGTGAGAAAAAGCAATTGGTTGAACAAAAAAGTGTCTTTATGTACCTTCTAAAGCATTCAAGGGATGGTTCCCGTATCTGCTTATTTGCTTTCAAAAGCAAATGCCAACTAGAGTCCCTGGCTTTTGCCCTCGTTTGTCCCCTCTGCTGACCCAGAGGAGGAGAGTGTCAGTGGCACAGCCCAGTGGCAGCCAACCAGCCAGTGTATCACAGGTCAGGGTAACAGTCAATGATTGTCAAACTGTCCAAATCCAAATGTGTGTTTAAAACAGGGCAGCGTTCGTGTCACACATATCTCTGAATGGCAGTTCTCCAGGATTTATTGGCGCTTGGTAACGAGCGTGTCCAGCTCATTCAGCAGAAGACCCCATCCTTCCAGGTCAATCCTCCGCTTTGGGCCTTTACAAGCTCAGTATTTTGTGCTTCTGATCCTGTCTAGTTATAATTGCTACCATCACACTCTGAGTGGGATTCAGACAATCTGAGGCATAAAATGCAAAGCTGCATTATTCTGAGGTTAGTGAACAAGAGTGGAGGCTGGATGGAGGAGCAGAGTCAAGCATGTTATATGCAATGTGCTGTCTTCACAAAGCATGCGGTAGTGAAGTTTTGTTCTGCAATAGTCTATGTTGGATGAAGGAGATAACTGATACATTAGATGCAGCTTTGGAGAGAGCCCTGCACCACTAAGCTGTGTGCCTGTGGGCGAGCCACTCATCTTCTCTGAGTCCTCACTGCTTCTTTGGGGAATGAGGGGAACAGGCCTAGGTGAAGGTCAGAGCCACTTTGAGCCTCATGTCACCGTATGCTGTGCCCAGTACCTCGCTGAGGCCTCAGCTCCTGGTTACCTCTGAAAGGAGGAAGTTGGAATTTACTTTTCCTCTGAGTGTCTTCCTTTCCTCTCCAGGAATCTGTTGAATTGCCCTCAGACTGAAAACTTGCCCTTAGTTAGGAGTGATATCGGGAGAGTTTTCATATGTTTTGTCCTGAGTGGTGTTTTACAAATGTATACTATCAAAAAAAAAAACAACCCTGTTCATGCCTTTCTTTTCTCTTCCACTGGAAAATTGCTATATGAAAGGTTATTGGGAGAAATGTTAAGTAATAATCAATCTGCCAGAGCATTTATGCTGGTTGATCATTGAAGGATAGGCACTTGCTACTGATTAAAATCAATTATTCACAGATATTAACCTGTTTGACCCTCAGGAGATGAGAAAAATTTTGGTAGGGTTGTTAATGTCTTAAAATTCCTGCGTATCAATAAAAACTGCAGGTGAGTTTCACCTTGGACCGTGGCAACTATTGCTAGGATACATTTTGAGACATAAAAGTAAGTACTGGTATATGTCTGTTGTCCAAATGACCTTGGGAAACTTCGTCCAGTGAATTCTAGGTTGCTTTTTGAAGGAGGGGAAAACATTGGGGGCAAATGCTCCAGAAGGAGCACTTCCTTTTTATGCTGCTTTTATATGCCACTTTAAAAATAAAAACAGAGCCAATAATGAAATATTTATGAGAAATTGCTACAGTGATTGCTGCATAGTTTGTAGCAGAATGTTGCAGTGCTCCTTATACTGAGAAAGTAGAACCTATTAGGTGTTGAGGTACAACAAGAAACGATTAAACCCAGATGCTTTCCTAAAATTATATTTTCAGTGCATTTATATGTCTGTTACAAACTGTGCTACATGCTAAAAATATTTTCCTTTGTAGGCCGAGGGAAATTTCAAACCACATCGAGGGCATCATAGATCAGATGGTTTTTCTTAAGAGTGTTAAGGGCATCCTGGTTGTTATCAGCCCAGACTTTACAATATGATATTATTTATGCCCCGAAGAGTCACAGTTCGGTTCTTAATTTCAGCAACTTTATTGGCATGAAAATGCATGGGAGCTAGGCCAGAGTCAATACATCAGAATGGAGGACTGAGACTCTAGGGGCACAAGTGACAAGGCGACTAGACTGGAGAGAGCCCCTTCATCCCTGTGGCCTGCTGCCCTGGGCAGAAGTCACCCCCCAGGTCCAGTGGCTCCTTTGGCCTTTGCTCCAAGCACTCCACCTCCTTTTCCCTCTGTGCTCTCTCCCTTTTCCCTCAGCTCTGCGTGCTGAAACTTCATATTTTGTGCGGCCAACCAAAGACACATTCTCTTTAAGACTCTTCTCGGTTGTATTTATTACAAAGTTGGCTTCTCCTGAGTTCTCACTGGTTCTCTGCTTCTCAAATTGTATTTCTTCAACACTGTCATTGATTTTGTAATTGAGGGATGTCTGCCTGGGTTTGGCATAAATACTTACAGTGAATTAAACTGTAAATGGGTAAATCCAAGAATATATAGGTAGTGTAACTCCCTATAGAATTGTATTTTTTATTTAATCCTTCTCCCCTCCCCACAGTGCACTGGGGTATACTATTTTGCCTATTAGAATATCCAGAATGAAAAAAGGGCTATCATTTTACTGAGTAGGTGCATTTTATTGAGTACGGTGCTCAGTACATTATACGTAATTGCTATATACTTTTTCTAGTCACAGCTCTCTAAGACTGACATCATTATTATACCCATTTTATAGATGAGGAAAAGCAAATCTGTCTAACTAGAAAGCCCAAGTTCTTAATTATTATATTGGTTTTAAATGCATGTAGCTACTATTAGGATTTTAGATGTTTCTGCATCTAGCACCAGATCGTGCTGGTATCTTCAGAGAAGAATGTAGAAATATCAAGTTTCATTTTACGGTCTTTCTGTAACAACAGTGGGCTTATTGTTTTGAGCGAGGTGGGGTCAGAAACAGCACGATCTCCTTTATAATCAGGCATACGAGGAAGACAACGTGCTCCATTTTGTCCACCAGTCCTTTGGGAAGGGACAGGCAGTGGTTTGCAGCGCCTCAGACGTGTCATATCTCTGCAGGCTCTGTCCAGTGGCATCGTGTCTGTGTGGTGGGTTTTTATTAGGATGTCACAACTCGATTATTTTGAGACCTTTCAAAGATTACTTAGGTTCATAATACGAGACCGGCGTTTGCTTCTGAGGGGAAAGAGGAAGGGAATTAGCATTTACTGGTCTACTTGGTGCCTCTCCCTTTATGCACCATCTCATTTCGTCCTCAGCACAGCTCTGCGAGGCAGGTTTCCTAAGGGTTGTGTGACATGCTCAGGGTTACATAGCTTCTAGATGGCAAGAATGGAGGGTGCCTAGGTCTAAGTTCTCAGGTGTGTATTTCCCATTACACGTGGCTTTGTACAGAGGTACTTAAGCCACATTCACAAGCCAGCGCCGAAAACAGCAACAGCATATTTGGTTGTACATTAGCATGATTTCCAGTGCCCTTGAACCTGAGAGCAAGGTAGTGAAATAGGAAGTGCTCAAACAGAAGGCAAAGCTAAAACAGACCACAGTATTTAAACTGTAAATTGAAATCCATAATTATAAAAACAATCAAGTGACCAGAAGATTGTTAGGTTTGAGATTCTAACGTACCTAATATTAGTATGAATATACATTAGCTGGGTGGATTCTTAAATTCTGCATATTAAGAGATGTTTATGAGTCTAATGAAGCTCTAATGTTCTTTGTGGTTCTTTTCCATCTCATACTACTGAGCACAAAAGCTGTGTTGTGTGCAGAATGGCTGGGTTTATCCCTACTAGAAAGAAGTTATGTTTGGTATCTAAAGAACAATGAGAGTTTACTGCCTGGCTGACCAATGGTGGATCAAGTTCACATTCCCGGGCTCCTACTCTCCCACCTACACATGCAGGGGGTGGAAGCAGAGCAAAGGGAGGGAGGATACCTCCTCTTTTCATGGGGAGAGAGAGAGAGAGAGAGATGTGAGCTCAGGATTTCCTAATATGGACACAGCTGGGCCTGTGTAGCATTAAACACTGATTTAATCCACCGCTGGAGGAAACATCCTACAGAAAGTAGAGATTAGCAGCCAATTAATTCTGGCCCTTCCCACTGTTCTTCTGGAACATCTCTTATATGGATCTAAATGTTTGGTGAACACACATTCTGGAAAATAGCTTTTTTCGTATATTATTTACATTTGGGACAGCCATCTCCCCCCAGTTGTGATGGATTTTGTTCTTCCTACACTGTGTGTGTATACGTATGTACGTGTGTGATCCTATTTCTCTACAGAGGTAGGATGACTTAGGCCCATTCCTCTTGTGACTTTGCAAATTGTGACTTCATGGGGTTCCTCTGGGAGACCAGATGATAGGCAACAGAGTCTGAGTGCCAAGATTTTTAAAGATAGAAATGTTGGAAAAAGAAAAATAGACATGCCGAGGGCCACAGACTCCAGGGAGCACGGGCACTCCATGTGCACACACTTACAGATACCACACCCATCCCAGTTTAGGGAATAACCAAAGGGACCCAGACGTGAGTATTTGCTTTTCAACCTAGTGAAATGTTAACATATAGGTTTGTGTTTTAAATTAGTGACTAATATCACGGGAATCCCCTGGTGGTCCACTGGTTAGGACTTGGCACTTTCACTGCCGGAGCCCGGGTTCAATCCCTGATTGGGATTAATAATAATTAATAATTAATAAATAATATAAGGCATTTTGCCAGAGTAGTTTCCCTGTAGCATTGGTGTAGTGTGTCTTTCCTAAACAAGGAAGCCCATTTGGTTAGAGCACGGTACCCAAGAAGACTCAAGCTACCCGGGTTGCGCTCTGTGTGAAACAGTAGCTTTTGCACGCAGCAAAGGGTCTTTTCCATTGGTAGCCACTGTCCTCTAATCCTAGCCAGCAATCTTCCAAATGCAAAATGCTTGTTTCCAGGGAATGTGTGGCAGCCATCAACATAATTAGAGCATTGTTCACAGGGGATGAGTGGGAAATACCACCTCATGTATACAGAATTCCAGGTCAGCACTAAAATCAGGGTCCCTGAAGACGAGGATCTATGCTCTTTCAGTCAGGATCCAGAATCATATTAACCAGGAACCTGGAAAAAACTCCAGACAGTCAAATATCCATCCATTCTTGCCTTCCTTCTGGGTAGTGTTGAGATCTTCCATTTCCACTTCTTTTTAATTCTTGTGTGTGTGTGTTGTGTGTGTGTGTGTGTGTGTGTGTGTGTGCGTGCACACAGGCACGCTTAAGCAATCTTGCCCTGAAGTTTATTCCTAAGAGTAAGCTATAGGAAATGCTACCCTAGGTCAGCCTGACAGCCCATCCTGTCCAGCTTTGTGTCTGCCATCTGCCCAAAGGGACTTATTGTAATAGAACACAATAGGTGGCTGTCCTCTGTGGCATTGACCTTGAAATTTAGATGTCTCTCAAACGCCTGGAATTTCTTCATAGTAACCTCTTAGAGATGGGTCATCATTAAAATGATCCAAACCAGTGGTTCTCAACACAGGCTGCCCATTGGGATCCCTGGTCGGGGAGGGGGGGACTTGTAAACTGACTGATGCCTGGGGCCCACTTTCGAAGATGTGAATCTAAGCGGTCTGGAGTGCCTCCTGGGCACTAGGATTTGTAAACCCTCCTGGTGATTCTACTGAGCAGTCAGGGGTTGGCAACAACTGATCTAAAACCACACCTCCATAATTTTATATTTCACCTGTGAAACTCTTTAAGATTATAGTGTCCAAGAATGTTAAGTGCCTGTAAAGAACTGCAGTCATATGGGGATTGAGGAGGATATACTTATACCTGTTTTCTAAAATGTCTGTTTCAATAGACCTTTATGGTATGGGATTATATTTTACGGGCTGTGTTTTAATGTATGGTTGATCTGATCCACATAATAAGCAAATATCTTAAAGCGAGACAGTCGGGCTAGATGTTCCCTAAGCTCTCATGCTAGAGTAGAAAGAACACTACATTTCCAGCCAGGAGGTCTAAGGGCCACACAGTATGAGATATTCAAAGCACTATACTTCCCTGAGACTCAGTCTCTTCATCCTGAACATGGGACAGTATGAGAAACAAACAGAACAGTCCATATGTGGAAGTGCTTTGTAAACTTAATCTTGTACAAAACTGGCCACTCTGGTTCTTTCTACCCGTTCTGAGGTTCCACGGTCTCTGATATATGTAGTACTTCAGCACTTTTTTTTGTCTTCAGGTCACTTTCCTCCAGCTTCTAGTGACGTTGTGTTGCTTCTTAGTTCCGGTAGTCTACACTTTTGATAAGTAACAACTGCCTTCTCTTGTAAGCACATCGCATGTGTCATTTGATCTTCACAACTCTATGAGAAAGAGGCTTAAAGAGGTCAGACAGCTAATATGTGGCAGAGCCTGGATTCAAACCCAGACAGGCTGTCTGCGCACTCTTTATACCATGCCGCCTTACCGCCTGGTCATACTAGTCTCCTGAGGACAGGGATGGTGTCTTATTCATCTTTGTGTTCACGAAGTTGAGTGCTCTGTTTTGCAGTAGGCAAACTCAATGTGTTCGTTAAGTGAATAACCCGTCTATATGTTCCTCTGGTTTTGATATCAAAAGTGATAAAATACTTGGTTGGTTAACATTTTTATATTAGTCCTCTGTGATGTTTGTATAGTAGTATATTTCTTTTTGGCTTTATTTTTTTAACAGTTCTTTTCCTCAAATTTTATAAATAGGGTATAATCATAAGTCCTTACCTTCTATACTTCACTTCTAAGTGTTAATGGAGCGAAATACTAGAACCATAAAATTTTTTTCAGACCCCCTTCCTCCCTCCAAAAGAGAAAAAGACATTTAAAGAAAGAAAAAATAAACCCAGAATATTTTATTTATTTATACTCCTCCTTGTTCAAAAGAGAGTTAAGCAAACTCTTAGAAAGCAAAATATAGCATGATAAAAGTAAATTAAAATAAGAAAACTGAAGCAATGTGAAAATAACGTTAGGAAAATAAGATGGGGCCAGGAATTACATTAGCATACAATATGTACCCCCTGAAGTTCCTATACTTGGCTTAATGTAGGGTCACAGAGCTTTCTAGAAGAAGGAAAAAGGATCAATTTGCAGTGTTCATGAGGTAAAACAAACCAGTTGCCTAAGTCCAGCTATTCCTGATGTTGATACTACGGGGAAGTTTTTCCTATGGGTCCTCACGGAAAATTACTATTTAATATAATAAACAACCATCTAAAACCATCCTTACGGTAAACACTGTGATGGATTTTATGGGTTGTTTTTCATAATGCACCTCAATAAAGGTTGATGGCTTCTTCCCAGAATGTAATGCGATAAAAGGAATTTCACAGAGCACCAGTAAGATGCATCCTGCACCAGCTGTGAGGTGGTCTGCCTTAACCCAAGAAAACCTTAGACTCTCCTGGGCAGGAGTTTTGGTATCCGCAAACTCTGTGAACCTGACAATTGGTGTGTTGGGTGGCTGTGCACCTTGGTGTATTTTTCTCTGGGGAGCCAGTAGTTGATAGCAAATGCTTCATCAGATTTTCAGAGGGGATCAAGAAATGGAAGAACTGAGCATGCTACCTCAGGCAAGCTGTGTAAAAGTTTTTGAGCAACAGTGAGTTCAGGGTTATGGTTACTAAGAGGAGAGATTCTGTCAGCCAGGTCACTGCGAAGCAAGTGTGGGATGGATTTCCTTTTTTGAAAACTATGCTTTATAAGGGCTTCCACTGAGAAGTTCATTTGGCAGGGCCAAAATCTTCTTCAGAAAGAAATTAGGCATTCATTCTAACATAAAGACAAAACGGGCAATAATACAAATTATAATTTTTCTAAAGTCAAATATAAAGATATCATAAAGGAATGTTACATTTTAAAATGAAAGAGCAAAATTTAAAGACATAAACATTGGCTAACTTTGCCCCTACTCCTTGCTTGTTATTATTTGCAACCTGAACTAACCTTGATTTTATTTCCAGACATGTGTAGACTCTTACCTTCTAATTTACCCTGAATATATGTTGGCTATAGAGCCCTTCGGAAGCCAGCAAAAGCTTCTGGACCTTTACCTTGTTTGGTATTAAAAAGTCTTTTGACTTCTCATAGTGGATAGTTTTCCCTCTGCTGTGCATAAGGGAGTATAATTTGCCATCTGAAGCTGTTCGGTCTAATTAAAGGGCTTCCCTCATTAGCCCTTTCAGCCTTCTGGTTGCCTAGGAAGGCATGCTGCTGCTTCTCATTCCTCTGGACTGTACCTCATCACCAAGCAGAGGCACACATCCATATTAACAATATGAAATTTGTAGCACTATCATTTTCCAGTGAAAGGAGTCATTTCAAGGAGTTACTTCCTCTCGACTAAAAAAAGAAAACAGAAAAAGGATTTTTCCCTCCAAAAGTAATCTCCAGCCACTAGGTTAAGTAATGCTTTTATTTTAAAAGCAATGGCATTTTCCTCAGCTTCTGAAATTGTCTTCAGCTGTTATAAACTGCTTTGACAAGAAAGTTTCTTAAAACATTTTTTTTAAAAAAACTTGCATCTCTACTAGACAAGCCATTTTTAAAGATATAATTAAAATAGAAGACATCTGTTTTTAAAAGATAGCTTTAAAGTGCTTTCACCACATTTTCAAAGACAGTTATTAGAGTATTCATCCCCAGCTACAGAATTCAATTTTTTAAAAAGTCGTCTTCTTCAAGTTTCACTGGGATCCTTCACTGGGGTCCCCTGATGAAGAAAGGTAGATTTAGGTGGACAAAAGGAGAAACGTGTTGAGGTTATATTGAACATGCTCAAAGAGAATTAATACTTTTCCAGGGTCATGAAATATGTTAATATTTCATTCCAGATTAAATTCAGCTCCTACCACCATTTTGGGATACAGTTTTAGTGAATAATATATGAGGGAATTAGGAACTTTTATTTCCCATTTCTATTTTTATTTTATTTTTTAAAAAAGGTCATTTTAGAAGTACCCTGGCAATGTAACTGAAAACCCATGGTGTCTCCTTTTTAAAAATGTATAATTCTGTGCTCTTTACAAATTAAGATATTTTAGTAGAGCAGGAGTTAATTAGAAAGATCTTCTTCTTAAGATTTTCCCCCATGAAATTTCATATGCCATTTATTCAGTCATTTATTCCTTTATCCTTCCATTCACTTACTTAACACATTTATTGAGCATCTACTATGTGCCAGGCAGTGTTTTTAGTGACTGGACAAAAATCAGGAACAGAAGGGACAGGATCTCTTTCTTCCTGGACCTTAAAATCCAGTCGGGGAAATAGATATTTGATAAATTAATAAAAAATAGTTATAATAGAACTGTATAACACAAGAGTGAACCCGAATGTAAACTATGGACTTTACTTAATAATGTATCAAATATTGGTTCATTAATTGTAACAAATTCCTGGCACTGATGCAAGAAATTAATAATAAAGGAAACTGTGGGTTATGTTGGCACATGGGAATTCTGTGCTATCTGCACAAATTTTTCTAAAAAATAATGTCTCAATAAAAATAAAACATTTTAGGGCTTCCCTGGTGGCGCAGTGGTTAAGAATCTGTCTGCCAATGCAGGGGACACGGGTTCGAGCCCTGGTCCGGGAAGATCCCACATGCCGCGAAGCAACTAAGCCCGCATGCCACAACTACTGAGCCTGTGCTCTAGAGTCCACGAGCCACAACTACTGAAGCCCGCGCGCCCTAGAGCCAGTGCTCCACAACGAGAGAGGCCAGTGCAATGAGAAGCCCGCGCACCACAACAAAGAGTAGGCCCTGCTCCCTGCAACTAGAGAAAGCCCGCTTGCAGCAATGGACCCAACGCAGCCAAAAATAAATAATTATTTTAAAAATTATTTTAAAAATAATAAAAATAAAAAATTTAAATATCTATAAAAGATAATTACTTTCAAGGAAATAAACAGGAAAACACAGTGGGATGACATAATTTGGATTGGGGAGTGAGGAAGACCTTTCTGGGGAAGTGTTGTTTAAGCCCAGCACTAGAGAATAAGTAGGAGCCAGCCAGGCAAAAAAGAGAAGGAAATGCATTCTCAGTAAAGCAAAGTGATACCATTTGAACTACCTTTGTAAATACCATTCTGGTTTCCTTGTGGAGAAGAAAGATTGAGGGGGTGGGTTTGGGGGGCAAGAGGACAAACAAGGAGACAAGTTAGTAGGCACTTAGAATGGACCACAGCTTTTGCTACCCACTCAGAGTCCTAGAAGAGCAGAGTAACAGTAGGATGTTTTCTTGCTCAGCTTGTGCCAGAAACCGTTAGATTCTCTGTGAACTGGGTGCTAGCAAGAAAGGAGACTGTCAATGGCACCGAGATGGTGTTCCCAGGTCTCAGTTCTTAAGATCTTTCCACTGGCTCAAAGGGATTTTTAGAATGAGGAACAATCTTGTGTGTGTGTGTGTGTGTGTGTGTGTGTGTGTGTATGTGTGTGTGTGTATTTGAGACCACAACCAGATGAAAATTATAAGGGGAAAAAGCTTTCAAGTACTAACTACCCAGCTGTAACAGCAGATTTTCATAGAAGTCTGTGTAAGGTTTAATTTGCAATAGTTATCTTTCTTCCTGCTGCTGGATTGTTGGAATTTACTTTGGTTTTTGTTTCTTCTAAGACATGTTTTTAAATTGTTGCTAAATCAGCAAAGAGGACACTTAAGAGAGGTCCATTTAGGCATGGCACTGTACATCAATATTGAACTGTTTGTATCAGGGAATCTTAGACATGGTGAATTCCCAAGAAAAAAAATTCTAGTGGGTAAAGGGAAATGTCAGTCAGTGATAGATTTCTATTGATTCTGGAACTGTTATTAGTAGCAGGGAAGCTTAAATAGTTCAAAGTTTTATTTCCATTTAAAATTAAGCAGCTCTGCAATTACATAATCCACTTCATCATTTGTAATTTTAACCTGCCTATATTGCTGTGCATTTGAGGCTTGCAAGACTATCTATTTTTGTGCATTTCGTTTACAGTAAAAAAATTGTATGTGATGGTTGTACATTATATATAAAAAGATTCGATAACACCTAGAAAAAATCTTTAGCAAACGAGCATGCATTTCATAGCACTTAGCTAATACCGGTTAATATGTTGATTTAACTCTACATAGGGTTTTTTTTTTTTTTTTTAAATTCCTGTTAACACAAACACCAAGTCAAGAATCTCCCGTTTGAGCAGTCCTGTTGTTTGTTTTAGGAAACAGAAGTGCATCATCAATGTAATTTTAAGTTAGTCCAGTTATGAATCTGGGATGAAGGGATAAAATAAAGTTTTCCACTCTGATGTCTCCATTAAGAAGCTCCCCTTTGTGTAAAATACTCCATGGCAAAGTTGCTTCTATTTAAAGTAGTGAGTTTGCTCTTGGCTTTGATCTAAAGCTTTTGATCTTGAAAGAAGGATGGAGTAGCAATAAAGAGAGGGCAAGACAGATTTTCTTTAAAGAAATGCGATAAAGTTAAAGGAATGGTCAACATCAGCAAACGCGAGTGCGACCCGACTCTTCTCCCAAAGCACTCACCCCCCAGGCTGGTTCAGCCCACTTCTGATGAGGATGGAAAGAAAGCCTTTTGGGGGTCGGCGGAAAAGACTGAGGGTATCTCACACTTTTATAAACTGAGTGGAAAGTTTACCCCTATTTATGAAGACGTATTGACCCCTTCTTAAATTCTGCTAGTCGCTTTGGAGGGGTCCACAGGCCGGGCAAGCGCGGCGCCGGCCGGGCTCACCCAGAGCGCGTTAGCTCCCGCGACGCGCGGGCGGAGCCCCGGGTTCGCCTTTCACGCGCTCGCGGCTTCTCCCCCAGGAGGTCACCTGCCACCGCCCCGGAGTCCGGAGGGGCCACTGGAAAAGGTCAACTCAATGGCGTCTAATCCATTCCCAGAGAAAACTCCATTAGGAAAGTTCCTTTCCCTCCGCGAAGGCCATCTGGACACTTAGGTTTCTGACCCGAAGGGCGAGTTCAGGCTGGCCGCGGGGTTGAGGGAGCTTTTGCCGCTAAGCCTTTTCGCCTGCCGGCGGGCAGCAATTCTGCTCCCACCGCGGTCAAGAAGCCCTTTCGCGGTACCCGGGGTCCCGCAGGCTTGTGGGCTGGAAAGGTAAGTGCGCGCGCCGGGGATCGGCCCGCGCGTGGGAGGGCGCGGGCAGGACGCAGGGAGGAGAAGAAAGATGTTTGCGAAGAGAACAATAACACAGGCGGAGCGCCGGCGGGGGTGGGGGCGGAGGCGACCTGCGGGGAGGGCGGCGCGGCCGCCTATACCTTTAAGGCAGGCCCCGCCCCCGCTCAGCGCCCGCCCGCCGCCCGCGCCGCCGCCCGGGCCCCGCGCTCGCCCGCCGCCCGCGCTGTGCCTTAGGTGTTGCGGGCCTCGAGCGTTCCCCGGTGTCCGGCGGGCCGGCGGGGCGGACGGCCCTAGGCGCGGGTTCCGGCGCCAGGCTCCCACCTTCACCTACCGCGGGCGAGGTACGGGGTTGGCGCGCCGAGTTGGTGGGGCGCGGGGGAGGGAGGCTGGGGCGGCTCTCGGGAAAAACTTGACTCTGTCCCCTTCCCCCGCAGCCGCTGCAGAGGGAGCTCCTGGCCGGGGCGGAGTGCGGGCTCGTGCGGCAAGTGAGCGCCGAGGTGAGTGCGGGCGGCGCGGTCCTTGGGCTCCCTCCCTCCCCGGGCGGTGGGTCGCGCGTTGCATCCCTGGCGCGGAGACCCCGGTCGGCTGCGTCGCGTGGCAGCGGTGGGTAAGATGGCCCTCGTTCGGGGGCTCTGGCTCCCACCGGCGCGGGGGCGGCAAATCGGGCCGATAACGGAGGGAGCGGCCGGGGCGAAGGTCGCGGCCTCGGCTCGCCGCAGACCCGAGGGCCCCCTGCGCTGAGGCGGCCCCGCGAGCCCCGAAGGGTGCCTGTGGCTCCCCCAGGTGAAGCCGAGGAAGGCTATGTCGCGAGGCTGTCGATCGTTTGTTTCTCGCGCTGAGGGGCGGCCCTCAGGATCCGTCGTTCTGTGTTTAAAATGCCCTGTGGTTTTTGAACTTCAGGTCGCCAAATGGGTCCGAGTGAACAGGAGACCCCGAAAACGGAAACGAAAGGAGACAGAAGAAGTGTTGGAAAAGGTAGGGGTCCCCGAAAGAGAGCACTGGATGGAGTTCTTGATCAGTCTCCCCGTCTGGCCCTGAATACTTGGTCGCAACGACAGAGTAGCTTTTTTTTTTTTTTTTTAAGTTTGCAGTAAACCTTAGATATACCTGGATAGTTCTATAGAAACGCTGGTTGATAATTCTAGTGACTTATCAACGTACTGTGTTCTCAGGAAGTTAGAATGACCCAGGATAGAGATTTCTTTCATGTTTATTAAATAGAGCGTTAGGACATAAGCGAGTTCCATTATTACATTAGACCAGTAGTATTTATTATGGTATTATATTATTATATAACTATCTCTAAAAAAGGGGGTTGTTCTGAATAAGTCACCCACAGTATCAGGTTTCTCTGCTTGGTCGTGACAGAGACAGTAGCACACTCATTCATTTAGACTTTAGAGTACTCTGAAAAATGGAGAGAGAAAATGAAAGAAGTGTATTACTTTTGAAACACTAGGAGAGATTTTATTTACTAATGCAAATGAGAAGTTTGTTTTTCTACACTTAGAATTTCAGTATGCTACTTTGCAGAAGTTTGGACTACCTGTTTTCTCCTGAAATTGTGTTAAGTCAAAACTTGATTTGTCATTGTAATAAGTAATACGAAATAAGGTAAGTAGTCTGTCGTTTCCTGAGTGATTTCATTGAAAACTCTCAAAAGTGAATAACGTTTTTACAAACCTTACAGCAGATATGATTTTTGTTGCTTTTGCTTTAATTATTTTACTGTTTTTTGATTCTTGAAAGCACCAAGGGATTAAAATAGCAGTGTGTTGTTTTTCTGCTGCTAGAATGTATGATGAATCACTTCTGATTCTGAAGCCAAATTCTTGCTGATAGCATTGCTGCCAACTTCTGTGATGTGTTGCCTTAGTATGGGCATTGCAGTGTCCGAGAATGTGCACAGAGCACATCGTAATGAAGGTGATACCAAAGTTTCAGAGTGCATTTAAGGATACCAAGGGCAGCTTCTGAGAGAATTACAAAAAGAACTGGCCTAGGAGTGTAGTCATTTGTAAGGAGTCATCCAGTGTGTGAAGAGTGTGACTCTTTAAACCAAGAGTCACGTATGTCACTTCAGTTAAACAGTAATAGAAAAAGTTGTCATTTTGAATGGGCTTGAGTTTTCTGACCATACCTTGACATGCCATGGTAGGTCGTGTTTGTTTAACTTTCATGGTCTAGGTGTTTTTAAAAATGTTTGTGAGGTGATGGATAGATGAGATCATAAAATGTCCAAAGAAGGAAAAAGAATTACGGCTTATTTAGTATTTTAAAAAATAGTTTTTAGCTGTTATTTTTTTAAACCCAAAGTAAGATTACCCAAGCACACAATGTATCATGCATAAAAGAAGTGGAAGCCCTTATCTTTGTGGATTACCAGCTACCATCACTACCAAAATCTGAATTTGAAGTAACCGTTATCTGTGACACCCAAGACCTGACCACTGCCTTCTGAGAATGAGAAGGGTAGGGACTGAGGATTTTGCCTTCCAGGAAAACTGGAGTTCTTCATTGAGCCATTTCTCCTTGAGAGAGGCTGTTGTGTTGGAGCTTATGGGGAGGACGCACTTTTGACTTTTCTTAGAAATTGTGGGCAGCAGTTTTGAGGAGGACGTGAAAATGAAGTGGGTTGAGACCATCATGCTGAGCTTCCTTTCCAGGAATGGAGCTTAAAGCTGACTAGCTTTGAGGGTGGAGGTGGGCAGGGCAAGAAGGTGGGAAATTTCAGAATTGTATCAGACAGTATTAATTATCAGCGTCTCCCGTCTCTCCTTCTGGTTCTGCACAGCGGCTGAGCCCTTTGCCCACTGTTTTGCCTCTGCCGCACCTGGGAGAGAGTTTGGAGCTCACTGAGGCAAAGCACATGCAATATTTTCAAGGGCAGGGTTTAGAAAGGGGGAGCGATCAGCTGCCAGGGGCATGAGAACAAGTTCTGAAAGGCACAGAAGCTACCCTGCAGCTGGTAGCCGAGGTGTGTCCTCTGATTGCCCGAGTGTCTATTCCAAAATGCAGATCAAATTCTGTGCTTATGGGTATTCAGATAGGTCATTTGTTAACTTTTTGCTGGGATTTGAACCTGTTATTCGTAGGAATGTAGGTAGTTAACTTACTATTGAGCTTAGTAAGTTTTTTTAAATGTTTGCCATAGCAGAAGTCAGTTTTTCTTTTTTCATGCGTTTACTGTTTTTCTGCAACGTTAGAATAAAACTATGGTGTTTTCTGCTTTTATTCATTTGTTGTAACTGTAAAATAAGAATATGAGTTTTAGTCTTTTCTGGTTGGTTATACATTTAAAATCTAGCCATTGCTTTTATTTGCCTACTTTGTCTTTGCCCCTTTCTCTCCCTCCTGCTGCGCTTTCCTCCATCCCATAAGTCTGTATTTGCACCTTCAGGCCTCAGGCAGAATTCATCCCTGATGAGTGAACTTGTGGGATGACTGGTCTGTATTTAACTATGCTAGGGTCATAACATTTTTTCTCTGATTTTTACTGACCTGCTCGAGGAAGGAAAACAGAAAGCAGTGGTGCAAGGCCAGAGTCTGAAGAGGGGCATTTGGTGAGGAGTTAAACGTTAAAGAATGGAATCTTACAGGAATGATTATTTCCCCCCCTTAAAATCTTGAAGGCGCTAAGTGGTAGGCATAACCTGGTGTAACTTGAAATACTAGTTGAGGTTTTCAGTGAACTCAGAAGGAGAAGCAAAACAAACTTATACTGTGCTCAGCTGTGGGTTAAAATAACGAATAATGAAATAAAGTAAACTGGGTGAATGAGAGGTACCACCGGTAAAGTGATTTAAGATGCTCTCCTGGCCTTTCCTGGCCTACTGCTGTGTTGTGTCATTCCCACCCACCCACCAGATAGCTCTACTGTCTCTCTATGCTGTCTTACGGATTTTCGTTTCTTGTCTTTTCTGTAGATGCGTCATTCTTTTGTCTGCATTTTCTCCTATTTTCTCTGACACTTATTTCCATTTTACTTTATGTTTTAGCCCTTTTTCCACTGGTGTAACTGAATTCCTTTACATTGTTGGTTTTTTTCCCTTCGATTTTAGTTACAAAACTCACCTCTCTTTTGCTTCTGGTCCTCAGGTATTTTCTCCTTACATTCTGATATTCCTTTTTCACTATTTCGAGTTCCTTTTATTTAGTTTGAATAATTTATGCAACAGAAAGGCAAGGGGAATGTGAACAACTATACAAAGAACAACTAGGATGAATGGATCAGCCTGCTCTGCAAGGGGCGGGTCAAACAACGGCGATTGCCACAGTGAATTGTATAATGTATATTTTTAAAAATAATGTTAATAGATTTTACTAAATGACTACTGGTTTTGGAAGAACACACATTTTTTTTCCTGCTTTTATTTTTAACTGGTTCAAAGTTAAATACAAATTATCTTATCATATTGAAAGATTAAGGACTAATATAATGTTCTTATAAATATATACTTGATAATACAGCATTTTCGATAATTCTTTAATCAGTATTCTAAGGATTATATAATAATTTATGAAATCATATATTTGAAGAAAATATCTGACTGGCATTATGATTTTTTTAGAGGAAGAAAATTCCAATTTTCATATTTGAAAGAAGTACCTTTTCTACTTTATGCACATCTGAAAATAGAACAAATTTTAAAAATACTAATTTCTAGTCATCAGTAAGTAATATGATGTCAGAAGTACTCATTGGCATACTTTCAAAACATTGAAAATTCAACAATACTAAGGTTTGCTGTTATTATTAACAAGAGCTCCTTCATGTGTGTCTGTTTACAAGCAAGTGTCTTGCTGAGGGTAAGATTGGCCTCTGTTATGATTAGTCATAAGAAACGCTAGGTGCAAATGGTCTCCAATAAAAGCACCCTTTAAGGTTACCTTAATTATTCTTTTCTGCCAGAACCTGAAAAATAATACCCGTAAGCATAAAATTGTTTAAAATTTGGTGAAGTTTTCCTTGAAATATTGAGCGAAACATGAAAATCTAGAAAGATGGTTGTGAAACTGGATTCATAGCATTTAGCGGCCATTTTAGTGGGATCTAAATGGTAAATTCTGTTTTCCGAGTCTTTGAGAGAAAATACTGGAACTGTTTTCTTTGTGACAGTATCCTTCCTAAATTCTGGACCATTTTCACTCAGCTTTTTCATTTGTTCTTTCCACGCGCTTGATTCTGAACTGAAATCATTGACAACCTTGATAATAATTCACAGAAGATTTTTTAAATCCAACTTGGCTGATGCATTTTGCCACATTTATTGCTCCTTTTAAAATTTTACACATTCTAGGAGAATGTTTTTATTACAATTCTGATATTGAAATATTCAAAATGATAAAGGTAGGTACACATCTTAAACTATTTAATAAAGTGCTTTACTGCTATTTGTCTTTTGTGACAAAGATCTGTTTTCTATTTGGTTTATGATTTCTGGAAAACAGTGTTTAAGACTAATAAAAATTTTCTGTTTTTTTCCTTGGATCTCTAACAGCAGTCGGCAACGGTGTTAGGCTTGACTCTGCAGCTCTTAGGATTCAAAGCTTGGCAAAACGGCACAAGATGAATTTAGGGAGTGCTGAACCAAAGGGTCCCTTCTCTTTATAGGCACTACCTGCATTTAGCAAAATGGTAGGTGTGGGCAGCCACTCTTCTGTAACTGAGGCAGCATTCGTGTTGAGTGGTTTCCCAGGCACTGGTGCCCTTTCCTCTTTTCGAAAATGCTCTTGCCATGTGAGAATTCATAACTAGTCTACATTTATATAGCTGTAACCTCTTACAATAGCTTCATTGATACTTGATCTCGTAGAAAAGCTTTATGGATTCTAATGAGTCACAGCTCTTGAGGCACCAGCCGCCCTCTCTTACGCCTTCCCTATCAGTGAGTGGCTTTGTGTCCTCTGTTGTACTGATTGTGCCTTTGGATGACGACTTACTTGAGTGATAGGAGGAGGCAGAATAATTTATTAAAAATAATTACAAAGAAACCAAACAAAAGGGGGAATTATAGCACTGTTAGTATGCAATTCGTTATTTTATTGCTGAAATATTTGGAACTCAGTCTTTTTTGTGCATCTCCCTCTTTTCCTTGTAAATCCCTAACAAATACATAACTTATTAAATTTTCTGTACCAGGTCTCAGGTTAGATCTGGTTTCACAAGATCTTGGTTGGTTGTTTGTTTTTTTTTTTTTCCCCTTAGCTGGACCAAGGAAGAATTGCTGATAAAATGTATTTTTGGTAGCCTCAGGAAGGAGGTCTGATCTGTATAATTTTATAGGATTAAATTTTCATCGATTTCGTAGCTTTTTCTTAAGAATCTGCAGTTCTTTAAAGAAAAGTGAGAATTTTGAGTGTACTAAAATTTCTTCCCATTTTCAACTGGCATGATGGGGAAAATTTAAAAGTCATCCACTTACCCTCATGTACTTATTCACATATTTTAAAAAGAATCTTTGAATGGAACTATTACTGTAATAATAGCTGACACTTATCATGTGTCAAACACTCTTCTCAGTGCTTTACATGTATCAACTCATGTAACTGTACCATTAAAGTAGTTTCACAAAATAGCAATATGATATGTCAGATGCTTTGTGGAGGTAGATGAGTTATAAACAAATCGAATAATTGTTGTGGAAAAGAATGCTTTGGGCAAGACTTAAAAATTCTTTTTAACCCAGGCTATTGACATTCCTAGACCACCAACATAAAGCATACGTTTCTAAGTTAGGAAAATCTCAACCAGCATGTATTTTGGAAACACTTGAAAGTGTGCAGATAATTACACCATTGTTGATTTTAGCAGATTTGATGCCAGCAGCCGTCAACTCTTATGTGCCGTGAGAGATGAAAGCCATTTTAATATAAAACATAAGAGTTTGGCTAGAAAAGGGAGGCGGGCAGAGGAAATTTTTGTGACTTTTAGTTTTATAGGAAGCATTAGTTACATTCCTGTGACAGAATGCTTTACTTGGCAATCATTCTCATCTTAGGCATTTTAATGAGCTGCTGTTTTGTGCCTGGTATCATATGGCACTAATAAGATGCATTATTTTAGTAGCACCTACTGGTGTCAGTGTAGTTTAGGGCCTGTCATTGTTTCCATTAATCTTCTATTTTAGGAGGCCGACACTAGCATGTGTCTTTAAGTCTAGCCAACATGTATTTCATTTATATTTCTGGGTCTCTGCACAAAGGAAAAATGACACTCAAGCCTTGTGTTTCCAGTACTTAGAAAAGGACCTGATCACATACAGCCTCAATAAATATTTGTGGAATGAATTAGATGAGTGAATCTCACAAATGGTACCTTTCTATAAAGTTATACCTGGCTTTTGCATTTAAAAAAAATTTAATGTCCAGGTTTTTATTTTGTTCTCTAATGACGGAGGTTTCCATTAAAGCACATTTGGTAGAGCTTTCCTGGCTGTCGTGGGTCATCTTTTTCATCTCTTCTATAAAGAGAGCTCAGAGCCAGGAAGACTGACACTGATCCCAACTCTGCCACCTAATTATGTTCCGTAAGTTTGTCGCTTGACTTTTGCTTTCATCTGAAAATCCTTTCATTTAATAGGCCAGTTAAGCCAATTTGTATTAATTATAAAATTAATATTTACAGTTTTATGATACATTTTTTTCTCTTTTGTCCATTTTTTGGCATTTAGGAAGGCTTGTATTTTTGTTCTAATGGTTACTTTGACATGATAACACATTTCTGCCTCTTGTCCACTTTTTTTTGCTCATGTGTATTGATTTCCTGCTGTGAGCAATAGTAAAATTAGATACTAACCTTTTCTCGCCCCACCCCACTCTGTCTTCCATCCTGTGACTTGAGGTGTTACCTTTTAGCTTCCAGGTAAATACCTATGACACAGTCAACAAACTAATAGTATTTTTCATATAATCTTCCCGTCCCCTCTCCCCTTTTTGATAGTTGTACCTACAATGTCAGAGGATGTAACCATTACATATTATACTGTATCCTTTATAAAATCACTTAGTTTTAATTCTGCAAGTCCATCTATATTTAATGCTCATCACCTACCCTTGTATTGATCTTCAGTCAGTTTGGTTTTTTGAAGCTGGTTTTACAGTGGATTTCTCAGGAAGAGCTTGGGGCAGCAGTAGTTCCTGAGTTCTTGTATGTTTATAAGTTTTTGTTCTTTATACACGAGGGTCAGTTCAACTAGACATAAAATCCTTGGCTCATATTTTCTTTAAGTATCCTAGATATGTTCCTTCATTGTCTTGCATAAAGTTTGACAGTGGCCTCATTTCTTTTCCTCAGAGTGACCTGGTTTTTTCTCCTGGATGCCCAGATTTTTTTCTGTAAATTCCCCCAATTTTTCTTTAATATAACTCATTGTTGGTCCGTTTTCCCAATTGTCACTTGCTTTTGAGCTTTATTTTCTTCATCTGTAAAATGAGAATAATGATAACTGTTTTTGCCTGCTCAGGGAGTGGATTTGAAGACCAAATGAGATACCGTATACAAAGTGCTTTACGTTTATTTTACTTTCCTGTTACCCTTTAAAATGCCTTGTTGTCAGGAACTTTAAAATTTACAGTACTTCATTTTATAGTCAATCGGATTTGAGTTGGCTTTATATTTGTGAGAAATCTGAAGTGGATACCCTGAAGTCTTCTGTCTGTATTCTGGCAGTGAATAAACTCACCCTGATCCACTTGGTAGAATTGCTGGCCTAAAAGCACTGGTGCTTTTTGAAAGTATCTCATTTAGAAAACTCCATCTCCATTGTATTCTTCTCATACTCTTTCCTGTCATATGTTAGTTTCCCACACAAAACTCTGGGGTTATGTGATTTTAGTTTATATGTGCATAAAACAAGGCAGAGGAAAAAAAGTTAAAGGACTCTATTTTTTCAGATAATGAGGAGAGCTGAAAACCTGAATCAGTCTAATCAGTCGACATATTTTCTTAGATTTGTTGTATATAAGGCCCTGTGTAAGAAGCTGCTGGAAAATGCCAAAGAAACAGGAGATGTCATTTCTGGCCATGGGAGATAAAACACACAACATATCAAAGATCATTTACTACAAGCTAGCATGTGATAAATAAATCTAAACCAATGTAGCACAAACTAAGGATATGAGCATATGATGCATTTTACCTGAGGCTACCCTGGACTAGAGTTTCCATTCCTGGGCCTTGTTTTGATAAAGCAGCCCTGTACACATGCAGGCTGGAAGTTATGGTGGGAAATGGAGTAATTGAATTAACTGAATCCATTTTAATGCTTTTACCTGATTTGTAAGCACAGATAGGGGTTTGATTGACATACATATAAATAGTGTTAGTGTCTTTATTGAATATGTGATTTTAAAAAATAAATCCATCCATGTTTTGCAAGTAAGGCTGGAACCCATCATAAAAATTCTTCTGACACTTATGAATCAGAATGATTTGGAAACCCAAGGCTAGAAATGTAATACTGTTTATGATTCTGTGTAATGCATTCCTTATTAAATTCTATATTTACTTAAAGTATTTATTTACTAACTTCATTGCATATCCACAACACATAAAACAAATGAGTAAGGAGTAGGGAGTACAAAGATGAATGGAAAACAGTCCTCAGAGAGTTTACAGTTGAGATGTAAAAAACTAGAAACAGAAGAAAACAGAATTGAATGAAACCTGTATCAGAGGTACGTTAGGTATGCATACAGAGCAATTTGGATCTCATAAGGAAGGGAAGCCATATCACTTTGGGCTATTTGCATTATCCACAAGCCTTGTCCAGGCTAATAGCAGGAAACAAATATTTGCTCCAGTTCATTCAACTTCTGTTATTTTGTAGAATTGAGGGTGCCATAATTTCTGTTCTCAAAATTCAGATTGTCTTCATAAGCACATACTGAAACTGTGAAGTCGGTATAGTTGACCCTTGAACAACTTGGAGGTTAATCCAGGTATAACTAGCGTACAGTGAGTCCTCCATATCTGAGGTTCCTCCACATCCCTGGATTCAGTCAACTATGGATCATGTAGTACTGTAGTATTTACTAACGAAAAACATCCCCATGTAAGTAGACACATACACTTTAAACTCACATTGCTCAAGGGTAAGCTGTATTTCTCTTTGGCTCACTAATGTGAAATCAAAGTGCTGCAGCAAGTTTAGGCTACCTCTGAACTTGAGGATGTAAATTTTTCATTCTATTTCTCTATTTTTTTTCCTTTTATTTGCGTCTTTCAGTTTTGGGTTTTTTCCTTCCCTCTAAATATTTGGTTTCAAGGCAAAATGAGAAATGAGAATGTTTCAGAGTTAGGGGTGGTGACTTCAAGTTCCAGAGCTCTTCAGAGTTGCCCCCTCTTGTGATTTTTGGATGTTGTGTTCTCTTATTCAAAAAGTATTCCACGTGTTTTCAACACCACAGATGACCTCTTTTTTTTTTTTTAACAGTATTTTAAAGAACAGTTATATACCCCTTTTATTTTTTGGTGATGAGAACAAATGAACTTGTGAGGTAGGCCACAAAAATGGCATTAAGTGTATAACCAAATCATTGATCATTTTATGTATCTTTCTATAAATCAAACAGGCATTTTTTAAAATAAGGAATACCATATTTATTTTTAATATTTATTTATTTGTTGACTGTGTTGGGTCTTAGTTGCAGCATGCAGGATCTTTCGTTGCGGTGCGAGGGCTCTGTAGTTGTGGCATGTGGGCTTAGTTGCCCCACGGCATGTGGGATCTTACCCCGACTGGGGATCAAACTGCGTGCCCCCTGCAGTGGAGCGCAGAGTCTTTACCACTGGATCGCCAGGGAAGTCCCTGTTCTTTTTTATTATGACGTATTCTGTTGTGTGGACGTACTACATTTTGTTTATCTATTATTGGTTGATAGATGTTTGGATTTTTTGCAGTGTCTGGCTGTTAGCATAGTGGTTTAACTATCTTCAATGTAGACCTATTCCTCTTGGGTAGTTACCTAGGACCGGCATGGCTTGGCCTTTTGGTAGTTGTATGTTTAATTTTTAAGAAACTACTAAAAATTGCCACCAGCAATGTTTAAGGTTACAGTTTCTGTGCCTCCTCATCAGCACTGGGTATTGTCAGATTTCTTCTTTTTTTTTGGTCAGATTTCTTTACATTAGCCATTCTCATGGGTATTAAACCATGTTTTTTATACTTAAGGCTTTTATTTCTTGTGAGGATCTGTAAGTATCTAGATAATCCTAATAAACTTTTGTCCTCCATTTTGCAGATCAGAAGGCAGTAGTGCAGTAAATGGAAAATCTGAATGTCTCCCCCAAGATCCCCAAATGAGTCACTGAGCCTAGAGTCCTCATGTGTCAGTTGGAGTCGCCGTGACCTACTTTTGTTCCGACTCTTGTCTCCCTGTGACTCTGGTCCTCCTTGTCCACATAGCCTTGTTAGGTGTGCCTTTCTTTTGATCTTTGTAGAATGATCCATTCTTGTCTCTGGAATTTTGTCTGATGAAATCCAGTTGTTTTCTGCAGAGGGGTGCTAATGTCTTGGAGAGGTGACCCTTCCTGAAGTATGCAGATCTTGGGTGGCTTGCAGACCTTGGGTGGCTTGGGCCTGGCTCCCAAGGTGGACCCCTGATGACTGTACCACCACGTGTCATCCTGTCAAAGAGGCTGGATACTCGTCTTGCCAGAGCCTTGTGGGAGTTAAGTGAGGTGTCTTATCTAAAACAGCTGGCACTAACGAAGCGTTTAGTACATTTTGGAGCACCTCTTCAAATAAGATGGTGGAAGACTGACTACCTAATAGGATGTGGATAGACACCATTCGTTTTTTTTTTTCCTTCTCCACAGTAGTGAGCTAGGAAAACATTCTTAAATTTATTTATAGACCAAAAAACCCAAAAAAACAAGAACAACCCCCCCACCCCCAAACCAGCCTTGATTTCTTCCTGTAATTGTTCTTTGGTTGGCAGCACATATAGCGGTAGTACTCATACAAGTCTGTATGTTTTGTCTCTATCTTTTGACTTTATTCAAGAAGACCGGTCCTATTCCTCAGCACTACTCTACAGTTTCATTTGCATCTCTCTTCAATTTGTCTACTACAGTATAGTAAATTGTCATTGTTGTTGTTCCAAACAGGAAGCTCTCAAAGTGCTCTTCAGGTTGATAAGATTTCTGTTCTAGCAAAGCTCCATTTTAAAATCAGTCTATAATCATTTTTTGTACTCAAGTCATTGCTTTTATTTCTTTTCCCCAAACTATTATGATTTGAAGTTCCTTTAAAGGCTGGTGGAGCTTATACAAATATGCGCTAATGAATGGCACTGAGTATTGGGCATACCTCCTCCTCTTTTGTCGTTTTGCAGTATATTTTTGGTCTAAGGGGAAGACTACCTCTGTTACCTTTCACTAGGCAGGGTTGCATTGTTCAGTTTATTTCCTGACAAAAAGTGAATTCTAGTACAGGTAGTTGTCTTGAAATGATTATATTCTCTAAAATAGTTCTTGGTCATCTTGAGTTTCTAACATAGTTTAGAACGTAGTTTTTGGATCTGTGGAAATAATCATCGTTATGTAGTGCAGCTGCACAGAACATTAGAAAGAACTAAAAAGTTCAGGTAACTTAAAATAAAATCACCAGCTAGGAGCTGTCTAAAATACCTGGAAAAATGATAAATCGAGCACCTGGAGGAGTGTGCTAGTGAATAAAATGTTACGAAAGCTACTCGAAGTCCTTGACACTTGGGTGTGCTTGGCCGCAAGAGTGAACAGAGTGGGGAGAGCATCTCGTGGAGAGCTCAACAACTCACGCTTCACTTCAGCGCTTCATTTGGAATGCTGTACAGGACTGGAGTTGTTAGACTGGGGGAAGGCCTTATTGCTTCTCTGACTCCAACCCTTGTTTTACATGTGAGAACATGGGGGTCCGCAGTGCTGGCCTGGGACCAGGCCCGGCTCTGTCCCCCCGTGCTCTTTTCAGCTGTCTGCCAGGGCAGCTCCTCGAAGTAGGAGGTGGGGAGCAGCTTTGGACGCTGGGCCAGGAGAAACGTGTGCAGCTGGTCTTTGTCGTGTTCTGGGGCACAGACACCTGGGGGTGGCAGGAAGCAAGGTCTGGGAGACTCAGGCTGCCCCTCCGAGGCCACCCCTTGTGGCCTAGAAACTCGTCCAGAGTGAGGGCCTTTTCATGGTTTATGGAGGACTCTCCCATCCTGGCTTGGTTAGGTGTGGACTGGGTCAGATCTTGAAGGCTCAGGCCTTCCAAAGAGTGGGTAAGACTACGAGGCGAGACAGGTGTCTTCAAGGGTTGGTGTGGAATTTTGCTTTTCATATTAAGTTAGTAAACTTTACAGGGCATAGGTTATTTGAGGTTTTTGTGATATTTGTCACGGACCAAACAACTTTGACATGAAAATGTTTTTGCTGTTTTTAGTCAAACAATAGTGTGACCAGATAGCAAGCCATTTTATTTTGGAATGCAGTAAAGGTACTCTCACAAATGCCTTTTCTTCAGTCTGTGCAGATATTTTTAAATATATACATTATAATTTTTTTCTAAAATGCATGGCTCCCTTCATGTTTAAATATATTCATACCTTGATGTATTGCAAATTTAAAGTGAAGTGAAGTTTTTCTGTAATCTTTCTGAATTGGCTATTTGCTTATAGGCCAAATGAAACCAACTCTACCCCCAAAACAGTATTAATAAATGCTGAACTTGGGTTATAAAAGGTTTAGTCCCCCAGATCTCTGTGTACTGTTGGCAGGACGAAGTGAATAGGAATATTATGGTTTGCGGAAGAAACTGCTTGTGTGTTTTCTGCGATACAGCGGGCAGATAGTGTCTCAGGTGGGCAGGTGAAAAGAAAAGGTAGGTACTGAGCTGCTTCAGACTTGTCGAAGGCGCCCTTCCCTTCGTTCCCATCAAAATGAACGCTGCTGGAGAGAAGGCACTGGATGATACTCCCGTATTGCCAACCCTGGCATACTTTGAGTCTGTATTAGAGATTAAGTCACTGGCATGGCCAGCAGTAGCATTACCTAATCGTAGAGCACCAGGTTATCGTAAGATGAATCTAAATGATGCTGAACTATCTTCCATCAAAGGATCACTGATATACCACTGTGCATGTATAGCTTGGGTGCGTGTGCATGCAGACACACACACTTTAACCATTTCATTGGCCTTTTACCTCTGAGCCGGGGAGGTTTTGGGCTGAGACTGTGACCACTATCTCCCATCTTGGAGGAAAGCTGCAGCCGCTATTTCCAGAACTGGCGCTGTTTGCGTCTGTGTCTGCCTCTGACTCATGCTTCCCTAGAACTGCCCTGGGCATAATGCAAAGTCATTGTCATCATGAGCCTTCCTAGGGAGAGGCTCAGTGGAAAAAGTGAAGGTGGAGCAAACCTGGCTCCAGAACAGAAGGTGAAAGATACGTTTTTGTTTACTTTTGCTTAACTTCACATTCGATTTTTTGGGGAAGTGCTATAATCCTGATGAAGTTCAAGATAAAAGAAGAGGAAATCTGACTTGTTGCTACAAGACTCCTTGCTCTGGTGTTCAAATTCTTGAACAGGACAAGGACAAGAGAGTAAAATAACCCTAAGTGATTGTTGTAGTTCTTGAACATGTATTCATAGTTGCTCGGTTTTTAATTTTTTTGTATCAGACCTGTTTTACAATCATACACTGTTACAGAGAAGGGGAGGGGAATGTATTATAAATATATTTGACCTGCAGTATTCTTATTACTTGTCTTATTACTTGTCTTTAAAGTGATCGTCCAATAATCTTGGAGGGTGAGACACATCGTTTAAATGAGGGTTAAAAATAAAGAAGTATATCTGTTGTATTCTTGGTGGCACTTTTTCCTGTGAAAAACTGTTAACAGCATATTTAAAAATACTTCCTTTTGGGCTTCCCTGGTGGCGCAGTGGTTGAGAGTCCGCCTGCTGATGCAGGGGACGTGGGTTCGTGCCCCGGTCCGGGAAGATCCCACATGCCACGGAGCGGCTGGGCCCGTGAGCCATGGCCGCTGAGCCTGCGCGTCCGGAGCCTGTGCTCCGCAACGGGAGAGGCCACGGCAGTGAGAGGCCCATGTACCACACAAAAAAAGAAAAAAAACAAAACCTTCCTTTTTTAAAAAGACAGCTCATTATAGTAAATTGTAATATCAGAAATAATTCAGAATTAAAATAAGTGAACAATAAAATACTATTTCAACAATAGTTCAGTTTTAACAATAGCTCAGTATAAAGAGTTCATTTGTCAAGAGCATTTACTTCCCAGGCAGTTTCCCGACTCTAGTTTTCTTGGCAAGAGAAATGTTAATCTGTTGTGGATAGACACTTCTTTTCTCCTTTCCCAGAACATGTGTGGTTTCCATTAACTTCTCTCTCCACAGAACTTTGGAGATGGCCGCAGCTAATGCCTTGTGGGTCATCTGCGCTCTTAGAAGTAAATTGAAATCGTAAAGTACATTTCCTTCCCCCTAGAGGCCTTCATGATATGGAATTCATAGTCAGACAGATGGGTTGAAATCCCATATTCACCCCTTGCTAGCTTTTTAATCTTGCATAAACTAGCCTGTGTAAGCCTCAGTTTCCTCACCTGTAAAATAATTACTGTAACGCATTTAGCAGAGAGCTGCCACTGCGTCATTGCTCACCAACAGTAGTTATTAATGTTGGTGGTGATGGGCTTTTACAATGCTGTTATCAGGGTTTAAAGTCATTTGTCATCCGTGGTATATTAATGAGAACAGAAGTAACCCTGAGAACCAACAGGATAGACCAAGAAATGTGGCCACGGGAAGAATGGCCCTAAGGGCATGAGTTGGAACATCAGCCTGGTGTCTGTGGGCCAGCTGAAGTATCCCCAGAGTTAAGACCAGGGAGGCAGCCCCATTACTTCTCTGGCAGGTCCCAGCCATGCCTAGAGGTGCACCTGTTTCCCAAGCTGACACAGGAATCTGCTGTTTGGGGCCACTCTGCCTCAGGGAAATACTACCTCACATTCTGTTGGAAGTTTCCACAGGGATCCTCCAAAGAGAATTGTAGTTGAAATCATCAGAGCAGTTCTATTGATTTGGGTTCAGGTCTTAGTTAAAGTGATCTCAATTTGCAAAAAGTCTGGCTATCACGAAATACACTGTTTGCTGGTGTCCTGAGCCCTATGTAATTCCAGGAAGCTTTTAAAGACAAGTGTTGAGATATCCCCATACACACACCCTGTAACTATAGAGGTCTGAGTTTACAGTAACTATTATTCTTATGTAGAACTGGCTTGGAATAGTTAGTAAGTTTCCCCAGGTGCTGACTTACTAATAGAAACCCACCCAGACACAGAAGAAATGGGCCCAGTGTTTGTCTCAACTATGAGTAATGGGCTGTACGTGATTTTAAAAAGGCTTCTCAGAATGTCCTTGCTTATGTAAATCCAGGATCAATATTTTTTCAGGAAGAAGTCTTTATTGATAAGCCATAACATTATTTGATAATTAGATATAATTTTCAGGTAGTTAAAAGGGTCGTTGGACAAAACCCTATAGACTGACACTGGCTTTTTAGTTGCTAAGGATTGAAGCTCCACATGCCCTCTACATTATGAGCATGCTTGAATTTTTTATGAGAAGGGAAGTATTTTTTTTATGCAGGATAATTTTCATGTCAAATGTTATATTAGCCAGCTAGCTCTATCAGATTATGCAGGTAACTGCTTTTACTCACCTGATCCCTAGTTTTCCCCTGTGAAGTTTATTTTAAATAGAGGTTAAGGAATGAGAGAGAAAGTGGGATGTGGACAAGGGGAATGAATCATGAGAAAACAGTGCTGGTCATTTTGTTAGTCCTTGGCATTCTTGGAATATTCTTACCTCTGTTGACAGAGAACAGTAGTTCAGCTGCAGGCTCACAAGCAGTCAGGGACAGTGTGGGCCCCTGAGGAGGCCGCTGGAACATTCTCCCCATTTTCTCCCAGGCAGAACAGTGAGAGCCACTGGAAGGATTTCATAGGCCAGGGGGGTGCCATTCACCCAAGTGCAGCCGTATAATATGTGTGACCCCTGTCAGGTGGTGTTTTTCTGTACTCCGGGCCCAAGTGTGGGGTTCCCCATGCCATTGGTGCCTGTGAGTCCCTGTGTCTCTGAGCAGAGGGAAAACAGTTTTATTGCTTTCTTCTCAAAGTAGAGGAAATGGTCAAGAGTGGTGGGAGAGAAGGGGATAAATATAGTATTTCCTTTTTCCTGCCTGAATACTCTTTTCCACAACATTTCATTTTCATGAGATCCTATCCACTTCAACTAAAAATAATTCCATGCCGTTTCTATCAGATTGGTCCTCTCATCACTTATGCACTTACTATTTTTTTTTTCCCTATTCAGAAACTTTTGTACAGGGACGTATGAGATGGTCCTAAAGTGCATGTCTCCTGGACATGGCACATGTGCTGCAGCTTCCAGCTGGGAACTTCTGTGAGTAGGTGGCAGGGGCAGTCTTGGTGTCCTGGCTGTGGATGGTCAGAAAACTACAGAGACTCTGACTAGCTTATCCTTGCACTTAGCTCTTTCATGACCCTTTTTCCAGCAGGGGCTGTTCCATATGCTTGTCACCCTGCCCCTTCCAGCCTTCCATCAGTGAGTACTGTCAGCTCACAGCACTCAGACGTGGCCCCCGAGAGCCCGCTCCTTGTCTATAGTGACGGTACCGTCCGGTCCCTTGTTCTGCTGCGAAGAGACCCGTCATGAGTCTGCAAAGCAGAGCTAGCACATTGGCTGTGAGGCCCGACTGAGTAAAGCAGTGAGTTTATTTAATACATGCTTGGCAAGTTGGCTCTTTAAGAGATGGGAGAGGGGAGGCAACGTAGGTTGTCTTAGGGTATCATACATGGTGTGCCTGTTTTACCAGATTAAGGTTTTTGATTATGTAAAATTATTAAGTTGATACTGATTTTAACAAATAAAACCTCAGTTTGAGGTTTGGGAGGTAAATGGCTTGTATTAGATTTTTTTTTTTCTTTTTAACATCTTTATTGGAGTATAATTGCTTTACAATGTTGTGTTAGTTTCTCCTGTATAACAAAGTGAATCAGCTACATGTATACATATATCCCCATATCCCCTCCCTCTTGCTAGATTTCAATATGTGAACTAAACATAAGAATTTCTGTATTCTCATTTCCTAATTGTTTAGCGTGTCCATTATCGTGTGTAGCCTAATGCCTGGCCTGGCTTTGCCCATTACAAAGGTCTTGTGTTCACAGGGTGGTGGACTCTGTTCCCAGACCCCAGCACTGCCCCAGCCGGCAGTGCACAGTAATAAGTAAGCTACTCGTGGTTACCAGCTAATAGGGCCGTGACCCGGTTTGAACTCCATAATGAGGAAAGAGCAGATTTATTTGCTCCCCCTGCATGATTCCCTCCCCTCATCCTCCTTTATTATCTTTAAGAGGAAATTGAATAGCAAAATTCTGCATTCTCATAATGTTAATAGCCTGATGTCATCTTTTCCACTCTGGAGTCAAGAAAGTAAGAGGGACAACCAAAACACAGATTTAACACTTTGTAGCTGTGCAGGGCTTCAGCTGTAGGCTCTGTGTGTGTATATATATGTTTTAAACTGCTTGTGTAAGGTGTAATGTACATACCATATAAGTCAGTGTACAATTCACTGGTTTTTAGTAAATTTGCCAAGTTGTTCAGTCATCCCCAGAATCCAGTTTTAGAACATTTCCATCATCCCAGAGAGATCCCTGGTGACAATTAGCAGTCACTCCCCGTTTCACCCCCTCCCCAGTCCCTAGGTAACCAGTAATCTACTTTCTCTTTCTATACTATAGGTTTGCCTTTTCTGGGTTTCATGTCAGTGGAATAACTCAATATGTGGTTTTACGTGTTTGCCTTCTTTCACTTAGCTTAACGTTTTTGAAGTTCATCCACATTGTAGTGTGTATCAGTAGTTTGTTCCTTTCTATTCCTGAGCAGTATTCCATTGTGTGGTTGTACCACATTTTTGTCTGTCTATTCACAGTTGGTGGACATTGGGGTTGTTTCTGGTTTGGGGCTATCTTTAAAGACTCACACAAGTTTTTGTGTGGACACGTGTGGAGTTTTTTTTATTGTGTTTTGGGGTGTTTTTTTTTTCTGTGTGTGTGTGGACATATGCTTTTAGTTCTCTTGGGTAGATACCTAGAAGTCATATAGTAAATTTATGTTTAACTTTTTAAGAACCTGCCAGATTGTTTTCCAAAATGGCTACACCATATTACCTTCCCACCAGTGATGTATGAGGGTTCCAGTTTCTCCACATCCCTATCACAGGCCATATTTAAGGAATAATCTTAACCTTTGACTCGTTTTTAATATTCTTCTGCACAGAAGAAAGCTAGGAACAATTTTAAGTATTTTGCAATTTTTCAAGCATCGTTAACACATGTTAACTAAAATTATAGTCCTTGGTACTCTATTCTGTCTCTAATCTCTTGGTTCTGCCACCAGGCATGCTTGCAATAGTTTGACAACTTTCCATTTAATTTTATAAACTTAATATAAAGTATGGAGGGGTGTGTGTGTAGGTATGTGTGTTAATTAATCATAATTAATATGACGTTAATTGTCTAAACGTTGGTTTACTTTTAGAAGGGATTTATTGTTTGCACTTTTCTGTTTTTAGTTTCTCTTGTTATTCAAATCAAAGGTTGTAAGTTTATGTTTCTGATTATATACACTGTTTTAATATAGACACATGTATCTATAGAACCATGTTTTATGGTGCTTTAAATAATTAAATGGTAAAGTTTCTAGCTTACAGAATTAGGTAGCTTTTAAGGGTTCTTTATTAAAAATGCAACTAGGGATGTTTGTATGAATCTGGGCTATTTCCAAAGATCTCACAAAAGTTTTACAGGAAGAATTTATCACATCACTTGACATGGCAGGGATTACCGTGCACGTTCAAGACCAAGTGGTGAAAGTAGCTCATTATTTTGTTTATTCTAGGATTTGCAGGTATGTTTTATTTGGGCGTGAGCTTATCAAATAAACTTATTTTTCTAAGTAAGTCATACACTCAGTCATGACCGAGCATTCTGGTAAAATAGACATTTCATCATGGGTGAGGTTCATGACCGCTCTTTGGGTATGAGCCGAAGCGTGAGTCTCAGAACACTCGTTACAGGCCCATTTGTCTTTTGAGTTTGTGATTGTTCAAAGTGGGTTTTAGCAATGACCAGCTTAAAGATGATACCCTTCAGGGAGGGCACGTGACCTAACAAGAGGAAAGGATGAGAGGCACTCAAGCACCAAGTGACAGAAGTCTGGGAGGGAAATAGTGGCCGAGGTGATTTTCTTACGATCTGATAGCTGAAGAGAGAACCTCAACTGGAGACAATTTGCACGAATTAGTCGCGCTTCCATAGGCACTTTGTCATGGTGGGGGCAGTTTGGTGAAAAGGTGGTTCTCCCGGGTCAGAATCACCCCCATGGGGGTGATGTGGGTGTTGTAGTGATTGGGGGTGCTCCTGGCATTTAGTGGCCTCAGCCTCAGTCCAGGAACATTATGCCTGCAATGCGCAGCAGTTTCCAGCATGGCGAGGAATTATTCTGTCTTCCACACAGTCTTCAGGTGTCTGCTAGAGAGTTACACAGGTGAAAAACCTGTGTCTAATGTTTAACCTTTAAGCTCTTTTATATGCACAGTTTTAATATTTACTGAATTATCTAGGAATGTGAGTGCCAGATAAATCTGGGAAGATTGTATTTTGTTGAATTTTCCCGAGAGTTGTTTGCCATTTTGGAAAATCTTGTCATCAGTGGGAATGCTTTTGTGTATGAGTAACTATACCTCACACCTACTTCAGTTTGTGTTAATAGCTGTGTGTTTATGGGGATTCCCTAGGCCTCTCATTGCTTCATTATGTCTTACAGGGTATTCAGGCTTGATAATACTGAAATCCGTATTAATGCATTCTGACCCGCCTTCCTTTTAATTTTCCTTTATGTTAGAGATGAGGCATTCTATTAAGATCCCCGCATCATATGTGTTATGTGAGTTACGGTATTTAAGAATCTCATTTCAAGGACTTCCCTGGTGGTACAGTGGTTAAGAAACCACCTGCCAATGCAGGGGACACGGGTTCAAGCCCTGGTCCGGGAAGATCCCACATGCTGCGGAGCAGCTAAGCCTGTGTGCCACAACTACTGAGCCTGTGTGCCACAACTGCTGAAGCCAGCATGCCTAGAGCGCCTAGCTCTGCAACAAGAGAAGCCACCGCAATAAGCCCGCGCACCACAATGAAGAGTAGCCCCCACTCACTGCAACTAGAGAAAGCCCGCGCACAGCAACGAAGACCCAATGCAGCCAAAAATAATTAATTAAAAAAATTTCATTTCAAGATAGTGTTAAAAGTGAAGCATTGTTTGTATTATCATGAGAGCCATGGGCTCCAAGATACAATAGGTTTCTGGTTCATATTACCGAAATGTTGTGTGTGTGTGTGTGTGTGTGTGTGTGTGTGTGTGTGTGAGAGAGAGAGAGAGAGAGAGAGTAGGGATGTGACAGAGGTGACAGGAGGCAGTAGCAGCTCTCAGGTGATGCAGATGGCGCAAAGCATCCTGGTAATTGGGTGGAGGGCTACATGTCATTGATCTGTGCTCATTTTCTGTAAACCGATTCTCTAATGGGTTCTGTAACATTCCCTAGGATGCAACCTTCTGGACTTGGCTACCTTCACCAATGCAGAATCATCCCTGTCACCATGTGCCCTCTCAGTAGGGAAACAGTAGTGTCAAGAGGCCAGCCACGTACTTTTGAGAAGGGATGTGGTTGAGAGGTATAGAGCAGAGATGAGAGTGAAGAATTAAGCTTTTGGGCCTCATGATAACATTACTGAATTCCTTAGGGGTGTTGCATAGATGCAGACATTAAATCGCTTTACCAGTCTCAACTTTCCTGGCCTTTGCCTTTTTGTCGGTCGGTGTGTGCGCCTGACAAGGAGCCATGCCCTGTTACACATCAGAGCAGCCCCTTCCACAGCCTGTGTTTTCTTAGCAGCGTAGAGTTAGTCGGAGCCCTCAGGTGTAAGCTGCCTTCTCCCTGCGTGCTGCATTTCACCCACCTGGGCTCTCAATGCCCTCCTGAGCTTGTGGACACCTGCCGTCCGTTCATCACTCCAGGCCACTTGGTGTCATGCCAAACACGTGTCATGCCACGTTTGAGAGACGTGGCATTTTACTGGCTGTTTTAGCACTGATCAAAGTTCGTAGATTTTCTAATAATGTTCTCCTCCTTCTTGTATTTGTTATTGATATTTTGGACGTTACAGTGATTATAAGCACCTTCTCCAGCAGCTTATCAGCGACACGGTGAAGAGGAAAGAAGTTAATTCAGCCATATCATGAAAACTCCTGAGAAAGGTTTACTCAGGGGCAGGAGGTTGGAATTAATTTTAATTTGGTTTCGTTTGTGATAACCAAGCCACTGTTAACATAAAAACTTGAGTTTCCACTAAGCCTTATTAGCATATACCTTTGAGAGTGCCTTGATTAAATCTGAGTGCTACCACAGGGCAGCATAGGCTACAGCAGGCCCAATTGGGCTGATTGGGTAGGCTCCCCGGGGACACCAGTTCATGTTGCTCAAATTGTTAAAATCTAGATCGAATGCCAAGTTGACTGTTGCAACCGTGGTATGTTCCAATTTCTGCATAGGGTAACTAAGTTTTGTTTTCTGTTGCGGCACCTTTCCTGTCTTTTTATTTCAGTTCAGCATATTTAGTCCCCGCCTTCCAGTTTCAAACAAACCATGAGCCAAGGAAATTAACATTTTTTTCTCATTATAAAAGTGATACTGTCGATTAGAGAAAATCTAGGAAATCTAAGAAGGTGGAAAGAAGAAAATTGAAAACTACCAGTAATCCAGTTATCCAGAGAGCTACTTACTCTGAATATTTTGGTATTTGTCATTTAAATCTTTTGGTGAAAATAATTATTGAAAAAGAGTGAGAGCATGTTTTTATTTGTCACTTCTACTTTGTGACTTCAAAGGTGGTTCATTCAGGTTACTGTTTTAAAAAAATTTAATTCAGCAATTTTGAAATTCTGCCTTTTTGGAAAGATCTGTACTTTTCCTAAAAGGTAACTTGACTGACATGTACTGGAATTCAGCATTTAACTGCAGCTGTAGTCCTGGCTTTCCCCAGGACTTGTATACCTTAACCAAATCTGTTTGAAAACAATCCCCAGTATACTGGAGTAAACTTTTGTAAATACAGACTGCAATCTGATACCACTGTCTCATGAATGGATGGTTGGACTGGGTAATGAGGGCTTGCGGATGACTCCTTTTACCTTTGACTTTCTGTGACAGTCGATGTAAAAAGTGGCAGCAGCTGTGCTGTTTTTCCTCTTCTTCTCTCAATGGGAATCAAACTGACATCCATTTCAAGATCTGAGGGTATGCTACCAGCTCACCTTGTGACTTGTGTGTTGAGCTTGTAGTCACAATATGGAAATTATGGAAGATGAGCCTCTGTTCAGCAATTAACTGTGAGGCTCTTTCTGTTCTACTTTAAGAGTTATGCTGAAATCGATACTCTCAACTTATTTCTAAGGAATATGCAGTCACACAACCATCTCCTGCTTTCTGGCTTTTATTAAAATGCAAATAGTCTTAACTTCAAAGTAACATAATTGAATCCTGAAAGGGGTTATTACTCTGATGCTTTGCTACTTCTTTGGTATTTTTGTTTTACCTTCCAGCCTGGCTGGCATTTCTGACCATCTTGCTCTCTACATTGGTGAAAACCCCTCCTGGCGAGGTGTGGTCCCAGGCTAGTGGAAAGTCTGGTGTTTGCAGTGCCTGGCTCATCTCTGGGATGTGCAGGCACACATGCACCCCACAAGCCCAGTAGTTGTTAGCACATAAAAGTGCATGTCAAATGCACATTTGTGTGGGTGAAGAGCATTAATTATTTTGGCAATTAATAGATTTCTCTTCATTTACCTGTATTTACTTAAGTGAAATGGAGTCAGTGCTTCTCTCTGTATTTGTTCTTCACGCATCTGCTCTTTTTAGTTTAAAAAGAATGTCATGAAACTTAAGTAGGCCGTCTTCCCTCACAATATCCAGTAGCAGAACGTGTTGGGCGTGCGCCACGTGTTCCCAGAGAACCGGAACGTGATGTCAGGTAGGTCTCCATTTTAATGTGAGGAGGAAGTAAGTACCTTAGAGCAGCTTTTTGTAGGAACTGGTACCTGATTGAAACCTCGCCATGCATCAAAGACCGGGAGCACAGCTCTGTGCTGATGCCCTGACAGTGGCCGACAGGTGGAGCTTGAGGTTGGAACTGCATGCTCCTGAAGACCAAAAGGGACTTTTGGGTTTTACTCCCACAGGGCGCCAGAGAGCTGCTAAAGCTCAGCTGTGCATCCTCTTTCAGCTGGAATGCTGGAGGGTGGGAGAATTAGAACATACATTTCCTCAGCGCTCGCTGGATCATGTCATCTTAGGTTCGCTTTTCCAAATGTATCTCAATTCAGACAAGCGAACGCTATCTGCCCCGTCTTTCAACCTGTCCCATATATCTGGAGGATTCTCCAGTTTGTCGACTGTGCGCCACAGCTGAGGGGTTTTGATGTTCCACTGACTCCGCCCCTTCTTTTGATTACATGTTTCTGCTAAAGACATCTTTTTCCAGTGTTTATAGGGGGCATGAATAAGTTGCTCAGTCCCCTGTAGTTTTTTGTAATTTGTGGTTTCTCTCATCTTGTATTAAGCATAACATGGAAAGGGGCCTGATCAGAAGGCATATGTCCCAGGATATCAAACTAATGTGAGGTGGCTGGAAACCTCTGGTGTGACTTGGAGTAGGCCTGGAGACATGCTTTGTCCTGTGTGTCCAGGAAAACACCATTGGCCCTGACTGGCCGAGGCCAACTGCTGGTAGTGTGCTTTCCTGTCAGGTCACCCCTCCTAGAGCTGTAGGTACACCCCCTGGCCCTCTCAGAGTGCTGGGGCTGGCCAGGTGTTCTGCAGGTGCAGGGTAGCCATCCTGGGCCTGACGGTCTGTTAGGCCTCCCGTGGCCCTCAGAAGGCCTGTCCCTTCAGGACCAGAGTGGATTTGGCCTCTGGGGAGACGAGGCGGGCCCTGCAGCGCTGTTTTTAAAACGTGCCTCTCAGGTATGTTCTCATTTAAATAAGTTGTTGTTCAAAGGTGTTTCCATTGACACAAGCCGCAGGGTGAAATTGAGAGATGTTTTCCTCTGTCGTTTGGGAGGGCCAGTGAAAGATGGCGATGTTCACCTTCACCTTAGGTGCCCAGTGGGACTAGTCAGAAGAACTGATGTTCTCTCAGCATATCGCTGCTCTGTAGGTCACTCTTGAGGCCCAGGTTTGGCACATTTCACATTTTGGCACATTTCAGTCGTACCAGAGGCTAGTTATTTATAACTAGTAAATGATAGTTAGGAATAAATGCACATTCACAGAAGCAGATCAGTAAATACACAACTGAATAAAGTTAGGGCAGGGTGATTTGTAGTTATTCCCACTTCCGTGCCTTATTGCTGATTTTGTAGGATGTGCTGCCCTGAAAGGTTCCCCGTAGGTCTTTACTGAGTGGGGGTGTGTGTGTGTGCTTGTGTGTGTAATGGGGATAATGGTTTTCTAATATTGGGCCAAGTGCTAGAACACTTGAGTTCATTTTAGAATGGCTATTTTTAGGGTACCCATGTAACTTCCAATGAGATTGGAAACAGTGCAGCTGGAGGCACACCTGACGTGGTTGCCTTCAGCCAACACAGATAGCTAAGAATAGCCCCACGACTGGGTGCTGTTAGTCTCAGAGGCAGTGTTTTCCTGCTGGGGTCATGGAGGCCAATGGTTGGCACAGTTGAGGTGCCAGCCTAGTGTGTCCTCATTTCACCTCTTCTTTTGATACCTTTGTTCTTCCAATGCTAGTCTCTCCTCCCGCCTGTCAGTTCAGGTGCTCATACCCTCCAAGTGCCCAGTGTGTGTCTCCATTCTCATCTTTTGTTCCTGCAGCAGCTCACATGGTGGCTCCTTCCCTCCTGCAGAACCTCTTCGTCCAGTTTTCCTCTCCTTCCACCCCATCGTGTTCCTTTAGCTCGACTTTCTTCCATAGGTGCTATGATAAACCAGGAGAATTGATGGGCTTACGTGTGTGTGGTCCTCTCCCCACTGGTCAGTGATTCTTCATATTAAAAGAGATTTACTGGGGCTTCCCTGGTGGCGCAGTGGTTGAGAGTCCACCTGCCGATGCAGGGGACGCGGGTTCGTGCCCCGGTCCGGGAAGATCCCACATGCCGCGGAGCGGCTGGGCCCGTGAGCCATGGCCGCTGGGCCTGCGCGTCCGGAGCCAGTGCTCTGCAACGGGAGAGGCCACAACTGTTGTGAGAGGCCCGTGTACCGCAAAAAACAAAAAAAAAAGAGATTTACTGAAGGTACAATTCCATAACTTAAAGTGCCCTCCTTCTTGAAAATGAAATATTAGGGTAATTATATGACACTATAACTAATAATAAATTTAACCTAGTTAATATGCCTTTCACCAAAAATGTCACATGGGAAATTTTTGACATTTAAAAACATGAGCTTTACATTGAGTCTTTGGCAAGATTCAGCAAATCACAATACTGTTTTTTTTGTATTTATTTTGTGACATTTCAGAAATGGGAATATCGTGTAGCCAGAAGTTAAATGCCCAGAATCCCATGTGTGAGCAATTAAATGTAGTGTACTGTAAATAGAAATTTATAATATCAGATTACATTATGTGCTTAACCAAATGGAGACTTTAAATTTTTGTGTGCTGTTCTCTGCCCCTGTTTTGCTGTCAGTTGTATCAGGGTAGGGAAGCCATCAAAAATGAGAGAATTGCTTTCTGAATGACATGTTGAGGCCATGTCCCCACTTCGTCCTCTATTAGAAGTTTGGTTTTGAGTCCTGACGTTCGTGTTACTTTGTTCTCAGGGTACATATTTGAAAGCTATATTTTTCAGATATATGTGAAACATAATCAGTATTCTTTTTTTTTTTTTTTTTTTTTTTTTTTTTGCGGTACGCGGGCCTCTCACCGTTGTGGCCTCTCCCGTTGCGGAGCACAGGCTCCGGACGCGCAGGCTCAGCGGCCATGGCTCACGGGCCCAGCCGCTCCGCGGCATGTGGGATCTTCCCGGACCGGGGCACAAACCCGTGTCCCCTGCATCGGCAGGCGAACTCCCAGCCACTGAGCCACCAGGGAAGCCCCCATAATCAGTATTCTTATTTCATGCTGAAAGCCAAGATGTAAGCAGTAATTATTTTAACTTTATTCTTAACTATACTTTTGGATAATAGCTTAGACAGGTGTCTTCATAAAGGGGATCCTTGGCAAAGGAAAATAGATTTAGATATCCACTAAAACATACCTTTTCCCTCCATTTTCTCCTTCCTTACAATAGGTAGATTTGATAGAATAGCATCAGGGTATCAAAGGACAAAACTGGTAAATGCAAATTGAGTTCTGACACAGATCATAGAGATGAGAGAATTTGAGACCATGCTCCTCATAACTTGGGAATTGTAAATGGGGTGGAAATGGCATGAGGAGTGAGGTTGAAACAGTTTGAAAGTAAAGGTGAGCTAGTCTTGAAAGTCTACGTGGTTATTAATAATTTTGTCCTTAAGCCGCACACTGGGGGCCTGTGAGCCCTCCTTTTGGCTCATCAATTTTTATGAGCCAAGGGCTAAAGGCGCTTGTTTGGAAGATGTAAATATCCTCGTGTTTTTAATGGAGAAATGTTGGAACAATCATGCTTTCAGTTCTGATCAGCTGACTGTCTTGGATTTGACATGGGCCACACAGATAAAGCAGATACTGTTTCAGTGTTGTAATATGGACCTCTGGAAAGAGGAGCCTGACAACTAGGCCTTGCTGTGATTCTCTCCAATGGCTGGATTGGATTGATTGATACAATTTGGTTTTGTTATTATGAACCTGGGATTGAAGTGGGAAGACATCCTATACTAACATAGCATTTCATTTAATAACTTGGAAGGAAAACATTTTTAACAGTAATCACATACCAATTTTCTCCTGAAACTGGACACTAATTGTTGGCATATTTGAAAAATCTGCTCCTGTTCGACATCCCATAGGGACAGTCATTAACCAGAGATAGCAGTGTGACTCAAGTTGAGGACCAGTTGGAATATCTTGAATATCTAAGCAGTAGTAAAACTCTAAGGAATTTCCTTTGTATTGGTGATTTGCTGGTATTTTTTATAGGAATTCCTTTGACACCAGATTCAGGTAATATTTTTTAAAGCAATTGCTTGTGACATAGCTTGTCTGTCAGTAAAAGCAGGCACCCACCCCCTCTTAATTCATTCTCCCAGACGTGCCTCCTACCTTGTGCTTTCAGATGCTTCACCTAGAAAATGAGCATGAGAGTTCTGATTGTAGACCTCAAGGAGAGGCTCCTGTGACACTGGTCGCACTGAGTTTTCTTGAATACAAAGGGTTATACAAATATTTGTGTTTTAAATCTTCCTAGATGTTTTCTGTCTAGTGATTGAGATGTCTTTAAGAATTTCTGCTGTGTTTAAGGGTTCCTTTATGAGGATGTACATATGTATGATCCTGTGTGAGCACATCTCTCTAAGCCTAAGGTTGAGCCCAGTTGCAATCTTCCAGTGACCTTGCTTGCTTTTCAAGATCTTACCACTGATTTCTCAAGACACTTTAAAGTATTTAGCTATTTGAAAATATGGAAATAAAATCTTTTGATTTTATTTTTGAAGTTGGTCCTACTTTCTTTTAATCTTTGCCTATGGAAAGAAAATTCTAAATTTTAGGTAAATTCCTTAGAGTAGCAACCCTTAAAATGACAAGAATCATAATGGAAGGTGGGGGAAAGTCTTTCATCCCTTATAAAGGTGTTTAATCGTTTTTTTAAAAAAACTTTCCTTACTCCTTAATTATCTTAAATATTGGCCATAAAATAAAATATGTATTTACTTGCTCTTAAAAAACAAAAATCTGGCATTGCACTCCTTTCAGCAGGATGTCAGAATGGTAGGGAATTTTTTTTCAATGCGGGGAAAACATTGTATTTTGTTCCAAATGTCACCAGGCATGATATAACTGAGATGGAAGAAAGCTGTCGCCATGAGTTCCACATGTGACCTCGAGTTGCTAGGCTTGAAGTCAGCCTGGTGCAGGCTCTGGGTTTTGGAGCCCTGTGATCTTGTTCTTCCAGCCTGACCACAAGCTTGTCCTAGCAGTCAGTGCCCCGAGTGTCTTCTCTTGCCCGTTCAACTGTTAGGGGATCAGATGCTCACTGTGATTTGGCAAGATAGGCGTTCTCAGTGTGCCACTTGCAGAAAGTGGTGACATATGTTAGGCTTTTCATTCGAAGCAGATACGCTTCTTTTTAGTTTGAACATCACCGAAGTATGAGGTGTCTTCAGCCTAAGAGTGGGCATGAAAACTGTAGGAGAACACGTAGAGGCTTCTGAAGTTTTTTACCGAAAAGACCTCAGAGCACGTTGTTGGTAGTTTAGTTATAGGTGACTGTTTTATGAAGTTTCAGGAGTAACATATTTTTTGTCCACCTTTTAGCCTTTATTGTGACTTAAAGAGGGGAAATTTTTCTTTAACAACCTTTAACCATTTTAAGAATTATTTGTTTATTTTAACCAGAAGTCATTCTTTGTTATTTTAACCAGAAAGCTGATTAGAGCTCGCTGATAGAAAATCATAGTCTGTACAAATAACCATGAAAAATATCTTTGTCCTTGGCACCTAAAGTCGTTGTCAGAGTATTGCCTCATTTGATTATAAAGGGTGTGTAGGGTTTTATTGTTTGAGATAATGATATAAAAAAACGCAGTGTCTTGGGCACCAGAGCTTGATGAATTCAGGTGTTTTACCAAGTAGTTTAACTTGCAGTTTTCCCCTGGTATAGTCGCATTTCTTTTCCACTCCTAATTTTGTGGAGTAAATAAAGCATAACCTTTGTTCTGGGCACAGTTTCTTCTAAGAGGTTGCTGGAGGACTGAGGAAAGACCGTTTTAGGAGTAGTTAGCTATCCAGTTTGCTAAACTAAAAAGGAAACTTCACAAGCTCTATTCATTCCTCTTCAGCTGAAAGCCGAGTGCTTTTAGACACTCTTGGAGAAGGGAGGTGATCAGTCCTGAAAACTATGGCAACGTTATAAGTGATTTATTTAAATAGTGTAGCCTAGTACCTGGCAGGACAAGCTAAGAAATTCCTAAGGGTTAATATCTGGCTTCACTTTCGGATATACAGTGATCCTGACTGGCTTTCTGACTGAGCCCCCATTTACAAAATGTGACCGTGAGTGTGATGACATGGTGGGGAATGTTGGCACCTCAGACCTGTACGAAATACATGGCACTCCTTGGATGAAGGTTTCTCAGTGTGGGAGATGCTTTTAGAGTGAGAAAGCTCCCATCTATTTATCCATCCACGCTGCATGCAAAGCAAGTTCTATGTCACTTGGGCTTGTATCTCCCAAATCTGAAGCTACACACACTGTCCTGATACAGGAGGAGGGACACAAGTTTCTTGAAGAATAAAGTGCATTCAAGCAGGACAAAAAACCACACTGATTTCTCTCCCATTTTATCCATGGCGATGGTATAACTAAACCAGACTCTCTGGAAAACTAGATACCATCAAGCTTGAATGACAGGCTAGATAGGAATGAGCCCACCCTGGAGTGCAGTTGGGGAAACATACTATTTCCAGCAGCTTCCATCTAGCATGCATCAGGCTGTGAATGCTTCTGTGCTTTGGTTTCCAGGTAACTTGCACAAATTTTAAATCTGAATATAAACATATACCCCTCCCCCCAAAATTAAAAAAACAAATAAAATTATAGAAAGCTTAATGATATAACCTCTGTTTGCCATAGCCCTCAGTAACTACAGCAAACAAATCCAGGCAACTACCTGACTATTTAAAGATTCTGGTAGTTAAACCTAGAAAATGAAGACAAAGCAGCTTAAATAACTCCGTTTGTTGTGAAATGCTGACTCTTTTTACAGTACAGGCAAATCATGAGTACTCTACCTCCAACGTCCCCTGCAAGAGAAGAGATTTCTTTTCCTGTACTTTTAATTAGTCCTGCATTAAAATTCTTAGAAGTTGTAGATCTTGTTATTGTCAGCAGAGCGCTCAGTGCATGAAGGGGTACTAGATGAATACTGGCTTTGTTGGTCTCCGCCAGTCATTTTTTCCTATAGAAGCTCTTTGGACTCAAATATTTAAGTGTCCAAGTTCTGGGTGGGCAGGCGCTCATCAGTGACTCCCCTGCCACAAGAAGGGAGATGATAGGAGCGGTCCCACCATCAGGATGGCTTAATATCGCTATTGGAGATTTGGACTTGAAGGTAACCTTGGTGAGTTTGAGTTTATAAACGAGGTGGATTGAATATGGTTGCCTGTAAATTTGGCAGTCTAAGTGATCTTGTTAAACTAGGCACTGTTTAGATTCACGTGGAAAACTGACCAGCTCTAGGTTTGAAAAAACGGTTATTGTGGTCCGGTGGATGGACAGAAGTCAAATGGAACACCTGTGGGTATGTGTTCAATGCCTTTAAATATTGAGTAATGTGATGGCAGGAAGGGTTAGGAGGGGATCAGCCAGGCCACTTTATATGCTTTTGGAGTCTGCATCTTGAACAATGTGGATCAGTTGAGACAGGTCCAAATTAAAAAATATATATATTATGGGGATAAAAAATAAGACCTATGAGATAAGATTTTAAAAATTGGATTTGTTCCATCTAGTAATAACAATGTTCAGGGCTCTGGGGATGAGCTGGCACCAGGGTTCTAACCTTTGTGCCGCAGACAAGTCATTGGGTGCCTCTGGGCTTAAAACTCTCATGTAATGAGGAAGCCAGACACCCTGCCATCTTTACCTTTATTCTTGTATTCAAAGGAGGTGATCGCAAGCTATTCTTTATTTTCATAGCACAAAAATTAAGTGACCTAAATAACATTGGCAGGGTTTAAGAATGATATTTTTGTGAATAATAAGTCAATAATATACTGTGCTACGCATAGAAACAATGAACAAATTCATGTATTTTTACATGGTTATCCTCAATGCTAATTTTTCATGGCTTCACCAAAAACAGGATCACAGTTTTAAGCAAGTCCTATCTTACCAGCAAAACAACAACATTTTACTTAAATACTTCTCTCAAAAGCTTTAGGGCAAGCTGTACAAACAAACAGCTTATGAGTTTGCTAATTTGTTTATCCCTGCTATGGGCATCATGCTTTTTTATTTATTCAGTCGTTCATTCATTTCTTATGTTACTGATTTTAAGAAATCTTTTCAGTAGCCACTGACATTATTTATCGTCAAGAGCAATGATTTGTGATGGCAGACTAAATAAGATTGCTGACTTTTTTTTATTCTTCAGATTTTGTAAAAACAGTTTTCAGGATGTTAATTTTTTATAGTTATTGCATGATTGATAATTTCCTTTTCCCACAGAACTAAAGCATGTTAGAGATGCTATTTTAGTTTAATTTAATTCTGGGAATATAATAAGAATAGCATTAGGGGCATGTAAGAGGAACTAGAAGAGGAGAGCATAGGACCTCAGCAGGGGAGAGAGGAGCACAGGGTCAGGAGACTTTGAGGAGACAGCTTCACCAGAGGGTTCTGCTTCCCCAAGCCCCTTCCCACAGGCTTGCACCTACATTGATAGGAACGTACGAAATCAAACAGCCATTACTTTCCTGTGCTTTGTAAAATTTAATGCCCAAGCCTTTTTATTCTGCATTTTATTTTCCCCCTTTAGAATTATATAGCTACCAGGAATGGTTTTCTGAGAACTAGAGAACAAGGAGGGCTGTATATCATGATGTGCAATTCTGCTAATAAAATTGGCGATCAAATACAAAGCCAAGTTTAGCCTCTAGCCTTAGACCATTGTAAAGCCACATGATAAGCACCTTTTTCCAAAGGAAAAAGGGCAGAGGCCCAGGCCCAGGTGTGTTTCATCTTGGGTTACTACCCATTGCCTGAAGCGGCACGTTTTCCAGTTCTTTCCCAGATCCTGTCTCCATCCCTGAGATTAAATGGGAGAGCAGGGAGGTGTCTTCTTCCCACTCCTCTCCTTCACTTATTTCTGACCACGTGCTCCAGGAGCCGCCTGTTGGTGCTGCAGGCTATATCATCCTCTCCTGCTTGCATGTTCATGGAGGTGGAAGCCATGCACAATAGAACCCCCTGCAGCTCAGCCTCCTTCTCTTGCAGGGGTTCAGGGACTTAATTGTGAGTGATCCCATCTCCTCATGCCATTTCGGCTCCATGGACAGTAATGCCAAATGAGAGCCAAAGATATAAAAAAACATATCTAAGTGAGGAATGATCGGAAAAAATGGCTTTTCTAATGTAAGACATGGTAAAGAATTGTACTTCATTCCTCAGTGAAGAGTTTATCTGGAAAGATATGGCTGTTTGTTTCCCTTTGGAAAATATAACTGTGAACTCTGTAAAACATAATCAGGCAGTTCCCTGGCAAAGTCTCTACACAATGAAAAAAGAAGATAATGGTATTGATCTTGTGGACATGTGGGTTGTTCCAGCCTCTTACCCGTTCCTTTTACTACATAGACACTTTGTCAAACTTCTCAAACCAAAAGGTCCTGTGCCATTCAGACTTAGCCAGGTTTAACCTATGTGAATGAAACACTTGGGGGCAAAGGAAGACCCTACCCTGTTAACAGCAGTAACATGCCCTCTGAACATTGTAGGAAATGGCCTCATGGAAGGATTGATTCATGCTGGAAAAATAGAAAATAAGGGAAACTATTCAGAAATAAGACTGTCTTTTAAACCAGTTATGTAATAATGTAAGATCTGATATAGCCAGATTGTAATTGCAGTGCTGTGTGTTCAGAGTCCATGTGTATGTGTGTGTGGGTCTGTGTTTGGGGGAAGGAGGAATGACACTTTAAAAATTACATTAAACTGGGCTGTGATCTCACCATATGTGATGAATTGAACACAACTCTTCTGCATTTAATGAAGAGTTTAGCCTTTAGGGGTAAATAAAACATCCCTAAACAGGGATGGCCTGAATATTTTTTACTGGCTGTAATAATTAAAGCCATGAAAAAGGTGGTAGGGTTATGTTACTTATTAACTTGAATCGCTCTTAGATTTGATCAAGACGTGGTTGCTTATGGCGTTTTGTTTCATGTTTGTCCTTTGTTTCATTGACATGCTCTGCCCAGTCCTCTGTGGCACTATAAGAGCAGCCAGGCAGTTAGGAACCAGACCTAAAAGGGCTTTTAGACCCCTATCCAGCTTTCTTCTCAAACCTCTCCAGCAACCCCAGCAAACTTTTCAACCCCTAGAAATGAACCTGAAATCCCCCCATAAAGGTGTGTACTTGGAGGGAGGTGAGAAGAGGGACCTCGAAGAAATCTTCTCCTTTTAGAAGGAAAAGATTAGAGTTCAGGTGTAGTGAAGAGATTTTTTTTTTAACAATAAATTTATTTATTTATTTATTGGCTGCATTGGGTCTTCGTTGCTGTGCACGGGCTTTCTCTGGTTGCGGTGAGCGGGGGCTACTCTTCATTGTGGTGCACGGGCTTCTCATTGCGGTGGCTTCTCTGGTTGCGGAGCACGGGCTCTAGGCGTGCGGGCTTCAGTAGTTGTGGTGCGTGGGCTCAGTAGTTGTGGCTCACAGGCTCTAGAGCGCAGGCTCAGTAGTTGTGGCTCAGGGGCTTTAGAGCGCAGGCTCGGTAGTTGTGGCACACGGGCTTAGTTGCTCCACGGCATGTGGGAGCTTCCCGGACCAGGGCTCGAACCCATGTCCCCAGCATTGGCAGGCGGATTCTTAAGCACTGCGCCACCACGGAAGCCCTAGCTAAGAGATTTTAAAGAATGCTTTTATTTTCCTCACATGTTGAGCCAAACATTAAGAAGCGGTGACGTTGATTATGAGAGGAACTTGGAACCCAGATGTATTAGTGTCCTATTTCTGCTGTAACAAATCCAGTGACTTCAAACAACACAGGTTTATTATCATACGGTATCTGGAGGTCAGACGTCCAAAATCACCTTCACTCGGCTAATGTCAGGATGTCAGCAGGCCTCTGTTTCTTTCTGGAGGTGCTAGGAGAAAATCCATGTCCTTGCCTTTTCACCTTTCAGAGGTCCCTGCATTCCTTGGCGCATGACCCCTTCCTCCATCTTCAAAACAGCAAGGTTAGGCTGAGTCCTTCTCATGCTGCTACCTCTCTGGTTTCTCTCTTTCCTGCCTTCCTTCGTCACTTACAAGGATCTTGTGGTTGTATTGGGCCCTCCTGGATCATCCAGGATCATCTCCCCATCTTTAGGTCAGTTGATTAACAACCTTAATTCCCCTTTGCCATGTAACCGAGCATAGTCGTAGGTTCCAGGGATTAGGACGTGGCTGTTATCCTGCTTACCACACCAGAGAATGTTGATAATGTAAAGGGTAAGTGAATTGGGGAGTTCAGAGGGTTGTATAGAAGACAAATACAGGGTGTGGTATTAGAAATGGGTTTTTACAGCTTCTTTTACTACAGTTTCTCATAGCTACCATCAGGAAAAATACATATATTGATATATGTATATTTACACACACATATATGCTATAACAGTGGAAAAAGTCATTCATATTTTTAGCTTAAGTGGGGTTTTACTGTTATATCCAATGTCAACTGCTGAATTTTAAGTGTGACATCCAAATAATTTATAATTTTAGTTTGGGGGAAATTGGCATTTCTCTATTCAAAAGAATGATCCAATTATTATAGTTTTATTAACTTTAGAATTAATCATGTTTTGTCTTGTGAACATTTTTGTGCTGTAATTTGTTTTTATTAACACAACTGCAGAGGAGAACCTCCAATAAAAATGATACTCTATTTTAAACACTATAAAATTCTTTTCGGTGTGCACATCTGTAAAAATTTTATGTAGTTTTAACTGCTCTTGTACATGTTCTTGTGTGTTAAGTGGCTAGACTTTTCTGGTTCCTTTTCCCCAGTCATTTAAGGTTTTGGGTACTGTGTTGCCCGTCCTGCCCCCCTCAAGGTCATGGCAAAGTCAGCTGAGATAATAGATTTGTTAAGTTCCCTGGGAGAAAAGCGCCACATGCATTTGCATAAAGCAGAGCTGCAGTGGTTAAGCTGTCAACAGCTTCCTAGTAGAAAATGTCCCTGAAATAGATATGACATTTACCTGTAATGGCTTTCTTTGCCTGTGAAATTAATAGTGTAAGGCTTTTAAAAAAGTTATTATCTTAAAATTTTTCTAAGGTTGAACCTATTTTAACAAATTTTCATCATTTAGTTGCTAAAAATTAGTGCTAATGGGCACAAGATCGCAACTTTGATCTTGCTACAGACAGGTTACGTTAATACAAAATTGACTGTGGTGGGTCCTGGCAGGTGGGGAGATTCAGAGAAGACATCCCAGGCCTGCAAGGAGCTCAGAAATTTGAGCATACGCACAGTAGCACTCTAATGATTCTGTTACATGGCGGAATAGAACTGCCTACGTGGGAATGAATGAGAGAACAAAACCCAGAAAGCAAAAATTGTTTCTGGAAGGGTTCTTGAAAAAGGTAGCCCTTGGAAAGTGATTCACAGAGAGGGAGGGCAAGAGAATTCCAGGCACGGGGATACCAGTTCATATTGGGATTGAAACTGGAAATGAGCATGTTGAACAACACACATGGGGGCATACATGTCATTGTTTTAGTCAGAGGACAGAAAGATGGGAAGGCCGGGGTCAGAGCTGTGCATGAGTGAAACTCGCCCGGCTTGGCAGTGGTGGGCAAAATGGGTTTAATAATCCAGGTTCTTGCAGCAGGGCAGGTCTGATTCACTAAAGGGGGGCGCTGGAAATCAGGGATGAGAAAGGAGTTTTTTGGGCAACTGGTTTACATTTGCTGGTTATTTTGGTAGGGTCACCGGTTGTATTCCTCACTCTCTGCTACTTGTCTGCACAGTTGGTCTTTTAAGGAGCTTTGAGGAGGAGGGTGGGCCATTGTTAATTCACGCCCAGGAGCGAGCAAAGTGGGCGCCAAGAGTGTTCCTGACAACTTTCAAGAGTCGGGTCGAGTTTTTAATGGATGAGAGAAGGAAAGTCGCAAAGCTTCTGCCCAAGGTCACTAGGTGAGTAGCCAGGCAGGATTAGACCCGGGTTGTAGGTGACTTGTCAGCGGAAAGGTGCTCCTAGTGCCTACTATTTATGTGTTCGGAGGAAAGGACGCTAGTGTTTAATTAGGGGTAGTTTCATTCCCCTGCAGCAGGCAGGGCCCGCATCGGGCCACGCAGTGCGTGGTGCGGGGAGGGGGGCCGCAGCTCGGGGGGGGGGCGGGGGCAGGGCCAGGGCCAGGATGCCGCTCCGTGGGTGGCCTTGCGTCCCTGCCCCACCCCCCTTCCGTCTCGCGCCGACAGTGCCTCCGCACGCGCGGTGGGCTGACACGCAGACCATGAGGCCGTCCTGGGCAGTGGTGTGGGCGGCAGACTTCAGCTGGGGCCTCGCGGTCCGTGTCGGGTGAGGGTCCAGGGCATGGAGGAAGAACCGCTTGCTTGGTTTAGGTTTCGCACACCTAAACCCTTGTTGTTTAGGTGTGCTCCCGGCTTTGGAGCCAGGCTTTTGGGCTGGATTCACATGAGATCCCCGAAACCGCCCCTCCCCCCCATCTTCCCTGCGGAGACCGACTGCGCCTTCCTGGAGGACGCTGGTGGCTCGGTCCTCAGGCGAAGAGCTAAGGGTTTCTGTCCGCAATGAGGGATCCCGCGTGTTCACCAGGACCTCGGCTGTGGAACCAAGAGAGTTGCTCAGATCGATTGCTGCACCACAGCCGCAGCTCCACTAAGAGCTGGGCACTGTAATTTTGGTCTCTTCCATTCATAATTCCATTGTCCTCGTGCTTCTAATTTGGGTCATTCTTTGCTTTGAGAGACGAACGTGCTCCGGGGACAGATGTCAGCCCCCGTAATTAAACTTAGGTGAAGTTAGTCGAGAGCGGGGAGCTCGATGTGCAGCGATTTAGGACGGCATTGCCCAGCGGGCCCGGCAGAGTTGCTAGTGCAGTTTGGGGACTTGCTTTGGAAAGGAGTCACCCACCCCCGCTTTGAAGGGCGGTGGGAGCTGGGTGATGCACAGGTGGCTCCAAGCACTGTTGGCCAGCAAACGACTGTGCTCTGCTTAGAAAAAAGAGGGTAAAACGTTTCCGAGACAGGGTTTCTTTCAAAAACGATAATAATTTTATGGGATAGGGCTACTGATTTGACTTGCAAAATGGGAAATGGTAATTATAGAAAGAGCTTGAACAAATAGTATTGGAGTCAGTGAGAAATGAAGTCTGTGGTGATGATGAGAACTCTATCTTAGGTGGAGATACTCTCCGGACAGTATGTGGTATGTGGTTTTTATCTTAAGTCTTGCTTTACCTTTCAGTTTAAAGCAGAATTGCAGATTTGATCAACAGCTTAATCAGCAACAGCTTTTTGCGTTTAATAGTAAATTCTAAAATAAGTTTGTCAGGCTGATAGCAGCATGGTGCTTGGCCGTTAGATGTTTACTTTTACAAGAACATTTTGGTATATTTTGTAAAATTTTTGTATTCTTGTCTCTCACTGAAGAATATTTGTTAATTCTCTGAAGGTAGATATCATGCATTTTTCAAACTGAAAAAATTCATTAAAAAATTTGAAATGTTCTGATACATTTGAAAATATGCATACACCTTATTAATGTTCTTAACATTTAAAGCACACGAGATAAACTTAGCGAAGAGAACTTTTAAATCTATTTAATTTAAAGATTTAGATCTTGACTCATTGGGGAATCTTGGAAAAATAAGTTTGGGGGAATATTACATTTTCCTTGCAGGCGCTTTCTACCTATGTCCTCAGTTGCTCATCATGTTTATTTCACCTGCAGAACAAGTGTTTGGGAGTCCTTTTAAAGTTTTTATTTCCCAGACACCTGGTTTTCTTAGTTTAAGCATTGAAGAATGTCATCTTACTTTCAGGACATTAAAGTTTTAGGTGAGGTAGACACATTAGCATTTAAAAGTGTTTGCATTTGGTTTTGTTTTTTATTTTCTACTTGTTTTAACTTGAAATTAGTTGCTTTTCTTCTTAAAAGAGATTAACTTTCAAAGTGGTTACTGCAGTGAAACTTTACATTGTGTTCAGATATCTGTCGTATTAGTATTTAGAGAGGCAAATTTAGCTGCTAAACAAAAATAGCATTTTGTAGTAAAATAAGGTACTAAATTAATTTTTCATAATGTGGCAGTTAAGATTTCCTTCATTTAAAAATGGAGAAATTTTAGAGCATATCTAGTAAATGCATGGAGTGGGACTGAAAACTATAGTTACCTGAAATTTTGAAAAAAATGAAAATGTTTTTGAAATATATAGATTGAAAGGGGAAGACATATGAGTCATACAACCTGTTTTATGCAGCGTTTTTGTAGTGGTTGTTTTATTATTATTTCTACTCCAGTAGTTCATTGCCTATTTTTAAAAAATCTTTCACATGAACTTAATTTCTAAATTGTTCAGTAGTTCTAAAATGGATGCAGATTGCTCTAAAGATCAAACCAGTACTGGAAAAGAAAGTACAGAAAGGCTTTTTTGTTTTTGGTGTTTGGTTTTATTTTTCTAAGCACATATTTTATGGGTATAGTTTTCCTCATCCTGAAATATCTCCTGTACATCTCAAACTAGGCTGAAGAGATTAATACTCAGAACTGTGAATGGACGGTTAATAAATTTCTGGGGAAAATAGGCCTGATCACTTCCATCAGTACTAATTAAGAATTATGCAGATGGTTTACTAGAAAGATGCCCTGGGTAGTTTGTTTCCCTTTTATTCACATAATCTGTAAACAAAACAGCCCTCCCGCATCTTTGTACATCTTTTACGTTTCTACCAGGTGATCCAGGAACATTTGTGAATGTTCCGCAGGAGGGACTAAACTCATCAGTTCAATATTCATTTTTTGAAAACAGTGTTTTTTTTCTTTTTTTCTTTGTTGTAACGGGCGTGGTCTGGTGTTTTTCCACTCAAATGGAAAGTGAAGTGGCATGTACACTAGAGGTTAAATTTGTTTTAAGTACAGTGAGCAACGAGAGAAAGTCTTCACATTCTATAAATTAGAGGAAAAATTGCTACAGCTATGATTGCCTTTGTTCTCAAAGCCATTTGAATTGCAGGCTGTGTTGGGACTGGTTCGTACATTGTTTAACTGCTGAGACTAAAACTTCTAATTAGAGTAATTACTGGGTGGGAGCTGACTGGCGGGGGCGGGGTGGGGGCCAGGGGTGTGGCTGGGAAGGGGCGCCGCGCGGTGGGAACCCGGCCCGGCTGGCTGCGCGGGGCGGGGCGGGCAGGCGCGGCGGCGGCCTCTCCGGGGATTGGCCCGGGAGGAGGAGGCGGCGCGCGCGGCGGGCGCTGCAGATATCAGCCGGCGCCCGGGAAGGATCCGGGAGGACTCTAGGCTCTGGCCTGCGCCCCGACGGGAGCCGCAGTAAGTAAGCCGTTTTCTTCTTTCCAAGTCGGGCCCACCCGCCGCAGCCGGGCCCGTCTGACAGCTGCGGGGGCCCGGGGCCGTCAGCTGGTGTTCGTTAGGAGAATTAAGGTGGTTTCTTCTCCGTCTACCAAATCCCTTCTCATTTTCCTCCTTTTAAATAACCTCAGTCTTTCCAGCAAATGAGCTTTAGCAGGAAAGAAAGCCAAGTTTGGTTCACTCGTATTCGTTCTGCTTCATAATCCTGTCCTTATCTGCTTAGAGCGAGCAGCCCATTCTGTGGAGTTTGCATTCCCACTACCATGGTGGTATCATTTGATGTGAATGGGAGTTCTCGTTGCCTTCAAAAATACTGTGGGGTGCTTCTGACGGGCTCTTGCCTTTGTTTTCACGCCGTTGTACTTGTAAACGTTTTAAACTTTGAGTGCATTCAAGGGCATGGGTGTCGGTATTGTAATTTTTTGTGTATTTTATTTACCAAGCCTTCCAGGAAGACACATCAGGTAAACAGATACATTCTGAAGTGCTCAAGAAAGCTTACTTGAAGGACAAATCCAGCAGGAAAAGAGTAACAAATTACTGCTTCAGACTAGAGCCTTCTTTAGAAATGTTCTGCAGGTTAACTTACTGTTCTCTTTCCTCTTTGTTAAGGGGTGTGTGCTAACTTAGAGGGGTTCTGGTCTTTGGTCTCAATTCCTAGAAAACATTCTTAGATGGAAACGTAGACCAGGTTTTAAACTTTGAGGAAAAGTTTGTGAGGGTTGGCCTGGAGGGAGCAGCCTGTTCATGTTTTATTTCTGTCTCAAAGGTAACTATTACTTGTAAAGTTCTGAGATGAGACACCCTACATTGTGAAGTCAGCAGAAAAGTGGTTCTCAACCTGTGAGGTTGCATTTAGTAAATTTAAAAATCTTTGTGTCTACTTTTCCTTTTGGTGGGGGGGGGGGCGGAAATCTGTGATCACTGGTTCTTCAGGTTGATTTGTTATAAGCAAGTCAAGCTTCACTTCGGAATAGAATGTGTAGATTATAATTGGTATGTTGTAACTTCGATAAAAGCACAGTTGCAGAAATTCTGTTAAAATGTGGAGAGTAAACATTTTTTAAAGTTTCTCTTTTTTTAGTTTTAATTATATAAGAAAAACTTCTTAAAACTTACACAAAGAAAACTGATTGCTTGCTCCCCTTTTTTTTTTTTTAACATGAATTCTAAGTTAATTCATAAAACAGATAAGCTTGGATACTCAGGGGAGGGAAAGTTTGGTTTTTCGCAGACTGACTGTTTTTCATTAAAATTGAATAAGCAATTCAAAAACTGAGAAGTGTCTTAACATTTCCTGTAATTTCTAAAAGTTCCGTGCTATTAAAATGTATTACGCTGATAAGATAATACCTAATTTTTCTTATATAAGCATATTATATATACATAAAGGCAGATATAAACAGAATAGAAATGCTAAAACTTAACCACAATTTGTATGACATTTCTTTAGGAGTCTATTAGGAATAACTTGCAATACTTGAGATTTTAGATTGTTACCAGAAAAGGTATCTTAGGTTTAATCAGCTTTATGCCAACCAACACCTATGAAAAGGTTTTGGTAGGTCTCAGACCTACTAGGATTTTAGGTATGTATCTATTTTTCATCTTTGAAGACTTACTTCTGTTGATTGACTTTGAAGTATTTGAATTCACATGAGAGGATTTTTCTATGGCAGCAAACAAGGCCGAATTTCAGATTTCCTGCTCCTGTACCAGCTTCCAGCTGCTCCGGGCCATGAGTCCAAGCTGGAGCTCGCAGTAGACTTAAGATTTTAATGTCTGAATTCTGATAGCAGTAAAGAGTGTGTTTAGCTTTAAAAGAACATTTTTATAACACTATTCCAGTCTCTTGCTTAGTTGGGAATAGTTCTTATCGTGATGGAAAGTACATTAATTTATGAATTTTTCAGCCCTTGGTACGTAGCCTGCAACTTTGGGGTAAACAAACCTGGCATCATTCATGTGCATGTAGTTTATTGTTCTGTTTCCCATTCACCTGTTTGTTTCACTTTCTCACATGATGTGCATCTGTAAGACAGCCATTTCTTTTCCATACAAAATGCTGACCCATTAAGAGCTTTTATTCCCTTCAGCTGCACTGGTATTGAGGTGGAAGAGAGAAAAGGAAGAGTTAAACATGAGGGAAACATTTCTTGAAAGTATGTGAAACTTGTTCTTTGCCTTTCTTTTTCCTGAAGCTCTTAAGTCCATGTTTTTTTCAATAAGATGAATTTCTGTAAGTTTCTCAGTGACCCTTAAGAAGTTAATTCTTTGCTCTATTCCTCATAAAACTTTTCAGAGTTAATCCGGGATATAAAATGTCTGGACTAGAATCCAAAAGTGTACAGAATTTGAGTGAAATCTGACTCCTGTGCTTTATATACATTAAATCATTCTGTGAAAGAAAACTGAGACGTTGGATAGTAAATTGTGCGATACTCTCAACACATTTTTATTAAGTAAAAACAACTTTATTCCTTTATTCTTCCAGCAATAATTCTTGTAGTTGGACTCCTACCCTCTTCCACCTCACCACCCCCCCCATTTTTCTTTAGTTGTGGTTGGCTATACATATCCCTAAGGATATGTTTCTTTGTCTACTTTATGACAAACCACAACAAATTGTGGACGTGTGGCTAATATTTATGCGTAGTTTGGGTTTGGTAGAAAATGTAAGAAGAACAGTAGAAATTAAAATCTAATCAAAAAGGTATTTATGTTGTTTTGACTATGAACCTATGAAGAAGAAAGGACAGGAACTAGGAGTAATGGGTTGTTAGTATTTTACACCAGAATAAATACCCAAGAGTGAAATTTGCTTGTAAATTATGCTCTCTCCTTAAAAATTTGTTGAGTATATGTGTGTGTCCATTCCCAAGTCGTTTGTCTGAACCAAGCGCCAGCGTGTGACTTCGTTTCTCCTTCCTTCTGTTTCTTGTCTTTTTCTCACCTTGCAACTCTTGTTAGTGTCATTATCTCTAAAATGCTTTTGTGGCTTACTTTTTTATAGATGTTAGTTTTGATAATTTTTAAAAATTAATCTAATAACAGGTTTTAACAAGGAGGCTGTGGAAAGCAAAGGGACAGGTCTTTGTAAGACATACAATCCATTTTGCGCTAAATGCAAAGACTCGATAGTTACAAACACTACAGTCTAGCTTATTCATTAGATTAGTTCTTTAAAAACATCGCAGAACCATCATCTTGTTGATTACAGTCGATTATAATTGAGGAGGCATTTCCGTTATTTTACCATTCGCTTTTAGAGTAAGAATCTATTATACAGAAGGTTTACAAAACTTTTAAAATTGATATATTTAAGTTGTGTAATTTTGGATTCGTTTTCGTTTAGAAGTGAGAATCGCTTCTGGCTTGAATTTTCATGTGTCGCTATATAAATTTTCTTTCAGTATAGTTTTAGTTAAATCACTGAATGGTTGCTTGACAGCTGTTCTTGCAGTCATTTTTCTGTATTACTCCATCTTACCGTATTGGACATTAAGTCCTTTATTTAAATTTGATAAACATTTGAGTATCTGGCATGAGGTAGGTGGCACATGAAATGATAGGGTTCCATCCCTTAGGGAGTTGCCTTAAAAAGGTACATTCTTTTTATAGAAGTTGAAATATGGTTTTATTTGAACTCAGTTATTCTTGTTTAAACTTAAAAGAGGAGGATCCTATTTTTGTCTATAAAATTTTAAGGAGCTTAATTTCGGTAAATACTTAGGTTCCGTCCCCCCGTCTGCTAATCACCTGCAATTTATAGAGGAAAACTGTTTTCATACTGAATATTCCTAAGAATTTTGTATTTGTGCATATGAACACCTTAATTTTGTGCATATTATCACTTTTTGCCAGGAACATAGGGCTAGCTATAGAAAATAAACTCAACTGAATGTTACCCAGAAGAATCTAATGTTGATGCAGTTATTTTCTAGGAGTGTTAAATTTGTAACAAATAATCCCTCGCAGATGATCTGATTTTGATATATTGGGAGTAATAGCAGAAGTTGAAGAAAGATAGGAAAAAATTCTGGTTTGAATGAAATTATAGTTACTGTTTTTTCCCTTGGAAAAAACTCTGAAAATATGTGATGGTTCATTTATATTATAAATGACAACATAAAAATCTGAGCACGTGACTGATGCAGTGTTTCATGTATATTTGCAAAGCATTTGGAAAATTTTAAGTTCTTTCAATGTTTCTTTTTTTTTATTCTTTATTTCTTATAAACCGTTATGCCGAAGGCTGACTTTCAATAGATCACAGTGAGGGATCTGCTCTAAAATTCTTTCAGTATTCGCGCATTGCTCGCACAGAACTTATGTCTTATATTTAATGGTATTCATCTCTACGCAGAGAAGTATTGACATCAGAACTTTTGAGACCTATGTTGCTTTGAAATACTGTTGTTATGACTAAGAATAGAGAGGCTCTGATAGATTTCTTGGTGCACACTCCTGCTAGGGGATCTGCTTCTAACTGCTTTATAGAAGCCCCTGGTTTCCAGGTTGCTAGCTCAGTATTTCGTTAGAGCATGTGCTTTAATCATTTATGCATTTCAGTGCTTAGATGGCAGTATTAAATTTCTTCATAAAGTGGATCTTCTCATCTTTAAGTAAATTATTGGGAAATTTTTAACATGTTTTAAGAAAAATAGTTCAGCTTGATCTGGAGGCAGGAAAAAGAAAAAGGCCAGGCAGCTAGCTGCTCATGTAGGTTACTCAGAGAAAAGTTGATGTGAAGAGTTGCTTAATTCCTTTTTGTGTATCTTTAGAAAATTTTTCACGCAAATTCAGCCATAGTCTATGTTCTGTTCTTAACTTTTCCCCCCACTTAATAATATTTCTCTCCATCTCAGCATATTACAGAAACAGTTAACATCTCATTCTTTTTAATAGCTGTGTGATACTCTGTTGTGTGATGGTTATATACCACAGCCACGATTTTGACACACAGATTTTGACTGACAGTTTTCACGGTAAAGGTATATTCATATGGTGGACTTTTGGAGGTTCATAAATTAGTTGGTATGCAACCAGAATTTTGAATTAGAAAATATCAGTTTACAACTTAGGAACTCAGATTCATAAAATGTATACTCTTAAGATAAATAAATCAATTATTAAATACAATATTAACTTAGATAAGAGCATTAATTCTAAAGAAAGGAAAAGCAGCAGATTTCTATTAAAAGTAAAAACAAACCAAAAACCTGTGAATACGAGAAAAGTTAGACGTATTCTCTGAGCCTTTCAAGTGTTCCAAATTCTTTAGAAAGCCTTAAACAAGCCCTGCCTGGAGCATAAGTGTTATCATGGCAGGGTGAATGGACTGAATCACTTAGGAATTTATAGTTTCTTCTTCATGTGCGATGTTTTTCTTGAGAAGCATAAAATTCAGATCAGGAATGGTCTCCCTTTGGCCCCTTTGGTTATTGGTCTGGCAAGTTTCTGAAGAGGGAAGGCAGACGCAAAGATACCAAGAATCTCTTATAAAATACTTGGGAATTTTCAATTTGAGTGTGTACAAAGATTTATTTTCAAACTGTGTTATAACATAAACCATAAGTGTACACGTGATTATAAGAGTTGACAGGAGGACTGCATTTAATGTAGTTTAAATAATATGCTTTGTATCAAATTGCATATAGTTTGGGTAATATTTTTTACAAAAGTTAGGGAAGTGTTAGCACATGAAAATTTGACCCTTATAATCTGACATGAGTGAGATATGAGAATGATTTATGCCAGTGAATTATTTCAGGTACTCTTTGCTAATGATGGTGTCTGTTTTGGTCACTGTGGCGTCACTTTTGGAAGCACCACAACCAAACTGTGGCTCAAAAGTTCGGTAGTCTTTTTCAACTGTAGCTGTTAGAATTGTTTTCCCCCAAATATAGTAAATATGCTTTTTTTCTATGTGAACTGAATTATATAAATATTTTCTTCTGCTTGAATTTTCCTAAAATTTGTCTATAGGCATACTCCCTAAAGATGTTTGATAATCAGCAAAATACTGATTATGCTGGATAAATACATCTATTCATCGATTTCCTTATTTTGAAGAAAATTATTTTCACTTTTAATTTTATTTAGTGACTTTCATTGGTTGGCAAATCAAATTTATGTCCCCAAAATAATGTGAACCAGAGACTTTAATTCTTAAATTCGTCAGTTCTTTAAAATGTATTGTTTTTCTTCAACATGGAAAGGATGGTTTTTCTTTTGTAAGTTTTGTTTCTAGAAGCAGTTCAGAACAATTGTGTTTTTCTTCTATATAAGTTACTGTTTTAGACTAAAACCATTTTAATTATATCATGATATCCTTGTTGACAACAGCTCTTGGCCAGACACTCTCCTATGTATATATTATCAAATACTTCATTTTTGTCACTTAAAAATGTTTATCGTTAAGAAAGTGCCAGATGAAAGATCCTATACAAACAATGAAGTGAGAACCATGGTCCTGGCCAGTGTTTGGAGTAGGCAAGGTCAACTTCACCAGAGTTCTGATACTCTTCAGGGCACCTGAGGGTGGGTAGTGTGGTGGATGTGTTTTCTGGGAAGAGTAGAAAGGAAGTTGTTAGACTTTGGGGGAAATCTTATTAAAAAGACCTTTTATATCTGTGGGATTACCTTTTTAATCCAAGGGGCAAAGGAGAACTGCTGTCTCTTTTGTGCCTCTATGCCAGAATACATGTGACTTTCAAAGGTCAGCCTCCCCAATTCTGGTTTGGACCCTGCTTGTGTTGAATCTCAGCCAGCGTACAGGAGAATTTGAGATTTTTTTCCTCCCTCCCCCATTTTTTCTGTTTTTGTTCAGTGTAAACAGTTCCTGCCGTAGTAACATAGACAAATATAGCAGAGAATGCTTTTCTGGAAGAAGAATGCTCCCTAAGCATTTTTTAACCATTTTTGGGAAGAATTGATCTTTCTGTGTATTTCAGGCAGACCGAAAGAGAGGGAGGCCATTGCTATAAATTGAAGTGACATCATATGTATTTTGCCCCCATTGATCTGCATTTAGTCTCCAGCCAGGATAAAAGGAAATGGCATCAGGGAGGAAGCATGCTTCATTTAGGCGCAGATCCCAGAGTGATAGTGAGGTAATAATAGAACTCACGCCACTGTCCGTCGGTGGCTGCATTAGTCCTAGGCTCATTCCCCGTCTGGGAGTCTGAGACTTCCTTCGTGTGTGGCTGCAGCGCGCCAGCTGGGCTGTGAGGGGAGGTGCCCTCCTTTGCTTTTGGAGGGGCGCGGGCAGTGGACGTGGATGTTCGCGGGCCCCGGGTTCCCTGTGTTGGTCCTGCCTGTGGAAGGTCAGTAGTGAGATGCGTATGGGGCACTTTCTGATCTAGGAGCCTAGCTGGCCCTTTCGGAGTCCTGTTTATAGAAGAAATGGTGGAGGGCCTCGGTTGTGTGGTTGGTCTTCAGGGAGCCAGGAGTGAGTGATGCCCCCGTGACAGTAGAAAGAGGTTTCTAGGCTTCTGGAAGAGTCAAGGTTCGTTTTCTTTGTGCTGCTTGTGGACTAGGAGGGTGCGTTTGGAAAATCCATATTTTCTTTCCAAGAGCCTGGTAAGAACTCTTTAGAACTGTTCAAACTTGTGCAACTTGCCTCAACCCTTAGGCTGACTGGGAAAAATTACGAGGTAGACCTTTTTTCTCTTTGTGCGTTTCTGGGTAATTAGCAGCCGTGGAATCCTCCATGTTTAGAGCAAGAACACAGACTTCCAGAATTCTTAACAAATCTCAGTGTATTGACCTCCTTTGGTGTTTTAGTGTTTGTGTTCGAGTAAGTGTTCCAGTGTTGTGAAGTCCTCTATTTCAAGTGCCCACATGACTTTGGCACCCCACTCTTATTTTGTCTAAGTTTCTGAGGCAGATGCATTTAAAAAATACCGAGCTGGTTTCCATACGGAAAAAATAATAACCTCATCATGAGTTCCTAGCTTGTGCGAAGGAGAGAACTTGCTCTTCCTCCCACTGTTGAACTGTGGGTGTGAGCACTCCTAGACCCTCAGCAATAAAGGCAGTTTCTTTTTCTAACGTTTGAACGAGCTGCTTTCTCAGGAGATAATGCTCTGAAGCATGTGCTTTATTTTTCTTAATCACTCCATGCTGTGACTAAAGCCGTGTCTGTCTCCACCCCACCGCCCCACACTGCTGTATTAAACACAGTGGGCCTAGAAGTCATGTGAAATTTAATTTGATTTCTACATGGGTGGGAGTGGAGTGACCCACACAGCATTTCCTAACACCCCTGTGCTTGCTGCCAGGGCGGGTGGCACCCAGCACTGCGTCTGAACACGTTTGCTGGTGTAGGATCTCTCGCAGTTGCTTTGCGAACATTTTGGTTTATTACTTAGTACTTCTTTTTCATTATAGGGTGGCTTTATAGGGAGTAAGTGTTTATTTTACAAAGAGAACTATGCTGTACTAAAGCAAGCTGCTTACCACATTTTTGCTTCAGTATTCTCTTTTCAGGGTCTGTAATCTCATGTAAAAACTGTGTAATGTTCACGTACTCATTTGTGAGTGAGAGAGACTGAATTTTGCCTATGTACTAAAATAGCATTTGATCACCGATTTGAAATACGAGCCCCCCCTTCCCCCCCGAATTGGAGGAATGACAGTTGAAAGCCAGATGGCTACAGGTGGTTTTACTAAGGAGAGTCGCTTACACAAGTCCGTTCTGAAGACCTCTCAGCATCATGGAGGAATGTTCTCAGCCTCTGTGTTGGTCCTTGGTGCCCCTGCCCACCTGAGCAAGCAGGCACCTTAGTGAAGGAGGAGGGAGAGCTGGTGGGGTGTGTGCATGCTTGTTCTTTGCCTTTCTCCAATTAAAGTAAATTAAACTGAACAAAGAACCGCAAAGGCTTGACTCCCTCCCTTCCATCTCGGCTGCCCATCTTAAGTCAGGGGGCTTGGCTTTAGATATTTTTCCATTGCATAAAATGAGAAGACGAAAGCTGTCAGTGATCCTTCTGGTTCTGTTTCTCTGTGCAGGTGTGTATGAACTTTTTGCTTAGAAGAAAACTGCGAGAGATACAAAAGTGTGAATCCAGATATTTTGATAGGTTCCCATGTTAGTAATTCTCTGATATTAAACAGGAGTTTGTTGGTCAAACCCAGCTGGGGTAAGTTGAGGACCAAGCTAGTTGTCTTACTCAGGGTTTCTTTCCTCCCTGGGTCTCTCTAGCTTAAACCAAATCCTAAGCTTGGGTTCTAACAATAGGCCTCTTTGTAAGCGCAGGCACGTAATAGGGAGATGCTTTTCTTTCTACTCTTCCCTTTTCTGCAGTTCTGAAAGTTGGCCGGGCTTGTTCCTGCTGCACTTAGTTAGCGAATGAGGCCGCCACCCGCAGCCCATGGGTGTTCTGTGCTGTATGCTGGGCCCTTCCCCAGAAGCGGTCTTCTCGAGTAGCTGTTGCTGCCCTGGATTGGCTGCCTGTAGAAGCCCTGCTGACCAGTTTTGAGCGTGCGCGTGGGGATGCAGGACTGGCTAGCCATTCTGACCCAATCTGGGACCCTCCCCTCCCCTGCCCCTGTACAGACAGATGGGCTGCTGCTGGACGGGCACCTAGGCCCGCCGCAGGGTGGGGGCCACATGGAGCACACTTTGGAAAGGGATGTAGTGGGGCAGGTGGGGAGAGACCATTCTGGGGAGAAAGGGTAGACTCCATGAGAAGGGTTCAAATGCAGGAGGGCAATCAGGGAGAGTGGCCTTAGGGGGGAATGAGGGGCACACTCATGGCTGGGGCTGAAGGCTTAGCCTCCACCAGAGAAGGGGCCCCTCTTGGAACATAGGGAAGGAAGATCCAAAGAGGGAGGCTGCAGGGTGAGATGGATGGGAAGGAGGGCAGAGGGAGCCTGGGTGCCAGGCCCAGCTGGGCCGAGCTGAGAAGATGGAACTACAATAAGAGGGGCCACAAGAAAGGCTGAGAACAAAGTGTCAGCTCTGCTGCCGGGTCGGGAATGCCAGAGGCTGGGTAAGACTCCTCCCTCTGCCGGCGGCCATGAGTGCCTGCCTGCCAAGTGCTCATGGTGCCCGTGGTATACAAGGGCATGCATGCTCCCCAGAAGCTGGTGGTTCTGAATTTGGTCTGTTTTATAAAACAGCAGATTTCTTTTAATATCATACGAGTAGCCTCATGTGTCTAAAACTGTAGAAAATGGAAACATGGCATTTTTGTACTAGTATATAGTAATTTGATATCTTTAAAGCATCTTACAGACACAGTAGTTCTAATGGAAGGAAATTAAGTGTTCTCATATATAACCTCACAGGTCAGTGCTGAATCGTAAACCTCTGGTTTTGCTGAAGCACCTCGTTTCTCCTCTCAGCCTGAGAGAGGATCCACAGCATGATTGTGGTGGATGGAGTGATGTTATGAAATGAGAATAACCAAGAATCAAGTGGTGTGCATTTGTGTCTATCTGTCTAGAGGGAAGTGGCGGTTTAATTAGACCTTAGAAAGGTGAGGTGAGGAAAGATAAGAAATGCTTTCTTTGTGGAATTAGGTAGTAAATTTCATGCATGCCGTCTCTGCTGGGTTTTCCTGCAAGCGCATTTTGGAAGAGTGTGTGTGTGAATGGAGAGGGAGGCAGAGGTGCAGTGCACACTTGGGGGCTGAAAGGTAAAGAGAGGTAGGGGAGAAGCCAATAATTTTTGAAATTTCTTTTAGAGTAACAAAATGGGGATTAAAATCCAGGTGTTCTTGTGAATATCCTGTTGCTCTAGTATTGACTTCCAGAACTGTAAATTTGGGTTAGTTGACAGGATTGCCTGGGCATAATCAGGAATGGAGAAAAGCTAAATGTCGGGAATAGTGGAATTCATAGTAGTTATTTGAAAACCTTCATTTTAGAATAAATACATTTTGGTTCCTACAAGATGTGTCTTAAATTGAATTTTTTTCTTCTGTTAACAGTTTGTGTGCTGCTCTGTGCTAGAGGCTGATCTAGGCACTGTGGTACAAGAGTGAATAAGAGATATTTTAAGTTCTTGGATTTCACAAGTATTGTTTGTTCACAGATCAGTTTGTGTTATTTTTGAACCATATAAAAACGTCTTGCTCTCTTTGCCCTTAAGTGGTAATACCATTTTTACTTATCCTGTATGAAAACTCAGGGATCTGAGTGACCTTGTGTGGTTGGGCGCGCGCGCGCGCGTGTGTGTGTGTGTGTGTGTGTAATCATACATACAACCTTCTTTTTAATGGAATAATAAACTTACAGATTTTGTAATAGAGGGATTGTGAAACATGGTTCTAGTTTCATTACATGCTCTTTATTTCTTGGTGTACATTTGCAAGTCACATGCTAAAGAAGGAAATTTGAAAGTTGCTTATTTCTGTTAAACTTCCATGTGTTTACCTAAGATCAGACGGTTTCTTGAGTATTTGTCTAGGCTAAATGACCTTTTTTGGCATATGCATGCTGTAGAGAAAAAGATCTAATAAAACCATGGTAATGTTTTATTAAGATAAGCACAGTTTTTTGTTTGTTTGTTTGCTTTTTGCGGTACGTGGGCCTCTCACTGTTGTGGCCTCTCCCGTTGCGGAGCACAGGCTCCGGACGCGCAGGCTCAGTGGCCATGGCTCACAGGCCCAGCTGCTCCGCGGTATGTGGGATCTTCCCGGACCGGGGCACGAACCCGCGTCCCCTGCATCGGCAGGCGGACTCTCAACCGCTGTGCCACCAGGGAAGCCCTAAGATAAGCACAGTTTTTATCATTCACAGTGTATGTATACATTTAAGTCATCATGTTGTACACCTTAAAAAAAAATTCATGGTGTACAACCTAAAAAAATAAACAAGGTAAACTCAGTTTTTGATCTGCTCTTAAATATAGAACTGACATGGAAAGCCATGGAGAATAGGGCTTAATCAGACCCCAGAATGCAGTGTCTTTGGGGATACAAGGTAAACCTTGAGGTTTTACCATAGCAAAGTCTACAGTCTTCCAGTGTTTCAGACAGCTGCTGGGAGTCCCCAGGGTTACCCAGGATTTGCTGTCTTTGGTCTAAACGTTTGGCTTTAATTTCTTGTAAGCTGAATGGCATTTTCACAGGCTGTTTGGTTTTGTCCTCAGCTTCTTCCAGACCAGCTGGTCTTGCTTCTGGAGCATCTCTTGGAGCAGAGGACTCTGAATCCCCGAACTCTGCAAAGACTTGAGAGGACGTACCACCTCTCGGAGCAGGATGCAGAGGTAACCAGGAACACCCTCAGGATTTACACTGTGGGTCCTCACTGTTGGTGAAGTATGATCCCATTGCGTCCCCAACTGTTGGAACTCTGTAAGCAGCTTCCCATGCTGTGTCTTAGGAGTGAAAAGCAGCACTTCGAGCAAAGAGTAAACTGCTTCCCTGGTTGCGCTTGCTCCAGCAGGGGACCTCTGATCCTGGTCATTACCAGGGTATTTTGAGGTCCTAAGTTTTTCCCTCTTTCTTCTTAAATCATTAAGATGGACATAAGTCTCCTAAAGGAATGAGCAGGCGGGTGGAATGTTTTTGAATTATAAACTTGGGTGGGTCATCTTGTGCATGATGGTGGTGCCGTCCTGTTGCACATTAAGGAAACTGGGCTGAGATGTGCCAGAGCTTCTTCGTTGCATTCAGTTAGGACAGGAAAGGAGCCATGTGTCAAGGAAATGAAAACTAAATCTAACAGCCATGGTTTGAAAAGTAAACTTGGTTGCTTGTGGGAAAGCAATACGATGGGGTCCTTAATATCTTTTAGCTTATTGTGAAGAATGCAATGTGAATCCTAGGATGAGTTCCAGAGTTTTCTAAATATATAAAATAATAAATTATTTAGTCATCTTAAGTAAAAAAGCACACAGTCTCTCTTATATTAAACTCCTTAAAGGCACATAGGTTTGATTTGTGTTCAGTTGAGAATAAATGAACATTTAAAACTGAGTTGAGGTGTGCTGTAAGTAACGAGGTGTGCATAGCAGATACTGGAGCAGATACTGTAACGAGGTGTGCATAGCAGATACTGGAGACATAGTATAAAAAGAGGAAGCAGAATGTTTCAGTAATGTCTTCTCAAAATGATACTTTGGACATGTTGGGTTAAATAAAATATTATTAAAAATTAACTTCACAATTCTTAAAATGGAGTAAATGGAGAAAAGCCAGCTCATTATTAGATTAAAAGGTAAGATGGGCACTGTTATACATGTTAAAACCCTTATGTAAATTCAGGAGTTAATTGAAAAACTCCAGAGAGGACATATGTAGCTTTTTACCCATCTCAGCATAGATCAAACGTGCAACTGTTGCTGTTTATTTCAGCTCTTATATTTTTGTTTATAGGAGTTTCCAAATGCCAGCTTGTTATTTTTAATTAGTGTTTTAAAGAGGTCTCTATTTATAGGCATGAGGTTATGCTTTAATCAGAGCTGAATACCACTGAAATGCCAGGCCCCAGTGACAGGCAGTGGGCAGACGAAGGCGGGAGGATCAAAGCAGGTGCTGGGCACCTGTCACTCCTCCACTTCTTGCCAGAAGCTGGGAGGTGGTAGACCGTGGTCCCCCCACCCCTTTCCTGTTGGCATAAACATAAAGCACACTGTGTTCTTAACTTACAGCTCAACTTAGTTGTTATACGTAACTTCTTAAACCTTCGAGAAATATAACAGGTTTTATTTTGTTTGCTTCTTTGCATCTCAGACTGCATCATGATGCCCAAAGCCAGAGCAGTCTCTTCAGGCTTGGCTCTTTGGTTATGAGAGACTGGGGCCTGAGGGAGGCTTGACTGGTTTAAGTAACTAGCGTGGTCAGCGTCCATGCAGTTCACAAATACTCTGCCAGTCACTAGGGATACAGCAGTGGCAAGGGTCACCCTCAGGAAGTTTGGATTCTTCTAGAACGACAGCTCATAAGTAAATGAGCAGGATAGTTTCAGATAAGAGCTACAAAGGAGATTGCAGGTGAAAGTGAGCTAGGTGTCTCTAGGTAGAGTTCAGGAAAGGCCACAAGAGAAAGTGACATTTGAGCCAGGACCTAAGGGCAAGAAGGAGTTGGCCATACAAAGCCAAGGGGCCAGGAGTGATTTTCATACAGAGGTGACAGCAAGTGCAAAGGTGTGGGCATGGCATGTTCTAGGATACGGGTCAGCAAGCTTTTCTGTAAAGGAGCAGATTTTAGTATTTCAGGCCATACGGTTTCTGTCACAACTAACTATTCAACTTTGCTGTTGTAGCTGCCATAGGCAGTATGTAAACGAACAGACGTGTCTGTGTTTCAGTAAAGCTGTTTACGGACCCTGAAACTTGAATTTCATATAATTATCACATCTCAAGATAATTCTTTTTGTTGTTGTTCCTTTTAAAAACTCCTCTAAAACGTCCACACCACTTCTAGCTGTGGGCTGGTTTGGCCTGCCCCCTTCTGAGTTTGTTGACCCCTGCTCTGGGGCCTGCAGGGTTGAGGTCAGGGGTGGGTAGGGCCCAGATCAGGGCCTTAAGGCCCTGAGGCCTAACGTGCCACTGCCTTGCCCCCTTCCCAGGCCCTCCTAGGCCTTGGCACATAGTCAGTTACATTGACAGCTTATCTCACTGTGAGGTTTCCTTGAAAGGTCACTCAGAACCAGAAAAGCAACAGGATTTTGGCCAACCAGGGTATGTTCTAGAAACTTTATTAGTTAAGTGTGATTTATTGTGACACTGATTAGCAGGAATTTCGTTGACTCACCATCTGCCTTTATTTTAAGTGACAGAACATTTCATGGGAGAAAGAATTGTTATTTGCTGGGAAAGTGAAGATTCTGACTTTACTCTTGGTGCTTCTCCTTGACCTAACATACAAGGATAGTCGCTTTCAGTTATTACCAGGGCTCTTAAATGTGTAGTAAATAGCAGTCATTTAAAACATGGCTGAAGGTGCTGGAGAGGGGCAGCTTGGATGTGGAGCGTCCCTGTGGGAAATGGCTCTAGAGGTATTTTCCTGACAAGGAGCAATGTGCTGATACTCTCTGTTCAGGGTGCTGTCACAGGCCCTGGGACCATGGTGTTGGGTTAGGTGTCTGTGCAGAAGGACTTCAGTCCCAGGAGCGGGGGGGGGGGGGGGGGGGGGTCTCTAGCACAGCAGCAGAGAGTGCTCAGGACAGTGGTGGGGCGGGGGGCTACTTCCTCATATTTCCAGGAGGTAAAGAAAGGCTCCCCCTGCTCTTCCTTGGACTAGCGTTTCTCCTGAAAGCAAGCACAGATGTGAAGTCAGTTTTTGAGAAGGTGAGCCTGCTATTTCCGGAGCTCGTTTAAGCTCCTAATTGCCCAGCGCACTGCAGAGCTCTCTTGTTGGCCGAGCAGCATGTTCTTGATGTACCAGAAGGCTCAACTGTGTAAGAAGCCTGTGCTACCATGCATCAGCTCCCTCTGTTCAGTAGTTGCTTTAGCTTCTTTGCTGTCGTGCCCACTTGTCCCTTCCCTCCTTCCTTCTGTGTCTGTGGGTGGGCTGGTGCTGTCTCACTGGGAAGTTTATTTTAATGATGCTCTTCGTGTAGCTCAATATTTGTATTAGTTGTGTTGCTTCTGTGTTTCCGGTTGTATTCACAGAATGTCCAATCTGTTGGTCAGGATTTCCGAGCATGGCGACCAGGTGGATGGTGTTCTTTGCCAGCTGTTTGCACGTCAGGGGAACGCTGTTCCATGTTACGCGCCCCTTGTCCTCCGGGTGCCTGCATCACATGTGGTGTGAATACACAAGTCTGCCCTGCACGGAGGGACACCTTGTGTTCAGAATCTTAAAGGAAAAGTGCATGAGGACAGATGTAGTAAGCTAGGTACAGTAATGCATGTCATCTTAGGCCATTTTGTGCCTTGCCTGGCCACTCGTGTCGCCACCATGTGAGAAGCGGGGCTTTGGAGGAGGAACGTTTGTATTCCTTAGCCTGGAAAGTAACACTGACTACAGGAGTAGTTACCATCTTTTACCTCCTGAATCAAAGAAGCCTCTGGCCATATTGCTGGGCTGCTTTAACCAGGTCAGAAAATGAACTGAAAGGGAAACTTAGTTCATAGGAATACATTGTCTACAGTTTCCGAGCATATTGGTTCCAATAAAGACCCAAAAGGTTTTAAAACATGTTAAACAACTGATTCTTCAAACAAGAGGTATTTTCTGAGATCCTTTTTTAAAATAATGAATTCCCAGCCCGCTTTATCAGGTCTCCTAAGCCTCAAAAATAGCTTTCCTGTGTTAATGAAGAGAGGCTCCACTCCACTTGGCTCTGTGACCTTTTTCCCCAAAAGCCCCATGACTGACCTCGAAGCAGCTATTTCTATCTACAGACTACAGTTGAACACTTCAAAACTGGGGCACCCCTCAGGTGAATTTCAGAAAATTTGGAAGCAGCCCACTCCCTGTCTCATCTGGCTCAGATGGGAGTGGTGGATGTTAGTCAAAATGGTCCCCATGGTACCATGCTCTGCTCTGATGTTTCATTTGGTAGGGTGAGCCAGAAATTTAGTTTTCTGGGTGAGGCCACTACCAGCCAGGTCTCCCCCTCACTGTATTTGGGAAAGTACTGTTGGTTGAAAGGAAGAGGCCTCCTGGGTTAGGTTGGGGTGGGAAGGGGTGGGCACAGTGTCTCCATCTTGCCCTGGCTCCACGTCCCAGTCTTTGTTCAGGGGTACTGCTCTTCCAGGTCTCCATCCTATCTAGACACCCAGGCCGTGCACCTGGTACTGGCAGAGGCATCAGCTTAGCAAAAAGCTGGACTTGGTCCCAGGTCCCCAAATGGCTGGTGGCCGCTTACAAGTTGCCCACCCTCTCGGGCCCCTTTTTCTTCGTCTGCACAGCAGTACCGGGACTAGACTGCTGGCTATCAGCCTTTTTGACCACAGCCAACTGGCAGAAACGGCTTCACGAAACTGTTTGTACTCTTATATTCGCTATTATTTCCTATTTTATTTTCGTTAAAAATGTGCATTGTGATGCAGCAAATTGATTTTGTGACCCACGAACGAGTCGCAGCCCACAGTTTGGAAAACGTGGAGCAGGACAATCTCACAGTCCTCACCAGCTTCCTGCCTTCAGACTTGTGGCCAAGGTCCCTGAGCCTCTGTCTCCTCAAGATTAAAATGGAGCCATAAACCCCCTCTTCATGGGATTGTTAACACCATGAGGAGAAGTTTTAGCATAATTTCTTGTCATATAAGATTCACATTCTCTCGTTTGGTGTGAAACGGTCAAATTTTATTTAGCTCAGACAACCTTTGTATTGTCTCTTTAATCTGTCAGGACTGGCAATGAGAAAGAGAGACAAGAAGTACAAGCTACCAGCTGTTAGGAGCCCCTGAGCATCTGGTCACAGAATTCTTAATCTGGGGTCTTGGCAGCTTTTTCGGTGGGGTCGGGTCCAGGGTGGTTTGCTCTAAACCAAGGTTTCTCTACCTTAGCATGACAGATATTTTGGAGTGGATAATTCTCTGCTGTGGGGTGTCCTGTGCCTTGGGTGATGTATCACACCCCCGTTTTTTCCCCCTGCGATGCCAGTAGCAGTTCTCTCCCTTCCCCACCCCACCCCTGTTTGGGCAGTCAGAAGTGTCTCCAGACATTGCCAAATGTCTTCTGGGGGATAAAGTCATCTCGGTTAAGAACCACTGCTCTAAAGCAGCAACCGACCACAAAAGGCAATTTTTTCATCTCATCTAACGAAGTGCCTGATGGTTACAGTACAGAGTGGAATAGCTAGAACATGGTTAACTACATTTAGGGGCCACCCTGAGCCGGCTGGATTCTCTCAGGGCTCCGAAGAATGTAACCCTGGGGGAGGTGAAAACAAAATGTTTCACGTGGAAGAAAAAGAAGGAATTGCAAAATAAAGTAGTAGTAGCAAGTAAATCTAAGGAAACAGGTGAGTGAGGGAGGACAAATCTGTTTTACCACTAGTACCCAGAGAAAGCCATGCCAGTATCTGTCTGCATTCTGCTCTGAAAAGGACACTTTCAAGGTTCACTGCAAATGGAAGAACATCCAACGTTGCAGGCCTTTCCCTCACCACTGCCTTTCCTCTGGCACAGGTGGAAGAGCCCTTGAAAACCGTGTAAACTGGCCACCTCCCTTGGTGGGTTTTACATATGCAGGGAGGGGGTACTTGTCAGTAAGAGAACTCATTGTTTATTTGAAAAGAACATACCACAGCATTTATTTGAAGTCCACAGTGGAAGGCGTGATTGCAGGCCCGCAGAAGTCTGACAGCTCCGATGCTCATTTCTGAATTTCATTTGAGCCAAAAGCATAGTTTCTGTGAACTGAGAACATTCCATTATCAACCGACCTCTGGAGAGGCATACTGAAAGGGCAGAGAATAAAGGTTTAGTCAGGTTATCATATGTTTAAAATGTAAGACTGATCTGTAGCTGTGATTCTGCCCATTCCCTTTATGCTAAAACTCCATCTGGTCATGATGACCGTCGTCTTCTGCACAGTGTTCAGGGTCCGTTCCCTGCCGTCCGTTCAGGGGCTCAGCACTCCCCTTGTCTCCCCTGGCTGCTTTTCTGTAGTATTCTGGCTACAAAATAAAGAAAACATTTCTATTTTGTGCTCCTCACAGGAAGAGTTTAGAGGAGAGGTTAGATGTAATCTCAGTGGGCTCTGTTGCCACTTCAGGGTGCTCAACAGTTTATATTTAGTAAACCGCGGTGTGCTGAACTTGGTGCCTCCTTCCCCTTTGATACACCTCGATGCAGAATCTAAGTAGCACAAAGGCAGAAACCAGCCTTGCTGACGTCAGGTCCTGTCATCACGGCGGTGTGTGAGGGCAGCCTGCCGGGCTGGCGCCACGGCCCCTGCAGGACTGCAGAGCTGTGCAGGGTCGCCAGGGCCCAAGCGTAGGAGCAGTGCCAGAGCGCCGGCCCCAGCCCCCTTGGTGGGCGCCTCTTCCTCCCCTCCTTCCCTTTTGGAGTCTGTCTTGGGGGAATGCATATCCCCAGGCTTCCCCAGGTCACTGCCCAGCAGTGTCAGGAGGCACCATTGTGGAACAGTGCGCCAGGAGGCAGGTTTTCAGATTGAACATAAAAAGGAGACTGTTGGGGCCTGGTGGCACAGTGGTTAAGAATACGCCTGCCAGTGCAGGGGACACAGGTTCGAGCCCTGGTCCGGGAAGATCCCACATGCCGTGGAGCAGCTAAGCCTGCGCGCCACAACTACTGAGCCTGAACTCTAGAGCCCGCGAGCCGCAACTACTGAAGCCCGCGTGCCACAACTATTGAAGCCTGCGTGCCTAGAGCCCGTGCTCCGCAACAGGAGAAGTCACCGCAATGAGAAGCCCGTGCACTGCAACGAAGAGCAGCCCCCGCTTGCCTCAACTAGAGAAAGTCCTCGTGCAACAACAAAGACCCAACGCAGACCAAAAAAAAAAAAAAAAAAGACCGTTGTGGAGGGTTGGAACGGTGTGGTGCAATTAGCAAGGTGGTTTTCCAGGGTAAACTACAAGGAGCCCGATGGAATGGGAGCTTCCAGAAAGGCAGTGTGACACCTGCCATATCCAACATTGGGCAGGTTTGTCACAGTTTCTTCCCAGGGACGAGGGGTCTGGCTCCTTGGCTCCTTGACATGGTCAAGCTCAGGTTGCAAATCAGAGGGTCAAACACTGATGGATCTGAACTTGAGGATGTGACCTATAAGTAGTGTGACTTAATATCCATTTTTTAAAAAGCTAAAGCAGTCCTGGTGAGGGACGCAGCTGTCATTTTGATACGGCATTGTTATTTGTAGAGTTTGGAAAGCTGGGCAGGGTATGGATTGATAAAAGGGTTGGGGTGATTTTCTTTGGTTGCTTAGACATATTGGGATTTTAAAACATGTGCGTTTTATAATGTGGGATTAAAAGCTCTTATATAATTCTTTAGTTATATTTGTGTATTTTTTTCTTTGTTGTATTTGGTTTATGAAACACTTACTGCTTTAGAACATTTCTTCAGAGTCAGGAAGATATCTCTAGATATTTCTTCTTGGCGTTTTCTTTCTCTGTTACTCAGTTCAGTGCCCCTAGAATTTTTCTGTGGAAACCTTTGGAGACCAAAAAAGTCTCCACTGCTTTATACAGTGATACGATGATTTTTGAAAACTGATCTAAAATGACAAAGGACTTTGTTTTCAGATGAGTATTCCTCTCTTGTTCCTGAGGCCAGGGCCTGCGTTTTATTTACCTTGAATTGTTACAGGACATTGTGGCTGATCAGATGTTTGTTTAAAGAAAAAATGAACCACTGGTGGCATAATCTGCCTAATTTTTCTGAAAAGACCTTTTAAGTAAACAATTATAATCAGTCAAAACATTTAGAATTTATCTGTTAAATAAAAGAGGAAAAGAGCATTTAACGGCGGGCTTTTAGCTACAGGTTCAGCCAGACTTTATTAGAAAAGTCCCTGGTTGCTTATTCTTTGCCATTCTTTCTTCCATGTACTTAGCAGCACGTCCTACTGTATAGATATTTGGAGATTTAAGGGGCATTATCACCTCTTGCCATCTGTGTATGTTCCCCCCTCCCCCGCCAAGTCTGTACAGATTTTCTCAGAAAGATGTGGAGATGTACACATTCTCTGGGTTAATAAATAACATTGCCCTGACACTCTTCTTTCGATAGTGCCCCAAACCCAGCTACATCTCCTGTTCCTTTTGTCTTTAATGCTGTTGTGAGTAAAATCAACATGTGGGGTTTTATTGGTGTTTCTAGGTTCTTTATACCTCCATCAGTAGTTTATATATTTTTGTATTAGATTTCTGTACTGAAATCCGCACCCAAAAAAGCACACAGTTGTCTGTGAGCCACTGCCATTTTCTTTCACAATTATAGAGTCTCATTCCCATGTAAAGTTTGCCTTCAGTGCCCTAAAATAGAGGGCTCACTTTTGCCAAAATACCTTTCCAGATTGCTCTTCTTCCCTCTGGTGCCTTTCCGGTGCACCCTCCTTTGCTCTCTAGTTCCATGGTACACCAGGATTTGAGAGTTTGCTCTCTCTGGCCTTCAAGCTGTGGAACCTTCAGGCTGTAGATAAAATGAGCTCTTCCTGTAGTCTGTGGGAGGCTCCCACAGCGTCAGCGGCCTAAGTATGGTCCCTGAACCTGCCCTTTAGGGAGGAGGCGGTGCTCCATAGATCCTACAGGATTCCCTGGCAGCTTATGCCTCTTAGGGGCGAATGTTTGTGCTGGTACCTGATAGCAAAGAGAAAACAATTGTATTGAATTCAAATTGTTTTTAAAAATGAAAGGACCCCTGTTTATGTGCAAATGATGGTATTTTGTGTTTGTCAGGGCACGAAATTTGAAGATCAGCAGACTTTATGGGGTGGCACTAAAAATGATTTTTTAATATTACTATTATTATTATTATTATTATTATTATTATTATTATTATTTTAACGGTATGCGGGCCTCTCACTGTTGTGGCCTCTCCTGTTGCGGAGCACAAGCTCCGGACGCGCAGGCTCAGCGGCCATGGCTCACGGGCCCAGCCGCTCCGCGGCATGTGGGATCCTCCCGGACCGGGGCACGAACCCCTGTCCCCTGCATCGGCAGGCGGACTCTCAACCACTGCGCCACCAGGGAAGCCCTAAAAATGATTTTTAAAGCTACTTAGTCTACATGTTGCTGCAGCTTTGAACCACATGGAATTGTGTTCCATAGACCAACTGATCTGTGGGTAGGAGCAGATGACCACGCCGAGCGTGGAAATCTACAGGCACTGCGGAGAGCAGCCAGCCAGCCAGCAGCAGCCCAGAGCAGGCTTGTCCCCCTGGCTCTACTGTCAGGACAGCAGGTGGTCTTCTCAGGAATTGACTGCGTAGAGTAGTACCATTTCCTGAAACAGCCTTCCCCAGCTGGACTCTAGGCTTGTTTTTAATACCAACTTTTTTTGAGAAATAATTCATATACCATATAATTCACCCATTTCGAAGTGCACAACAGTAGTTTTTAGTATGTATTCACAGAGCTGTGTAACCATCACCACAGTCAATTATAGAATGTGTTCATCATCCGATCGCAAAGAAACCCTGTACCCTTTAGTTGTCATTCCCATCTCCCCCCCCCCGCCTCCAGTCCTTGGCAACCAGACTAATCTTTCTGTGTCTACAGATTTGCTTATTCTGGACTTTCATGTAAATGGGATCACATACACCTTTTGTGAATGGCTTTTCACTTAGCATACTGTCTTCAGGAATGATCCATGTTTTGCACGTATCAATACTTCTTTGCTTTTTATTTCCAAATACTTGTGATGGTATGAGTAAACCCCATTTGTTTAACTGTTCATCAGTTGATAGACATTTGGATTTTGTGGCTGTATGTGTAACGCTGCTGTGAACATTTGGGTGCAGTGTTTTGTGTGGATGTAAATTATCACTTCTTTTCGGACTTATACCTAAGGAGTAGAATTGCTGGCTTATATGGTTAGTTTATTTAACTTTTTAAGGAACTGCCAGGCTGTTTTCCAGAGCACCATTTTACATCTTTACCAGCAGTGTATGAGGGCTCCAGTGTTTCTTCATCCTTGTCAATATTTGTTATTGTCTGGCTTTCATTTTAGCCATCCTACTGGGTGTGAAGACCTATCTCATTGTGGTTTTTTGTTTTTAAACATCTTTTTTTTTGGCGGTACGCGGGCCTCTCACTGCTGTGGCCTCTCCCGTTGCGGAGCACAGGCTCCGGACGCGCAGGCTCAGCGGCCATGGCTCACAGGCCCAGCCGCTCCGCGGCATGTGGGATCCTCCCGGACCGGGGCACGAACCCGCGTCCCCTGCATCGGCAGGCGGACTCTCAACCACTGTGCCATCAGGGAAGCCCTTAAACACCTTTATTGGAGTATAATTGCTTTACAATGTTGTGTTAGTTTCTGCTGTATAACAGAGTGAATCAGCTATATGTATACATGTATCCCCATATCCCCTCCCTCTTGCGTCTCCCTCCCACCTTCCCTATCCCACCGCTCTAGGTGGTCACAAAGCACCGAGCTGATCTCCCTCTGCTATGCAGCTGCTTCCCACTAGCTATCTATTTTACATTTGCTAGTGTATATATGTCCATGCCACTCTCTCACTTCGTCCCAGCTTACACTTCCCCCTCCCCATGTCCTCAAGTCCATTCTCCACGTCTGCATCTTTATTCCTGTCCTGCCCCGAGGTTCATGAGAACCTTTTTTTTTTTTTTTCCCTAAGATTCCATATATATGTATTAGGATATGGTAGTTGTTTTCCTCTTTCTAACTGACTTCACTGAGTATAACAGACTATCTAGGTCCATCCACCACACTACAAATAACTCAACTTCGTTTCTTTTTATGGCTGAGAAATATTCCATTGTATATATGTGCCACATCTTCTTTATCCATTCATCTGTCGATGGACACTTAGGTTGCTTCCATGTCCTGGCTGTTGTAAAGAGTGCTGCAGTGAACATTGTGGTACATGACTCCTTGAATTATGGTTTTCTCTGGGTATATGCCCAGTAGTGGGATTGCTGGGTCATATGGTAGTTCTGTTTTTAGTTTTTTAAGGAACCTCCATACTGTTCTCCATAGTGGCTGTATCAATTTACATTCCCACCAGCAGTGCAGGAGGGTTCCCTTTTCTCCACACCCTCTCCGGCATTTATTGTTTGTAGATTTTTTGATGATGGCCATTCTGACCGGTGTTAGGTGAAACCTCTTTGTAGTTTTGATTTGCATTTCTCTAATGATTAGTGATGTTGAGCATCCTTTCATGTATTTGTTGGCAGTCTGTATTTCTTCTTGGGAGAAATGTCTATTTAGGTCTTCTGCCCATTTTTGGATTGGGTTATTTGTTTTTTTGATATTGAGCTGTGTGAGCTGCTTGTCTGTTTTGGAGATTAATCCTTTGTCAGTTGCTTCATTTGCAGATATTTTCTCCCATTCTGAGGGTTGTCTTTTCATCTGGCTTATGCTTTCCTTTGCCGTGCAAAAGCTTTGAAGTTTCATTAGGTCCCATTTGTTTATCTTTGTTTTTATTTCCATTTCTCTAGGAGGTGGGTCAGAAAGGATCTTGCCGTGATTTATGTCATAGAGTGTTCTGCCTATGTTTTCCTCTAAGAGTTTGATAGTGTCTGGCCTTACATTTAGGTCTTTAATCCATTGTGAGCTTATTTTTGTGTATGGTGTTAGGGAGTGTTCTAATTTCATTCTTTTACATGTAGCTGTCCAGTTTTCCCAGCACCACTTATTGAAGAGGCTGTCTTTTCTCCATTGTATATTCTTGCCTCCTTTATCAAAGATAAGGTGACCATATGTGCGTGGGTTTATCTCTGGGCTTTCTATCGTGTTCCATTGATCTATATTTCTGTTTTTGTGCCAGTACCATACTGTCTTGATTACTGTAGCTTTGTAATGTAGTCTGAAGTCTGGGATCCTGATTCCTCCAGCTCCGTTTTTCTTTTTTCAGGATCGCTTAGGCTATTCGGGGTCTTTTGTGTTTCCATACAAACTGTGAAATTTTTTGGTCTGTGAAAAATACCATTGGTAGTTTCATAGGGATTGCATTGAATCCATAGATTGCTTTGGGTAGTATAGTCATTTTCACAGTGTTGATTCGTCCAATCTAAGAATGTGGTATATCTCTCCATCTGTTTGTATCATCGTTAATTTCTTTCATCAGTGTTTTATAGTTTTCTGCATACAGATCTTTTGTCTCCTTAGGTGGGTTTATTCCTGGGTATTCTGTTCTTTTTGTTGCCATGGTAAATGGGAGTGTTTCCTTAATTTCTCTTTCAGATTTTTCTTTATTAGTGTATAGGAATACCAGAGATTACTGTGCATTAAATTTTGTATCCTGCTACTTTACCAAATTCATTGATTAGCTCTACTAGTTTTCTGGTAGCATCTTTAGGATTCTCTATGTATAGTATCATGTCATCTGCAAACAGTGACAGCTTTACTTCTCCTTTTCCGATTTGGATTCCTTTTATTTCTTTTTCTTCTGTGAGTTCTGTGGCTAAAACTTCCAAAACTATGTTGAATAATAGTGGTGAGAGTGGGCACCCTTGTCTTGTTCCTGATCTTAGAGGAAATGGTTTCAGTTTTTCACCATTGAGGACGATGTGGGCTGTGGGTTTGTCACATATGGCCTTTATTATGTTGCGGTAGGTTCCCTCTCTGCCTGCTTTCTGGAGGGTTTTTATCATAAATGGGTGTGGATATTTGTCGAAAACCTTTTCTGCATCTGTTGAGATGATCATATGGTTTTTCTCCTTCAGTCTGTTAATATCATTTATCACATTGATTGATTTGCATATATTGAAGATTCCTTGCGTTCCTGGGATAAACCACACTTGATCATGGTGTATGAGCCTTTTAATGTGCTGTTGGATTCTGTTTCCTAGTATTTTGTTGAGGATTTTTGCATCTATGTTCATCAGTGATATTGGCCTATAGCTTACTTTTTTGTGTGACATCTTCGTCTGGTTTTGGTGTCAGGTTGATGGTGGCCTCGTAGAATGAGTTTGGGAGTGTTCCTCACCGTGCTATATTTTGGAAGAGTTTGAGAAGGATAGGTGTTAGCTCTTCTCTAAATGTTTGATAGAATGTGCCTGTGAAGCCATCTGGTACTGGGCTTTTGTTTGTTGGAAGATTTTTAATCACAGTTTCAATTTCAGTGCTTGTGATTGGTCTGTTCATATTTTCTGTTTCTTCCTGGTTCAGTCTAGGAAGCTTGTGCTTTTCTAAGAATGTGTCCATTTCTTCCAGGTTGTCCATTTTATTGGCGTAGAGTTGCCTGCAGTAATCTCTCATGATCCTTTGTATTTCTACAGTGTCAGTTGTTACTTCTCCTTTTTCATTTCTAATTCTGTTGATTTTGAGTCTTCTCCCTTTTTTTTCTTGATGAGTCTGGCTAATGGTTTATCAGTTTTGTTTATCTTCTCAAAGAACCAGTTTTTAGTTTCATTGATCTTTGCTATTGTTTCCTTCATTTCTTTTTCATTTATTTCTGATCTGATCTTTATGATTTCTTTCCTTCTGCTAACTTTGGGGGGGGGGTTTGTTCTTCTTTCTCTAATTGCTTTAGGTGTAAGGTTAGGTTGTCTATTTGAGATTTTTCTTGTTTCTTGAGGTAGGATTGTATTGCTATAAACTTCCCTCTTAGAACTGCTTTTGCTGCATCCCATAGGTTTTGGGTCGTCGTGTTTTCATTGTCATTTGTTCCTACGTATTTTTTGATTTCTTCAGTGATCTCTTGGTTATTTAGTAGCATATTGTTTAGCCTCCATGCTTCTGTGTTTTTTACAGTTTTTTTCCTGTAATTGATACCTAGTTTCATAGCGTTGTGGTCAGAAAAGATACTTGATACGATTTCAGTTTTCTTAAATTTACCAAGGCTTGATTTGTGACCCAAGATATGATCTATCCTCTAGAATAAGATACATCTATCCTGGAGAATCCTCATGAGCACTTGAGAAGAAAGTGTATTCTGTTGTTTTTGGATGGAGTGTCCTATAAATATCAGTTAAGTCCATCTTATCTAATGTGTCATTTAAAGCTTGTGTTTCCTTATTTATTTTCATTTTGGATGATCTGTGCACTGGTGAAAGTGGGGTGTTAAAGTCCCCTACTATGACTGTGTTACTGTCAGTTTCCCCTTTTATGCCTGTTAGCATCTGCCTTATGTATTGTGATTCTTCTTTGTTGGGTGCATAAATATTTACAAGTGTTATATCCTCTTCTTGGTTTGATCCTTTGATCATTATGTAGTGTCCTTCTTTGTCTCTTGTAATAGTGCTTATTTTAAAGTCTATTTTGTCTGATAGGAGAATTGCTCCTCCAGCTTTCTTTTGATTTCCATTTGCATGGAATATCTTTTTCCATCCCCTCACTTTCAGTCTGTATGTGTCCCTAGGTCTGAAGTGGGTATTGTAGACAGCATATATATGGGTCTTGTTTTTGTATCCATTCAGCCAGTCTGTGTCTTTTGGTTGAACATAAGACCAAATGGTAATCCATTTACATTTAAGGTAATTATTAATATGTATGTTTGTATTACCATTTTCTTAATTGTTTTGGGTTTGTTTTTGCAGGTCTTTTCCATCTCTTGTGTTTCCTGCCTAGAGAAGTTCCTTTAGCATTTGTTGTAAAGCTGGTTTGGTGGTGCTGAATTCTCTTAACTTTTGCTTGTCTGTAAAGGTTTTAATTTCTCCATCGAATCTGAATGAGATCCTTGCTGGGTAGAGTAATCTTGGTTGTAGGTTTTTCCCTTCCATCACTTTAAATATGTCCTGCCACTGCCTTCTGGCTTGCAGAGTTTCTGCTGAAAGATCAGCTGTTAACCTTATGGGGATTCCTTTGTGTGTTATTTGTTGCTTTTCCCTTGCTGCTTTTAATATGTTTTCTTTGTATTTAAGTTTTGATAGTTTGATTAACGTGAGTCTTGGCGTGTTTCTCCTTGGATTTATCCTGCATGGGACTCTCTGAGCTTCCTGGACCTGATTGACTGTTTACTTTCCCATGTTAGGGAAGTTTTCAACTATAATATCTTCAAATATTTTCTCAGTCCCTTTCTTTTTCTCTTCTAATGGGCCCCCCTATAATCCAAAAGTTGGTGCATTTAATGTTGTCCCAGAGGTCTCTGAGACTGTCCTCAGTTCTTTCCATTCTTTTTTCTTTATTCTGCTCTGTGGTAGTTATTTCCACTATTTTATCTTCCAGGTCACTTATCCGTTCTTCTGCCTCAGTTATTCTGCTATTGATTCCTTCTAGAGAATTTTAAATTTCATTTATTGTGTTGTTCATCATTGATTGCTCTTTAGTTTTTCTAGGTCCTTGTTAAACGTTTCTTGTATTTTCTCCATTCTACTTCCAAGGTTTTGCATCATCTTTACTGTCATTACTCTGAGTTCTTTTTCAGGTAGACTGCTTATTTCCTCTTCATTTGTTTGGTCTGGTGGGTTTTTACCTTGCTCCTTCATCTGCTGCACATTTCTCTCTGTCTTCTCATTTTGCTTAACTTAACCGTGTTTGGGGTCTCCTTTTCGCAGGGTGCAGGTTCGTAGTTCCCATTGCTTTTGGTGTCTGCCCTCAGTGGTTAAGGTTGTTTCAGTGGCTTGTATAGGCTTCCTGGTGGAGTGGACTGGTGCCTGTGTTCTGGAGGGTGGGGCTGGATCTTGTCTCTCTGGTGGGCAGGGCTGCATCCGGTGGTGTGTTTTGGGGTGTCTGTGAGCTTAGTGTGATTTGGGGCAGCCTCTCTGCTAACGGATGGGGTTGTGTTGCTGTCTTGCTAGTTCTTTGGCGTGGGGCATCCAGCACTGGAGCTTGCTGGCCATTGGGTGGAGCTGGGTCTTAGCGTTGATCATAACTTCCCAACCTCCAGAATTTTTGTTCAGCCTGTTCATCCATGCGTTTACTTCTGTCGGCAGTACTGGAAATGCACAGGAGTTAACAGGAAAATCCAAATTATTTTCTGGAAAACTGGAGGTAAGATGACTCGGGAGTGACAAGACACAAAGTACAGTGGGTGGCGGTGAAAGAAAGCCAGGGTAGGAGGTGGCTGAGGCGTGGAGCAGTGCCCTAGGGGAGTGGCAACTTCCCACAGGGACCCCTGCCTCTAGAGCATCCTCTTCCAGGCGTCGACGCTCCACGGGGCCCCTCTCGTTGTGGTTTTGATTTTCATTTCCCGATTAACTAATTATGGTCAGCATCTTTTCATCTGTTTATTGGCCACTTATACATCTTCGGAAAAATACCTAGTCAGATCTTTTGCTCATTTTTAAACAGGTTTTTCTTTTTATTATTGAATTATAATAGTTTGTATATTTTCGATACAAGATCCTTATCAGGTATATGATTTGCAAAAATATTCTCTCATTTTCTTAGGTTGTCTTTTCACATTCTTGAAAGTGTCCTTTGAAGCACAGACGTTTTAATTTTGAAGCCATCCGATTCACCTGTATTTTCTTATTTTGCTTGTGCTTTTGGTGTCAAATCTAGGAAACCAGTGCCTAATCCAGTGTCTAGAAGATTTATGTCTGTGTTTTCTTCTAAGAGTTTTATAGTTTTAGCTCTTACATTTAAGTCTTCGGGTTTAATTTTTAAAGTTCATTTCTCTAGCTTCTGTAAGGAAGGTATTGGAAGAAATAGCCACTAAGAAGAAACCGGGAAGGGAGGGTTGAATTTTTTTCATGGAACATGTGGTAAGGCTGGAAATCGACTGAGCTTAGGCTGCCCCGTTCAGCAGTTGGTGTCTTTTCTTCCTTTGTCTCTTAGTTTGAGTGGCCCTTTCTCAGGGAGTCTCCTGACTACACCCCTGGGTCACTCCCATTGCCCTCATTGCACCCTGTTATCTCCTGTCAGGGCGTTTGTCACTAACATGAGTCTGCTTCTGCCTGTTTACTGGATTTTTCTTAGACTTTCTACTGAACTGTAAGCTCAAAGAGGGCAGGATCTTGTCTGTTTTATTCACCACTTCATCACTTCATCCTTAATACCCAGTACTTATTTTTTTGGAGAATGACATTTCCTGGATCTCCAGGTATTCTGGAATAGAGTGACTAGTATATGACAGGATAAGGTGATTGGATAACTAAAGCTATAGGGAAACCCCTTCAGGAGGGAGCGAACCTTTTTGGCAGACTTGGTGAGGCCCTCCGGAGTCAGTCACGTCTGCCCCTGAGGAAATGGAGAGAAAGCACGAGTGCCCCTTCAGAGCTTCTCAGAGGAAGTAACCCATGGTCAGTTTTCTGCCAACAGTAAAAGTCCTCTTTTTAGCAAAGGCCACGTGTCGTATGTTAATGAAATGAGGAAAGGAGGTGGAATTCCATATTGGAATGTTTTACCATTTAGTGTGCCGTTTTGATAGGGAGGGAAGGCTCACTGTGCTGTATTTCAGGGTGGACTCAACATGGGCTACTGAGTTCTACTTTTTGGAGCCAGCTGCCTTGCATAGCATTAATGTCATTAATTGAAATAGTAGATACATAGGAGAAGGAAGAAAGGTTGGGATTTGCCTGAGAGAACGTATAAAACTTGATGTTTGTCATCACCTTTGATCCTCACGTCACTCCATGTGCACACTTGGTGTGATGATCCCGATAGCAGGTTTGGACGGTCCCTGTTTTGCACGTTGCCACAGCTCTAGTTATAACTGGTAAAACCCGTTATTACCGGCTATAACCAGTTAACATAGAGCGGAGAGTTTTAGGGTCTGACTCAAGCAAGGTTAGCAAGAGCCCTTGCAAAAGAGCTGAGAGCCTCCGCTGCCTCGTTTGTTGTCTTAACTTCAGGGCGAAGGGGGTTTACTAGCCTGGCTTTGTGGCAGTACACAGAGCAACTTTTCATTCCCTTTAGTTAAAACAGTGTTAAGATCTCAGGCCTTTGAGAGTAAGGAGCTGTAAGGTGAGAGAGAGAAGGAGAAGAGAAGTGTTGGAAATCTTTATGTGACGGCTGTACACTCAACTGTGCTCTCCTCTTTTCTCATGAGAATGAGTAGATGAGACATCCTGGACCGTTACAGATGCCCCTAAACGAAATACCTGCTGGAAAGGCTGTCTGTTCTGGAGCTGCTCTAGGAAGGCCTCCCCACGCCCAGGCTGCCAGGCAGGCTTCCCTCACCAGCAGTAAACCCACTTTAAAGCAACGTTAAGTCTAATTTAAGGACGCAAATTTAAAAAGGAGTTTTGCTTATTGCAGCGTTAGACTTATTAACTCGCAAAAGCCATGAGCCTTGGTCTTTCTGTTTACAGATTATAAAATGGAACTCAAAATGAGGTTTAATGGGCTTCCCAGATCATGTTCCCTGGACAGATTTTTTTTTCCCCTTCAGCAGTAAATTCTGAAATCAAAAGGACTTAAAAAGAGGAGTGCTTCCTGTCATAAATGGGATGGGTGGCATTCTTCAAAGCATTTTACAGCTTCCAACTGTGCATTATAATTTCAAAGTAGCTGAAAAGCATTCTGAGTTTTTTTAAATGGTACGTTTATTCAGAAACATTTATTAAGCAGCTACTTATGTGCCAGGCATTGAGACAGGGCCTGGAGATAGCCTGAAGGCTCCCAGGCCCATGCTCTCACTGAGTTTGCACTTCATTGTTAGTAAAGACATAAACTACTGAATCAGGAGACAGCAGTTTCAAAGAACATTGGGCTGGAGAGGATGTAAGACACAGCTCTGAGAGAGTGACCCATGGGGAAGCGGGTGGAGCTGAGGAATTCTGGGCCCAAGAGGTGAGTTAAGGGATGTGGACATATCAATATCAGGTCATTCCACTAAACTAGGGTGTGCTGGATGAGGTGGGGCCACAGCAGTGCCATCTCGTGTCACAGCAGATGTCCTTGACCTCTGTTGACTTGACCCCTCATAGCCTTCTTGGTAAAAAGCTAAAGGCTATTAACACACTTTGGGACTTTCTGGGACACAGTTGATAGTTGATTGAAATGGACTTTTCTGGCATTGTCAGAGGATTGAAAGACTAATGGAACTGTAGTATATTAATAAGGGGATGCCCTGCAGTTGTTACCACGTTAAAGTATATGGGCCACACTAAGCTAGTAAATCCAACGGCCGCAAATGGAGAATAAGGAAAAACACAAAATAATATATCCATGTTGTTTATATGTAAAGCTATCCGTTTATAACTTTTACTATTCAAAAATAAAGCAAGGGAAGCAGCTGAGTGCAGGAGCCACAGGTGCTTTTTCAGGCGTGGCAGTGAGTGTGCACCAAAACAAACCCTGGCTCCAGGCTTGCAGTGACAGAAGCAACCCAGCTGATTTTCTGAGTCCGACGTTGACTGTGTAGTGTGCTTTGTTGACGGCACAGTGGCTAGCAGAACCAAGCCTGGGGTGTGGGCCAGGCTGTTAACGCGGAGCTGGTTCTGTCTAACCCTGCAGCGCGTCTGCTCAGCCTCTGTGACTCCACTTACTCTTCAGGCACAGTGAGGCTTCTGTGAGACCCTGCTTTGCAGACTCCACCTCGAAGGAACCCAGCCCCCCACACCCCCCAACCAAGGGAGTTTAGTGTTTAAGATGTGTTCTACCAGACTGATTTAAACTGCTTGAATAACCCACGTATGTTTTTCTCCCTAATATGTCCTTATATGTACTGGAATTACAGATTACATTTTTGTTAAAAGAAGAATTATGTTTAAGGAAAGTCTGAAGACTCCTTTGGAAAATTAGTCCATAAGATAATAAGCAGCTTGTGGGGGAGCATTCTCATGTAAGAATTATTTCTTTGAAGCAGCTTCATGGAGAACACACTAAAATTGAAGACCAAAAAAAATAAACAAAAAAAGAAACGAGATAAAAGGTATAAAAAGAGCATTGAGAATTGTAAAGTGTTCATGAACGCAGGGTCTGGGGTGTATAGTGATTTGCAGAGGAAGCGTCTGGTCAGCGAGGGAGATTGGGAGTGACCTGGTGGAGGGGATTATTCTTGTTAAAGTTCGCGTTTTCCTCAGTGTTGGGTCCCCTACCCACAAGTGGCGCCTTGCATTCATGCTGGGCTGTAGGCCAAGAGGTGCTCTGTTTCCGAACGAATGCCAGAGCAGGTTTTTCGGCACAGAGGAGTGCAGTCCACGGAGGAAAGCAAAGTCCCCACATTCAAGAACACCCTAGATTTCCTGGCAGAACGGGCAGAAGCTCGCCGGAGCCAGCTGGGGAGGGCCTCCCAGCTCTGTGTTCTCTGGCGTCGTGCTGGTGGATTTGGGGGGTTAGCACATCACTCGGGCAGCCTAAGGCGTGGGCTTCCTTTGCAGATCAAGGGTCAGCAGACTAGAGCCCGCTGCCCTTTTTGTGGTAAATAAAGTTTTATCTGAAGATAGCCACGCTATCTAGGGCTGCTCTTGTGATACAAGGGCAAATGGGGTGAGAAGCCATAAATGCTCACTGTGTATAGCCCTTGACAGAAAAAAGTGGCAACCCCTTGTTCTAGAGTTTAATAGGAGTTGGTTCTGGATGCATTCAAATTCTCAGATTGAAGAGATTGGGGGGCTGGTCTTTTAGCAGTTTTTCTTTCCTTTTCCAGGAGGGAACGATTAATAAATGAGAGGTACGTGTGGTTATATCACAGAGGTGCCCAGTGGATCGTGGGACTTGTCCCTGAATCTGAGCTGTGGTTTGACCCTACAAGGCAGGTCCCGCTTTTCCAGCACTGCTGGAAGTCAGAGAGGCCGGCCAGAAGTCGTTCAGTTCGCCTGGGCCTCTTGGGTAGTGATAACGTTCTTGAAATGGTAGAAGTGCCATGTGCCTGGAGCTGACGCTGGGGCGAGGCTGTCTTTACAGACGGGTTTGGAAAATTCCCAGGCGCCTGGCCCCTGGGTATACTTCCCCGAGGGTGGATGGTAAGTACCAGCTTGCCCAGGCCTCGAGGAGGCCCCTCCCTGAAGGAGGCCCTGCTTCCTCTGCGGGTTCCCGCTGGCGCTGGTGTCTCAGAGTCCTGAGGCTAGGCGCAGGGCGGGCCGGCTCTTCTTCCTCGGCTGTGTTGTCCCATCCTCTCCCTCCCACTTCCCACTCCCTGCCAGTGCCTTCCCTCCTGGACACCCACCTGACAGGCACCTTGCTCCTTCGGTTTTCACCAGTTAACAAACTTTTCCTTGGAGTTGATACTATCAAGTTTTTATAAATTCAAGAAATAGAACTTCTGAAGTGGAAATGAAAGCCAGAAACATGCTACACCTGCTAAGAAGACAAGCACTTACTGTGTGGGAGTCACAATCCTAACGCTTGCTGCAGCAGCGACCTGGGGCAGTTCCCACAGCAGCCCAGGGGCAGAGGCTCTCCTAGCCCCCGCCCTGGGGAGACAGCTCTGGATCAGGACCCAGTGGGTCATGAAATCAGTTTAGTAGGTTGCCAGCCAGCATGAAGAAAGAAGAACAATAACTATCAGCAGTTGCATACAGTGAGGGAAAGTATTAAAAAAGAAACTTTTGTTTCGATGTGTGTGTGTGTGTGTGCGTGCACATACACATGTATACATACCATGTGAAAAATGTGTTTTGTATACCCAGGACACATGTCTGCTCAGGTCTCCCAGGTGGCTCGGGCCTGTTACCACGGATACACTCCATCCTCCCGGTGGAGTCCCTGCTGTGGGTCGGGGGTCCCCCATCCTGGAGCAGTTACAGTTACATGAATTATAGGAGGGTTTGAATGTCCTATCACCAAACGTGGGTCTGACATGAATGGGCTTCTGCAGACTTACCCTTCCTTCTTCCTGCCCCCAGTTCTGAGACCCTCCCATGTGCACCCAGCCCCAAAGAACCATTGCATTAGTGGGCACTCCTGGGAGAGCATTGATATTTGTGTGCTCCTCACCCTCTGTTCATGGAGGCTTTGGAAACCTGGAAACTTCTGGAATTCATTTCCAAAGGTGTAAATTAGCACTGCCAATTTAAAACCTACCCATGCACTGAGGGAACCACCCATATCATTTTTCTGTTCAATGTCCCTTAAGCAGAACACTTTGAAAAGTGTTCGAATTAGTCCAACTAATTCTTGTTGGACCAGCGTATAATGGGTGCACACCTGTGTGTGCACATCTTCATCGTGGCAAGAGTCGGGGACCCACGTTCCCTTTCTTCATCATCATCATCCCCCCTCATTCCCGTGCCAGGGACTGCTAAATGCTTTGCTTGTGTTACGGAACCTTCAGCGTGCTGTGGGTGGTGGATGTGCTCCTGTCCTGGCAGGAGGTGGGCCAGACCATCTGCTGTCTGCACTGAAGACTCAGTGAGGAAAAGATGGGCCCGTGCTCCAGAGGCAAGGCTTCCAGTGCCCTGCGACACCACACGCTCTGGGGCGGCTGGAACGAGGGTGCTGTGCTCCAGGTCCTCCGACCCTGCTGTTCGCCGCCACGGGCAGCTCCGCCTCTTCCCACTCATGAAACGTCCCTTTTCTGATTTTCTCGAGATTTCTTATTCTTTTTCTGCCCGCTCCCCCTTCCCTCGCCCTTGCCCCTTACCTGTCTGTGGCGTGACCGCGTTGCTGGAATTCAGGGCTGAGGTTTGCTGGCTCGAGGCTTTCAGGTGATTCCTAGCGTGAGTTTGGAATGACTTTATGAATCTGAGTCACCGTTGAAAAAGTCATTAAATTTTTACTCTCTCTTGAGACATTGCAGAATAATGTGAATATTCAAAGTGTAAGTATTGATTGGTTTTAGCGTAATGTATACACCCGTGAAACGCTGACGCTCAATGAAGTCAAGAGGCCGTAGACGCTTGTGGAAGGCCTGCTGGGCCCAGGTGTTCCCACAGATGTATTTATGTGGTGGTGTTTGTTTACTTTTCACCTCACTGAGGAAGTTGAAAGACAAGGTGACCACTACCACCATTAACTAATTAATTAATTAGAAAATAAAGAAGAGCAGATCTGCAGAACAGACAGCTTTCTTCTTAGAGACCTGCCTCTGCTTCTGAATTCTCTGGTGCTCCCCAGCACGGAACTTCACTTTCCTCCATTATTAACAGAGGAAGGAGCCAGATACAAGCGTGGTGACCTCTGTCAGGAATTTTTTTTTTTTTAAGTTTCTCAGTGATCTGGAGAAAGGACGTATTCCATCAGTGCCCACCGTGGAAATATTGCCGGGAGAAATTGTGACAGATGTCACTTTGCTGCCAGCTTTTCGGGAAGAGCCCCGTTCCAGGTGTGACAACTGGCCTTGCGAATTGTGGGTCCTGGACAGTTTAGAGGATAAAAGATAAAAATTTTCTTTGTTTCTCGAAGAAATGTGAAGAGAAGTAAAAACCCTGGACACAAGCAAGAGGTATCTGTTGGGCCTTCGGCCTCACACAGCGTCTCTGTGATGTCTTTTAAACATCCTGTCATTGAACATTTGAATTATGTTTAATTCTTTTTTAATGAAAGGGCTTGTTGTTTTTTCTGCTCTTTGTGGGGTGGAGAGAGGGGTTGGTCTGTATTTCCTGGATGCCATGTTAGCCTTCAGGGGTCAGAAGACTAGATCTTATTAATTGTGACAACTAACTATTTTTAACAGTAAGAGAAGTGGAAATGCTGACTTCATATTGGTTGTGAAAGAGCCTCTTTCACTCAGCTCAGCTCCTGGATCTTCTTCCAGTCGTTGTAGTGGGACCGACCCTGCCTTTTGCCCCTCTGTGGACCTTATCCTCCTAGGAAACAGACCCCAATTTATGCTTTGTTATTTCTGTATGTGTAAATAAGATGAAGGAGAGCACAGGGAGAAAAACAATGGGAGGCCAGTAATACCTCCATTCTCAAAATCGGGTCTAAAAAAATACAGTGTCCCCAAGTTTTGGAGTGATAAACAACGGTCCTTGTCAAAGGCTTGGTGTGATCAGGTTGCAAAATCTAAGTCGTTAGATCACTGTCAGGCTGACAAGAGTTCTCTTATACTTGTCTCTCCTAAAAGCTGGTACAGCTGTCCCCCTGTGCAGTGGTGAGAAGTGAGAGCAGGTGGCCCCAGTCCCCTGACTCTCAGGCCGCATGGCGGACATCCCACCGGGCCACACTGACTTGCCGGGGCCGTCTCCTTTCACAGAGCTCGCAAACAAAAAGACACAGCACATCCACTGGTGCGTGGATGGGACTGGTGGTTTCTGTGAGTTGGGACAGAAACGAGGAATGGAGGCATCCAAGGGCCCCATTTGGGTTCTGTCCAGTGCTCAGCCTTTGGTACTCAAACCAAAGCATGAGAGCGGGGATTTGGTTGTTCTGGTAGCTTCTTCTCTGGGTGGTGCAGTATCTGAGCTCTGTTCAATTGTTCTTCTGCTCCAGATACTTTAAGGGCTACCCTTTCCCTTTTATGGTGTTAATTTCTATTGGCTATATAGGAAAGAGAACATTTTGTTGAAGGTAGAAAGATTTCCAAGACCTGTCCAGCCCAACCTGCTTCCCTTTTGCTGTGATGATCCAAGGCTATTAGCTCATTTCCATGTGCCTCTGAAATTCCTTCATGAATGTAAAAAGTGTGTTGGCATCCTTTTCTTAGAAGTTCAAAGGGCCTGGCTGCCTGTAAGCAAAGGGCCCACCACCAGAACCCCCTCATGTCTCAGAGTGCACTGTAGCTTAGGGGAAGGATTCTTTCCAAAAGATTTTTTCTTTACTTCATTCCTAATCGTTTGTGTGTAAATCCATTTATGGTGGATTAAAGAAGCGATCCGGCCATCAGTGGGTAATGGTATAATTTACAGGGGCCCCAGCCAGAATGTTGAAATTGCTTACATTCTACTATTGCCACAAATGGATTACTATAAAGGGTCTCCCTCTTTCAAAGGCAGTAAAAACAAAGAGTGATGGAAGGAGGCCTTTTTATTTTTTAAATGCACATAATCACTTCCATGTATGGCTAGTGTTGAACCAATAATGGAATATAAAATGGTGGACTGCTGACCGGATTTAATTGCGAGGGCTTTAATGCAGTAGAAGACGGCCCAGGACTGAATTCTTAAACCAAATGTAGGTAGCATCTCCACGTAAAGAATGTGTCTGAAGTGCCTAGAGATGGGGGGTGGTGCGAGACTGCCTCTTAACCGCAGACGCAGCCAGTGCTGGGATCCAGCTCCCCTGTTGTCTGTAGGGTTTGGGGGAGGGTTTCCTGGCAAATTCCTGCTTGTAAACCTTGTGTCACGTATCTTTGCTAAAGGGCACCCACATTTAGCTTGTCTGTTTTCAGTAGGTCGTGCAGACCTGCAGCACACACTCGTGGGCATGTGGCAGGATCTGCCTGCGTCAGGGTGGGCTGCTCCCCTTCCTTCCCCTCCGGCAGGCACCCTGAGCTCCTCAGAGGGTGCGCTTTGCCTCTCAGGAATGTGGAGAGCAGTGTCTTCCTCCTTTTACTGTGTTTATTGTTGCAATCACCAGCACTGAACCAAATCGGTTACTGCAGGAAATTAAGTAGTTGTGGTTTATAAAGGAAACCTTCGTTGACAGCATCCTGCAGGGCAGAGCACCAGCCTGGCTGCCTGGGGATGTGTGTTTAATTTCCCAGTTAACGTTTTGCATTTATCTATTATCTTGCAAAATTGTCTTTAAAAACATCAAAATACCTAAGTGAAACATGCATCGTCTTCCCCTAAAGTTGACTGGCAGCCCTCCTCATGAAGGAACCTCATGGTTCCTTCCTTTGTAAAAGAGATGAAATTAAAATGAAATTTAAAAGCGTCAACAACGTTAATATACTTCAGAGACTAACTTTTTCTAACAGGAAAGGCTCTCCATCATTAAACTTGTTAGGCCAAGGAAACCTACCAGTTTTTTGCTTACTGGATCTTCTCCTTTCTTAAGGTTCGCCATCGATGGTGTGAACTTGTTGTTAAGCACAAATACACAGAAGCGTACAGAAACGTGGAGAGGTTCCTTCAGGAGGATCAGGTAAGTTTCAATTTTCAGCAGATGGGGATTCTTCACATGCTGTTCCCTGACTATGCAGTAGACGTAACACAGGCACCCAAGTTGTCGACATCTCTATTTAAATAACAAATATTTAAACATTTTTCAAGGATTTTAAAGAGTTGTTAGGTGCTTACCTACCAAACTTTTGAGCTGAGTTTTTTCCTCTGTCTTTGTATCCCATTGAATCATGTCCCTTAGAAGCTCCCTTGGTTTGACGTAACTGTGGCCCACTGCCGTTACCAAATGAAGCATGGGCAGACCTCGTGAGCTTTCCTCATCTTTGAACCTCCGACTCATTAGGTCAAGGTTGTGGCTTAGTGATGCCATGGTGTGTACCTGTGCCTTCAGTGGCCCTCACTTAAAGTATGTATGAAGATTAGACTGGGAGAGCCCCAGCTGGCTGGGACAGTCTGGTCTGTATCTGCACGTGCCACACCAAGTGGAACCCTGTGCTGAGATTCCTTCCCGTGAGAACTTTCCTCACTGTTCACCAGGGAAAGCGATCACCTTGCAAGGAGCCCACAGGAAGCACGTGCGTGCACGAACCCGTTGGAAGACGTTTTCCTTGCCGCCTCTGCTGGGCCGCAGCCTATGGGGGTCAGCACCCCGCCACACCGTGTCCCCCGGCGTGGCTGTCCATGGTGGTGCATGTGCCGTGGCTTCCGTCGGCTGCGGGAAGTTGGCTGCAGCTCGTTCCTGTTGGCGTGACCAGTGCGTGCCTCTGAGTGAGCGTTCTGCCGGGCGCTGTGGGCTGACAGAATGGAGCCATGTTTCGGTTGGGCTGGAGAGCTGGGGTAGGGGCAACAAAGGGACTTTTGAGAGGGCCTGAGTACAGGGGGCAGCCAGCAAGTGAGGGCTCGTTATTCCCGCAAAGAAAAATACACGACTTTGTACCAGAAGAAATGTCACATTTGCACAGTGAAGCGCGAGGTGTTTGGAAACAGAGAGGGGAGTATAAGGACAAAATGTAAGAGCAACTTAAGGCCTGTTCTGAAAACCAAAATTAACTGCAGTATATTTGGAACCATGATCTTTGCCAAATAAGGATTACCATCGGCTTTTTCAGGAAAGAATTTTTGAACCCCTAACCACCGAGTTTTCATTTTTGCGCTGTATTTGAGATCCTTCTTTTAATTTGCTCCAGGAGAACGTAATCTGTAGCATAACTAAGCTTAGAACAAGAGAGAAGGCGGAACCAAGTGGATCTTTTGGTTTTCCAGAACATAACTGGCTGTTTTTAAAACTGTAGGAAAAATGCAGATGTGAGTCATTGTTCTCGAAACAGAAGAGCCAGTGTTTGCCGCGGTCGTGGGGCCCGTTGAAGGGAGCTGGCAGGCTGGGCTGGAGCAGCAGGCATCTTCCAGGGCGGCCCGATGGCTCTCCCCACCCATGGCGCCATGTGACGGGGTGGTCTTCGTTCCCCAGCTGTGCTAGGCACACACTTTCCTAGGAAGATGGCCTGTGTCTGTGTGACATACACACGGCGCCTCGGGTGCTCCTTTCAGCTGCGGGGGTTTCCACGGGGGTCAGTCACCATGGGAACCTCCCTGTCCTCGTCAGCCATCACTAGAGAAATGCTCGCAGTGTCGTCAGTTCAACCACCAGGGTCTGTTGACGGAACTGATAGCCAAGAATTCCTTGGGGGTTGCAGCGAGAAGAACAAGAAAGAGAAGGGGATTGAAAACTGCAGGTTCCTGAAGTGCAGCTATTCAGCCGTCTGTCTTTTCTAGAGTCTTTGTAACTTCCAGACCAGCAAGTCCGTGCGGAACAAGCACAGACTGTGCACTCGAGCGCATGGGGACACATGATTGCCTTTTCTTCAGCTCTCTGGCCTCTGTGCCTTCCACAGGCCATGGGCATCTACCTCTACGGGGAGCTGATGGTGAGTGAGGATGCCCGGCAGCAGCGTCTCGCCCGCAGGTGCTTCGAGCTGAGCAAGGAGCAGATGGACAGATCCTCAGCGGAGGTGGTGGCCGAGATGTTACATTAAAGAGGTGATTCTCTCTCTTTCCTTTCTCGTTGCTCGGCTCTGAGATTCCTCTTAGGAGCTGAGTAAGCCAGTAAGCCGGGTGGTGAGCTGAGGGCAGCTTCCCTTAGGGTGCGGGGGCACCTCGTCTGGCCGAGCGGCCACTGGAAGGCCCGTGCCGCCCACCCCGGCGGAACATTCTTCCTCGGCGCCGTTTTGGCCACTTCCGGTTTTGTTTTTTGTGGGGAGGGAATTCGCAGGAGAACGTCCTGAGCTGGTCAGAAGGTGCGCTGGAGAGCCTCGTGTAACCGTGAGCCGCATCTTCAAGGGGAAGGCTGACGCGGGGGTGTGTGGTGGGTTCCCCACACCTTGAGCTGTGAGCAGCCGTATGAGAACTCGCGGTCCCTCGGGCTGTTCCCGCCTGGTGGGCGAGGCTGGCAGGTCCTTCCTCCCCGGTGTCCTGAATTTCTCCACATTGCGTGTCTGCTGGCAGGCGGGCAGGTTACCTCGAGTGGGAGTCCTAAATATTTAAACTGCTTCCTCTCTTAAATGTGCTTGGCACTGACCTGTTACGTTCACGTTTTAGCAGTTTTTAACTGTGGATTTCTGCATTCTAAAAGTGATTTAGCAATGGTACATAAAGTTTTGTAAGTAGAACTGTGGGATTATAAGTGTTTTTTTTTGGTCTAACGTCATTTCTCTGACTCTCTGGTTTGCTTTAAGGTTTTACATGATATTATAGGGTATGTCTAATTTTGTGTTTTTTTAAAGCAGCATCAAATTTCAAGCATTTTTCATGTCATATAGCTTCTCTATAATTTTAATAGATATTTAAGATTTTATGTTGATATTCTTAACCTATTGTGGGATATTTAGTTTGCTTCTAATGTTTTGCTCTTATAAAAAACCATTTCTGTCTAATATGTTTAACTGTCTTATTTATCTGAAAGAACTCTAATACTAAAGAGAGAAAGGTTTTCTAAAGTCCGGTTCTGTTCTTCCAGAAGAGTCAAGGAGCCATGTTGGCCAGGAGAGGAAGTAGTGGGAATAATTGCCACGATTGTGTATCTCGTAGCAGAGCAGCTATGTGCAGGCTTCCCCAGAGCTCCCCTGTGGCAGCTTCAGAGCCTGTTCAACGACGGGCCAGTTTAAAACACAGAACAGTTACACAGTCAGGTGTTGCCAGCCTCATATAGTAATCAGTATAAATCGTATTCCTCTTCAGATTTTTAATTTCACGGAGAGTTTGTGTTTCTTGAAGTGTGTGAAACTACAGTGGTGCAGACTGTGCCTTTGATGTTGTTCCCTGGGTTCCAAATTGTGGAGAAACCACCGCGGGCTACACAGCTTTGGCAGTTCTTCATTGTGATGTTTTTGCCCCAAGCAGGCAAAGGAGTAGTCCCGGTCACAAGCCTGCTCTTTTCTCACCGCCCCTCTGTCCCTGCCCTTCTGGATGAACACAGGGTCATGTGCACACCCTTTCCCCCTGCTACCCCAGAACAGCTGGTCAGTGCATTTTTCATTTCATCTTCCAAAGCTGCACTGGCATGTGTATGGTCATCTGTGAGTCCTTTGATTTTAAAAAATTGTACCCCTAGGACGCCCAGTAAATGAATAGTGAACAGAAGTAAAACCCATTTGGTAGTGTAGCAGGCCTGGAGGTGGTGCCGTCACCTGGTGCCCGAGGAAGCTGGTGCGTGCGGTGTGGGCAGCCCTGCGGCGCTGCCCCCAAGTGCTCTGGCTGCTTGGGTTCCTGGCATGCTGATTTGTGACTTAAGATTAAAATCACATTGCCAGGGATTACCACGCAACCACGACCCTGACTGCTCCTCCAGAAGCCGTAGTTACTCTCTCTCTGCAGTTCGGGGAACAGATACATCTCATAGCTCCTCTCTGGAAACAGAAGAAGCCAACAGCCTTGGAAGATGCTCTCCAGCCCTTTCATTATGCCCAGCCGACGACCTCTCTGACGAGGTGCAGAGCTTAGCTGATTGGTGAACAGTGACTGGTTTCCGCTTTGTTCACAGTGGCTAAGTTCTGCACCTGAAGAGAAGGTGAGATGGGGACAGTTAAGTTGGACCTGCCGGGGCAGAGGCCGCTGCTGAGCGGTCAGCTCGGGGACCGAGCATGATTCTGGAGGACGAGAGCCTGCCTGGCCCCACCGAGGATGCACTTTGTCTTGTTACGAATGCAAGGAACATACCAAAAGTCCACGGAAATATAAATCCGCTAATTAGACATCGGTGTCTGAAAGTTCAAATGTATTGAAAGCTGCAAAATTATTCTTTTAAAAATCTAAAACCCAGTGAACCACGAAAGTCGAGTAAGCCCACGTCAGCAGTCGATGGCGTGTGAGTAGAGCTGGGTACTTTCAAAGGAGACTCCCTGTTGTGATTTCCGAGCACGGTGAACTCTCTCTTGTATTTGCAGTCCAGGTTTCTGTGTCTCCTGCAGCCGCCCGCGGGACGAGGCCGAGCGAGCTCCCAGCTGAGGCACTGCTTCTCCGGGCTGTCAATTGGACCCGCCCTCCGGTGCCTACTGAGCTGATATCAGTTCTCATTTTACACACTGGCTCAGTTCAGCAGGAACAGGAGTCGAGCCCTAGAGCAAAGCCTTCCTGTCTGTGAGTGCCCGGAGGCTCGGGAGCCGGGGCTGCAGCCGCACGAAGACAGGCCCGAGCGTCCGCAGCAGAGCCGACCGGCGGCGGAGGCCCCTGCGTATGTGCCCTGTGTGTGGGTGTTGCTAGAGCTCTGCTGACATGGCAGGAACGAACTTCCACCCATTGGCGCCACGCCTGCCACGCAGGCAGTGCATACCTCTGTCACGGTGTAGGACGGCCCGAAAGCAGTCGGAGTGAGTGCGGGGCTGAAACAGGCTGCCTTTCTAGTATCTGTCCTGTGAACGGAGCCCAAGTTATAGCCGCCGGCTTTCACAGCCCTGTGTGAGCAAAGCGAGTGGCACATGGTGCAGCTGTAAAGCCCCTCTCGGGGCTGTGAGATGTGCCCTGGCCTCCTCCTGTCCTCCGCTCACGGCCCTCTCTCCAGAGCCGAGAGCAAAGGCACACACAAAGGTACTCGTTTACAAGAATTCCTCCGTTGTGACTGGGCAGTAAATTTTATTGCTGTTTCCTTTGCAGGAAAGATCACAGCGAGATTCTTTTTCATGCATCTACTCGTAGCCCTGGTGGGACCAGGATCACATTGACCCTGGACATCAAAGGAAGGATTATGGGGCTGCTAAAGCCATCAGCCGGCAGCAGTGTGCACACTGGGGCGACCTTCCCAGAGGCCGTGGCCCTCACGGTGGAGCCCGTGTCAAAGGCACATCCTTGTAAACGGTCTCCACAGGGCTGTGTGATGCCTCTGTGCCCACCCTGGCTGTGCCACCTCAAGCTCCTGAATCTGAATTGAGTCCCCCCTGTGAGTTCAATGCACTTTTCACACAAAGATGGAAGGTACCTGAGGCCCGTCGGAAGCCCTGCTGAACCTCCTCCATCCGTCCCTCAGCATGTGGATGTTTGTTTCTGTGCTTCCAGAAGGTCAGGGTTTCTGCGTACTGGGACCACCTCTGCGGGATTACTTTGATTGATAGGTCCTGTATTTAGATTTTCCAAAATTTTAGTACCTTTTGGTAGAAGTACAGGATAACACTCGAAGATGTATTAATAATAAAATGTAATGGATTCGTTTTTTTTTTTTTTTCTTCCTGTTTGCTTCCTAATTTAATACTGTTTTTGAAAAGGAAAAAAGAAAAAACGTGGAAGAAGAGGGTAGTCTCCTCCTTCTGGTGTCATTCTTCTCTCACCTTACTGGTTTTCTCTGTAGTTTTCAAGGTGGTGCTCCTGTTCCTGGGAGGACAGTGGGGCCCCTGCTCCTGATGGAGGTACCATCGGGCACCGTGGGGTCTGTGGTGATGTTGCCTCTTTTCCCACAAATGTTGGAAGTTAAAAAAAAAATAAAAATAAGCTTCTGAGGACTGTCCAAAGGGAAGGATGGCTTTAAAACGCTCCAGAAGCCACAGTGGTTGGTGCAGTCACATGATGGCGTGAGGCTGAGCGGAGCGGGAGGGAACTGACCCGCCTGCAGGGGCTGCGCTCGCGGGGCCGCGGACCCGCCGGTGGGGGGACGTGCGGCTCCACACAGACCTTCGTTAGGAGCTTCTGACCTTCAGAGTTACTTAACAGTGACCGTCACTCCGGAAGGGTTCCTACGGGTTGGTTCTTTGCCGTTACGTGTGCTCTGCCTATGGTTGTATGTGCTTTGTTCACCATGTTGGTGGAAGAATAAAAATTCGGTTTTTAAATATGAAGAAATGTCAGGACGCTGTTCTCTGTGAAGACTTCGAATAAATGACTCTTTCGCCCTGTGGTCGGCGTGAGTCTGGTCCTTTGTGCGGCGGAGCAGGAAGCCCGGGCACAGCCTGCTGCTCTGTGCGCCACAGGGGCTGCGGGTGGCCAACCAGCCTGGTGGTTGGCTTTGGTCTTGTTCTTCCGAAAAGTTAAAGCCACGCTTTGTCATCTTTAGAAACTGCTGAGGCCAAGGCGAGTGTCCGCATGAGTGGCTTCGCGCTAAGACGGCTGGTCCCCTGGCCCTGTGGCCGGGGGTCCCGCGCTGGCTCCGAGCTCGGGTCCGGCCCGCAGGCGGCCGGTCCTGGCGGGGCCGTCGGGACCCGAGCGCCGCCTCGCCGGGGCTGTGGGTAGCTTGCCTTCCCGCCTGTAGGCTGGCGCTCTTGCGGGAGGGGCTGTGCCTGTGGTGAGGGAGGGGCGCGCGGCCTCCCTCCAGCTTCACCCCGCACCTGCTCCGTTCAGGCTCCGGGACTCCTGGGGCAGGTTCTCCGAGCTGGCCCTCCGTACCTCCCGCTACGGCTGCGGAGGGCGTGCTGTGGAGGAGCCTGAGGCCGGGGCCTGGCAGGCGCTGCCGGGTTCCAGAGTGGCCACCAGTCAGTCAGAAGACAGGTGTGTAAAGCTAGCACTCTGCATTCTTACACGATTCATTTGTTTTGAAAAAAGTTTCATGTGGGTGATGGGCAGGTTCCCCAGGGCACGTCATGGAACTTAGGCTGCTTTATCAGCACGACGCGGGCACCTCCTGAGGGATGCCTCAGTGCAGGGGAGAGTGTTTGCCGAGGGGCCAGGAGCCCCGGGGACAGAGGCTGGCTGTCTCGGGAGAGGCAAGGGTGCGGGAGCCTGCCCTCCCCAAGTTCCCCCTGTGGGTCAGGCCTGCACAGTGCTGTCCCCAAGGTCATATACTAAGCGACAGGCGGGATTTCAGTGTGTCCACCTGGCTCGGGATTCTCCTCCCCCGAGTCCCTTTCAGGGTGTAGACCGTCTCTTCGGTAATAAACTCCTCGGGGATTCCTGGCCTTGTCCTTCAGCCAGAAGAGACTTGAGACACCTGCGCTCCTCACCCAGTTTGCTGTGAGGGGGCCTGGCTGGGGCCCAGGGAGCACATCAACTTGAATCTGGAACAGTTATGTCCCCGCGGGGAAGTCTGGCACTCACTTTCTCAGGGGCACAACTTCTGATCTTTGCTGCCCCAGGAAGTATACCTTTCCAGCCTCAGTGTTCCCCCTGTCACGTTCCCAGGGTGAGCGGACGGGACGGCATGAGCTCTGCCCTCCAGGCCGAGTAGAGATGAGCCGACAGGAGCCAGTCTGGTCACGAACCAGGTGATGCCTCCATCCGGAGGGGGGACCAGAGCACAGGAGGCGCCCAGCGTGAGCTCCCGTCGGTGCCCTGGTCTGGTGGAAGTGAGGAAGCCCCAGCCCGTGCCCCTTCTGCCGTTGCGTCCGTCGGGCTCCGGACCGCCGGCGGCATTCCTGGCCGGCAGGGGCCAGTCGTGGGAGAGGACGGCTTGCTCTTTCAGCGCCATGGTCGGTCCAGAGCTGTTGGTGGGGTAACTCGGCCTGGTTCGCGGGCTTGTGAAACCTGGGTGAGAAGAGGAGAGCTTGTTCCCTGAGCGAGTTAAGGGGTTAATTGCCAAGCGACTGTCCTCTCCCCGGAGAACAAAGGACTCCACAAATGGAGATGCTCCCCTACCCGTCCCCACGTGTCTGGCTGTCGGGACCCGAGGTCGGGGAGGAGATGGGAAAGAAGTCAAGAGAAGGGGTTCAGGTCTCTCTCTTGGCCTCTATTTTAGGATTAAAGGGTTTCAGGCACTTAGCTTTATCGGAATTTCACGTCAAAACATCGAAATTACAGTCTCTATCCCAAACGAGGTACAGAGATGTCGTGTTAGGCAGAACCCAGTGCCCCAGTGGCAGCAACCAGAAATAGCAGACCTCATCCCTAACGTTAACCCATCGCTTTCAAATGAAGACCTCTAAAAGGTTTCAGGCAGGTACTTCCAGTGCATTCTGGGTTTCCTGCAACTGGCCTGACCGCACGGACACTCAGCAGAGCCCCAAGCAGTGCCGTGGAGGCGGCTAGGCTGCCGTGCAGGGCAGTCTGCTCGCAAAGGGTTGCCTCGGCCACAGCCGGCCTCACCAAAGGCAGCTGGAAAGCAAAAGCTGAGTGACTCATCAAGGGCTGGTTGTTCTAGAGCGTGATGCTCTTGGCCAGCCACCTCCTCATTCTATGGATGGAGCCGGCTGGATGGGAGGGTGAGGCGTGGGAGAAGGAATCTGCCCAGAACTTCTGCACGGCCGACCTGCCCTGCAAGTAAGCACAGTGTCCCACCATCTCCTGCCAAACAGAACTCCGGGTGTCCCAAGCCTGTGGCCTCCCTGGGGCGGCAGGCCGGCCACGCCCCATTCCTGAGAAGTCAGCGAGGGAGATGCTCCCCCGGCACTTGGCCACCAGGTTACAAGTGCCAGCAGGTGACAGGGCTTTGCTAGATGATTCTTTACAGCATCCCTTCCCCAGGGCACCTTGGACTGGACCACCTCAGGGTGCAGAGAGAGGGTGGGGAGCCCTCTGTGCAGGGCCCAGCCACGGCAAAGACTCTATACAAGGTGCCAGGACAGTGGTGAGCCCAGGCCCAGACCTCCCGGAGCTGCCTCAGTCCAAGGAGGGCTGGAGCACTGGGGGTCTAAAACCCAGGGGACCTGGGCGTTTAAAGGGCTGCCTGGACCTCCCAGGGCGGTGCCCAGAGGCCAAGCTCAGTGAGGAGAGCTCTTAACCCCCCAGGCCACTGTCCCCCTCGCCCTCCCTGGTTGGGGCCATTCACGGGCAAGGTTTTATAGATCTTTTCCCATCCTTTGGTGCTGTCTGGGAGATTGATTGGCTAATGAGGTATTTCTGTTCCAGTCTGATGACTAGAGAGGGTGTGAGAAAAAAAGAGGGAGGAGGCTGTCAGCCAAGCCTGGGGGCGGAAGGAAGTTACCATAAAACTACAAACGTTCCCAGTTCCCAGTGGTTCCCAGGACTAGCACAGTCTGCTGAGAGAGCCTCCTGCCTGGATGGTGGGTGGGCATCCGGGCACCCTGGCATCGGAGCATCAGAGCAGAGGCAGACCCGGCCCTGGTGGGAAGGCCAGCCAGAGGAGCCCGCTCTTGGGGGCTGGGCCTGAGAAAGGGGGCTGGTGATGGTACCAGAACCCCGCGCTGGTCTGCATGTGCGTGTCTGGGAATGCGAGTGAGTGCAGAAATGCAGATAAAGGCCTCTCTGACCACACGTTTTCCCTGGTCCAGACACAGCTCCCATAAAACCAATCGGCCCTGCCAAGTGTCGTTTGAGATGAAACGAGTTCAGGGATTTGGCTTCTCAGCCCCAAGGACCGAAATGGGATGAACTGCTCCAGAGACCTGTCCGCGGCCTCCTGTGTCACCCGCCTAGGCCCCCAGCCTTTTCTGGCTGCTCACCGCCGCCCGGGTGGCTGAGGGGGGCCGGCTGGGGCTCCCTCGCAGGATGCCCACCTTGGGGCGCAGAGCTCTGCCCCGCCGGGGAGCCTTGCGCCTGCTTCCCAAACAGCTCCTCTGTGGCTTTGTCTGGGAAGCAGAGGGGACTGGGCACACGTTGCGGTTTCCGTTTTCTTAAGCCTTCTTCGTGCTCTTTCTGCCTGTAATTTCCTGCAGCTCCGGCCTTTGGGGATGGTTCCGCCACTGAAAACCTGGCCCAGAAGGTGTTCTTACCTGTGGGGTGGAGGAGGTGCTGAAACTGCCTGCCGTTTGGGCCCTAACTACACTGCCTGGAGTCCCAAGTTCGGAAAGTTCATTTCCGCTCTAATAGGCTGTCCTTGTCACATGAGGTCTGGCAGGACAGGCCTTGGAAGCAGAAACGTGTGTCCTAAGACTGGTGAGGACGTTCTTGGTAAGATTAGAAAGGCAGGAGTGATGCCTCCGGTTTTCACGTTCTGACTGCAAGGTTTAAGTCTCCCAGGACTTTGACAGCAGTTACGTCTAGGGAGGGAGGCTCAAGACAATGTGAATTATGGGGCACATCAGCAGTTAGATAGGAGCCAGTTTTAGAGTTTGCGATGAGACAGTACAGGTACAATGGTGCCCTTACGTTGGGTTGTAAAGAAAAGACGTAAGGGAAAGGAATTGTAGCTTTATGCTTTCATCTGCTTTAATAGATTAAATGATAACGTTGAGGGAGAGAGAACTGCAGACATTGTGGCTTCAGCGCAGCTGGGGGCGGAGAAGGCGTTTTGTAGAGCGAGAGAGTGACTATTAGTGATGGCAGAAGCTGGGCAGATGGACAGATTGACATCAGGGGAGTTGGGTCATGGCCCACAGACTGCCCCAACTGGGGGGACCAAAGCCCCGGTCCTCAGGCCACCCTCCCTCTAGGTCGGGGTACCTCTTCTTTTTCTAGAAAACTCTGTCCAATACTAGAACATAAGTCCTATAAATTGGCTGTAAAGGTGCCACCGTGCTGGTGGCAGAGCAGGGGCGCCAGTGCAGGGGTCTCCTTTCTGAGTTACAGGTGGGGATGGAGGCCTCCTTTTCTCTGCAGCGTCATTTAACAATGAGTCTCTCTGGGAACAGACAAATACAAATCTTCCTTCACACACGGATGATTATAAATTCTTTTTGCACACATCACAGATATAAACAGTGTATCAACAGAAAGCGCGCGCTGCCCCACCTCGTCCTGCCCCTCCTCCAAGGCCACCGCCGTGAGGAGCGTGGCGGCAGAGACTGAGGCGGTGCCGCAGCACACGCGCGTGCCCGGCTTACGCACACGCGCGGCAGGGTGTACACCGTTCTTTCAGCGGCTCCATTGTCTGGACATGACACAGCTCAAGAGGCAGTGGTCACAGTCTCCTTAGGTCCTTTTGTTCAGATCCCAGCCCTGCTAGCTGTCACCTGTGTGTAACCTCTCTGGGCTTTGGTTTCCTCATCTATAAACCATGGACAACTTCGTTAGGTGGTTGTGAGAATTAAATGAATTAATTTATGCAAAACTCTGATAACAGGGCCTGGCATCAGCTATAAAGGTATGTGTTACCCTTTGATGGCTGGTTTACTTTATTCAACCAGCCCTCTACTGATGAACCTGTGAGTGGTTTCCAGTGGGCAGCGATGTGACGCTGCACTGCGATAAAGCCCTGGGCATTTCGCATATGCCCGGGCACCAGTGTGTCTGTGGGATAATTTCTAGACATGCTCATGGTGGGCCCATGCAACCTGAAGTGGGGGAAGGCAGCTCTGAAGAACTGGCTTTTTGTTACTAGATAAAAGGATATATAGTTTAAAAATTTTTTATTCAATGCTCTACCGTGGTAACACATACATAAAATATACCATTTTAACCATTTTCAAGTGTACAGTTCAGGGGCACTAGGTACATTCACATTGTTGTGCGGCCATCACCACCATCCGTCCATCTCCAGAACTTTTTTATCACCCCAAAGTGAGACACTCACCTGTTAAACAATAACCTGGAAGAGAATGGAATTCTCTCCTGCAGCCCATGGCACCTGTACGGTAACAGAATTACCATATGATCCAGCAATTCTACTTCCAGATGTATCCCCAAAATAACTGAAAGCAGAGACTCAAAGACGTATTGGTCCACCGATGTTCATAGCAGTATTATTCACAATAGCCAAAAGGTAGAAATGTCCACCGTCCTATTTTCTGTCTCTCCAAATTTGATGGTTCTAGGTACCTCATACGAGCGAAATCATACAATGGTGTCTTTTTGTCTGACTTATTTCACGTAGCAGAATATCCTCAAGGTTCATGCCCGCTGTAGCGTGTGTCAGAACTTCATTCTTTTTTAAGGGTGACTAATATTCCATCGTGTGGATATGCCACATTTTGCTTATCCACTCACCTGTCGATGGACAGTTCTGTCCACGCTTGCTGTGGGGTCTGGGTTTGCATCTTGCATAGAAAGGGTTCCCTTTCTGGCCTGAGGGCTGAAAACAGGATTCTTGGATTCTGCCTCAGGCCCCTTTCCCCGCTCCCGTGGAGAAGGACCCTCTCCTCCCCTCAAAGGACTAAGAAGTCTTCTTGGAAGCAGTGACCCAAAGGCTTTGAACTTGCAGACCCCAGGCAGTGGGGAGGGGGAGGCCAGGGGCTGAAATCAGGGTTTAATGTGAAAGTCTGCCAACCACAGGCGAGCAAGAAATTCTTAATGAAATACAAGAACATTCTTTCTACATTTTGGGAGTAGGAAAGTCTTGATTTTATAAACTAATTTTGTACTTATCTGAGTAATAGACTGTCTTCTCAGAGTGGCAGCAGCCTTCCAACCACCCTCATCCCTCCTCTTTTTCCAAGCAGAACTGCTAGTTTTCTCTGGAGAAAACCCACAGCCCCAGAGAGGAAACCTCCAGATACTTTGGTGGTAGAGAAAGAGGGCTAGGCATTTTTGTGTGTGTTTATTGTTATCTAAGAAGTAGAGCTCCAGCGTGATTTCTCAGCACCATCTTTCCCTGTTGATGGAAATGCCTGTACCATATATTAAATCCCTGTATGGACTAATTCAACAAATATTGGGCACCTGTTGTATGCCTGGAACTGTTCCAGGCACTTGTATTGGGGACGGTCAAGTATATAAGTAGACTACGTGGGGTCTAGAAGGTGTTATGTGTTAGGGACGAAAGCTGAGGGGTGGAGAGCGGGGTGCCACTGGAGACGGGGGCGTCAGGCCATGTGGAGGTGGTGACGTGAGCAGGTGAGGGATGGCTATGCATGTCTGGGGAAGGTGTGTGTGCAGGACAGCGCATGCAAAGGCCCTGGGCCCCCCGTGGCTGGAACAGGTGGGTGTGTGAAGGGGTCACAGAGACTATTAGGTGGTGAAGTCAGAAAGTAAAAGGGGGCCCATACTGTGTAGGGCCTTGAAAGCCATTTTAAGAGTGTTGAGTTTTACTGAATGAAGACGGGAGTTTTTGTCGTGCTCCGATCAGGGGTGTGGCATGATGGAACCAGCAAGGGATCGCAGAGATGCTGCAGAGGGGCCAGGGCGGCGGCGGGGAGAGCAGGCAGATGCTGGTGTCTGCGAGGAGGGCAAGGAACGGTCCGATCCAGCGACGTCCTAGTGACTCAGACGTGGGGGTGAGAGAGGAGTGAAAAATAACTACAGAATTGGGCCTGAGTCCCTGGAAAGACGGGACGGCCATCGACTGACTTGGGAAGACTGTGGTTTGGGGTCAGGGGGTTGGTGGCATCAGCTTTGGACCTGTTAGTTTGACATGGTCACCTGACCTCCCAGTGGAAACAGCCACTGGGCCGTAGGTATTCAGGTCTGCGGTCCGGGGAGGGTGCGGCCCCTCTGCACAGAGGTGGCTCGTGGAAAGCCCAGCAGAGTGAGGGTACACATGGTGGTGGCCCGGGCGCACCCGCCAGGCCGAGGTCAGGGGTTGAGCAGGGCCCAGCCCCCTCAGGCTGAGGGGAAGCCCTGGAATGTTCCACCAGCCAGAGGAAGCTGTCAGGGAGGATGGAGACCCAGTGGGTCAGGTACTGCCCAGGCTGGTGCAGGAGGCCTGAGAATGGTTGGCTGGAGCCCCAAGGAGGGCCCTCGTCGTAATGAGTCGAGCTTTAGAATTTGTGCGTACTCTTCATTATACTCCATCACACTTCACTTTCAGGATTTTCCTGGCTGTTCTTGCACGTTTATTTTTCCATATGAATTTTGGAGTCAGATCACCTAGTTCTCCTATTAGGATTCTATTAAGTCTAATTTATATCCCTAAGACAGTTACTGTTTCTATCCAGGATATCTTTCCAGAAGGAAAGAACCACCAGTTAGACAGCAGTGGTTCTCAACTTGGCAATGTCTGGACAAAGTTTCGATCGTCGCTCCTAGGCTGGCACCTAGCTCAGAGAGGGTGGGACCAAGCCGCCGCCACAGAGACTTACCCGGTCCCCAGGGTAGTAGCGCCACACTGGAGAAGCCTAGCCGCAAATGCCTGCACGCTGGCTTTCTGCTAAGGGCCCTCGTCTTCCTTTTCTTACTGAGTAGAGTATCGGGCTGCTGCATGGCACTCATCCTTCTGCAGTGCTCGGGAAGAGTAGACAATATGTAGTGTTGTGGACGTTTTTAATTCTCTTCCGCCGCCCAGGCTCTGGCCCCTTCCTGTCTGTGGGAGATGCAGTTGGCGGTGTCCAGTACCATCACAGAAGCGAAACCAGCTCCACACTTGCTTTCCCAGCTCCCCTTACAGCCTAAGTGCGGGTGGGGGACCTGGGCTTCTCTAGTCAGATGCAGCAGCCGGGACTGTGGCCAGCCCTTCAAAGAGCAGGGTGCAGGGGCCTGTCTCGCCACTGAAGGTTGCAGACCTTGCAGGACGAGCTACAAAGGTTGCAGAATTCAGTGACAGCAGCAGCAGAAATTTCCTCACCAGGCCACTCTGAAGCTGGGTTTTGGGCACTGCTGCTGGCTGGCTAGAGCTAAGCCTCGTCTGCCTGACAATTCTGTGGGCTTTTAAATACCCTTTGGATGGCTTCCCTTTTGCTTTCAACATCGTGTCTGTTTCTGTTGCTTGCAACCAAGAATCCTGACTGATTCACATGGATTCATCATATCGTGAGAAACACCAGAAGTCGAGATTTTCAACATTGATTTATGAGACTTTCTACTTCTACAGAAAAGCTACGAAGTGTGAAGCTTTCAGTATCCAAGCATGCAAGTTTCCTACCCAAAACACCAAGTACAATAAGCTATATCACAGTTATGTCAGTACTGGGGAAAAAGGGAAGGTCCTACATTATCAACTTCCTTTATTACTGTCAGTCTATATATGAGAGAGATGAGTTGGACCCATGCTATAAACAAACTGTGGACTTGAATTTTACAAGAAGGCTTTAAGACACCTTTATTTTGCCTTAATTTTGGTTCTTTAAGAGTGAGATGGTTTGGTGATGATTAATAACTTAGGATTGTTTGACGAAATCCATGTCACACCCAGTGTCAGGCAGAGGAAGGATGCCATCACCAGCAGTGCTGGCTGTGGGTGACGTGGTGATGGGCTGGCAGAGGAAGAGGAAGGCAAGGACAGCAACACAGTCAAGTTCATTCGCGTCCTCCTTGGAGAGCACCATTTGGATTCCTTGTCGAATAAGGAAGAACATTCCTCACGTTTGTTCTCACTGTGCAGACACCAGGCCCCTTTGGGTAACACAGGGACAGGCTCAGTTTAGATTTTCCTCGCATTTCTGCCCACTGCCCAGGTCCGCATCCTCTCCAGGTATCCCTTCCAGTCCCTGTCCTTGACTCCTCCACTTCGATGGAAAGTGTAGCTTTCTGCTGGCCTCTGGAAGAGCTCCCATTTTTGTCTAGTACCCTTGTCCCAGCAAGAACGGGGCCGAATGAAGAAGCCGGAGCCCAGGAACGCCCGGACAGGGGCTTGTCCCCAGGTGCCCTCTGCTGTCTCAGATGCCTCCTGGACAAGATAAGAGGCCCTCAGCGCCCGGTGTCAGGAAGCAGAGTGATCGTCCAGAAAACCCACGCAGGCTGCTTGCAGTAAAACCGGGAGCGGCCAGTGTCCTGTGGGAGCCACGGGACGCGTGCTTCAAGGACGAGTGGAGCCGCGGGCCGAGTCCCTCCTTCCTGACACCCAGGGGAGCCCGGGGAGGCTGGAGCGCCAGGGCCATGAGTCTGAAACAGCAGAACGAGCAAGAGGGTGGGCTGTGCTTTGTCAGATGCATTCCCGCTTGAGAAATGGGGGGAAGCAATGTGTAGATCAATTCAGCTTACACTCAGTGGTAGTATTTAAGTCTGGCTTAAAGGGAAAAAAGGGTATTTATGTATGACGCACTTCATTTGGTTTTAGCAGCTCCTGCTGACTGCCGGCCCTGCAGTCACTCTCCTTGGCAGTTTTCAGACATCTGGTGGCAAGATTCCCAGGCCTAGAGATAAACCACAATTGGTCTTTTCCAGGGGCAGACCTATCTGGGTTTCGTGAGACCTGAAGCTTCCATGACTGGGGAGTAGAGGGAAGCTTTCTCTGAGAAAGATAATACTTAACGAATACAAAATTAGTGCCATGTGACTTTTTATTTAGAATGACAAACTATAAAACAAATTACAAATCTGAAAAAGCTAACAAATTCTGCAAACATCATGAAGTCCTGATGAATAACATAACCTCTGTATTAATGGGTGGTCATTAATGCCTTTTCTCCCTATAGTTTTGGGCTCTGTCCTCTTTGACCCAAGTCCAAGGCTTAGGAGAACGTTAGAGGCTTTGTAAAGGAATTGGGAAATACTACAAACAGACTGAGGTAAGGTCAGGACAGGAAGGGATTTTCCAGAAATGCAGCTTAAACAATCTGGGATAACGGTCTTGTTTTTATTGTTTGCTGTGAAATACAGTGTGAATGGATGTCCACGTGGAAGCGCACTCCCCACAGGGAGGTCTGGTTCCCAGTGGCCGCTTGGTTTAGGGGTTACTCACTGCCACCACACTAAGCCCTTTTCTTCATGTCCACAGAGGTTGGTCACAGCTTCCCTGGCAAAAGCCAACATAGGAGAGGCGCCCTCAACACCAAGGGAAGCATATGATGATGGCACTAGTGATAAAAGTATTTTAACAATATACCTTTCATACTGTAACATTTCTCTAAAGAAAGGCTCAGGTCAGAAGGTCTTGGAATTTTCCAGATCTTCAGGTGGATCCGTATACCAAAACAAGTAACTCCCCTAAAAGCTCAACCTCTAATACATCAAAACTCTACTTATACCGCAAACAGGAGCCAAGAATGAGGGAAATTCAGAGATGACTGATGCAGAAATCCAAGTGAGAAAAGTCTGGACTCACTCGACAAACAGATCATACACAAAAGAGCAAAAGAATAAACCTGAAAGGAAAAAAATATCTTCAACTAATGTGAAATAAATATTAATGTTGGCGTTGCCAATTCTTCTTTTTTAAATAAATTTACTCATTTTATTTATTTTTGGCTGCGTTGGGTCTTCTTTGCTGCACGCAGGCTTTCTCTAGTTGGGGTAAGCGGGGGCTACCCTTCGTTGCAGTGCGCGGGCTTCTCGTTGCGGAGCATGGGCTCTAGGTGTGTGGGCTCAGTAGTTGTGGCTCGCGGGCTCTAGAGCGCAGGCTTAGTAGTTGTGGCGCACCCACTTAGCTGCTCTGCAGCATGTGGGATCTTCCTGGACCAGGTCTCGAACCCGTGTCCCCTGCATTGGCAGGCAGATTCTTTTTTTTTTTTTTTTTTGCGGTACGCGGGCCTCTCACTGCTGTGGCCTCTCCCGTTGTGGAGCACAGGCTCCGGAGGCGCAGGCTCAGTGGCCATGGCTCACGGGCCCAGCCGCTCCGCGGCATGTGGGATCTTCCCGGACCGGGGCACGAACCCATGTCCCCTGCATCGGCAGGCGGACTCTCAACCACTGTGCCACCAGGGAAGCCCGGCAGGCGGATTCTTAACCACTGTGCCACCAGGGAAGCCCCCAATTCTTTATTAGAAGTTTCCAGTTCCCATTTTAGTGAATAGAGAACTGACACATAATCTCATCCAGTGTTTCTAGAACACATCCTGTACCCTCCCGTCAGCCACCTTTGAGGTGATATGAGCTCTTTTGGTAACAGCCAGTGCTTAGCCAGTATAAAGCAAAAAGCCCCAAAGCTGGCTTTATTTCATTGCTAAGCAGTGTTGCTACCCCGTCACCACTACTTGCTACTGGGCTTGGGTGGGCTCTGCTCAGGGGGCACGGGAGGGAAACTTGAGGGATCCTGACTATCCCGGATGAAGAACGTCTTAGGGGAGCAAGAGAGTATCCCGGTGGATAAGACGAAATACCAGTAACAATTACAGGACTTCTTAGAAAAGAGATCTGTGGAAAACAGCTAAGTTACCTTCTAAATTGATCAGTGGTTCATGACCAATTTCTTGGTCCAAAGAGTTTGAAACATCCAAATAATAGTTGTGCATCTTGGTTTGATGGCGGGGGGGGGGGGGTGGGGGGGGGCGGGGAAGGAAATTAACATCTGTCCTCCCATCCAAGCCTTTTCTTGAGTGATTCTCTAATCGACATCCGGGCTGAACAGGCACAGGGAATGCTGAAGCATAACCCCGTCATTAGTGAGTAAATCTCACTGAATTCAGGCTAAAGCACCTGACTTCTCATTTTGTAAAATACGTACTGCCAGATCTTGCCAAGACGTTTATGGCTCATTCTTGCAACTCAAGGAGGGAATGCATGCGACAAACAGGCCATAAGAAGCGGCCCCACCATTTCATCGCGTAGCCTCCCTGGTTAATTTGCCTGGGCTAGGCTTGCCCACGCAGCTCTGCGAGGAGCTCTCTGGCCAGTTTTCTCGACCTAGGGGCTTCCACACAAAGATGGTCCCATCTGTACAAGGTCTGGTCCAGAAAGCCAATAATCTCGTGCATTATTGCATCAGTCTGAGCCATCTGCAATGAGGACAGAAGAGAAGGCAAATTAAAACACTTTCCAGACAGATTCATCTCTTCGTCCAGTGGACCAACTGTAACCATCCTGTCCCCCAAAAGCACCTGCATTCCTGTCAGCTCCAAAGGGCTCTTGTTTTGTCTTCAAGGCGATTAGCAAAGCGAATGTGTTCTCAGAGGTGGGCCATCTAGTGAGCAGAGCCATTTCCTAATGCTGGCCCTCTCAGACCCACAACGGCTACAGACAAATGCTGTTTCTTGGAACACCCATCGCAAGCTCTGGGGTTATTTGCCGTGGGGAGCAGAGGCCAATGAGCATGCTGTGGCTTGACTTCCTGCAAAAGGCTCGCACTACCATGAGAACTGGAAGATGCTGAAGAGAGAGCGCCACCTGCTCTTACACAAACGGCTTTAGAAATGGCGCTCTCGGGCTAGCGGCGGGCCCACGTGTTTGTTAACAGGCACCCAAGGTTTTAACGCTTGATTCTTAAGGGAAGCAGGAAACACAGGAACTGTCAGTCCTGCTAAATACAGCCTTAGCTGTTGGTACCCATAAAGGGAGGATAAGAATCTAACGATTTATCTGCGTGGAGAATTTACTGTGATTTTTTTTTTAGACACAAGCATATTGAGAACCTCTGTTTTTGAGAGCAGTCCACATATTCATTTCTTTTTTCTTTTAAATATGGAACGCTTCAGGAATTTGCATGTCATCCTTGCACAGGGGCCATGCGAATCGTCTCTGTGTCCTTCCAATTTTAGTCTATGTGCTGCCAAAGTGAGCACCACATGTTCGTTTTTCATGTGTGAATCAAGTATTTAAGTAGCCTGAGTAGCCCAAGGTCAGCTCCTCCTCTGTGTCCACACTGGGCCCTTCTGGTAGGGTGACCAGCCGCCCTGGTCCACCCGGGACTCTCCTAGGGCCCAGGACAGCCTTTAATCCCAGGCCACCCCTGGCCATGAGTCAAGGCAGACTCTCACTGCAGCACGGATACTGAGTGAGTGGCAGCGGGGGAAGCCCTGGGCCCCCTGGACAGCACTGGTGCTCCCCGGCCAGCTACTGGCAGTGGCCCAAGCTGAGAGGGCTCTGCTGGGGTCGGGGGGCAGGCTGCCAGCCTGGGTGGGGTTCACCGTGGCTCTTGGTGTCTACAGAATCCTCTCTTGGTTTTCCTCAGAAGTCACAGATGCTGTAGATGACTACGGATGAAACAACATGAGCTTCCCTGGGACGCCTTAGAGGAGTTAATTTAGTACCTCAGGCCCGAGTGGGGGAAGACTGCCTCCCGCGCCAGTGCCCAGGGACCGTGGGGGCTCCTCGGAGCCGGACGCGGGGCAGCGGTGCCATCGCTGGCCCTCTTACAAGCCACCTCGACGCCCATGTTCCACTTTGTCTCCGGTCACATACAAACCCCGCCTCACTGCCACTGAGGGAGGGGAAGCCGCGTCCTGCAGGGCTCAGCTGAGGGCATCCTTGTGGAGGTCAAATTCATCTTGAGCTCAACAATTATAGAACTGAACTCTATATTTCAGATTCTGGCTAACTTTTGGCTGTTACTGCTATGGCCCAGCAACAGAAGACGGAAGGAGAGGGAGAGAGAAACGTGAACTCAGGGCAGGACGAGGGGCAGCAGGAATCCGGGCACCAGCCAGGCTGCTAGCGCCTCATCCTCCTCATCGAGGCTCAAGGAGGAGAGAGCGGAGCTGGTAAAGCAGGAACAGGGCAGAGAAGCAGAACAAGGGGTGGGAAGGGCGGGGGTTCCGATGAAGGGATTCAGTGGAGACTCAGAAGCTGAGCCCTGGGGCCCGTGCGGGAGCCTGAGGAAGTGGGGGAGCGTGCTGTGGCCAAGGTTGGGGTGTGAGGCCAGGAGAGGAGGAAGGAGGAAGGTGAGCCAATGGCACAAGGGGCAGCTCAGAGGAGGATCGAAGGCCGCAAAGAGACAGGGCTCAGACGCACAGCCTATAGCGAGCACGGCTCTCCAGAGCTGAGGGCAAGACAAGAGGGCCAAGACCAGGACCTGGGCCCAGAAGCTGGCCCTGCTCCCACCTCTCTGAGTTCACATCAAAGCCAGGCCAGGGTCCTGAGGGTGGTGATGCCAAAGCCCCTCAAAGAGAAAGGCCGTCCACCTGCTCCTGGCCAAGCAGACCCGGCCCAGGGCTCTTCCCAGGCTGCCCACAGAGGGAGGCACCAAGGAGCCCACGAGGGGCTGGCACTGGGTGGACCCCTTCCACCTGTCCTGCTGTAGCTGCTCTTGCCGGGCTGCCTTCAACCGATCGTGTGGCCACTGCAGGAAAGCTTCGAGTTAGGAAGGCCGGTATGTTTGTTAGTTGAAACAGTTACTGAACATCTGCAAGGACAGCGCCCAGGAGGCGCTCTCAGCTGTGACGGGCTCCAAGGTGCCCGGGAGGCCAGCACCCACCTCCTAAGGAGCCGGTGCGGGAAGAGAAAACACCGAGCTTCATCCTTTAGTTAATCTTTTTTTTGCAGCTGAGCTGACTTCTGAACGTGAATGAAGGCGCCGGGTTGCCCCAGGCTCAGGTAGACCAGCAGTGCTGATGCGTGGCTGCAGGTGAGCTGTTCTGTGGCGACGGGGCTCCAGCATCGGCGGCAACCCTGAGCTTGGTGACACGACCAGCTCCTGAGCCCCAGCAGCCAGTCTGCGGGTGAGACCTGAGGGCAGTCCATTGTGAACCCGGACTGTCTCCCCAGAATGGAGGGAAATGTGACTGCAGTACAGAAGCAGAGACCTGCGTGTCTCTGAGGAGCTGTCTCTGGGTTACATTCTCTTACACCCTACGTGCTGGGCCGGCCGTGATCTCCTTGGCCTGCTCTCCACTCCCAGGGTGACAGGACACTAGAGGAGCAGAAGGGTGCAGGCTCAGGGAGGAGGGGCGGCCGGGTCTGAGCAGGCTCCACGGGCTGAGGCCCCTCCCACAGGTGTCCAGGGCCTGGGCAGGAAGTCAGAGGTCAGGCAACAAAAATGCCACCAGCACCTGCATGATTCAGAAGTGTCTGCCTTTGACTTTTAAAATAACTTTCAATTTTAGAACAGTTTTAGATTTATAGTTTGACCCAAAAGAAAATACTGAGAAATCCCATATCCCCTACACTCAGTTTTCCTGTTAACATCTTACATTAGTATAGTACATTTGTCAGAATTAATGAACCGATGTTAATATGTTTTATTAACCTTATCTTTAGGTCAGACTTTTCCTCAGTTTTTCCCTAATGTCCTTCTTCTGTTCCAGGATTCCATCCAAGACACCACATTACATTTAGTCATCATCCCTCCTTAGGCTCTTCTTGGCTGTGACAGTTTCTCAGACTTTCCTGTTTTTGATGACCTTGACAGTCTTAAGGAGGACTGGTCAGGTATTTTTGTCAAATGTCCTTCAACTGGGGTTTTTGTCAGTTTGGGGTAGGAAGGCCACAGAAGTAAAGTGCATGTTCATCGCTTCATATCAACGTGACTTATCCCTGCTGATGCTGACCTTGATCACCTGGCTGAGGTAGTGGCCGAAAAGTGACTATTATAATTTACACTTGGCCAGAGAAAAAGTTGGTTGATACCAAGTTCTACAGATATGAGGACATTATTTAACTCTCACCTGTGTAGTTCCCCACCTCAAATGGATTTGGAGGTGAGATGTGCACTTTATAAAAGCACACGATAGATCATTGTGCTGGGGCGGGCCCTGAGGAGATGGCACCCAGCAGGTGACAAGCAAGTCCTCCTCTGCTCTCGGCCACACCCAGGCTCTGGGAGGTCTTCTGTCTGAGCCCGGGAGGGCGGACTGACAGGCTGGCCGCGTGGTCTGCCCACCCCACACACGTTGTTCTCCTAGGAGCAAGGAGAACCTTGTGGGCACTGGTTACTGGGGTTCTTGGCAGTCCCACTGGTCACTGGGACTTTCTTCACATTCACATTCAACAGAGCCTGCCCTGGAGGGGAGCGGGAGGGGGTCTCTGGGTACTGGGAACATTCCTGTCTTGATTTGGTTGCTGGCTGCATGGGTGTTTTTGGTTTGCAAAAATTCATCAAGCTATACCTTTCTGTATATACCTTATATGACAATAAAAAGTAAAAACAAAAACAGAAAAAAACCTAACTCCAAGAACCAGCACATTGTGGTTTTTTGGTTTTTTTTTTTGAGATGAGCTCATAACATAAAATCTGCTATTTTAATCATTTTTATATGTACAATTCAGTGGCATCAAGTACATTCACAATGCTGTACAACCACCACTGCTATCCATTTCCAAAACTTTTTCATTATCCCAAACAGGAACTCTGCACCACTCCCCAGCCCCTAATAACCTCTATTCTACTTTCTGTCTTGTTTTCCATTTTGTTTGGCTTGGTTTATAGTGTATGTCCTAGTGGGTATGGAGCGGTACCTCACTGTGGTTTTGATTGCATTTCCCTAAGAGCTAATGATGTTGAACATTTTATTTATATGCTTACTGGCCATTTGTACATCTTCTTTGGAGAGATGTCTAAATTCACTGCCAGTTTTTGAACTGGGTTTTTTTACTGTTGTTGAGCTGTACAAATTCCTTTTATAGTGTAAACACTAAACATTAAACCCCTATCAGATACGTGATTTCCAAATATTTCCAAGTATAAATTCAAATTTTTTCTCCCATTTCAAGATTTGTCTTTTCACCTTCTAGATAGTGTCCTTTGATTTGCAAAGCTTTTTATTTTGATGAAATCCAATGTATGTTTTCTTTTGTTGCCTGTGCTTTTAGTGTCATTATTCAAGCAATCATTGCTGAGTCCCATGCCATAAGCGGTGCCACGTTTGACTTGGACCGTAAAGAACCCCTCAGGTCAGCTGGGCTTCCAGAAGGAGCTCTTTGTAATTAGCAACCTTTTTTAAAAATTAACACATGAAATTCTTTGAGCCACTGCAGTGACCATATTCTCACTGAAGGCTTGTTTCTCTTCACGAGGAGGAAGAGTCATGGACTGTAACTGAAAGACGACAGCCTGGGGAGATAGGAGGTGAGCTTTCACCGTGGGCCCTGGCAGTGAGCTGTGTGACCTGGGAGAAGTGCGCTCCCTTGTCTGAGCCTCCCTTCCCTCTCCTGTGCCACGCAGGTGTCGCATAGGGCAGGCTCTGGGTCTGGCCCAGCTGTCCCCTCCCGGCCTGTCCAGCCACGTTTGGACAGCATCTTGGTACCCACACTCTTCAAAGGCTGGGTCCTTGGGTGATAACCCACCTTTTCCCTGGGATGAGGATGAGAACCAGGATGCCAGAAAAGGGGAGACTTACGAGCGTGATGACTTCCCGGGCAATCGCGTGGCCTCCGGGAGCCCAGAGCAGGAAGTTCAGGAGGAGGCGCCTGATCAGCTGCTGACAGGCAGGCGGTCTGGACGCTCCCTCCCCGCCCTCTCCAGCTGCCGCCTGCAGGTCCCTGGCCGAGAGGGTGGGACTCCTGAGCAGCTTCGTGAGGCAGCTGAGCACGGCCTTCACCTCCACCTGGGAAGTATAATTTCAAAGGGAAGAGATGAGGGAAGAGTCGGGACACGCAGGTTGTAGGATGACTCAGTTCTTTGAAGCAACCCCCAGAAACGGGAGAGGACTGGCGCCCGAGGGAGGGCAGGTGGGGCGGACCATGTCAGAGTTTACACACTGCTCCACACAAACCCAAATGCGCGTAATGGAAATTTCTTGACTTTCTTTCGTCCTGCTCACTAAGCAGCCAGGGCATCATGCCAGGAATCGACCTTTTTTTTGTATGAAAGGAAATGGGGAAAAGTCCTCAGCAGAATGTAGTCAGATTTTTATATTGTGGGAAAAAGAACAAAAGGCTCCTTGAAGACTTGTTCACGATCACAGCCACAGGTCAATTAAAGCCCAGTGCTCGGACCTCCGCTGAGCCAACGTGCTCCTAAGAAGGGGGTTGGCCTTTTCGCCACCTTCGGCGGGGAGGAAGCGCGTGCATGCACACGCACACACACACACACACACACACACACACGTACCACACTGGTTTGGTTTAGACACTGGGACACTGTTCATACATGTTGAAAGCTCAAGCAGAGGTCACAAGTCTGTGGAATCCACATAGTAATAGTGGCTGTTATAGGTCTGTGGGTTGTTTTTGCATAAAGAGTATTTATTTCATGCTGAGATTTCTGTTTGCTCTAAGAATGGTACATCAAGTTGTGACTTGGAAAACCGTAAAAACTGAAAGCTGTAGATCCAAAATGCCACATGGAACTCATGAAGAGCTATGTTCCCTCATTTTCAGAAGAATACTTAGGCCTACTCTGAAAATTCCCATGACCGATTTTATGGATTTTGTGTGAGTCGTTTTTTTCCCTGGAAGTTAAGGCTTCATTCAATGAACTCTGTCATAAGCTCCAGTACACTAGCAGTGCTGAGTGAGCGACTCCAATCACAAGGCAAGACCGTGAGAAACTGCACCCCAGGGCCCTTCCATGCAGGAGGGCGGTGTCCCTCACCGCCTCTTCTCTTGCCCGGGACCAGCCTGCCCTCTCGTCTGACAGCGTCTACGGGGGCCCACGGCTGTCCTGCGTCTAGGTAGGTCTGCAAAGATGTCAGGGCTTAGGAAGCAATGCCTCCATATCCATTTTCTTCCTGACTGGCATTTGATTTTCTCCTCTCGTCCAATATTCCCTGAGGCTTGTCTTCCTTTCTCTTTCACTCCAGGCCGTCTTTCCCTTCAAATACCTTCCTCACATGCCCAAAACTTTAATGCTTTCTAAAAATCTTTTCAGGAGAAAAATATAAGCTTTCTTTTCTAAGTATTAATTTTTATCCTGCATTATGAAAATTTATATATGCTCACTGTAAAACATTTGAAAAAGTAAAAAGAAAAAGAATCAAAGTGACTATAACTCCACTATCCAAAGAGACTCGTTGAAAGTGAGGTTTACATCCTTATCTTTTTCCTATGCATTGTGAACACAGCACTCACTATACATAAGGTATTCTAGTTTTCACAGTTCACTCTAAGCAATTTACCATTATCTGTAGCACATTTTCTTTGATAACATGAGTTTTCATGGTAGAATGCTATTCTGTGTTTGTAATACACCACAATTTAGCCGATATCCTTACTGTTGAAATGTAGGCCATTTTCAGTTATTGCAGTTGCAAACAATGCTGCAATGATCTCGTACGTAAATCTTTCTATGGCTCTCTAACTAACTACTTCCTTAGGATAATTCCTAGAAGTAGAATGACAGGGTTAAAGAGTATGAACCCTCACCTAATTCTTAAGAGTATACAAACATAGTTGTTTTTTATCATGATTTAATTCAAAGTCAGCAAAAGGAGATGAACACTGGCTGGCAGAGAACACGGTTTGCAGAGTGGAGCGGTCTCTGAGCCGGCCGTACGCGTCTCAGGCAGGACGGCTGCTCTTTGCCCCACCCCCTCCCTGATCCTGCACCTCAAGGATGCCCAGCAGAGGTGACGGTTCCAGTCACAGAACGCTGCTGCGTACAGTCCGGTACCGTGATTTAATTACGCCTTTCAAGGCAAAGGCACAGATATTGTCAAGCTCAGTCAAATCTTACAATAATCATGCTTTCAAAGACAGTTCACAGTTTGTCAAGTCATCCAACAGACCATCAAAGGTCAGGAGAGCGAGAAGTATGCACTACTAGTTAAACTAGGAAAACTGGGCCCCATTTGCTCCCCGGGATGCCGCACAAACTGGTGCCTCAGGTTGAGCACCGAGAAGGAAGAGGAAGGAAACACACGTACTGGCACTAAACGACTGAGTGAGCTAATCTGTTTTTATCCAGGCTGCAAAGCACCCCATGAGTAAGAACTAGGCGTAAGTTTTATTAAAAAAAAAAAAAGAAAAAAAAAGGACCAACTTAACTAGTAGAAAGATAGGCCAATGCAGAACTCTCTAGAAAATAAACCTTATTGGACAATTTATTTCTCTACACTTCAAAAGTAATCTGTCAGCTTCTATGATAGATTTGGAATTTAACATATAACCTACCAATTTAGCTTATACAGAATCAAATATAAAGTATATAAAAAGGCTTCAGAAATCATTAGTGCTTCCTACATTTAAATTATTAAAATTAAGATAATGAAAAATTAGGATTCTCTTCAATTAGTTTAATGTGATATTTTAAAAGGGAAAAACAGGCTTTCTTTTTAATCAGATAGCAATTCTGAGATACATGTTAATTTCTAAAAAAAAATGTTCTATTTTTGATCCAAAATCATCACCAAATTTCAACTTTTTAAAATCCCAACTCTTTTCTTTCTCCTGCCACATAACATGCTTTTAAACAAGTAAAATATACAGCCATATCTGAACTACTCTCTGTTTTGTTCAAACAGAAAACATCAAGCAAATAGGAGCACTGCTCTCTACATAAAGAAACCTGCTCCCTTTAATTATTAAAATCAGCAAAAAGCGCTGGCAGTTGAACTTTTAAAAACCAGCAAATGTTTGTAAGGAAGGCGCAAATGCCTTTAATCAAAACACTGCTCCTGTTAATATTATATTCCACACAAAATAACAACTGTCTCTGCCACAGACAGCTAGCCACTCCTGTACTTTGCTGCTCCGTTATTTAGGAAATGACCAAGTCCTTTTTCAGAAACTAAGTGGTTAATATCATGTGATTACTTTTCTAAGAGTTCTAAACAAAGCCGGTTCTGTGAGGATCTATTGACTGATCCAAGAAAGGAGTTAAGTCAAGACGGAAGCAGACAGTGCCAGGCCACTGATCAGAAAGAGGACGATGCTCCTCAGAAGAGGGGTCAGACCCTGCATGGCATCCCCTGGAGGGAGCGGCCCCAGGGCCAGGCACGCTCGTGAAGCATGACAGAGTGGCAGTGACCAAGAAGAGATAAAATGACCCAGGGATGGAAGGGCTGCACCTCATCTCCTGGGTGCCTCCCAGGACAGCAGGCAGCGCCTGGCCTCCAGTCCACTCCTGAGGGCAGGAAAACACCTCGACCACAGGCTCAGCTCCCACTCACCCGTCCAGGCGGATGTCTGCATGTACCTGCTGAGGTGCCTGGGGGTCAGTGAAAGCCACACCCACTGCAGGGCCCCTTCCAGCCCCTGAGAGACTGATCCTGAGGCCGCACACCATAGGCCTGGCCACCCACCATGGTCTGTGCTCTCTGCTGATGCCCAGCTCCTGGACCGCAGCTGAAAGCCAGGAGCCACAGCAGGGCCTCTGGAGCTTCAGCCTCAGCTTCCGACGTCAGTAACTGCTCAGCCGCCATGTCAGCCCATCCTCCAAAGTGAACGAACAAAAACCAGCTCTCAAAGGGGCCTCCGTAGGACCTGGAACAGAACCAAAACACATGGCAGCCGGGCAACTTGACTGCTTTTTCCTTTAGGTTCTTAAAGCAACTTGTGTTTGTGAATGGTTGGCTTCAATTGTTCTTATCCACTGAAGTACAACTTGCAAGGAATACGAGTTAGCCTCAGAAAAAGAGCTCACAATGCCGCCCTGAACCTGTCACAGGACTTTCAATGGCATGCCTCTCAAAACCTCATGTGCCCTGAGGACCTCAGACATTTAAATCTTTAAATCAAGGTCATCCAGGGACACTGAGTGCAAACAGGCCTCCGAGAAAGGAAGGTTTTGGCCCATGATCATCAAGAACGATGCAAGATGAGAACCTGCAGGCCCACGGCTCTGCCTTCTGCGTGGCCTGCACAGCCGGGCTGCTGTGGGGAGTGGGGCCCCTCAGCCCCCAGGCAGCCGCCCAGGTAGCCCCGAGCAAGAAACGAGGGGGCTCCCTGGGGTCCAGACGGAGACCAGAGAAGGGACACAGGCCGGAACACGTGCTATTCCTTTTCTCACAAGACAAAAGATTCTGGTCAGTATTTTGGCAATTACGAATTTTTAATGAGCTGTATATTGTACTCTTTCCTGGCATCAAGTATACATCAATGCTGAAAAGTTAAAGCTTTTGTGAAGCTATCCTTTTGTCACACAGGGAACCGGGAGTTGCAATAAAGGGTAGACTCTGCTTAAGGTAAGGACCCACTAATTTTGCATAGTGACAGTCCTAGCAGTTGGGAGAAATGGAGCAGGACTGGCCTGAGATTAGCATAGAGCAGAACTTTCCTTCTGAACTGGGGAAGCTCCTAGAACAGGAAAGCTCTGAGCCCCTCTGCAGCGCTCCGTCTTTGCTGGATCTGGGTGCGTGGTCCCCTGCTTGGCCCGTGGAATCCCCAAGCCAGCGCCATTCCCACCTCTCCTAGTCACTGCTCTCCTCCTGTTCAAGTCCTCCCCGAAAAAAAGTGATTAAATGTTCTGAAATCTAACTTGCAAAACAATGACAGAAAAGGAAGAAGGAGGAGCATCTTACTCCCTTGTCCCCACAACAGGGAGAGCTGATGCTCCAGGGGCCACATGAGCAGTGGGCTGGGTTATGTCTCAGAAGCAAGGAACCAGCTCCACAGGGTCTCCTTCCTGCAGGCCTCACGGACGAGTGAGCTGAGCAAGGGCTCCCCCATGCTCGCTGCCCCCACATGGGCATCCCTCCTGGATCACGGCTCAAGGCCTGGTCATTCTGCCTCTCTTCCTCTAGCAGCCGAGTGTGCAATGCAGTCCCGTGGGGCTGGCTGAGAAGGTGCCTAAAGCTGCTCACAGAGCCCTCCCCGCAGGTGGCCCTGAAGCCTAGTTGAGACAGATCTGGGTTAGGCAGGAGCCCTAAGAGGTTTGGGGTCTAGGCCCTGCTCTTCAACAGAGACAACCAGAAGGGGTGTGTATGGGGCTGCCAGGGTATGGCAGGTCATTAATACGGCCAATCCTCTGATCCCCACTTGGCTGACAGTTCTGTCTGTCTCCTCTACTGGTAAGAGTTTGGGGGCAGGGTCGGGGAGGGAGGCTGTGTAAGTGAGTAACTGGCACCCAAACCTGCACCAGTGATGATGAACAGAAGAGCACCAGCCATAATATGTGATGGCTCAGTAATGAGATTATAGAGAATTTCAAGAAGGAAAAGTGGCAACAAATAAAGACAGTATTAGTAGGCTAGTATAGACAATGAATAAGATATGTATACTCTAAAAGCAAAGAAGTTAAGAGGAAGTCGAAGGGTACTATGTTACAAAGAACTTAGCAAAGCCTAAATGTGAATGCTTCTAGGGAAATAACACATATAAGAGGGTACCTAATATCATAATGTTAGAAATTATGTTAGAATGGATTTTCTAATTTTAGACAAATATTTATTACAAGGAGGAGGAAAAGAAACATTTCATCCTGCTGTGCAGGAGAAGTTTAGAATTTCCTTCCCTAGAGAGGTAGAGAAGGGCCCAGATAGGTGCCCTTCTCCTTCTGCAGGCCAGGGGTTGCAGCATGTGAGCACTGCTTTTTTCCTAAGGTCTATTATTTTTATTGTTATGCTTGTACATTTCAAAGCCTAACACTAGCCATTACTCAGAACAGTTGCTATGCCAGGTATTTACACATGCAGCCTATTTATTCTGAGCTGCTCAAAGTGCTTCCTCCACTTCTTACTCAGCAGTGTGCTTACCTGTTTGGGGATGGAAACAGACCAATACAGCCATACCTCATTTTACTGCACTTCACAGGTAATTGTGTTTTTTCACAGACTGAAGGTCGTGGCAACCCTGCTTCGAGCAAGTCTATTGGCTTCATTTTTCCAACAGCATTTGCTCGCTTCCTGTCTGTGTACAATTTGGTGATTCTCACAATATTTCAAACTTTTCCATTATATTTGTCATGGTGATCTGTGATCAGTGATGTTCCTTGTTACTATTGTAATTGTTCTGGGGTGCCATGAACTGTGCCAATATACGATGATGAACTTAATCGATAAATGTGTGTGTTCTGACTGCCCTACCAATTGTCCGTTTTCTCTCCTTCTCCTTGGGCCTCCGTAGGAGACACAACAATATTGAAATTAGGCCAGTTAGTAACCCTACAACGGCCTCTAACTGTTCAAGTGAAAGGAAGAGTGGCACGTCTCTTACTTTAAATCAGAAGCTAGAAATTATAAAGCTTGGTGAGGAAGGCATGTCTAAAGCTGAGATGCGCTGAAAGCTAAGCTTCTTGCGCCAAACAATTAGCCAAGGTGTGAATGCAAAGGAAATATTCTTGAAGGGAATTAAAAGTGCTACTACAGTGAACATATGAATGATAAGAAAGCAAAACAGTCATTGCTGATGTGAAGAAAGTTGTAGTGGTCTGGATAGAAGATCAAACAAGCCACAACATTCTCTTAAGCCAAAGCCTAATCCAGATCAAGGCCCTAACTCTCTTCAATTCTATGAGGGCTGAGAGAGGTAAGGAAGCTACAGAAGAAAAGTCTGAAGCTAGCACAGGTTGGCTCATGAGGTTTAAGGAAAGAAACCATCTCCATATGTAAAAGTGCAAGGTGAAGCAGCAAGTGCTGGTGTAGAAGCTGCAGCAAGTTATCTGGAAGATCTAGCAAGATAATTAATGAAGGTGGCTACATTAAACAACAGATTTTCAATGTAGACGAAATAGCTTTATATTGGAAGAAGATGCCATCTAGGACTTTCATAGCTGGAGAGGAGAAGTCAATGCCTGGCTTCAAAGCTTCAAAGGACAGACCAACTCTCTTGTTAGGGACAAATGTAGTTGGTGACTTTAGGTTGAAGTCAATTCTTATTTACCATTCTGAAAATCTTAGGGCCCTTTAAAACATCTACTGTGCCTGTGCTCTATTAATAGAACAACAAAGGCTGGATGACAGCACATCTGTTTACAATATGTTTTACTGAATATTTTATGCCCACCGCTGAGATCTACTGCTCAGAAAAAAAAAATTCCTTTCAAAATATTACTGCTCATTGACAATGCACCTGTTCACCCAAGAGCTCTGATGGAGATGTACAGTGAGATTAATGTTGTTTTCATGCCTGCTAACACAACAGCCATTCTGCAGCCCATGAATCAAAGAGTCATTTCGACTTTCAACTCTTACTATTTAAGAAATACATTCCTCTGAGGGATCTGGGCAAAGTAAACTGAAAACCTTCTAGAAAGGATTCACCATTCTAGATGCCATTAAGCACATTTGTGACTCATGGGAAGAGGTCAAAATATCAACATTAACAGGAGTTTGGAAGAAGTTGATTCCAATCCTCATGGACGACTTTGAGGGGTTCAAGACTTCAGTGGAGGAAGTAACTGCAGATGCGGCAGAAACAGCAAGAGAACTAGAGTTAGAAGTGGAGCCTGAAGATGTGACTGAATTGCTGCAATCTCATGATAAAATTTTAATGGACGAGGAGTTGCTTCTTATGGATGAACAAAGAAAGTAGTTTCTTGAGACGAAACCTACTCCTGGTGAAGCTGCTGTGAGACTGTTGAAATGACAACACAAGGTTTAGAGTATTACATAAACTTAGTTGATAAAGCAGTGACAGGGTTTGAAAGGAATGACTCCAATTTGAAAGTAGTTCTGCTGTGGGTAAAATGCTATCAAACAGCATTGCATGCTACAGAGAAATCGTTTGTGAAAGGAAGAGTCAACTGATGTGATAAACTTCATATTGTCTTATTTTAAGAAACTTCCAAAGCCACCCCATACATAGCAACCACCACCATGATCAGTCAGCAGCATCAACGTTGAGGCAAGATCCTCTACCAGCAAAATGATTATGACTCACTGAAGGCTCGGACAATGGTTAGCAATTTTTAGTAATAAAGTATTTTTAAATTAAGGTATGTGCATTGTTTTTTTTAGACATAATGCTATTGAACACTAAATAGACTGCAGGATAGTAAACATAACTTCTATAAGCACTGGGAAACCAAATAAGTCGTGTGACTCACTTTATTGCTGTGGTCTGGAACGAAGCCTGCAATATCTCTGAGGTATGCTTGTAATGCCTTCCCCTGTCAGGCCTGCTCAAGGGAAGATAAGGATCCAGAGCAAACGTGTGTGAAACAGACCTATGAGTCATCAGTGTTTGCTTACCCATGAGTTTGGTCTTCAACTACTTCTTTGAGCATTTCAGAGATATGTTTCAGTGCCTGGTGCCAAAGTCCCTGTGGGATATCTGTGGGTGGAGAGAGCCATCAGAGAGGAGCTGAAGAAAAGTCAAACTTACTAGGAATCATCGACAGCTAAGACCAGAAGAGGCCTTTTGGAGGAAAGGCCTTAATTTTCCTGGTCCACAGAATCCGTACCACCGCTCTCATGCTGATCCCATCCAGAATCTATGTCCCTGGCCTGGGAAGAAAGACCTGTCAGTGTTACACAGAGCTAAACTCAAAGGCTCTTTTACTTGGGTACATGGGAGTGGACAGAGAGACTGCACAGGCAGCCCACCGTAGGGTTTACAAAGGCTATGTGGAAGATGCCCCAGGTTTTTTTCTTTTCTACTCACCTACCCCCTCCTCCATATCACTAGTAATCTGTGATTTCAACATACATGGAGATTATAATAAAATAATCAACAAGGAATTAGGAATGGGCTGCCCAACTGTTTTTCTACGATTGTGATGAATTTAGAATAAGATTTCAGGTGTATAGTTTTTTTTTTTTTTTTTTTTTTGCGGTATGCGGGCCTCTCACTGTTGTGGCTGCTCCCGTTGTGGAGCACAGGCTCTGGACACGCAGGCCCAGCAGCCATGGCTCACGGGCCCAGCCGCTCCACGGCATGTGGGATCTTCCCGGATTGGGGCACGAACCCGTGTCCCCTACATCAGCAGGCGGACTCTCAACCACTTCGCCACCAGGGAAGCCCAGGTGTATAGTTTTTTTAAAAAAACAAAGGTCAGAAAAAAATACATGGGTATCATACAGACAAATGTCTTTTCTTTAGTTAGTTTTTCTGGTTTCACAATTTTCCCATGGTCTTAAACACTTCTGACCATGTATGTATCTGTAGTTCTAAACAACATCTGAAAAAGGCTACCACATTTCCATGTAGTGATAGGTTCTATAATTAAATACACGAGAAAGATAATGTGATACAATAACCACTACTACCCCACAAATGTTAAAGAATCATAAATTATCTCTCTCCCTCTTCTGAACTCCCATAACTCTTGATTTGCAGGCTTTGAAGGCATTTTTGTTTTCTTCTTTTTATTAGTTGTTTAGATATGTATTTTATGTCTTCTTTACTTGTAGCTCCTGGATAGTCAGGGCTCATAAGTGACCCATCTTTAATGCCTACAAGACTTTACAGTGGGCATAAAATCAATTTCTGATGAATAGAAGATTCTACTGTTAAAAAACACTTCAATTTGTGAATGTAACATTATTTTTCCAAATGTAACATGCAGAAAACTGTTCTAGGAACTAGCAGAGGTAGTCTTTTGTTCATAGATTTCCAAATTAAAAAATAACAACCCCAATACTTTTTCTGGAGCTCATTCAGCTGCTCACACAGGCTGACCTTAGGCTTTGCTCATCTGATTTAGGCTGTGAGACGTGGCCCTGGAAAGTGAATTACTGACTTTACTGTCTTGTTATTAAAGTTTTCCCATTGTGTCCCCACAGGTTAAGTTACACAAAACAGCTGACTAGAGATCCCACCAGGCCTGTCACCACCTCCACCTCTAGCATCTCAGAGGACAGCATCAAATGGGTCACTCTAGGTGAGAACCTAATCTTTTAGAACAAGGAAGAGGAACTTTGATTTTGTAAAATGCTCTGAAACCTCGAATCATACTTTCCTCAAATGAATTTACTTACTCAAGTCTCAGGAAAAAGCCAGGGGAAAAAACGGCATAAAAAGGAAATATTATGGATTCTTTTACTCTTTTCTCTCCTCTTTCCTTCCATGGTCAGATGAATGCCTTTTTCTACAGCACAGAGTCTGTCTTGTGTCAGTGTTGCCTCTGCTTCAGATTTCAGGCTTTAGATGGGAAGGATGTCTATATTCTCTATTTCTGAAATGTTTCCTAAACAGGAGCTCACAGGCATGTTAACAGATCAACATCAGTGGAATCAGGGCAGAATCATCACTTCCCCAACTGGATATGGCCTCTGGAAGGCTGGCAAATGAAATCAGAGAGGGCTGTGGTCTAATACACTTACTGAATTCTTTCAAAAGGCTTCCCTTGGCTTGGTTAGGAGAAATTTCCACTAAACTTCCTTGGTTTCATTCATCATTTTATCTTTTCTTTTGCAACAGGGGGCACAGAGTAGAAAGAATGAAATACAAATAAACATACTGTTTTATTCCAAATCAGCCAAGTCTTAGCCTGTTCCTGGCATCCAGGTAGATCTGGCTGGCACGAGCAGAGGCCTTGTGTTATCCAGAACAGACTATCAAAACCCAACTAGAGGCCATTTTGTTCTTTTTTCTTTCTTTTGGTAAATGATTGTAACTGGGAAGTCAAGCAAATTCTCACATCAAAATCCACAGAATGTGAGACCCTGAGAGCTTAAAGGATGTAAGCAATGACCAATTCCCTTTACAGATAAGGAACTGGGAGGAAACAGTTATAATTTAATCAGTGTATTCCCAGAAGTTATTTTAATATGGGCAGAATCAACCTTCACATACCTTTCGGGTGTTGGAGTAGCACCATGACAAGAGACGGAGAAGCATAAGGAAAGTAGGTCTTGAATGCAAACTTCAGCTACAATAGAATCAAAAATTCAAAACCATTTGAACATTAGCATTGGAAAGGGTATTAAGAAAATACAAAATCTTGCATCCTCTGCCCCAAAAAGACCCTCTACTTTATGTGGTCAGAATGTTTCTTTGCATGCTTATCCAAAAAAAAAAAAAAAAAAAAAATTCTCCTAATAATCTTGTAAATATGTTCCAAAAAAAATTAAACCTTTTGGGGCTTCCCTGGTGGCGCAGTGATTTGAGAGTCCGCCTGCCGATGCAGGGGACACGGGTTCGTGCCCCGGTCTGGGAAGATCCCACATGCCGCGGAGCGGCTGGGCCCCGTGAGCCATGGCCGCTGAGCCTGCGCGTTCGGAGCCTGTGCTCCACAACGCGAGAGGCCACAATAGCGGGAGGCCCGCGTACCGCAAAAAAAAAAAAAAAATTAAACCTTTTTAAAGTCACCTTCTAGGACTTAAGAAAAATAAAGTTATACTCTTGAGGTCTTTATATCAGTTCTTCACCTCACATGAACTCAATTATATACATAAATCTTCTATTTAAGTGAGAGTTTCCAAGGCAGTTGTGAGATGGTTTTTTTATAATCAAAAAAGCATAAAACAACAATGGTGCTCACAATACTTTGAGGGCCAAAGCGCTATCCTATCTATGCCCTCAGAAGGCACAGAAGTTTTGAAGTACTTTTGTAAAAAGTTGAGGTAAAATCTATAAGCAGTGAACTACAAGGGCTTTAAGCGTACAATTTAATGACTTTTGGTAAATGTGTAAATCCAATGTGACCATCACTCCAATCAAGACACAGAACATTTATTTTTTTTTATTTTTTTGCGGTACGTGGGCCTCTCACTGTTGTGGCCTCTCCCGTTGCAGAGCACAGGCTCTGGACGCGCAGGCTCAGCGGCCACGGCTCACGGGCCCAGCTGCTCCGCGGCATGTGGGATCTTCCTGGACCGGGGCACGAACCCGTGTCCCCTGCATCGGCAGGCGGACTCTCAACCACTGCGCCACCAGGGAAGCCCAAGACACAGAACATTTCAATCACCCCAGAAAGTTCCCTTGTGGCTGTTATAGTCAATCCCTCCACCCCATCCCGGCAACCAATATTTTATTTCAACAAGAGAGAGTAGTTTTGTATGTTCTTGAATTTCACACAAATAGAATCATAAGAGGATGTATTTTTGTGTGTCTGGCTTCTTTGGCTCAACATGTTCTTTTGCAACTCACCCATGCTATTGTGTATGCGGAGTTCATTTTTAAAAAAATTGCTCTGAAGTAGTCATTGTATGAATATACTATAATCTGTTTATTTATTCTCCCATTGATGGGCACTTGGGTTGTTTCCAGTTTGGGGCTGTTATGAATAAAGCTGCAGTTAACATTCACATTTATGTCTTTTTGTGGATATGTGCTATCATTTCTCTTGGGTAAATACCATAGGAATGGAATTAGTAGGTCATAGAGTAGATGCTTGTTTAACTTTCTAAGAAACTGCCATGTAATTTTTCAAAGTGGTTGTACCACTTCACACTCCCATCACAATTTATGACAATTTCAGTTGCTCCACATACTTGTCAACTTTTGGTATTGTCAATCTTATTAATTTTAGCAATATTAGTGGGTGTGAAATATTACCTTATTATGACTTTACTATTCGTTTTCCTGATGTGTTTACTGCCAACTTATACATATTTTTTGTAGTGTGTATTCAAGTCTTTTGTCCATTTTTAAAACTGAGTTGTTTCTTATGTTCTTGAGTTGTAAGAGATCTTTATATATTCTGGATATAAGTCCCTTGTCGGATATATGTATTGAGAATATTTTTTACCTGCTGGTGGATTGCTTTTTCATTTTCTTAAGGATGTCTACAAACACCAGAAGTTTTAAATTCTGATAAAGTCTTAATTTATCCATTTTTCTCATATTGCTAGTGCTTTTCTGCATTCCTTCTAAGAAATCTCAGATTATCCCAATGTCAAAATGCTATTCTTTTCATTTTCTTCTAGGAGCTTTATGGCTTTAGCATTTATTTTGAAGTCTATGATCCATCTCAAATTAATTTTTGTGTTTGTGAGGTAGAGGTTCATTTTCTCCTACCTGGATATCCACTTGTTTCAGTGCTGTTTGTTGAAAACTTTCCTTTCCCCATTGATTTTCCTGGCATCTCTGTCAAAAATCAGTTGACTACATATTAATATATGTATGGATCTATTTCTAGACACTATTCCGTTCCACTGATCTATCCTTTTGCCAATACCTCACTGTCTTGGTCTTGATTACTATAGCTTAAAGTCTTGAAATCAGGTAGTTTGAATCCTCTGATTTTTTTTTTTTTTTGCCTTTGAAATCTTTTATTGTCACTTTGGTTAAGGAATAAGTATTGTCTCACAGTGACCTATGATCTTATTTGACCAAGTGTTTTAAAACTTTTTGACAAACTTCCTAAAATATCAAATTTTAATTAAAGTTCTTTTGATTTCCAGCTAACTTTGGGATACCTTAGAGGGCCCCTGAGGTATCTCAAAGAGAAATATTTAATGAGGATTATTTCGTATGTTAAATTAAATATAATCAGATATTTAACCATGCCTTTTAAGTCTTTTGTCATTTACAGATATTTTTGTACTCTGATGCTGTTACAAAAAGTGCTTCATCATCAAGGAGATTCATGGAAAGGCTATGGAAACCGTTACAACAGTTCCACATCAAGATGATGGCTATGCGAGGATTCCAGCACATACCAACTTAAAACAAGGAGCTGTCCTACCCCAGGGGCTCCTAGATCAGGCATCCAGAGATTTTTACTTCCTGACAGGCCCCTACTCAGCCTTGAAGCAGTTACAGAAGATGGACCATTGCCCCTCTGCTTCCCATAAGAATATGGGAGTCTGAATTTTTTTTCTTTTGTTTATTCAAAATTGTTCTAGCTACCGTAGGTCCTCTGCATTTTCATATAAGTTTTAGAATCAGCCTCTCAGTTTCTGTTTTGAAAACCATGTTGGGATTTTAACTAGGATTACATTGAACGAGGCATCTCAACAACTCATAAATATAGTTTCTCTCTTTATATGTTTAAGTTTTCTTTAGTTTGTCTCACCAATGTTTTATAGTTTTCCAAGTAGAGGTCTTATACACCTTTTTTTTTTTTTAAATAAATTTATTTATTTATTTATTTTTGGCTGCACTGGGTCTTCATTGCTGTGTGCGGGCTTTCTCTAGTTGCGGTGAGTGGAGGCTACTCTTTGTTTCGGTGCGCGGGCTTCTCATTGCGGTGGCTTCTCTTGTTGCAGAGCACGGGCTCTAGGTGTGCAGGCTTCAGTAGTTGTAGCACACGGACTCAGTAGTTGTGGCTTGTGGGCTCTAGAGCACAGGCTCAGTAGTTGTGGCGCACGGGCTTAGTTGCTCCATGGCATGTGGGATCTTCCCGGACCAGGGATCGAACCCGTGTCCCCTGCATTGGCAGGCGGATTCTTAACCACTGTGCCACCAGGGAAGTTCCAGGAAAACTGATACACCTTTTTAAAAATTTACTTCCAAGTGTTTTATGTGTGACTGTGGATTTGTCTATTTCTCTTTTTACCTCTGTCAGGTTTTGCTTTGTGTATTTCAGAACTCTGTTATTAGGCATATATCTATTTGTAATTGGCATTTCTCCTGATGAACTATTGCATAATTATAAAATGTACCTTTTTGTCTGGTCATACTCCTTATCTTGAAACCTAATGCATCTGCTGCTAGTAGAGTGATACCAGCTTTCTTGTGCTTATTGTTTACATTACGTATCCCTTTCCTTCCTTTTAACCTATCTGTGTCTTTATAATTAGAACTGGTCTCTTGAAAACAACATATAGTGGGTCTTGGTTTTTCATCCAGTCTGACATATTTGCTTACTTGTTTATTAATTAATTAATTTATTTATTTTTGGCTGCATTGGGTCTTTGTTGCTGTGCACAGGCTTTCTCTAGTTGCGGTGAGTGGGGGCTACTCTTGTGGTGCGCCGGCTTCCCACTGCAGTGGCTTCTCTTGCTGCAGAACACGACTCTAGGCGCACGGGCTTTAGTAGTTGTGGCATGGAGGCTCAGTAGTTGTGGCTCACGGGCTCTAGAATGCAGCTCAGCAGTTGTGGTGCACGGGCTTAGCTGCTCCATGGCATGTGGGATCTTCCTGGACCAGGGCTTGAACCCGTGTCCCCTGCATTGGCAGGTGGATTCTTAACAACTGTGCCACCAGCGAAGTCCCATCTTTGCTTTTTTACTAGTGTATTTAGTTGATTTTCACTTAGTTTTTGTAATTAATGTACTTGTAGATATATTTGGGTTTATCTTTTTATATTAGTTTCTTTTGCCCCATCTATTTTTTGTTCCTCTGGCAGCCCACAGCTCTGTCTTTTGACACCTCAAGTCAATCAGATTGTGCCTTGAGCTCTGGCCACCCCCTCACCCCTCCACCCACTCAACCCCCCTTCTACCCCTTACATGAGAGCCCTCATGGAAAAGTTAGAAGATTACCCAATGTGGTTTCCTTTTTCAAGGGTTGAATCCCCGCCAGTTTTAATCTGCTTTTTGGGTTGCTCTCCAGTACCTTCAAATAGTTTAAAAAAATATTTTCCCCAGAGTTTATAGTTTTTATCTGTGGGAGATTTAGTCTAGTACATTATTAAACTCTGTACTACTGGCACCAGAACCTGAACTGATTTGCTGTTTGTACTGGAGCCATTTGTTATGCAAGCTCAGAAAAGAGGCTTGTCATGACAGCCTTAAGTTTTTGCCTACTAGTCCGACTGGGCACATTGATGGAGCTGCACTGTGCTCTCCAACTAAAACAAGGGTGAGAGGAAAGGATGAAAAGAGAATGAGGAGCACTGCAGATAAACATTTCTGACAATGGGAAAGAATGTGGATTAATGGGATTTCTCATAAACCGCTGGGGGGAGGGACTTCCCTGGCGGTCCGGCGGTTAAGACTTCGCCTTCCAATGCAGGGGGTGCCGGTTTCGATCCCTGTTCGGGGAGCTAAGATGCCACATGCCTCGTGGTCAAAAAACCAAAACATAAAACAGAAGCAATATTGTAAAAATTCAATGAAAGACTTTAAAAATGGTCCGCATCGAAAAAAAAATGTAAAAAAAAAAAAAAGATATCATTCTAAAAAATAACCAAACCGCTGGGGGGAATGTAAATTGGCACAAGCACGTATGAAAACAATTTGGCAGTACCTGCCAAAGCGCTCCTAATAACCAGCACTTCCAGTCCTAAGTATATGCCCCAGGATGTTCAGAGCAACACTGTTTATGAAAGAAAACAAAACCTGGAAATAATCCAAAAGCCCACCACCAGGAAGACAGCTACATTGTGGTACACTTTCCCAACAGAGCTCTACACAGCAATCCCCACCAGGACCACGACCACGCACAGCACAGAGCAATCCTGGTAGCACGATGCTGGAAAGAACAAGGCTCAAAAGGCTACATACGGTGTGCTACTCTTATCTGTTCTTTGTTTTATAAAGTGCAAAAACAGTCACAAGTAAAGAAAACACGGTTTAGCAATCATGTGATCAAACTATTTTCAGAAAAAGCAAAGGAATGATAAACATAAAATCAAAACAGCAGCTATCTGAGGGGAGAAAGTCAAAGTGACAGGATAGAGGAGGAGCATGTGGATACCTGAAAGTTGCTATAGTGGGCCAGGTCTTGTTGGATGTCAGGCTGGTAGATACTCATTTATTAAGAATGAATACGTGGATGGATGGATAAAACACCGAAAGAAAAGAGGGCCATGCATGGACCAAGTAGGACAAAGGATGTCATGCATCAGGGATTATGATTAATCTACACAGGGGCAGTAAGGAAGGCAGGAGATTGATGATGAGAATGGCATCGACTAGAAAGGCAGGCAATCAGGAACAGCCCCAGGAAAAGAAATGACATAACAAATGTGGATGAAGGCATTTGCAAAGTTAAGAGGTTATTGCTCTTGTATCCTGAACCCAAGGCGAGGGCACTGAATTCCTGTTTCTTTTTGGATCCCTGCCCTGCCTTCCACCAGAACCCAATCTGTGCCCCTCACACCAGCAGACACATGTAGCCTGGGCAGGGTACTATTTTAAATTAAAAGTGACTGTAAGAACAGTTCAACCAGTCCAAATCTAAAGTGCCAAGGCCAACCCTGCAACTCAGGGGAAAAGCTGGTAAGGAAAACAGACTCAGGCTAACGGTACAGAGCAATACTTCTTTCACTGATGCCCTCCGCCGTAACCTAGGTCTGTTCCAGGAGTCAAAGGCACAGGTTTTCTAGAGGTCAGTTCCTAATTGGAAATACTAAGAATATTCAGGGAAGATAAAAGATATTTATAGTTATGCCTCAAAGTAAGTGTGAGGGCCAGCCAGTGCCTTTCAGCAGAGCTCTCCTCCCGAATTCCAGGCTGGATACCATTGATAATGCTGTTTGCTACAGTCTAGCTAACTTCCCTTGGGAAAGAAAAGATGGGAAGAAAGCATCATAAATATTTATCATTGCCGTAAAAAACAGAAACCTCTGCTAAAACCTGAGCGGTTTCTTGGCGTTGGAGTGTATGGGAGTTTAGTACAACCAAGCATCACAGCAGTGCTCTCCTAAGTCAGACTGCAGCAAGCACGCCAAGGGACCATGACATATCTCACAGGGAACTGCAGTGGGCTTGGGCACTTGAACAGGCAAAGCACTACACAGACATTAGGTCTGCGGCCATCAGGTTAGAATGCCCAAAGACAAAAGCTCTCTGGTAGAAAAGGTTCCTGTTACAAAGGTCACTCTAATCGATCAGCTGCCTCTGCTGACGGCCCCCCAGTGCAAGTCCTCCTGCAGATCCCTAGATCCAGCTTCTTGCTTACTGAGTCCAACTGACACCTCTTGATCATGGCCATTCCTAGCTCCTCATCTACAATTATTCAAATATTTCCTTGTCACTCTATCTCCTTTCTCCCCTGGAACCCAATTCACATTTAGGTCTCTGATATGAATGGAAACTAATAATTAAGAATGTCCAGTATTGCTTTGTAATAAGTGGCATTTCCTTCTTAGCACATGCCATATAGACTCCAGAATACCTCTCTCTAGCCTGGGAGGGGCAGAGTCCTGCTTGACAAACAGCATACAACGCAGGGCCCAGAAAGTTCACCCTCTGGGGTGGCACGTGCTGGCATGGCAGAGTTCTCTGCGCAGCAGTAGATAAATGCTTTTGGGTACCAGGACACAGGACAGACAGGAACCATCTTGATTTACTTTCAATTAAAATGGTTTTACCTTTGCTGGGGTTTTCATTTGGAAGCTTTCTTCTTGAACAAAACAGTCTATCAAAATCACTGAAAATAAAGTGCTCCCTTCTGGTGATTAATCAAATACTCTTAACAGCTTCTTTTTATTTGGGGGAATGAATAATATCTGCAATATAACGAACCTGCTTGTTTTCTTTTTCCAGAGCTTCTACAAAGCATCGTGTAAACACTTGGATAGTGGCTAGTACTTCTAGGGCTCCATCAGTTTCCAGGAGTGCGTACCTGAGCAATGCAAAGCCAGATCACAACACATTCAGTGATTTAACCTGGCAAACACGTGAACCTGAACATGTAAAAGGGAAAAATGGAAACATTTTTTTGTGCCATAAGCTTCAACAGTATCTCAACTCATCAGTTTTCAGTCCTTGCGTGAAATCCCTTTTCTAAAAATTTTCTTTAAAATTGCAAACATGCAGAGCTCCCTTTCTTGTTTTTTAAATTATTAAGCACTTCATATCCCTTCCACATGGGCCTGGAATGCTCTTTACAAATATTTGTGCACTGTACGCCCAGAAATGCAACATCCACAGAACTTTTGCTTTTGCAAGTGGAGAAAGAGGTGCCCCGGGGTTAAAATGGCTCGGTCAAATCCACCTAGCAAAGTGGTGGAAGAATCTGCATATTCCTGGTTGGTTTTCTATGCATTTTCACACAACTAACCTTTCTTTATGTTTGTTTAAACAATAACAAAAAAATCAACTGAAACTTTGCTAGCTTTAAACTAAAAACAGCATTCTGACTTATTTCATACTCATTTAGCTTAAAGTTGGTACGTTTCAAGACCAATCCAAGTGCTGGATTACTTGCTATTGTAAAAATTCTTTTCTCCAGTGTCTGCTGTCTGCCATGGGGCCTCTGTTTGCTGAGTGTGAGGGGGATGGGATAAAGAGAGTAGATACCCTGGCTGTACCAGCACCCAGGAAAGAGGCTGGAAACCCTCCCTGGGTGGGCAAGTCCGGCCCCCCACTAACTGGCAGCCATAACCCAACCTAATGTCCAGGGGTCTCCTCATCTTTCATCATTGTAAATCCAATGCCTTTACCAATAAGTTCTGGTATTTGCAGAATAAAAATTAGTGTGCTGTAAGATAACATGCCAAGTTGATTCTGCCTTTCAGAAGAGCTCTGTTAAGAATGGCATCATTTATTTATTATTCTTGGTTTTTCTTAGCTTTCAAATCCTTTAAAAAGATTGGTCAGCCCTCATGTGGTGAAGGGAGAACACTACTACGCTTTATTTTGAGAAAAATTCTACATGAATATTGAATGATGTAAATCTCATGTAATTTTGCTTTTCTACCATTATTATTAGAATTTTAAAAGGTTAAAAAAAGATAGTTATCTTAATTTTTAGGCATTGGCTTTTAAATATACATTGACGTTTGGGTTTTACCAAAAAGCTCAGCAGGAGGGGATGGAAGCAGAAACTAATTCCCCCGTGGTACAGCCAGAGACTACCACAGAGTTTTTTATTCGCATTTGGAAGCTGAACATATTTAGACCAATTTACTAGCAGAAACAGCAAAATACTGACCTGAACATTTCATCAACAACTCTGAATATGGCGGGGTGGCAGGCAGCTGCAGGCTGTAAGGAAAGGACCATGAGAAAGTAAACTATCAGAAGCATTTCATCAATAATGACTTGCTCTTATCAGGCAAATGAATTGTCTAGAACTGCTGGTGTCTAGAAAATGGGTACATTCCTGTGAGTTAGAAAAAAACAAGAACCAGTTCATAGCAAAAGCCCTACATACAAATACAAACAGTAGTTCTCTTGGGGCAAGGGGATTATGTACAACCTTTATTTCTTCTTTATACTCTGTACGTTCCACATTTTCAACAATAAGCCCATATGATACAGAAAAAAGAGTCATTAAGTATCATGGAACATTAAAATATACCTTCTAGGGTTTCCCTGGTGGCGCAGTGGTTGAGAGTCCGCCTGCCAAAGCAGGGGACACGGGTTCCTGCCCCGGTCCAGGAAGTTCCCACATGCCGCGTAGCGGCTGGGCCCGTGAGCCATGGCTGCTGAGCCTGCGCGTCCGGAGCCTGTGCTCCGCAACGGGAGAGGCCACAACAGTGAGAGGCCCGCGTACGACCAAAAAAAAAAAAAAAAAAAAAAAAAAATATCTATATCTATATCTATATCTATATCTATATCTATATCTATATCTATATATCTATACCTTCTACTGGCATGCTGTAATGAAGACACAGAGCCTACCTGTGTTGCTAGTTTTACATAATGTGCCCTGTGTGCCTGTGTGTCTGACCTCCTCACATGACTTAAAAGTGCCTCAAGGTCGAATCTGGGCCGGCTATCTTTTCATTCCTGCTTATTAGGAAATGAGTGCATAATTTAGAATTATTATTGAGGAAAGTAGTGGCCACTACCATGCCAGACTAAATAATATTACATCTTAGTGCCCTATGAATTTAGCAGCTTTAATTACTTCAGACGGAAAAAGAATAAAGGTACCATCATCTTGAATGATGAAAGCAATCTAATTTATTCCACGAGTATTTCTATGACAGGTTTGATTGTATAAATCTGCAGAAGCCGACCTACTGTGGCCTGAGTGGGGCTTCAGTGGGCCTGACCCAGATTCCATATCTTTTTGGCCAGAGCTCAAAGCATGACATTAAGCCAGAGGAAGATGCCATTTGGGTTCTAAGGTATTTTACAGTAGCATCCAAAGGTTAGTGAATTGGCTCTATAGGGAATTTCTCTGAGTCACATTGAGCTTGATATGACTAGCTTTGGGAAACATTTTTTCATACTCCCTCAACTAGAAAAACATAAAAAAGGATATGCGTTTTCTCTTAAGTTTTCTAGACCAAGCTGAAGAAAGAATGATGCCTATCTCCATTGACTCTTCCACCCTGTTCAGCGCTGGCATTTCGAGTTCTAACATTGAATGTGCGCCATCTAGTGTTCATACACCGCCATTACAGGCTGTTACAGAAGGCTCCAGGCAAGAGCATTGTCACTTGTTAAAATGATGGGATAATTCCTTTTATTTGAAGAGAGATTTGCGATTTGTAAGTTACAGATCTCTATTTTCTGAGTAATCCATACTCCCTAATCCTTCATTGATGTCCATTTTTATCTAAAAGAAACCAACTAAAATTTTTCATAGATAAATTCATTATAAACTCAGTGATTTGGCAGAATTCAAACTGAAGAGAGGCAGAAGAAAGGCAGGTTCAACAGGAGAGGCAGAATATTTTTTGGCTTTGATTTCAGACAAGTCAGTTAATCTCTCTGCTTTTCAGCCTCACTGTAAATAATAACAGTTATTAAAAGGTCACTGGATATATGCCCAGAAAATATCATGGAAGTTTCTATGTATTCATAATGGAAAAATCAAACAAGAAGGGAAGAGCAGGGCTTCCCTGGTGGTGCAGTGGTTAAGAATCTGCCTGCCAATGCAGGGGACACGTGTTTGAGCCCTGGTCCAGGAAGATCCCACATGCCATGGAGCAACTAAGCCCATGGGCCACAACTACTGAGCATGCACGCTAGAGCTTGCGCACCGCAACTACTGAGCCTGTGCACCACAACTACTGAAGCCCGCGTGCCTAGAGCCCGTGCTCCACAACAAGAGAAGCCACCGCAATAAGAAGTCCGCATACCGCAACGAAGAGTAGCGCCCGCTCACCGCAACTAGAGAAAGCCTGTGCACAGCAACAAAGACCCAACGCAGTCAAAAACTAAAATAAATAAATTTTTTAAAAAAAAGAAGGGAAAAGCAAACTGCATGTCCTGAAGAAATGTGAGTCATCAAATTTGCCAGAACGATTTTTCAAAGTCTTATATATAGACAATGTGTGTTTAAGACCAAACAACACTGTCATGTGACACACAGAGCCTAAAAAAAAGTGCATTGATAGAAAATAAGACTAAAATTGAAAATGGTAAAATAGAACCTTTGTTCTAAATGGTTTAACTACTCCAGAACCACTCTATAAAGTTGATGCTAGTAGAAAATCATTCAATACTGATTACAGGGATTTCCAAATGGCAAAGAAAAGGCTGATCCAACATGTAGAACAGGGCTACCTTGAAAAGCAAGGGGGAAAGCAAGAAAGCTCTAATTTAGTTTGTTGAAAGAGGACAAGAGCTTGGACATGCTCTTCTTTTATGCAGTGTTTTCTAGCAAAACAGCTCAATCAAATGTTTTAAATATCTACAGACTGCGTGGAATCTGCCTGTTCTCTCCATGCCAATGGCCTCTCCTCTTAGATTTCTTTCTGTCCAAATATTTCAGACCTTTGGTTGCTCTCAACCTGCTTCTACAACCTGTTTTAGCTTTTAAAACAGATAAGATGTTAGGAGGCAGGGGAACCTCCTGGAGGTGACCAGGCTTGAAACAGCAATGGCAGAGATTTTGATTTAAAAACCAGTCTCCCTCGCCACTCCAGAGTTGTGAACAGCTTTCTCATCTGCAGCCTTTACGGATGGTTTTAAACATGACGCTCTTCACACTTCCCGAGCACATAATTTCAAGGTCACTGAGTCCCCTCATGAAGCCTGGAGTGCTCACAGGCCAGGCATGTGTCCCAGTGACATCAAATCACAAAAGCAAACGTAAGCCGCTTTTCTTATCAAGGGAATCCTCTAAATAGAATTAAAGTCTTAATTTATGCTCCTCTGGAAGCCATAAATTTCCCCCCTAAATCTTTACAGCATCCATGTGAGGGAAGAGGCAAACATTTAACCCCTCTGTATCCTGTTTTATTTTTAAAACAGGACCCTACATTAACACAACAGGTCACTCTGCAACCCAGAGCTCCACACCCTAGCTCCGAAGCCCCACAATCCAGGCAATTATCTTTCCTGTTAAAATGAAGACAGAAAAGAAAACGTTTCTTGAAAATGAGGACAGAAAAGAAAACCTTTCTTGGGTTCCATCTGTTTGTCTGTTTTTCTCCATCCTACCAAAATCTGTTCCTTCTCAAGCTCTTCTCTTCTCCATATGGTCTAACGATTTCCGTGTACAGATTATTTCAAGTCTTGGGAAACTATGTTACCAGGAGGCCATCAGTAAGAGGAGTTATGCCCTTCTTCTCTCCCCTCACGCTGCCCCCAATTCTTTTACTCAACGTCAGAGGATGAACGGAAGATGATGACGGTGAGCTCCAGACACTGGTTTCCTTTTCTTATGGACCAGATTGTTCTGGGGTGCTCATCCCTTTACCGCTGCCACAGCTACCCAGAACTGCATTGCTCATCTCCTCTCTGCCCAGAAGGACAGCCCATTTCCATCCCTCGAAAAAACAAGGGAAGACTAAGCAACATAGAGAAGTGCGCGGTGGCTGCATTCTCTGGGCCTGCATTGTAGGCAGAGGTGAGGGAGAGGCCAGCTTGTCATTCTGTGCCGTGAACTGCACAAATAACATCAATACTTGCTCTCTGTCCTTAGTGTCTAACCTGTTTTCATCCCGATTCATCAATGATTATTACAAGCCACCTGCCACTTGAAAGAGGCCCAAGAAAACGGAAGAACAGAATTCTCAGGAAGAAATCTTTCCTTTTTTCTATCATTTTTTGATTCTTTGTGTGTGTGAGAAAGAAAGAGTATGGGTAGAGGGGAGAAAAAGAATACAAACCAGAAAGGGAAATTATACTATGATTTGAGGTAATTCACAGAGAAAAGTGAATGCCTCTCATAAAAAACAAAAAGGCAGTGAAGACACAGAAAAAAAAAATTCTCAAGCCGTCTACATTTATCACCCTTCATAGATATCTTTCCTAAAAAAATAGAGAAATTTCAGGTGAGAGATAAACTGAAGTTCAGTAAGCCTGGGATAGCTTCTCTTTCATAATCTATTTTTATGTAGTTTTATATAGTTCACTCCGGAGCGGAGTTTCTTTTTTATTTAATTAATTGCTGATGAGATGCGTTTCCTCCAGTTTACCCGACAGCCGGCAATCACGTCCCACTGTGTAGCTGACTCTTCCAAACCCTTGACAGGCAGGAGCCCTTGTCTTAATATATAAGTTAAAAGGTGACTATTCATCAAGAAATAACACTCTTTTTTAAAAAAAAGATTTTTCATAAGTTTCATTTCAAAAAACTCCTTTACTGAGTTCCAAAACAATTTGGTTTAAAAAAAAATCTACTTATATAAAAAATCTTCACCTCTGTCATGTAAAATAAGGGACCTTTATAAACATGTATTTTCTTCTATTATGCCATTTTCTTCATTTCTTTCAAATACCAAACTTAGGATGGTAAATATTCCTTTTGCATTTTAAGATCTGTTTTGTTTCAAAACATTCACATTTCTTTCAACAAATTTGAGCTTGGAAAAATGATTCTTTCTTTTTAATCTTTACCAGATGTTGTTTATACTACAAGCAATTTTTTTTTCAGTACTCCATAATGCAATTATTGTTTAATTAGTGATAAATCTGTCATTTCTGGGCTTAAAAAAAAAATTAACAAGTACCAAATGTACTTTTGTATTTTAAATTTACCCGTGCTCTCTGAGAGGGTTAAGACACAGGGATGCCAGCTCTGGAAGCAGAGCAAAATCCCCCAAATGTGAAGTTCCTCTTCTAGCCTCGCCCAGTGGCCTCTATCCTGTTGGTTTGTGTAGCCTGAGCGGGGAAGATAGCTCTTCAGCCCCCTGCTGCTTCCTGGCGCAGCCTCTGAGTGGCAGTGACCTCCCAGGTCAACTACTGCCCTGTTTTGTTTTCTCTTTTTGGTTTTTCTTTTTTTTTGTTTCTCTCCCTTCATCCCTGACTGGCTGCCAAGTCCTGCATCCCCAGCAGTGAAAACAGAACATGAGATCTAGGCCTCTTTCTTTACAGACAATGCTGGGTGATCTGGTGCCCCCCTGAGGTCGATGCTGGAAAGTGCAATTACTGAGATTTTTTTTTTTTTTTTACCTCTTAGCTACAAGCAGAAACCACCTCCACACTTTTCTATTCGATCACTGCTAAATTATCTACCTCAGCTTTTGTTAAATTACACGCATCACATTAAAGAGCTCAAAAACGAAATGCTTAAAAGACTGCTAATGAGAAAGCAGGAAAAGAAAACCCTAGAACATTAGTAAGAAGTTATTCAAACAGAGAAAACTGACATCATCCAGGATGTGGAGTTAATTCTTCAGTGTAATTTTTTATTAAAGGGGAGCTGTGTTTGGAATTTTGTGTAAAAGAAGTTTCCTTTTCTTTTGGAAGTGGCTATGATTGCTATCTGGAGAATGAAAACAAGAATGCATCTTATCTCATATGAGGGAGGTCAAGCAGGACACTGAGGTATCTGCATGTTTATTATTCTTAAGCTCTTATTAGATCAAGAAATACTTTTTCACCCTATCTTTATTGAGGTATAGTTGACAAGATAAAGAACTAATTTTAAGGGCACTATGAAGAGAATACCAGGAGTGTTTCCTGATTTAAAATCTGAATAAACAAAACCAACCCCCCCCCACCCCACCCCCGCACTCTTTCGTGGGCAAATCTCTAGATCCCGCTGGAGGGGCCAGCCAGAGAAGGATCAAATGGGAGGGCATGGGAACCAGGGTATATCCCGGCCCTGGCATGCAGCAGGGCGGCCAAGCACAGTGCCACCCAGCCAGCACTTTTCATTCAAATGTGGAATATAAACAATAGCTTTCTGGGCTCCACAAACAGAATTGTAACTGCGAAACATAACATCCTTCTGATTTGGGGCCAGCCTTGGGAAACCAAACAGTGCCAAGAAAGCTGAATAATTAGCAAGTGGCTTTCACTGCTTTTGGTGACATCAGTTTTTAAGGTCAGGTCTGAAGCTACGGATTAGGTCTTCCATTGCCTGTTCTGTCAAGGGACACACAAGACCATCTGCTTTTGAAAAGTGTCAGTCTGCTCAGTAGATGACAAACTGAGTTAATACCTTGGTTTATTTAGGAGCACCAAATGTGGCAGGTGGGCATGTACTTGGGGGAGGTCCAGCCCACGAGAGCCAAAGGGTGAGTCTCAAAAGTAAACAAGTTTTGAAAACTTACTTTTATTTTATTTTAGAAGTCAAAAACATATACATGCACTTAGAATTCAGGTGATTATTAGGTTAGTGGCTTATTATTCATAGTCTTAATGGAAAATACCAAGCCTTGCATCCTTGAGAGGCCAAAGAACATTTGGGGAGATTATTTCACTTTGTACAACCTGTACTACACTTTTATCTTTTGTTTTTGCAACATCTTGGTAACTATAGAATTTCTAGGGCTAATTCTGGATAGTCCCAAGAGATGGAAACATAATTAACAATGCTCCATATAAAATACAAGTTATGTAGACCATCACACTTTAATTACTCTCAGAATCCAGCTCTAATGTAATAGGCATCGAGTTTCTTCTGGAGGAAAGTACCGCAGTCCTGTGCTAGCTGAGTCTTCAAGATCTCTCTGATACTTATGCACGGTCCTGTCACTGCACCAAGATATTTTGCTATGATAAATGAATCAGATGATGCAATTAGGAAGCAGGTTCTTCAGGTTACCCTTCCAATCACTCAGTCATGTCACAGGCTTATTTCAGCCTGCCGGGTTTTTTGGCCCAGTATGCCCGAGGAGAGCAGCCCACGCCAATCAAGGACTTGCAGCTCTGTATTATAATTACCTCCTTGAACCATAAGGCACAGAGGGGTTACATCCTGCCAATGCCACAATAAATTAAACCAAATAACACCCTCTGGAATCCCCCCTTTAACCACAATGGAAGCTCTGAATGTCTACACACATGATCCTGATAAATGCTTTTGGTAAATCAACTGACTTCAAAACTGTTTGGGGGAAATCATTTTACACTGTAAATTGGAGACGGAAGGTTATACAATGCGATGTTTAATGGGAGCGCCTGCTCTCTCTCTCATACACAGTATCCTGTGTTTACTGAAGTGCTGCTCAGGCCCTAGGGCCACAGGGAAAAGGACGCAAAGAGGCTCAGAGAAGAATCACAAGGTTGCTGAATCAAACCAACTTAGAGAAGTCGATGAAACTGGAATTCTTCTATAGGGAGAAGACTTAAAGGAAATTTAATGAGAACCTTGAAAGCAAGAAAATAGCTCAGTTACTATATTTTGCCACTGAAAAAGGACCAGAGCAAATTAAATTATAGCATGTATATTTAAGTTAGAAATAGATTTACCTGATAATAAAGGTAATGTTTTGAATAGGTTGCCAGGGGCTTCTAAAAGCCTTTGTTTATACTGAATTTTATTATAATTATTTTTATATAAAGTGCCTTCTTATTTTTCACCATAATATGCAACTCTTGTGAATGATGAGGTCAAGGAGAATTTTCCTAATAGTAACTCTCTTTGGGCTCTCTCAGTCTTTATACCTATCTTCTTTTCTTTTTTTCTATCAGACACTATAAACTTCTAAATCAGTTGGGTTCAATTTGTGCCAGCTAACTTGCAGATGAAAGCATCATGACTGCTGGAGACTACAACACTATCCATGGTCACCTGGGAGGCCCCAGAATGGGAAGGCAAAGGGGAGCCCAGGAAATAGGGAGAAGGCAAGCACGGCCATGGTCACACACGTGAGCTGGTAGGGACTGATCAGGACCTAAAAAGAGAACTGGGATATTGTAAGAAGGCAGCAGATTCAATTACGATTCTCTTACACAGCCTCCAATTTAAAAGAGAAAGAAAAAAACCAGGAAGTTCTAAGTGAATTAAACAAATAGAAGGTGTCGGAGGGGGGGCTGTGCAAACTCAGCCAACCTCAGCGCACTCTAGGCAGAGACTCACCCCTGCCCAACACACGCCTCAGCTCAGCAGGGAGGCGCGCACTCTCCTCCGCCCAGTTTCCTGAACACCAACATAAGATCTGACGGTTCACCATCTCCCTTGAGCTAAGTTTCTCCATCTGTACAAAAGGAAGCAAATCTCTGCCCCATATCTCCCCTAGGTTACAAAAGCTAATGAGAAAACATGTTAGAGCCTACTGAAGTTCCTGTAAGAGGCCCCAGAAGCATGACACCTCCTGTAGTTTTTTAATTGTTTTTTTCAGAGTGCGTTGGTCTTTATTCCTGTTCTTACAAAAATGCACATAAATTCCAGAGCTGTCTCCCACAGAGGGAAAGCATCCGCATTGGTCAGTTCCCAGGGCTGCCGGAGGGCTTGGGCCCCTGACACTGGATTAGGCAATGGGGCCCATTTGGCCCACTGAGCCCCCGACTTCCCAGGCCTGAGAAGTGCTGAGTAGAGGGGAGACTGGGCAGCCCCTGAATGGAGGGAGGGGTCAAGGCTGGCAGGCTGACACCAAAAGAAAACTGACATAATTCTCAGTTGTTTTTGTTGTTTTAACCACTTTTCTGGGGTTTTGTTTTGTATCTTTTAAGTATTTTATTTTTCCTCTAGTGAAGGGTTGAAAGTTTATTTTTTGAATGCTTTTCTTTGTTAATTGATTCCTCCTATTGTTCATAAGATCCTCACTTTTTAAAACTTAACTTTTCATGTGGAAATGAGAAATACTGTTTTAAAAAATTTGTTGTCCAAATGTCAGGTCAATTCTTGTGAATATGCAATATAAGGTGCAATGATCAAGTAAATCTCGAAGCTTGCCTTTTTTTTTTGCCCGTGCCACTCAGCTTGTGGGCTGGTGGGATCTTAGTTCCCCGACCAGGGATTGAACCTGGGGCCACAGCTGTGAAAGCACCAAGTCCTAACCACTGGATCACCAAGGAATTCCCTCACCTTATTTTTTTTTTTTTTCCCTCACCTTATTTTTAACACATGCTCTAAGTATGCAGAAAAGCCCGCTACATTAGGCATTTCAAAAATAAAATGTAGATAGATGATTATTTTAAAAGGTGCCAATCGCTCTTTAGTTTACATTTTTTTTCCGCTTGTGCTGACTAAAAGAAATGATACCCAGCATCGTCTTTAAGGATTTTTCTCCTCATCAAAACCCGGCACATACCAGCAATGAGTCTTTCATAAAGCATTCGATCCTCCTCAGAAAATTTCTCTCACTGGAGATAAGCTTTTCAAAAAGATGCAGCATTGTATTTTCAAGGCTGGGAAGGTGCCGAAGCCAGAGGCAGAGTATAGCTGACGCGGGGAGAGAAATCTTCTTCCTTTCAGTAAGAAATAAACAAAACTTTAATATAAATGAATCACTGAAAAAAGAAGCAACTGACAAAGGATTAATCTCCAAAATATACAAACAGCTCATGGAGCTCAACATCAAAAAAGCGAACAACCCAATTAAAAAATGGGCTGAAGATCTAACATACAGATGGCCAAGAGGCACATGAAAAGATGCTCAACATCACTAATCATTAGAGAGATGCAAATCAAAACTCCAATGAGGTATCACCTCACACAGGTCAGAATGGCTATCATCAAAAAATCTACAAACAATAAGTGCTGGAGAGGGTGTGGAGAAAAGGGAACCCCCTCTTGCACTGTTGGTGGGAATGTAGATTGATACAGCCACCATGGAGAAAAGTATGGAGGTTCCTCAAAAACCTAAAAATAGAACTACCATTCAACCCAGCAATCCCACTACTGGGCATATACCCTGAGAAAACCATAATTCAAAAGGACACATGTACCCCAATGTTCATTGCACTATTTACAGTAGCCAGGACATGGAAACAACCTAAATGTCCAACGACAGATGAATAGATAAAGAAGATGTGGCACATATATAGAATGGAATATTACTCAGCCATAAAAAGGAAAGTGGGTCATTTGTAGAGATGTGGATGGACCTAGAGTCAGTGTGTCATACAGAGTGAAGTAAGCCATAAAGAGAAAAACAAATATCGTATATTAACGCATATATGTGGAATCTAGAAAAATGATACAGGTGAACCTATTTGTAGGGCAGGAATAGAGATACAGATGTAGAGAACGGACGGGTGGACACAGTGGGGGAAGGAGAGGGTGGGTCGAATTGGGAGATTGGGTTTGACGTAGATACACTGCCATGTGTATGGATAAAATGGATAGCTAGGGGGAACCTGCTGTATAGCACAGGGAATTCAGCTCGGTGCTCTGTGACGACCTAGGTGGGTGGGATGGGGGGGTGGGAGGGAGGTCCAAGAGGGAAGGGATATAGCTATACATATAGCTGACTCACTTCACTGTACAGCAGAAACTAACATAACATTGTAAAGCAATTATACTCTTAAAAAAAAAAAAAGAAAGTTCAAAATGCAAAAACAAATCCAATCTGTGACTTTTTTTCATCATGGTCATAGTAGCAGTTAATATTTATAGTATCAATGAATATGTACCAAGTATCCCTTTGCAAATATGCTTCCACTTCAATTCAAGAAAAAAAAATGCTTTCAAAAAGGACAAATAAATATATAGTGAAGGAAGAAAGAGAGTGATAAAAAATGTGATGGAAAAAGGCCTTGAGATATCCAGGTAAATGCAGTCCCTAATTTAAGAAACAGTTATGTTTGAAAGTGCATCATAATGGTTTAAAATGTGGAGTCAGCCCTGGGTTTGAGTCCCAGAGCCACCACCTACTCACTATATGACCTTGGGAAAGTTACTTAACCTCTAAACCTCAGTTTACTCATCTGTAAAACAGGCCTACCTCCCTCCTAGTGTTGTCAGAAGGATCAAATGCAATAATAACACATGTACAGTGAGTGCTTAGGACAGTTCTTGGCACACAGTACATATTTAATCACTGTATTTGTAAATCTGTTGAAAATTCTCTTTAGTAATAATTTCATAAAAGGTGGTTGGACTGGTTGATCCACAGCTGGTCCACAGCATGATACACTATAGACCCTAACCATTTTGTATAGTTACATTTCTATAGGATAATGTATTTGGAGATTCCTCCTATGTCAGGTCAGTGAATCAGGGATTCTACTCCTGGGAGGGAGCTCTAGGGGGACATCTGTCTAACTCTGAGCCACCGGCAGGGGGCCCTCCCTGTGAATGCTGAGCCTCTTCTGGCCTGGTGGAAACTTGGCTTTCTTCTCTCAGTCCTGCTTTTCCAAGGCCTCCTGCCCTTTCACCTGCAGGACCACAGAGAGCAGAGTGCTTTTCCAGGTTCTGCTAAAGATGTTTACTGCTTTTAATAAGAAAAATGAGAGCTGGGGACACAAAGGTTTCCCATTACCCAACAATCCCTTCAGGGTCTTTCCCTTCACCATCACTTCTGGGCCATTTCTCTGCAGGAGCTGGCATGAAGCCCAGGGAATGGGTACAGGGGCAGGAAATGAATAGGCAAAGACACAGGGTAGCAATTTCTAGTAGTTCCTTTTTGTTCTTCTCCCATAGCCTAACTCCTGTAGACCTTGTCCTAGATTAACTCTGGGGCAAGACTGAAAGAGGCTGAAGAATTGTAGGGTCTGTCACAGGAGCAGGCAGAAGGGCAGGAGAAAGGAAGGGAGGCATGGCCCTCATCCGACCCTCTTTATAACTCCCATCTCACCCTGAGCTTCAGCTCTTCTGGGAAGTCTTACAGGACCCCCTTCCCTCTCCATACCTGGCAATGAAGAACTGCCATGGTGCCGCAAACTCATATCACCTGGCACATTCTGGGGCCACACTATGGATGTCCTCTATTGTGGCACCGGTGCTTTGGGCTGCCATTCCCATGCCACCACCCCTGTTATACTCGATGGCAAGGAGCTGGTAGTCACGCATTCAAGGAAGATGACTAAGCACTTCCCATGTGGCACTCAAAGTGCTGGGTACAGGCCAAACAACTGGGAACAAACAGACCTAATCTGTATCCTTAGCGGCTTAGGGCCCAGTGGGAGGTATACATACATATATACATACACACACACACATCAACTGTGATAAAGGCAATGAAGGGAAAGGACGGGCTGAGGAAAAAGAGAATATCAGGAGGGGCCCAATTTAGATCAGGTGGTCAGGGACAGCCTCTCCAGTTGAGTTTAGCTAGAGACTAGCTTGGTGGGATAGGCAAGGTAGTACCGGGAAGAGCACCTCAGCAGAGGGAACAGCAGCTGTGTCAGAAGAGAGCAAAGGTGAGGCGGCCTGTGATGAGGCTGGGCAGGACCACAGGCAAGGCAAGGGTCTGGTGTTTTATTCTGGCCCAGAAGGTTTTTGTTTTTGTTTTTAATTTATTAATTAATTTATTTTTGGCTGCGTTGGGTCTTCGTTGCTGCACGCGGGCTTTCTCTAGTTGTGGTGAGTGGGGGCTACTCTTTGTTGCGGTGCACAGGCTTCTCATTGCAGTGGTTTCTTTTGTTGCAGAGCATGGGCTCTAGGTGCGCATGCTTCAGTAGTTGTGGCACGTGGGCTCAGCAGTTGTGGCTCGCGGGCTCTAGAGCACAGGCTCAGTAGTTGTGGCACATGGGCCTAGTTGCTCCACAGCATGTGTGATCTTCCCGGACCAGGGCTCGAACCCGTGTCCCCTGTATTGGCCACCGGATTCTTAACCACTGCGCCATCAGGGAAGCCCTGGCCCAGAAGGCTTTAAACAGAGGAGTGCCAGGATCCAATTTACATTTCAAAGATCACTCTAATTGCTGCATGGAGAACTCAGTTCAGAGAAAAGAGTGGGTGCAAATTTCCAGGGGGAGCTGGTGTTAGCCTGGACCTGGGTGGCACTGGAGAAGGAGAGATAGTGTATTTTAGCAGTGATATCAAGAGATACTGGTTGGTGAAGACGAGGTAGGAATCAAGGCTGTCGCAAGTTTCTTGAGCTGCAAGATGGATGGACATACCATTTACTCAATGGAAGGAAGGGAAGAAAAGATTTGTGAAGGATTTACTGAGAGCTTAGTTTGGGGTGTGTGAATTTAGAATGCCTGAGGCACAATCCAACAGAGGTATGACGTAGGTCCTTGAATATCCAAGTTGGAAGTTCTGGGGAGAGATCTGGGCTGAAGATCTATATTAGGGAGCTGTCAGCTGGCATGGAGCAGCAAGAGAATGGAGGAGAACTCTGAGGGACAGAGGTCTGAGTGGGGAGAGGGCCCAGGTCTGTGCCCCAAGGAGCTTCAACAGGTAAAGGAAGCTGCAGACAGAAGGAGGAGTGCCAGACATTCAGGAGACAGAAGCAGAGAACCATGTCACCAAGGAAGAGAAGGCAAGTCCAGCTGTAACCAAGTCTGCGGAGAGGCTGAGGACATGCGGAGGGAAGCACGAGCACTGCGTCGGGCAGGCCCTTTGTGACCTCCCCAAGAAAAGTGTTGCATGGGGATGGAGTGATGGAAGCTGAAGGCAGAGTCCATGAGGAGAAGAGTGGAAGTGCAGCCAGCATTGCAGACTGGTCTTCAGAGGTACGGCTGTGCTAGGAGTGAGTGACAACAGGAAGCCACACAGGGTGGTGGCCTTGTGTGCTCCTGAAAGGTGGTGCCTTGGGCTGACTGCTGATGGGCCGGATGAAGAGGAGCTGGAGAGGCTGAAGGGCCAGTAGCTGCCATTTATTAAGGTCTCACCTGGAACAATGCTAAGCATTTTACTTGTATTTTAATCCTCATAACAACCCTACAAAACAAGTACCATTATTATCCTTATTTTTTGAGGTTGGAGTGGGATGGAGGACTCACAGCCACAATTTGAACCTAGGAGGTCTGGTGCTGGAGCCAGTCCTCAGCCTCAAGTCACACATAGGCCTCTCCACTCTGCAGTTAGGAGAGTGGAGGATGTTGCTCAGAAGCTGGGGCCTGGTACAGGGGTGAAAGCAGACAGTTTTCCCGGGTGAGCCAGATGCCTGGACCCTGTGTTCACTCCCTTCAGTGTCTAGGGAAGTCTTTTCAAAAGTCCAGGCTATCAGCCAATTTTAGCCACATTAACAGACGCCTGGGAAGGGATTTCTGTCCAGCTTTCTTGAGCGAGAAGAACACCCCTTGGGAGTAGGGAGAGGGTGTCTATAGCCTCTGTCTCAGAGCCAGAAAGCCGCTGGGAGGCAGGGAAGCTCTGAGGTGCAGGGGGAAGAACTTGGCCGCACAGTGGCTCCTCCCTTCCCAAATAACACCTGCTCTCATCACACCTTATCTTTTTTGAGGATCTATGTGAAATAAATATGTACATCATTAGAAAAGTTTCTCACTTCAGTGAGAGTTCTTCAGAGGCAGTCCCATTCCTAAGCCCTCTGAGCAGCAATATGTGCAGTGTAATTTCTATCATGAGGTCATGGTGGCCGAGTGATGCCCAGTGCACAGAGGCAGGAGCTGTTAAGAATGATGAACAGTAGATAGATATGAACAAATGTAAAAGGAAGCTAGTGTAAAATGGTAGTTCCAGCAAATATCTGAATTAAAAGATATTGCTCAGTTACAAATTTACATAAGTTGTGTAAGTTCTATACTCAAGTCAGTAAGTACATAATATTTTTGTTCTATTCTCAGACACAGTTTGAAAAATGTATATGTTAACAATTGTCTTTTTATTACCCTTGATTCATAGCACACTCTACTAATTGTTGTAAATGATTAAATCTATGGGCTCATGTTTAGTATTTGAATCATCTATTAACAAAAAAAAATCTATTTTTCTCTAAAACATCAAAAACTTAACTACAATTAATCTTGGATGAAGAAATTACCAAAGCAACATGATCTTAATATATTGCATAACAGAATTTGGCTGGACTGTAAATGTAAATTATATATAATTTACATTATATATAAATTATATTTCAATAAAACCAGGAAAAAAGAAGGCAAATTATAAAAGAAGTGCAAATGGCCAATAAAAATATGCAGATTTTCAACCTTATTAATAGTATAGAAGGGTAAACTAACACATCCAGGAGGTATCATTTTTTCATGCTCACATCAGCAAATGTTTAGATGAATGATAACATCCAGTGCTAAAGCAGGTATAGGATATGGGTGTTCTCAGAAGTGGGACAGGGAATGGCTTTGCCCTTTTGGTTAAGTCATGTGATACCACCTAATAAACTGTAAAATACACATATCCCTCGTCTTCATAACCATACTTTTGTGAATCTGCCTGGCAGAAATAAAGGCATTAGTTAGAAGGTATTTATTGCAGCAATATTTAAAGAAAAAATTAGAAACAACTTGAATGTATCCATTGGCAAATAGCTAAATAAATTAAGGTCCATTCATATCAGGAAATATGTTCCTATTTTATAATGAATTGGATCTATATCCCTTGAGGGATACCCAAGCTATGTTGGTTAAAAAACAGGTTCCAGAGTCATGTGTATGATGCAATGCTGTTTTTCTTTTTGCTTTTTTTAAAAAGCTTATTAAAAAAAGAGAGAAAATTGTTTCACATAGATTTCTAATGTTTACAAGAGTATAAGGTATGGTTACCAGAAGTACTACAGTGTGATAAGGAGGGGATAATTGACATTTTCTGTATATACTTCTGCACTGTTTGACCTGACCTGATAAAATGTATATATTTCTGTGGAAATGTTAAAGAGCCAATAAAGTAAAAAAAGAAAAACATTTTTAGGGACACTGAAAATTTTCATTCTATTCAACATGTGTTAGTTACAGAAACTCTAAGGCTGTCCTTTTCCTACTCTGTCTATAGTTATTCCATCCATCTAGCCTGGATACTGATCAAAATGACAAATTCAAGAAAAATAGATTAAGATTAAAAACTTGGCTCTCCAAAATTCCTACCTAATAATCACAGGAAGTTTTCTGCATCATAGCAGTTTCATAATTTCTGACACAGAGCAGAAGAGGCCTGGACAGGACACTCTACCCTGTCCAACATCTCCTGCTATTAGATTCTTCTGGACAGATGCCTCCTGGACATTTAAAAAACTGTACTTTGTTTCCCCAAATACTCAATTTAGTAAGCTAGTTGTATGCCCCATCCTCTTGAAAAAGATGTAATCAGGTAAAGAAATTGGTCCAGATGCTTATTAAATAATTTCGGCTCCAAATGCTTTTTATAGCAAAACCAGAATATGGAATTCAATACTTTGCAAGAGAGGTTCCGGAGGGCGGCGATCATCGGTAGAGAATGTGTTCTAACACTGTCTGAGAGGTAGAGGAGAGAAAGGAGCTTCCTTACTCAAGAGGAACGCAGGCAGTGTTCCATCTTTCCAAACCAGAAAGAGATCAAGGGCTGCCAGAGTAGTCCACAGAAATCAGGACCAACTTTTTTGGAGAACTACTTAATTCCAAGGACCCGGAAAGAATATTCTCTATTACATTTCAAAGGTGTATTTCCATGAAAACTTGATCGAAGAAGTATATCAAATTTGAGGAAACTGTGCCATCATTATCACTTATATGTGCAGAGAAGTCACTTCTTAAAGCAAAGAGCAGCAACACCAATCAAAGGAAACGTACAAATGCAAACATAATGGAACGTCTATTACAAATCAGTATCAGCAGGTTTTTACTTGAAAAGTAAACTTTTTCAATAACTAATTTTGTGATCATATCTTAGTAAGATTAAAAAAAAAAAGAAAAAAAAAAGAGGATGCCAGGATAGATAAAAATGGGAGTATTAGTTACTACTACTGCTTTGCTAACTTTTTGTCCTTGGTATTACACTAGCTTTTCTTCGTTTAGACATTCACTTATACTGACAATATTTAAAGACTGATTTTTCTCTTTTTTTTTTTTCTGGCCGTGCTGCACGTTTTTTGGGATCTTAGTTCCCTGACCAGGGATTGAACCTGGGCCCCAGCAGTGAAAGTGCCGAGTCCTAACCACTGGATTGCCAGATTTAAAGCCTTAAAGCCTGATTTTTTTCTTATTGGAGCTGAAAAAACATAAAACTAGAAGCTTGGTTGAAGGCTAGCCTTTTCTTGTAATTTATTTTTTTCTTATTTAGCATCTTTGGAGGCTGTATTAGCTTTTTCAGCAATGGAAATTTAGCTACATCTGGACTTAGTTCAGTGATAATTTCATTAGGAGGAAAAGATATAAGCTTGAGAAAACCTAATAAAACATTATCAAAAATAATATAATTATTATTAAAGTCAACAACAATAATAACAGCAACAAGCTAACAGTTATTGAGTATTTATTTTGGGTGCCAGGCACCCTGCTAAATATTTTATAGGCACTAGACCCACTTAAATATGTTCCAGTGTGCCTGGGACAGGCTTGTGTTTGTTATCCCACCATAATTATAATAGGTACCTCTTTTAACTCTCAAAAGTGTCACAGTCTACAATTTATAAGTGTGTCGTCACCCTGTTTGACACTCACGGTTACTGCATGAGGTCAGTTGCTTGGTCAGTCACACACCCACTCTTTCTTTCATTTGTTCATTGGCTCATTCATTCCAGTATGTAGAAAAAATTCTCCAACTAGTTGTCAAACTTCTCAATATTTTTGAAGCAATGGATTTATGTTTACCTTAGAGGCCATGTCATGCAGAATTACTTGTACTCCACAGACTTATGAAAGGATTGCATAAGCCCTCCCAGAAAGGTTTTACACAACGTGCAGCCTGCAGGTGGCTATTACGGCAACCCCAGGGATAGACTTAAGGAGTCTGGTTTGACTTTTGAGCCAAGAAATTATAAAGTTCCTCTAGGTTATCTAAACTGCAGAGAGGAGCAAGCATCTGCTGTTTAAAAGAAGACAGGCTGCCCATTGCTGAAAATACATGACTATATTTGGAAGCCAAGGCCAAAGACACCCAACCAATTGTAAACCAGATGAAATTCCACTGGTGATTGTGGTAAGCAAATAGTTGGAAGGCTAAACACAGGGCAGGGCACCTTGGTCAAAGAAAGTACGTGGTTTCTAAACGACCACGCAGCACACTTGGGGAACTCTTCAAGGGGCTGGGGGAAAGGGGGTACCAGTGAGGAGGTGGTAATGTGAATCAGCCTCCCCGTGTCAACATGTGGCTGGGATGCTCTGTCTATGGGAAAGTGTCCATGGAAAGGCTCCAGCCCTTACGCCACTGCTTGGGGAACTTGCTGAGCTGAAGCCATAAGAATTGGACAAGTTGAAGACCACCCAGCATTTCTCGACAGTCTGTCCCCTGTGGATTAGCAGACATAATTTTCCAAACCAAATAAATTTTATTAGTTACTGAGGGAGAACATGCTATCACAAGTAAAATAAATAGCAAAGGAGTTCAGGCCTACTCATGGAGCCGCTACCCTCAGCTTTCCATCTGAGCACTGCTGGTCGAGGAAGAGTGGCTATTCTCTAAGCAGGCCTCCTTCTCGCCAGTAATTTCTGAAGCAGCTTTGTGGGGTTTCACAGAGGATGCCGAGGGGCATTCTCCTTCTCATTACCTTTAATTCAACTCTTGCTGAAAAAGTAAGACTGGAAATACAAGTTGTTAAGACCATATTCTTCAATAAAATGTATGACTAAATAAATCAGAAATAGAGCTACCAAGGTGAAATGCAAAGAGCATTTTACTTAAAAGTAAATACTATGAATAATTGCTTTGGAGGGTAAAAAATGAAATTTGCTGGGGTGAGCCACTAGAACCTGCAGTGTGTACTCAGGTAAATGATGTGACGGACACATGCATGTGGAGCACACTTACCACATTATATAGACTTTCAGATTGATTATTATCCAATATCTTACATAAATAACAAAGATAACTGATCAGACTCCTCAGGAAGTTCAGACTCTTGGATAAATTTTGACATAGTAGACAGAAAAAAAGACTTCATATTCTTAACCATGAAAATTATGTTCTGACCTTTTTTTAAAGCATCAAATAATTTAACATTCTATATCTCTTTCTAAATCTTACCTTAACAAATTCCTGAGTTATAACTTTCATAAAAAAAAGAAATTAAAATATACATTATAATTTTGAGGAATTATATATAAAAAACAACAAATACTCTATTGGTAACTACTTCTTCTGAAAGAATGATGGCAGCTTTGAGGTTGTTCACTTTCCAAATGTAATAAATCAATTTGAAAATGGGAAGAAGATCCATTTATTACAGCATAAATAAATAAATGAAACCATTAGGAATAAGAAATGTCTAAAACCTATATGTGAAAAATATGTAAAAGACTCCTTAAGATCATGAAAGTAAACCTGAACAAAATGGAAAGATGTAAGTGTTCTTGAATAGGTGGATAGAAACCCTTAACATCATAAAGTTGTCCATTCTTCCTCGGTTAATCTACATACGTAACATGAGCCTCCCTCCAGATAACATGAGCTGACTTTCCTGGAGCTAGACAAATTGGTTTCAAAGTTTACTCGAAAGATAAGATAATCAAGAATTGCCAGAAAAACCCAGAAAAAGAAGAGAAATGAGTGGGAAATAGCCTTACTTTATATTAGAAAGACTCTGTTATTAAAACAAAGTGGTACTGATGTGTAAATATATGATAGGCCAAAGAAACAGAACAGAAAATAATAAAACAGGCCTAAATGCATACAGAAATTAAGTACAACTCAATCCACGGGTAAGGAGGGCTAACTGTACTACCAACTGTACCCTGCCATTTTACATAAGGGACTTGAGCATCTGTGGATTCTGGTATCCACGGGCGTCCTGAAACCCATCCCCCATGGATACTGAGAGATGGCTGTATATGACTAAGGGAGCATCTTAAGTCAGTGGAGGGTTGACGGGGCGAATGCACCCTTTATCACACTCAAGGTGGTAGGATACTCTGTAACTTGAAAGTGGGGAAAAGCAACAAAATTACTTCAAGAAATAATTTGCAAAACAAAAGGAACCTATAGATTGAAAGAGATTTGTGAACCCATCAACCAAATGCAATGTGTGGACTTTGGACTCTTAATTCCAAAAAACCAAACAGGAGAATTTGTTCTCTGCCTAAATACGTGGTGATGATCATGAATCAGTGTCAATTTTAAGATATAATAATGGTACTGTAGTTAATGTTTTTAAAAAATGTACTATATAGAGACTTCTGGTTTCCCATTCTGCATGTCAGGAGCTTGTAAGTCACCACTTTGTCCTAACAAAAGTAAAAAGCAGAACAGACTGAAAAATCAACAACTCTTCTTGCATCCTTAAGAGAAGGGAGGACACAAGGCAAACCTTGATCCCCGAGACTGGAGATAACAGGAAAGCGAATACAGGGAATCATAGCTGACTGGAGCAGAGGTCCACAAGTAGAAACCACCACAGGCACGAGTGCTGGGTAGGAAAACCTGAACTGGAATTAGCAAATGGCTGGAGGGTCACTGTGAACAACTCTGAAAGTTAAAAACTCCAGGGAGACTCAGTCCTAGAGGGGCCCCCACAATATTGTGAGATTTACCTCCAGGAGTTCCCACCAGGTTCACATAGTAAATATCAGAGAAAAAGTCACCCCTGCTTTAGGCAGAAAGAGGGGAAAGGGAATCACTTTTAAATACAACAGAGCTCTCTGTTTTTCTTAACAAGGCCTGACCTCAGGAGTATTATCAGAGCCTAACTGACCAGGGGGAAAGGAAATAACCACTTCCAGACAGCTCTAGGCATACTATCCCACTTAAGAGGAAGAAAAAACTGAGAAAAACTTATGAAGTTCCCAGTGCAGAGGCACAGACTCACTGAAAGACTGAGACCTAATCATAAGACTATAGAACACTTCCTCTCCCCTCACATCTCATCACCACATTACAAAAAGCCTATTTACAGCAGTTCCTTTTACTTAGTACACATCTTGTCCAGCTATTAAGAAAAAAATTACTTGACATACCAAAAGGGGAAAGAAACACAATTTGAAGAGACAGAGGAAGAATCAGAACCAGACACGGCAGAGATGTTGGAATTATCAGACTGGAAATTAAAAAGAACTATGATTAACATGCTAAGGGCTCTGATGAATAAAGTAGACAGCATGCAAGAACAGATGGGCAATGTAAGCAGAGAGATGGAAATACTAAGAAAGAACCAAAAAAGAAACATGAGAGATAAAAAAATACTGTAAAAGAAATGAAGAATGCCTTTGACGAGCTTATTAGTAGACTTGGTGGGAAAAGAAATCTCTGACCTAGAGGATATATGAATGGAAACCTTGCAATCCGAAAAGCAAAGATGACAAAGACTGAAACAAACCAGAACAGAATTTCCAAGGGATGTGGCACAGCTACAAAATACAGCATATGTGTAATGGGTCTAACAGAAGAAGAAAGAGAAAAAGGTACAGAAGAAATATTTGAAATGATAATGACTGAGACTTTTCCCAAATTAATGTCAGACACCAAATCACAATTCCAGGAAGCTCAGAGAACACAAGCAAGATTAATGCCAAAATCCTACACCTAGGCATATCATTTTGCAACTACCAAAAAAAAAATTAAAGATAAGGAAAAACCCTGAAAGAAGCCAGAGGAAAAGAAATATCTTACCTATAGAGGAACAGAGATAAGATTACATCCAACTTCTCAGAAACCATGCAAGCAAGCAGAGAGTAAAATGACATACAAAAGTGTTGAGAGAAAAAACCCACCATCTAGAATTCTGTACCCTGTGAAATTATCCTTCAAAAGTGGAGAAGAAATAAAGGCTTTCTCAGACAAATGAAAATTGAGAGGATCTGTTGCCAATACACCTGCTTTGTAAGAAATGTTGAAAGAAGTTCTTTAGAAAGAAGGAAAATAATATAGGTCAGAAACTCAGAACTACATGAAGAGCATTGAAGAAGAAATAACTGAAGACAAATAAAAACTTTTATTTTTCCTATTCTTAATTGAGGTAACAGATAATTGTTTGCTCAAAAATAATAATATGAACAATGTACTCAATTATGTATGTTTATGTGTATGTATATGCTTATGTATGCTCATATATATGTGAAACGAATGACAGCAATGGTATAAGGAACAAGAGAGAGGAATTAGGATTACTTTTTTATTATAAGGTATTGGATTTGGATTAGCTGCCGATGTATATTGCAAACTCCAGGGCAAACACTAAAAAAGTTAAAAAAAAGAAGTGTAACAAATATGCCAAGAAAGGAGATAAAATGAGATCACATAAAATGTTCAGTTAGAACCACCAAAGGCAGAAAAAGGGTAGAAGACAAAAAGAGGAACAAATAGCAAGGACAACAAATATAAAGCAGTAATAAATATAACAGATATTAGTCCAACTATAACAATAATCACTTTGAACCTCAATGGTCTAAATGCATCAATTAAAAGACTGAGATTGACAAAGTGGATCAAAACAAGACCCAACTATACCTTGTCTACAATAAACCTATGTTAAATATAAAAACGCATGTAGATTAAAACTAAATGGATGGGACTTCCCTGGTGGCACAGTGGTTAAGAATCCACCTGCCAATGCAGGGGACACTGGTTCAATACCTGGTCTGGGAAGATCCCACATGCCGTGGAGTAACTAAGCCCATGTGCCACAACTACTGAGCCTGCTCTCTAGAGCCCGTGAACCACAACTACTGAACCCTCCTGCCACAACTACTGAAGCCCACGTGCCTAGAGCCTGTGCCCTGCAACAAGAGAAGCCACCACAATGAGAAGCATGCGCACTGCAACAGAGAGTAGTCCCCACTCACCGCAGCAAGAGGAAGCCTGCGCACAGCAACAAAGACCCAGTGCAGCCAAAAATAAATAAATAAAATAAATTAAAAAAAAAAAAAGACAACAACTAAATGGATGGAGAAAAATATACCACGCTAACACTAATCAAAAGAAAGCAGGAGTAGCTATATTAATTTCAAATACAGCATACTTCAAAGCAAGGAAAGTTATCAGGAATATGTAGCTCATTACATAATGAAAAGGGGTTCATTTTCCAAGAAGATATAACAATCCTTAACTTGTATGGGCCTAACAACAGACTGTCAAATTATGTGAGGAAAAAAAATAATAGAAGTGTAAAGAGAAATAGATGAATCTACTATCATAGCTGGAGACTTCAACATCCCACTATCAAAAATGGACTGATCCAGCAGCCAGAAAATCTATAAGAACATAGCTGAATGCAACAAAACCATCAATCAAGTGAATATGATTGTCATCTACAGACTACTTTATCCAACCACAGCAGAACACACATTCTTCTTAAGCTCACATGGAACATTCACCAAGACAGACCATATTCTGGGCTATAAAACATACCTTAACAAATTTAAAAGAACAAAAGTCATATAATGTCTGTTCTCAGACCACAATGGAATTAAATTAGGAATCAATAACAGAAAGTTAACTTGAAAATCTCAAATAATGTGGAGATTTAATAACATAGTTCTAAGCAACACACAAATCAAAGAAGAAACCGCCAGAGAAATTTAAAATTATTTTAAACTAAATGAAAATGAAAACATAACTTATCAAAATTTGTGGAATACAGTGAAGCAGTTCTTAGAGGGAAATTTATAGCACTGCATATATATTTAGAAAAAAAGAAATATCTAAGATGAATAATCCAAGTTTCCAACTCAGGTAACTAGAAAAAGAAGAGCAAATTCAATCTAAAGTAAGTAGAAGAAAAAATAGAATTAGAGCTGAAATCAAATGAAAATGCAAACAGGAAATCAATAGAGAAAATAAATGAAACCTAAAGGTGGTTATGGAAAAGACCAATAAAATCAACTAGCCAGGCTAACTAAGAAAAAAGAGAGGGCACAAACTACTAACGCCAGAAATGAAAGAGGAGACATCACTGCAGATCCTAAGGCATCAAAAGGACAATAAATGAGTACTCTGAACAAGTTTATGCCAACGACTTTGATACCCTAAGTGAAATGGACCAAATACTTGAAAGACACAATCTGCCAAAACTCACACAAGAAGTAAAAGACTAAATGAGTAGGGCTACATCTCTTAAAATAAATGGAATGAATAAGTAATAACCTTTCAAAACAGAAAGCACCAGGCTTGGATAAATTCACTGGTGAATTCTACTAAACATTTAAGGACGAAATTATACCAATTCTTTACAATCTCTTTTGGAGGACAGATGCTGAGAGAATACTTCCTAACTCATTCTATGAGGCCAGAATGACACTGATACTGAAAGCAGACAAAGACATTACAAGCAAAGAAAACTTAGAGACCAATATCCCTGATGATCATAGATGCAAAAATTCTCAACAAAATACTAGAATCCAACAATGTATAAAGAATTAAATATCATGCTCAAGTGGAATTTGTCCCAAATATGCATGGCTGGTTCAACTTTTGAAAATCAATCAATTAATATAATTCATTACATCAACAGGCTAAAAGGAAAAATCACATGATCATATCAGTAAATGCAGAAAAAGCATTTGATAAAATCCAAACCCATTCAATATAAAAACTTTCAGTAAACTAGGACTAGAGAGGCACTCCCTCAAATTGATAAAGAATATCTACAGAAACCCTACAACTAATAATCATAATAATTGTAAGAAACTTGAAGCTTGCCCACTGAGTTCAGGTACAAGTCAAAGATGTTCCCTTGCACCATACTTTTTCAACTTCATTATAAAGTCTAGCTAATGCAGTAAGAACAGAAAAGGAAATAAAAGCTATACAGATTGGGAAGAAAGAAAGAAAACTGTCAGGACTTCCCTGGTGGTGCAGTGGTTAAGAATCCGTCTGCCAACGCAGGGACATGTGTTTGAGCCCTGGTCCGGGAATATCCCACATGCCGTGGAGCAACTAAGGCCGTCTGCCACAACTACTGAGCCTGCGCTCTAGAGCCCGCGAGCAACAACTACTGAAGCCCGCGTGCCTAGAGCCTGTGCTCCACAACAAGAAGCCCACGCACCGCAACAAAGAGTAGCCACCGCTCGCTGCAACTAGAGAAAGCCTGCACAGCAACGAAGACCCAACACAGCCAAAAATTTTTTTTAAATAAAAATAAAAATAAATAAATAAATAAAACTGTCTTTGTTCACAGATTAACTGATTATCTATGTAGAAAATCCAAAATAATTGATTAAAAAACTGGAATAAGCAATTATAGAAAAGTAGCAGGATACAAGTTAAAATACAAAAGCCAATCACCTTCTTATATACCAGCAGTGAACAAGTGGAGTTTGAAATTAAAAAGAAGATACCAAGTACCTCCCAAGTTAAATAATTATGTATAAATTTTACAAAGTATGTACAAGGCCTAGATTAGAAAAAATACGAAACTCTGATGAACAAAATCAAAGAAGAACTACATAAATGGAGGATATCCATGGATAGGAAGACTCAATATTGTCAAGATCTCAGTTTTTCCCAATTTGACCTATAGATTCAATGAAATCTCAATCAAAATCCCAACAAGTTATTTTGTGGATATCAACAAACCGATTTTAAAGTTTATATGGAGGGGCAAAAGACCCAGAATAGCCAATACAATATTGAAGGAGAAGAGAAAAGCTGGAGGACTGACACCACCTGACTTCAAGATTTACACAAAGCTAGAGTAATCAAGACAGTGTGATATTGATAAACAGACCACTGCAACAGAGAGACCAGAAATACCTAAGTATAGTCAATTGATTTTTGATAAAGGAGCAAAGGTAATACAGTAAAGATTGTCTTTTCAACACATGGACATCCACATGCAAAAAATCTGATTCTAGACACAGACCTTATACCCCTCATAAAAATTAACTCAAAAATGGATCCTAAATCTAAATTTAAACTACAAACTATAAAACTCCTACAAGATAACATAGGAGAAAACCTAGATGATTGAGTTTGGCGATGGAGATGACCTTTCAGATTAAAAAAAAAAAAAAAACAATCCATGAAAGAAAGAATTGATAAGCTAAAGTAATGAGAGAGAGAGAGAGAGCGCTCAAATCTCAAATAAATAAAATGATAAATAAAAGAGGAAACATATTACAACTGACACCATACAAATACAAATGATCATAAGAGACTATTATGAAAAATTATACACCAACAAATTGGACAACCTAGAAGAAATGGATAAATTCCTATAAACATACAACCAACCAAGACTGAATCGTGAAGAAATAGAAAATCTGAACAGAATAATTACTAGCAAGGAGATTGAGACAGTATTCAAAACTTGCCAACAAAGAAAAGTCCACCCAGATGGCTTCACTGGTGAATTCTACCAGACACTTAAAGAACTAATATCAATCCTCCTCAGTCTTCCAAAAAAAACAGAAGAGGGAGAACATTTCCAAACTCATTTTATGAGGGCAGCACTACTCAGATACCCAAACCAGACAAGGATACCACAAGGAAGGATAATTATAGGTCAATATCCCTGATGAATATTGATGCAAAAATCTTCAACAAAATATTAGCAAAACAAATTCAACAATACATTAAAAAGATCACGTACCATGAATGATATTATGATTTATAATAAGATAACGTATTTGGCCTTGGACCCCATTCCTGACACAGAGCTCCTAAAATCCTTGGAATTTCCTAAGTGAAGAGAGTTATTAAGGTATCTATTGTTATGTTAATGGGGTGACTTTTAGACTTGCTTAAGGGTAGGGGCTGGTTGCCAGGAGAACCAACCATGTGACTAGAGGATGGGAATTTTCAGTCCCATCCCACTAACCTCCAGGGAGGGGAGAAGGGTCTGGAGATTGAATCACTTGCCAATAGCCAATGGTTTAATCAGTCATGCCTATTAATGAAGCCTCCCTTAAAACCCAGAAGGATGGTGTTTGGAGAGCTTCCAGGGTGGTAAACATGTGGAGATCAGGGGAGAGTGGCACACCTTGAGAGGGCAAGAAAGCTCTGCACCCTTTCCCCATACCTTGCCCTATGCATTTCTTCCATCTGGCTGTTGCTGAGTTACATCTTTTTATAATAAACCAGTAATCTAGAAAGTAAAATGTTTCCCTGAGTTCTGTGAGCCATTCTAGCAACTTAATCAAAGCCAAGGAGGGAGTTGTGGGAACCCCCAATTTGTAACCAGTTAGTCAGAAGCATAGGCAAAAACCTGGGCTGGCAACTACATCTGAAGTGGAAGGTGGTCTTGTGCAACTGGGTCCTTTACCTGTGCAATCTGATGCTATCTCTGATAATATCAGAATTGAGCTGAATTCTCGAATAGCCTGCTAGTGTCAGAGAACTACTTGTTGGTGTGGGGAAACCTACACACACACACACACAGACACACACACACACACACACACACACACGTTGGAATTGGGTCCAGGGGCCTAATTTGTTGACCAAGAGGGATTTATACCTAGAATACAAGGATGGTTCAACATCCACAAATCAATCAATGTGACATACCACATTAACAAACTGAAGGATAAAAAAAATCTTATCATCATCTCAATAGATGTAGAAAAAGCATTTGGCAAATTTCAATATCCATTTATGATGAAAACTCTCAAAAAAACAGGTATAGAAGGCAAATAGCTCAACATAGTAAAGGCCATATATGACAAGCACACGGCTGACATCATATTCAACATTGAAAAAGTGAAAGCTTTTCCTCTAAGAATGCCCACTCTTGCTGCTTTTATTCAACATAGTACTGGAAGCCCTAGCCAGAGCAATTAGGCAAGAAAGAGAAGTGAAAGGCATTCAAATCTGAAAAGAAGTAAAACTGTCTCTATTTGCACATGACAGGAGATACACACACAAACACACACACACACACACACACACACACTAAAGACTTCACAAAAAAACCGTTACAACTAATAAACAAATTCAGTAAAGTTGTAGGACACAAAATCAATACAAAAATCAACTGTGTTTCTAAACATTAACAATAAATTATCTAAAAAAGAAATTAAGAAAACAATCACATTTACAATTGCATCAAAAAGGCTAAAATACCTAGGAATAAATTTAACCAATGAGGTTAATGATCTGTTCACTGAAAACCATAAGATTTTGAGGAAAGCAACTGAAGAAGACACAAATAAATGAAAATATATACTGTGCTCATGGATTGGAAGACAATATTGTTAAAATGTCCATACTACCCAAAGCAATCTACAGATTCAATGCAATCCCTATCAAAATTCTAATGCTATTTTTCACAGAGACAGAAGAAATAATCCTAAAATTTGTACGGAAACACAACCCTGAATAGGCAAAGCAATCTTGAGAAAGAAGAACAGGCTGGAGGTATCATAATTCCTGATTTCAAACTATATTACAAAGCTATAATAATCAAAACAGTATGGCACTGATATACACACACAGATCAGTATACACACACATAGATCAGAACAGAGAGCCCAGAAATTAACTCACACATATATGGATCAACTAAGTTACAACAAAGGAGGCAAGAGGGGCTTCCCTGGTGGCGCAGTGGTTGAGAGTCCGCCTGCCGATGCAGGGGACACAGGTTCGTGCCCTGGTCCGGGAAGATCCCACATGCCGTGGAGTGGCTAGGCCCGTGAGCCATGGCTGCTGAGCCTGCGCGTCCGGAGCCTGTGCTCCGCAATGGGAGAGGCCACAACAGTGAGAGGCCCATGTACCGCAAAAAAAAAAAAAAAGAAAAAAAAAGGAGGCAAGAATATACAATGTGGAAAGAATAGTTGCTTCAATAAATGATACTGGGAAAACTGAATAGCCACACGCAAAAAAATGAAACTGGACCCCTATCTTACACCAAACACAAAAATCAACTCAAAATGGATTAAGGAATTGAATGTTAAGCCCTAAAACCATAAAACTCCTAAAAGAAAATATAGGGGATAAGAATGACATTAGTCTTGGCAATGACACTTTTGATTTGACATCAAAAGCAAAGGTGACAAAAGCAAAAATAAATAAATGGGACTACATCAAACTAAAAAGCTTCTATACTGCAAAAAGCTTCTAAACCATCAACAAAGTGAAAAGGCAACCTACAGAAGGGAAGAAAATATTTGCAAATCATATGTCTGATAATGAGTTAGTATCCAAAATATATAAAGAACTCATATAACTCAACAGAAAACAAACCCCAAACAATCTGATTAAAAAATGGGCAGAGCATCCAAATAAACATTTTTCCAAAGAAGATATGCAAATGCCCAACAGGTACATGAAAAGGTACTCAACATCACTAATCACCAGGGAAATGCAAATCAAAACCAAAATGAGATACCACTTCACACCTATTAGAATAGCTACCACCAAAAAGATGAGAGATAGTAAGTGTTGGTGAGAATGTGGAGAAAAGGGAACCCTTGTGCACAGTTGGTGGGAATGCAAATTGGTGCAGCCACTATGGAAAACAGTATGGTGGTTCTTCAAAAAATTAAAACTATAACTACCACATGATCCAGCAATCCCACTTCTGGGTATATATTCAAAGGAACAGGAAAGGAACAGGAAAACAGGATATCAAATAGATATCTGCACTCCCACGTTTATTATAGTATATTCATAATAGCCAAGATATGAAAACAACCTAAGTGTCTATCAATAGATGAATAAATAAAGAAGATATGATATATATATATCTATATCTAGTTATATATATGCTATATATACATAGTGTGTGTGTATATATACACATATACACAAAATCGGCTATTATTTAGCCATGAGAAAGAAGGAAATCCTTGGCTGTGACAACATGGATGGATATTGAGGGCATTATGCTAAGTGAAATAAGTTAGAAAGAGAAACACAAGTATGATATCACTTTATGTGGAATCTAAAAAAGCTGAACTCATAGAAACAGAGACTAGAATGATGGTTATTAGGGACTGGTGGGGTGGGAGAAATGGGAATATGTTGATCAAAAAGTACAAACTTCCAGTTATAAGTTCTGAGGATCTAATAATGTACAGGATGGTGATTATAGTCAATAATACTGTATTGCATATTTGAAAGTTGCTAAGAGAGTGGATCTTAAATGTTCTCATCACAAAAAAAGAAATGGTAATCCTGTGATGTGAGGGAGGTGTTAACTAACACTATGGTAGTAGTCATTTTGCAATATAAAAGTGTACATCTTAAACATATGCAATGTTATATGTCACTTATATCTCAATAAAGCTAGGAAAAAATAAAATGTAATAAATTAATATAAATTCTGATATTTTCTCTTGTGCCTACATGGAAACATAACAAGAAGCAAGTGCTTTTTTGTCTTATTTGGTAATAATATTAAACATTTTTTTAAACTTTCCTAAATTTTATCCAAATTATTGTAGATATAAATACATTTTATGTTTCATATATTTTTACAAATTTTATATAACATATTTTTAGATTTATTTTATAATTTAATATTTTATTCAAAAATAAAATTTATTTATAATATATTTTCTTATATTAAAAATGGACCCCTGGCTTTACAAAGGAGAATTAAGAGATTTCTCTTCTCATCTCACAGGTGTTTCATCAGGAAAAGATGAAATCAAAACATCAGAGATTTCTCTGACTTGTGAGAGTGGGACATCTACTCCAAAGTAATGCGCTAAACTGTAAATGAAAAACAAATATGAAGAAAGTTATTTTTCCCTTGGCTTTATAGATGTTAATAATTTACCTTACTGTGTCTTATTCAATAGAATGTTTTCAAATACTATTACACTGCTAATTAATTGCAGCAGCAACTTGAAACCAATCATTCAGAATCTAAACAAAAAGGAATTAAATAATTCAAATGTGTATGTGGTAAGTTAATATTTCATCAACAGAACTGTACTTCTGCCTTAAAATTGAATCTCTAGATATGGCTGGACAAGTTGTGTTGCTTGTATTCATCTGGTATTAGCACCAACTAAGGACAGGAGTTTTTTTAGGTGAACTTGGCAATACACACGTGGTACAGAAATACTTGAAGTGCTGAATAACTATTTTGAATCCCATGGTTCCCCTAGAACAACTGTGTTGACATATGCATTCATAGTGCAAAAGCAATAGTGAGTAAAACTGCTATGCCTAACACAAATCAAAGAAGGGACAGTAGTCACTGTATTCTTTACTACATACTCACAGTAAAAACACTGCCAGTTTCACATAAAAATGCATTTCATGAAAAATATTAATATAAAATATTGATTTCATTAAATTTTACCCTTGAGGATACTTTCAATTAAAAACATTCTGTGTGGTGAAAAGGTATGCATAAAGCATTTCTGCTACATACCAAAAAACGATGATTGTCTAGAGGAGAAGCACTTGGGCAACTTGCTGAGCTACAAGATCAACTAGCCACTTTTTTCCTTCTTGGAAATTTACTTGAAAAAAATCACTGGCAGACAAACAATCGTTATTCAGACTTGAGTATTTGGCACATACTTTCTCAAAAATTAGAGAAGTGACCCTAGCACACTAAGGAAAACAACTGACAGTATTTACAACCAATGATAAATTTGAGTTTTTAAGCTCAGAAATTAGAATCTTGGAAAATTTGCTTTCACCAATGTGAGCTTTACAGCTTCCCAACACTTATAAGACATTTCTGATGAGACTGGTGGTGAATGAATGTAAATTTTGATAGTATAAAGTGAAATATGTCAATGTTTGGAAGATCTGCCTAACTTAATGAACCAATATTTTCCAAATGAACCATGTATGAAGCTATAAAATAAGATCCATTAAAAATGCAAGACAGACCAATTGGTTTTAATGTAACAGCATGAACAGCTCATTGATATAATTTCAGATTCCACATTGCAACTAACCTTTAAAAAACCACCATTTTCAATTTTTGGTGAGGTATCCATGTCGAATATCCACAATTACCTGAGATGGCTATTAAAATATGTCTTTAAAAAGTACATAACTGTGTGAAGCTGGATTTTCTTCATATACCTCAACCAAAAAAACATATTGCATCAGACTGAATACAGAAATATCTGTGAGAACCTAGCTCTCTTCTTTTAAGTCAAACAATAAAGAGGTCTGCAAAAATGTGAAAACAATGCCACTCTTGTTAGACAATTTTTTTCTCGGAAAAGGTCGCTGTTTTTCATTAAAAATACGCTATTTGTATTAACATGTAATCAATTTATTGTTATTTTAAAATGAAGTGATAAATATTTTTTAAACTTTTGTTTTAATTTCAAATATGGTAAATATTGATAGACAGAACCCATATTTTTTAGAAAGCTCATTGAGATCCTCAATAATTTTTAGGAATGTAAAGTGGTACTGAGACCAAAACATTTGAAAATTGCATTTCCAACATACTAAAGTATTCTAAGAAAAGGAAAAACAAAATTGAATGATAAGGTAGATGGTCATCACTTACAGCAAAAAAGCCTCATTCACAGCATCACAGAACTCAGGCCAGAGCACTTCCTGAGGTTCATGTCCATGGTAGGTGAGCAGAGCCTCTACCAATGGTTCAAAATCTGGCAGAGTAACAAGTGGGACACAAACTCGTGACAGGGACCTTACTCGTTCAGGAGCCATTCTATGGAATAAATAAAATGAGAAATAAGTACCCAAATCTTACAGCCACATGTACTGATAGTTAAAGGCATATAAAATCTTCATGTTAAAAAGGTTCATGACAGGTCATTTGCTTTGCCCCTCATATAAAAAGGGGTACCCTAACACCATCTATGAACTCTATTCTCTTACACAGTTCTCTAGGAAGAAACCCTTTAGCTGCAGTTCCCATTTTGATCTCTCTCATTGTCAGGACTGTGGCTTAACCCTCTACAGGCACCTCCCACTTACCATGCCCAAAATAGAACTTGAATTCCTTCCCCAAATGTTCTCTTCCCCCAGTGCTCCCTATCTCATTTGCTCAAGCCCAAACCTTTGAAGTCCATCCTTGATTCCTCCTTTTTCTCTCCTGCCCCTTATCTGATCCAGTGGTTAATACCATTAGTTCATTTCATTACTTCTCTACACATCCATCACTACCGCCTAATTCACCATCACCTCCAGCCTGGGTTACTGTAGGGCCCTCCTAATTTTCTCCCTGCTTCTGCCCTCACCTGTCTTGTCTCTCTCTGGAACAGGTCCAGACCCCTTAAAAATTCAGATCACTTCACTTGTCTGCTCAATGGCTTTCCACCTCACACAAAGAACAAGCCAAGTCTTATATTAGTTGCCAAGGCCTTCCATGGTGGGGCTCCCTCTGTTTCTCTGGCTTTATCTCTTTCCACTCTTACCTTGCCCATTCTGCTCTGGCCTTTCCAGCCTCTGACTACTCCAGATAAGTTCCTGTTGTTCATTCTGCCTGGAACACATGGTTAGCTCCTTCATCTTGTATAGGTCTCAGCTCAAATCTTGCTTTATGTAGGGGAGTTCCCTGACCATCCCATATAAATGGACTGGCTAATATGGTAGCAATCAACCACATATGGCAACTTAAACTTAAACTAACTGGAATGAAATGAAACTTAAATTCCATTCCTCAGTTGCACTAGTACAGATCAAGAGTTCCAACAGCTACATGAGGCTAGTGGTTTACTGTATCAGACAGTGCAAATTCACAAGGCTTGTCCATTACTGCAGAAAGCTCCACTGACAGCACAGCTAAACATATAAGTGTCCTCTTATCTCACTGTGTTCTTCTCTCTCTTACCCTGTTTTACTTTTCTTCACAGTACTTTTCATCACCTGACCTATAATGTATTTGCTTGTTTATTGTTCATGGTCTGTTTCTTCCTGCTAGGACATCCACTCTGTAAGGGCAGGCACTTTTCCTATTTTGCTCACTCCTCTATTCCTAGTATGTAGGGACAACTCCTACTTATAGCTCCAGAAACAGATATTAAATGAATAAATGAACAACTAGAAACCAGGAAGATGAAAGTTTGGGATATATGCTATTAGATCATTCTCTAGGTATCTTCATATAAAACCATAAATCTACAAATTTAGTCTTTTTTTGTGAAACAAATGAAACCACAATATAGAACATATAGCTGTCACTCATTTTTTTTTTACTTGTTGCCTATTTTTAAAATATATGTTTTGTATTTTAACAATATCTCCATTTATGGGCATTTAGGTTGTTTCTAATTTTTCACTATGAAATACTGCTGCAGCAGTATCCTTGCACATGCCTGTGCCCCCATGTGAACATCTGCATATTGAACTGCTTTCCAAAAGACTACCAATTTACTTTTCTACCCCTGACAGTGATATTATTCTGGATATTTTTACTTCTTCCTAATCTGGGCAAAAATTATCCCATTGTTCTCATCTGCATTTCCCTGATTTTTTTTTTTTTTTTTTTGCGGTACACGGGCCTCTCACTGTCGTGGCCTCTCCCGTTGCGGAGCACAGACTCCGGACGCGCAGGCTCAGCGGCCATGGCTCACGGGCCCAGCCGCTCCGTGGCATGCGGGATCTTCCCAGACCGGGGCACGATCCCGTGTCCCCTGCATCGGCAGGCGGACTCTCAACCACTGCGCCACCAGGGAAGACCCCCTGATATTTTTTGAGATTGAATATTTGTGTGTTCCCCACTTGTATTTCTGCTTCAGTGAATTTGTTTTTGAATTTTTGTATATTTGTCCTATTTATTCATCTAATAAATATTTTTGAACCCTTACTATATTCCAACCTGTTTGCAGTGGTAGTGCTACAGAAGCAAAGACAAGACAAAGCTTAGTAATGAAAAGCATAAAATGCCAGATGATATCAAGTGCCATAATGAAAGTAAAGTACACTGAGGGGTAAGAGAGGGCAAGAATTTACTGAGGGGAGCATTTGAGCAGAGATCTAAAGGAAGTGTATGAACAAACCATATATGTACGCGGGAGAAGGATGTCACAGGCAGATGCAAGCAAACACGAAGCCCTGGAGTATCTAAGTACAACAGAGTCCAAGGTGGCAAGTCCACAGTGAATGTGGCGGTGGGGGTGGGGGGGAAGACAGGTTTTGAAGAGACCAGTGTAAGAACCTGGGATGTTAGTCTTTTTTTTTTTTTAACTTATTTTTTAGTTTTATCAAACTTACAGATACAACTACCTTAAATAGTCAAATAGCTCTTCAAAGCTTATGAAAAAACAGCAGCTTTTGAACAAGCACTCCCACTCCCATTTTCTGATCTCAGAGGCAACCATTTTCAAGTCTAACTCATGCTTTAGATATTTAATATGTTTTTTCCTGTGGGTTTAGTGACTATTATTTGGCTTGCTTGTTTGCTTTTTTCTTGGCACTGATGATTATTTTAATGCTAAACTCCCGCCCAAGTATGTAATCTCCTTGCAATACGTTCAAACATATCTGATATTCTGCCATTTTCATCTTAAAAGAAATTTCTCTTAGAACCTTCTGACCTATTCCAATCTGAACAGGTTGCTTTTTACTCCCTTTGTACAGTTATCTTGGGACCTCTACCATAGGGATTTCTTTCACTTCTCTCCTGGATCCCATATCTTCTTCCTTCTTGGTTTATTCTTCTTACGTGAGAAAAGGTACAAGAGAGGTAAAGTATCTGAGACCTTGCATGTTTGAAAATATCAGTACTTTACTCTCATACTTGATTGATACTTTGGCAGATTATAGAATTCTGGTAATTTTTCTACAGAATTGTGAAAGTATGGTTCTACTATCTTTTAAATTTCAGTGTTGTTCTTGAGAAGTCCCATGCTGCTATGAATCCTGAACCTTTATATAAGTCCTGTTTTTACTCCCTGGAGGCTTTTGGATATCCTCTTAGAAATTTCACGTTGATGTGTCTTGGTATGCATTTATTTCTATTCATTGTGCTGGACATTCAGTGGACCTTAAATCCGGAAAGATCTTTTGAATTTCTTTGATGATTTCCTACCTATTCTTTTCTCTGTTCTTTCTGGGGACTCTGATTTTTTGGATATTGAACTTCCTAGACAGTTCTCTCTTATCTTTTCTTTCTTAGTTTTCATCTCTTGGTCTTTTTGCTCTAGATTTTGAAAGAATTGTTCAACTTTACTTTCCAATCTTTTATTATGTTTTTAATTACCACTCTCTCATTATTAATTTCCAAGAACTATTTTCTTCATTCTCTGGATGTTTCTTTTTTTAAAAAAAAAAACAACATTCTGTTCTTTTTTTAAATTTTATTTTTGTCTTAGGACTCCTTTATTGATTTAGTTTTATTGAAGTATAGCTGCTGTACAATATTATATAAGCTACAGGTATACAATATAGTGACTCACAATTTTTAAAGGTTATACTCCATTTATAGTTATTATAAAATATTGGCCATATTCTCCAGGTTGTACAATATATCCTTGTAGCTTATTTTATACCTAATAGCTTGTATCTCTTACTCCCCTACTCCTATATATTGCCCCTCTCCCCTTCCATCTCCCCACTGGTAACCACTAGTTTGTTTTCTATATCTGTGAGTCTAGCATTCTGCTCTTGTTTAGTGGATATATTACTTTTTATTTTATTAGGGACTTTTTTTTTTTTGGCTGAGTTGGGTCTTAGTGGCGACATGCAGGATCTTTTCGTTGTGGCGCGTGGGCTTCTCTGTAGTTGTGGTGTGCAGGTTTTTTTTTTTTTTTCTCTCTTTAGTTGTGGTGCAGCAGGCTCCAGAGCATGTGGGCTCTGTAGTTTGGGGCACGTGGCTCTCTAGTTGAGGCGGGCAGGGGCTCAGTAGTTGTGGCACACGGGCTTAGTTGCCCCATGGCATGCGGGATCTTAGTTCCCCGAGCAGGGATTGAAACCACATCCCCTGCATTGGAAGGTGGATTCTTTACCACTGGACCACCAGGGAAGTCCCTTAATGGGGACAATGACATGAATTTATTTTAGATGATCTTTTCTTTAAGTAATCTTTTTTTTCTTTATTTTCACTGGTTTCTACTTTCAAGACTATATGCTTAATATATTTCCTTCAATATGTAGTGACCATTGCCCGTCATCTTTTTTTAAAACACCTTAAATATATATATATATAAATTTATTTTATTTTACTTAACACCTTCAATAACCTTTATTGAAACCAACATTCAAATAGTATCTCAAGGGTGAAATTCTGTTTCAGCAAAACCAATTTAACAATTTCAAATATATATAAAAACATTTAAAAAGTAATCTTGTTAAAGGTGATCATTTCTCCTTCCCTTATTTTATCTTCTATACATTACTGCACCAAATAAACAGGGAAGACTCTGTTCAATCATCTGCACCAAAAAAAAAAAAAAAAGAAGAAGAAAAAGAAAAGAAGGGAAAACTGCAGTTTGACAAGTGCCAAATATCAGAAATCACATCAAATCAGAGTGTAATTATAGGCTTAATGTGTTATAACTAAGGCTTTCGATAGTACAGTCCACAAACCCAATGTGAATTCCCACCATTTTAAGGGCTCCCGTAGCTTGACTTTGCTGGACTAAAATGCACAGGGGCCGTTACCTATGATAAATGAAGTGATGCAATACTTTTGGAAAAGTAGAAACGGGTAGTAACTAAGGGTTTACTTCCAGTTATTTCAGCAATAGTCTGGCTTGATCAGCCTGAGAAAGATTACATTTCTGGTTTTTGTTTCTGAGTTGGGCCCAAAGAGGTGAGCTGCTAGTGGAACAGAAGTTATGGCCTGTCATCTTATATTTAACAGACAGGCACTAAAAACCCAGTAGTGAGTAATATGTGCATGGGTGGGGAAAGTTGACTGTGATCTTCACTATAGGACAGTAGTTTTTAGACTTTTTGAGTTTCAAAAACCCTTAAAAATTACTGAAAGACCAAACAGCTTTTGTTTCTGAGGTTATAACTATTGATACTCATATTTGAAATTAAAACAAAGACACCTAAAAGTATTTATCAATTCACTAAAAGTAACACTAACAAATCCATTAGGTGTTAACACGAATAACATTTTTGTTGAAAAATTACTATATTTTACAAAACAAAAACAGTGAGAAGAGTGGCACTCTTTTTTTTTTTTTAACATCTTTATTGGGGTATAATTGCTTTACAATGGTGTGTTAGTTTCTGCTTTATAACAAAGTGAATCAGTCATACATAAACATATGTTCCCATATGTCTTCCCTCTTGCGTCTCCCTCCCTCCCACCCTCCCTATCCCACCCCTCCAGGCTGTCACAAAGCACTGAGCCAATATCCCTGGTGGCACTCTTTTTTTTTTAAATTCTTGGTAAAACTGGATCTCTTAGTTACTTGATTCTCAATTGAAAGTTCTTTTATTTTTAAAAATTTATTTATTTCATTTATTTGTTTTTGGCTGCATTGGGTCTTCATTGCTGCTAGCGTGCTTTCTCTAGTTGTGGTGAGCAGGGGCTACTCTTTGTTGCAGTGTGCGGGCTTCTCATTGTGGTGGTTTCTCTTGTTGCAGAGCACGGGCTCTAGGCACACGGGCTTCAGTAGTTGTGGCTTGAGGGCTCTAGAGTGCAGGCTCAGTAGTTGTGGTGCATGGGCCTAGCTGCTCCACAGCATGTGTGGTCTTCCCAGACGAGGGCTTGGACCCGTGTACCCTGGATTGGCAGGCGGAATGTTAACCACTGCGCCACCAGGGAAGCCCGGCACTCTTTTATATGTTTGCAAATTTCTTTCCTATATGGCTTGAAAGAAGACAGCTGGATTCTTGTATTTACTTCTGCATTTAATTTGTTGCAATACGTTTTTTTTTGGATGAACTATATGGAGAGTCTAGCCCCACACAGACATGTAGTCTTAAAAGGGAGGAGTATTATAATAGCTTCTTCACACAATTACACATATTCTCCTTTGATATTACACCAAAATTTATCAAGCGCTGCTCACCCTTTTTCCTGCAAGCCTATCTAGGAATGCAGGTAGAGCTGCCTGCCATAGGTCTAGGGGGTTGGTGATGGGTGGTCTCTACCATGAGAAGGGCTGAAATTATCCACAATTTACTGGCCAAGCCTTACCCTGAAAGCTGAAAGTCCTCAAACAGACTAGAGTACTACAACAGTTACATCAAACGGATCCTGTCAATGAAAGTTTTGTCTAGGTGAAGAGATGGATTCCTGGCACTTCCTAATCCACCATCTTCCTTGACACCCCTTTTGATCTCTGTATTAAAAGTTAAAAATAAAAAGAAGAAAACACTTGTCTTACTTTCCATTTCTTTGTCCTGTTGTATTATATCCTAGGAGAACTACTCAGCTCAATCTTTGGAGTCATTGTTGGTTAATATTTAGCTTTATCTCCTATTCATAAACTCAATTAACTCCTGTTTATTGAATTTTCTTTTTTTTTCCCCTGTAAGTCTCTTTGGAAAAAACCTCAGCTTATTCCTACTTCAAGGATTTGATAGTTTCTCTTACTATTCTTAAGATAATTAATTATTCATTTTTTATTTAAAAAATCCATTTGCTTGTCCTTGGGAATGCATATAATTGGTACATTTGCATTTTCTGTTTGTTGCATTTGGTTCACTTTTCCCCTATGGTGTCAACTTTTCATGAATGTCTGGTGATTTTCGTTTATTTGCTCTTTCTGGCATTTGGGGTTCCATGTTAGTCTCTCCGTGAGTGCTCTGTTCAGTGCAGCCCGCCTCCAGCACTTGGTCAAGGGTCAGGACGCGGTGCTGGCCGGGGCTGCCAGTAAACTGCATTCTGGGCATTAGAGCATCCCCACACTGCTGGGAGTTGGCAGCCATCTGGTGCTTGTTCTCCTCCAAAGGCTCCTCCCCCATTCTTGTGGGAAACAGTACACCTTTGTTGTCTCTTTTTTGGGGGCAGCGGATGAGTTGGAGGAGTGTATGAGGGACTAGTCAGCTGGCTGCTATTACTGCAGTACTCTAACAAGTATCTTGTTGGCTGCCATGTACCCTACTACTCCTTGAATCCACCCGCGAAGTAACCCTCTTACAAACTTTCTGGGATGTGATATTTGCCTTGAAAAATATCCCACTACCAACCATTTTAAGCCTTTCTCACAGTTTGTGGGTCATCAAAAGCCCCCCTTATTTCACAATATTATATATTTAATTGTTAAAATTTCCCTGTAATTCTAGAGGTTGGAAGCATAAAAAGAATGCTAGGACATTCAGGTGCTTAGTTCATCACCTGACTTAATTTTTTTAATTACATTTTCATCTTAATCTCCTGGCTAGATTATTAGAGTTGCTATTCCTCATAGGTCTTTCACTTAGTCTTTAGGGTCTGTCCAAGTTCTCTATAGCAGAGCTACTCAAAGTATGGTCCTGGGAATCAGCAGTATCAGCATCTTTGGGAGTAAGGCCAAGAAAACTGTTTACATTTTTCCAGGGGAATCTTATACACATTGAAGTTTGAGAAACATTGCTCTACACTTTAATAGCAGTCCCCAGAACTAGATATCAATCTCTAGCAATAATCTGAATACTTTAAGGAAACATGATAGAACTGCATTTCAGGTTTATATTTTTATTAATTAATTCCTACAAATTATTAGTTTAGCTGTATTATTTTCTTGAAAATCAAGAGTAAAATTCTCATAGAGATAATTTTTTTGTCGAGCTACACAATGATATCTTCTTTTGTGTGAACAGTTTGTCTTTTCTCTTTAAATATTCACCCTTTCTAAAACTCACTTCTTGTTCTTTACCACTTTCCTAAATGACTGAAGTCTCTTCAACAGCATTTATCTTCCACAGTGCTCTATCATCTTTCTCTAACTTACCGTCTAGGTGGTTTCAGACCTAAAATTTAATTCATGTGTTTTTGAGTCTATCATCTAAGTTGTTAACAAAAAGACGTATTTATCTTGAGTTGTAAATACCTTAAATTTTTGGAATATATGAGCTTACTGGGTAGGATAAGAGAAGGGAAAGTTGTATTCGTGTGTGATGTAGGGTGCTTTTTTGTGTGCATATTTTGCACAGAATCTAGCAGAATATTTTGCATAGAGCAAGGGCGCTATAATGTTTGAGAAATTGAAAAATATGCCTGAGAATTACATGCACTCATAATAAATCCAGAAATCTGAAATATAGGAGGACAGAGATGGTGACCTTGCCTCCACAGCCTTGACTCATCAGTCCTCCTCTTTAAAAGACCTATAAGTACAACTTTTCTCTCATTATCTTAAAAAAAAGGAGGAGAGTCAGAGACTATCACTGGTAACTGAGTGGGTGGAAAAGAGGACCTCAGCACCAAGGGCATTCATTTATCAAGCACTGAAGCTTATGGGCTGCAGATTGTATCTCTCATTAGACTGAAAAAAATCCAAGATAATTTTCCTGAAAAATTCTAAAGTCTCAGGTAAACCGAGGTAGCTCTCGGTTCTACCAAAATGCAGGCAGGCCAAATGATAATCTTCTGAAGGGCTGCAAATGGCTCACAGCCTTCAAGGCTCCCTCTTTTGTCAGAAGCTTGCCAGAGAGCAGAGATCCAACTTCAACCAGAGTTACGCAATGTTTTCCAGACTGGATTACACTAAGCATTAGGTCTTGACTGATTGCCAGAGCAGCACTTCCAAATGATTTCTGCACAAGAATTCAACTACAGAAGGCTCAATGGTAACCATATACTGCTGGAGACATCCTTCCTATGTGGTTGTACTGAAGTTTCCAAACCATCTGCAGCAAACCATAGAACTACAAGATAAACTGATGATGCTCAGAAAGTCCACAATGTTGCTCCTTCTAGACAGTTTGTAGCAAAGAGCAAGAGAGATTTTAAACATTCTGTCATTGGATTGTTGATTTTACTTGGTGGCAAGTGAAACTCTATTTAAAGCACTATGACAAGATCGTTTATCAGGCGTCTAAAAATAATGCAAAAAGAACCAAACAGATTTTCCTAATTTCTCCTTTTGTTCCACTGACAATTTATGCATTGATGTTATTACATTAATTTCTATATTTTCTATGAGGCTTTCAAATCTTTTGAAATGAACTTTAAGCATTCAAGTGGCAAAAAGGAAAAAAGTGTAGAAACCCTCTATAAAAAACAAACCCCAGAAAAAAAGCAGTATAGTATCATTTATAAGCAATTTAAGTTTGAGAGTCTTTTGGTTGTTTTAACATTTGAAGCCATACAAGTAGAAGGAAAGTAATGATAAAACTCAAGTTTCATAAATAATAGGAATATCTGGATCCAAGTGTATCAGAAAGTAGTTTTGCCCACCATGCTGTATTCAAATTAAACTTTTTTATTAAAAATGTACAGATAACTTCAGATATATAGTAGGATGAACACATTGTTATGATACATATTTTAATTATTATAATAACTTATTACAGCAACAACTGTAATGGCTCCAGCATGTTTGGCAGCTCTTTCAAATATTATCATGATGCCATTCCACTAACTGATTTCACAAGATCAGTTCCTACTCAAGACAAGAGAACACACTTGGTTCAATTTATAATTCACTAGAGAACTGTAGACTTAAGAGTTCTGAGTCTCACACAAGGTTTTACAGACCCCGGTCTTATCTGGAGGTAGAAGAGAACTTCCTGGTTTTAGGTCTTAAAAGTAGGATTTTCAAAGCTCTCTCTCTCTTTATGAGACTCAAAAAGTATGTTGGGTATCAAATTCATTTTTAAATTCAACCTTCTGGTAAGTATAAATGAACCTAATCCAAGAGATTGAATTTCCCTAAAAACATAACACATTCAGAAAAATACCCACAAGAAGTTCCTCTTGTTGAATTCTAAAATTCTCTCTAAAAAGGAAAAAAAAAAAAAAACTCCATAGAAAACATCATTCAATAGAGCAAATTAGGAATGTATCGATGTGTCAGTGTCTAGAGGACATTCTATTAGCACAGGCATCTCATATTCTTGGTAAATTCAGTTAAGAATTTTACTAATTAAATCACAGATTTGCCTTGACTAAGAATGCTCTAAACTACTAACCAAATTAATCACCATTTTATCCTTGTTGCTACTGCCAGCTGGGGTGCCAGCATGGACTCCCTTCAGTGGACTTTGCTCTGCGCCAGGAAATTTGTCCATGTTGTTTTTAAAAAACAAATATCCTTAATGAAGAAACAGTCATGAATTTGGAAATGAACCTGCCCCACAAAATGGCCCAATCTGGTACAAACGGAGCCTCAGCTATAAAGAGAGGATCTGCTAATATCTTCCAGCAGGCTCTCCTGATTTTGGTCAGCAGAGTTTAGACACTTTTCTGAACTGCTGTCTTCTCTTGTCCAAAACTGAGAACAAGGAAAGCACAAATAATTCTGAGAAAAAAGTCTGAAGAGACCAGTATAATTAAATAATGGATAGAGTGCAAAAATATGTAAATAAAGGGGAAAAGTTGCAGAGAGGAATACATACTAAGCTATCTAAGGCTGATTAAAGATGATTATTTTTTCATGAACTACACCTGCTATTTTGGAAACAAGACCTGGAGGCAGGAAATCATTTCTTTATTTTGAATATTATCTAATTTTTAGCATTTTACTAGGTAACACTGCATTTTAGTTTTTAAAACTTTAATTATAAAGTACTTATGATGTATACAAAAACACAGAGAATTATTAAACATCAACTGTATACCCACTGCCCAGATCTTACAATGCTAACATTTATATTTGATGTTTTAAGAAATAAAATGTTTCAATTACAGTTGAAACACCTTTCTTCTCATCCCATTTCCTCTTCCAGGAGTTAGCACTCCCCTAAAATGGTGCAGATCATTTCTGAATAGTTTTTAACACTTTTACTTTATATGTAAGTATTGTTTTGAGTGTTTTGAAATTTTATGTAAGTAATGACATATTACAGATATCTTTTTCCAACTTCACTGCTAGTCTGTTCCATGGGTCTACATGTCTGGCTTTATGCCAGTAGCAAATTATTTTGATGAATGTAGTTTTGAATTATGTTTTGAAATCATGGAGTATGAAGCCTCTGGTTTTGTTTTTCTTTTCAAGATTGTTTCAGTTATTTGGAGTCCTTTGAGATGCTATATGGATTTTAGGATGTTTTTCTTTTTCTGCGAAAGAAGAATGCCATTTGGATTTTGACAGAATTGCATCACACCTATAGACTGATTGGGTTGTATGGATATTTTAACAATATGGAGTCTTCTAATACACGAACACAGGATGCCTTACCATTTATTTGTGTTATATTTAATTTCTTTCATTAATGTTTTGTAGTGTGCAAGTCTTTTACTTCCTTCAGTTTATTCCTAAACATTTTTTCTTTTTGACGCTACTGTAAATGGGATTTTTAAATTTTCCTTTTTGGATTGCTCATTGTTAGTGTATAGAAACAAAACTGATTTTTGAGTGTTGATTCTGTGTCCTGTAACTTTGCTGAATTCATTTTTTAGTTCTAACCGTTTTCTTGTGGAGTCTTTAGGGTTTTCTGCATATAAGATCATGTCATCTATGAACATAGATCATTTTACTTTTTCCTTTTATACTTGAATGGCTTTTATTTCTTTGTCTTGCCTAATTGCTCTGGTCAAGACTTCAGTACTATGTTGAAAACAAGTGGTGAGACAGGGTATCTTTGCTTCCTGGTTTTCAAAAAAAAGCTTTCAATCTTTCACCAGAGAGTCTGATGTTACCTGTGGGTCCTTAACATGTGGTCTTTATTATGGTTGAGGTAGTTCCCTTGTTCCTAGTCTTTTGAATGTTCTTATCACGAAAGGGTATTGAATTTTATCAAATAATTTTTCTATATCAGTGGAAATTACTGTGTCGTTTTGTACATCATTCCATTAATATGGTGTATTACATTGATTAATTTTTGTATGTTGAACCATCCTTGCATGCTAGGAATAAATCCCACTTGGTCATGCTGCATCAGCTTTTTTTTTTTTTTTGGTACGTGGGCCTCTCACTGTTGTGGCCTCTCCCGTTGTGGAGCACAGGCTCCGGACGTGCAGGCACAGCGGCCATGGCTCACGGGCCCAGCCACTCCACGGCATGTGGGATCTTCCCAGACCGGGGCACGAACCCGTGTCCCCTGCATCGGCAGGCGGACTCTCAACCACTGCGCCACCAAGGAAGCCCTACATCAGCTTTTTAATGTGTTGTTGAATTTCTTTTGCTAGTATTTTGTTGAGGATTTTTGCATCAATATTCATCAGGGATATTGGTCTTGGTTTTCTTTTCTTGTGGTATATCTGTATGATTTTGATATCAGGGCTGGCTCCATAAAATGAATATTGAAGTATTCCCTTCTCTAACTTTTTGAAAGAGCTTTGAGAAGGACTGGTATTAATTCTTCTTTAAATGTTTAGTAGAATTCTCCAGTGAAGTTATCTGGTCCTAGACTTGTCTTTGTTGAGAGGTTTTTGATTACTGATTCTATCTCCTTACTAGTTATAGATCTGTTCAGATTTTTAAACTTATAATTCAGTATTAATAGGTTGTACGTTTATAAAAATTTACCCATTTCTTCTAGGTTATTCAATTCATTGGTGTATAAAAGTTCATAGTCTCTCTTATGATTCTTACTATTTTTATGGCATCAGTTGTAATGTCTCCTCTTTCATTTCTGGTATTTATTGCTTGAATATTCTGTTTTTGTTAGTCTAGCTAAGGGTTTGTCAATTTTGTTGATCTTCTAAAAAACCAACCCTAGTTTCTTTGAGTTTTTTCTACTGTTTTTTTCTAGTCTCTATTTAGTTTATTTCTGTTGTAATCTTTATTTTTTTCATTCCTGCTGTATTTTTGGGTTTAGCCTGTTCTAGCTCCTTGAGATATAAAATTATGTTGTTGATTTGAGATATCTCTTCTTTTTTATTTTATTATTATTATTTTTTAAATATTTATATATTTGCTGTATCAGGTCTTAGTTGCGGTGCATGGGCTCTAGAGTACCTAGGCTCATTAGCTGAGGCATGGGCTTAGTTGTCCTGCAGCATGTGGGATCTCAGTTCCCTGACCAGGGTTTGAACCGGCATTCCCTGCATTGCAAGACTGATTCTTAACCACTGGACCACCAGGGACGTCCCCTTTTCTTTTTTAGTGAAGGCATTTACCACTAGATACTTCCCTCTTAATAATGCTTTTCCTGCATCCTATAATTTTTGGTATATTCTGGGGATGCATCTTCTCTGGGCCTAGGCACATAATTTCCCAGTTAGAGCTTTGCCAGTTTCTTTTTCAGGAGTTTATAATCTCTTCCTCCCTCTAGTGTTTATCTGTGGTACCACAGGTTCTCTGATGCTGCAACAAGCCACTAAGCTCTTTTGTTCTCTCCAGCCCCCCAGGCATCCATAGTATGCTGGTTCTGTTACTGCCTCAAGTCAGGGCAGACGGAAACTAATCTCTAGGGTAGCCCCTTTAAAAGTTGTAACATGGTATGCACATTCCACTCTTCTCCCCACCCCCACCCCAAAAGAGAAGTTGTGAGTTGGGTACTTTGTCCTAATCATGCTGACCTGAGCCAACCTGTCTGTGGCACTGCCAGTTTTCTGTTGCTGCAAAGAGCAGCTAAGCTCTCTTTAACTCTCCATGGTCTCCAGCAATTGAAAGTATGCCGACTCCCTGTCAGTGGTCAGTCAGGAAGGACAGATAGCAGTCCCTCAGGTAGCCCCCCAAAAGTCAGAACACTGGACACTTTCCAGTCTTTCCCTCCCAAGGGAGATACTTCCAGCTGGACTTTTCCCCCCAGTCCTCCCAAGCCAGGCCAGCTTAAGGGAGGGGCTATTGTGGTTGATATGAAATGGCTTTCTTACCCGTTTTGATATGGCTATGCTTGACTTTGAGTCTGCCAGGGGTATTGTGACTTTGTAATTGATTTCTGAAGTCCCATAAAGTCTCTTTGGGTCATACACTAGTTTTAAGTTAGTGTCTCTGTGGAGGAACAGGACTAGGGCTTCCTATGCTATCTTGCTGACATCACTCCTAAAGAATTTTTAAAATGTTTATTATTTATTCAGTTTTCCTCTTTTGGTAATGACCTGCTTATACGGCTTGTCCATTTCCATACTGGAGTGTTTGCCTCTTTATGAGTGGTCTCCAGGAGGCATTTCTATAGTTTGCATACTAGTCCTTTGTCTGTTTTACAAGTTGTAAATATCTTCTATGTCTGGCTGCCCTTTTCTATTTGTTAACAGCTTTTTGTTTTTATTTTTATTTATTTTTAGCTGAATTTTAAGAAATCAATTTTACCTATATTGGGAGTTTGGTGTGGGGTGTATGTACACACTGCATCTTATTGATTTTTGAAGTCCCCTTCAGTAATTTTTAATTCTATTATTTAAAAGATCCATTATTCAACATTCACCTCAAGGCTAAATCAAAGTCTTTACCTGACATATAAATGATGGTAAGTGCTTTCCATGCACCCTACAGGCTCTTCTTATTACTTTTTAAGGTATATTTTATATACCACAAAATGCACCTATTTGAAATGTACAATTCAAAGATTTTTAACAAATTACTGACTTGGACAACCATCATCATCATCATCATCATCATCCACTTTCAGGACGTTTCCATCACCTCAAGATCTTTTGTGCTCATCTGCAGGAAATCCCTGTATCTACCTCTAGTCCCAGGCAACAAATAATCTACTTTCTGTCTCTATAGTATGATTTGTCTATTCTGGACATTCTATAAGCATGGAATCATACAATATGTGGTCTTTTATGACTGGCTTCTTTCACTAAGCATTATGTTTTTTTTTCTACGGTACGCGGGCCTCTCACTGTTGCGGCCTCTCCCGTTGCAGAGCACAGGCTGCGGACGCGCAGGCTCAGCGGCCACGGCTCACGGGCCCAGCCGCTCCGCGGCATGTGGGATCTTCCCGGACCGGGGCACAAACCCGTGTCCCCTGCATCGGCAGGCAGACTCTCAACCACTGCGCCACCAGGGAAGCCCTCTTACCCATCTTTGAACTGAGTTTTTTCTTGTTGTTGAGGTTTAGGAGTTCTTTTTATAGTCTGGATATTAGTCCCTTATCAGATATATCATTCTCAAATGTTTTCACTCACTTACTAGGTGTTGGCTTAATATTAATGAAATCCAATTTATCTACTTTTGCTTTGTTTCTTGTGCTTTTGGTGTCATATTCCAAAAATCCCTGCCAAATCTAATGTCATGAAGATTTTCTCCAGTGTTTTCATCTAAGAGTTTTATAGTTTATTTTAAGGGGTTAAATGCAAAGGATTCCTAAAGGCTGAGGGCAAAGACCATTTCTGATAGAGCTTTAATTTCCAATAGCTTTACAAAAAAAATGTCACAAATTTCTTTGGCCCCCAGATTCTCTTAATGAGTTGTTAAAAATGAAATGTTCACCAATAAAAACAACTTTGAATTCCTTCATATAGTGAAGAAACATTTTGTAATATGATTAATTGCCTTTAAATTTGTCTGAATCTGTTTGATTTGTTTAGTCTAGATTTTGGAATATTATGTTTCTTAAAATAGGTTATTTGTGTACATCAAATATCTACTGCCTTGTAAATATACTGATCGTGTACGTGTGTGTCTGAACGATACACACTCACACTGAGTTGCACACTTCTTCCTTTTGTGTTCCATACTGCATATGTGGGGCTTTTTACTCAATGGGTGCCCAAGAGTCATTGTATGATCTACTTACTGACCTGAGAGTTGAGAGAATAGTAATTAAAAGAAGAAAATTTGTAAAACTTACCAATTTGCCATGTATCCCCTGAAAATAATCTCTCCACATAGAATACAACCATAACTATGAACATGCATTTCCTAAGAATTATAAAATTTTTCTCTTATAACCAAACTGATACATTTTGAAACTTAAGAATAGGGATGTTTAGTTTAACACCTACCGCCTTTGAGTGTTAAATCCATTAAGATGATTCTCTCTGAGTTCAGACACTAATGATAAAACCATCTGTAAAACAAAATCAGTTTCAGGTTAACTCACGCTGCAAACAGGATTACATCAGTTCTATTTTTCTTGATGTGAGTGATATTTCCGTTGAGATTCCCTACTCTCTTTCCCCACCAATCCTTTCCTTGTCTTACTTTGTCAAAGCAGTGCCAAGTCATATTTACTAATAACTTGGATTTTATGTTTAATGTCTGTTACTCCATATTCTGATGTAAGCAAATGAATAATAGACAAGTCATTAATTTCCCCCCAATTAAAACCAAGCCTGTTAAAAATAAAACCATGTTAGAGTTAGCTTACTTTTTTCCTTTCTTAACTTAGTTCTTTATTTTTTAAAAATGCTATTCATGTATAAAGCTTCCAAAAGACAGGAATAGTTAATAAACATTAAAAATCTCATAACAGTTTTTAGAAGAGCTATGTTAAGACCATAAGTTAAAATTTCTTGAATTCGGTTAAAATTTAAGGTAGACGAAATCACAGCTTTAATACTAAGATGTAAATATATAATACTATTTACAAGATTGTTATTATTGAATATTTTGCTTTAACATAAAATTCCTATCAGGTTATTTTTAAATACGAAATTCATCCAACAGTAAAAGGCTGTGTTTATATTGGTTAAGGAAATCTTTTCTCCCAAAAATCTTTGAGAGAATAAATGAGATGTATGTGTTAAGGGACAGAGAGGTTGGTTGATTTAGAATAACCTCTCCTGGTTTCCTTCTTCTTTCTCATAATCTCCCATCTCACATTTTTTCCTTACATGGTCATAAGTCCACCCAAGGTAAGAAGAGATAAACATAGAAAAGTTAAACATCTCTCCTGGAGGACTGAAATATTTCCATTTACCTTTTTTTCAGATGGTACATTAAGCAATGAAAATTTCAATACTAATAAATTAAAAATACTCACATTTTTAAGTAAACCAGGATAGTAATCTGTGGGTGCATACCCAAGAACTTGAGTAAAAAGATCAACTTCTTTTATATTAAATCTGAAGGTGGAAAGTATATGAGATAACAACCCCTAAAAAACATAAACAGAAAGAGAAAAAGGTCTTAAAAATGAATGTAAGTCCCCATTATATATAATGCCTAGAATCTGGGTCATTTGCAAATGGGGTGGTCTCTATGAAACGAATAATCTTAATTTGTCCAAGTAACTCTGGTCACTTTGATTCAGGTATAAAGAAGAAATAAGTTAGTAATAAAATTCTTACACTAAGTAAATTTAAACAAATACTAACAGTGAAAAAAACATATAACTAATGAACAGTGCTTTCACCATATTAAAAATGTGATCTTTACTGTTTTCAAACTCAGTAAAATATTTTTATCAGAGTAGAGGTGATAATTTAATACATAAAAAGGAATGCACCACAAATCACAAAGGAAAGATTATGCAGTAAATGGTGCTACGAAAACTATTTGAAAAAAATTAGATTCTCACCTTAAGTTATTTATTAAAATATACTTGAATTTACTGTAAATTAAAGAGATCAATGTAAAACTGAAATAAAATAATAAACAAGAAGAAAATACAAGTACTTTTCACATGTCTGAATGGGGAAGAACTTTGTAAACTGAAAATCAAGGAAGCAAATCACTGATCTTTTTAAATTAAAAAACAAAAAAACTCTTGTGTTTTCCAGCGAATAATATAAGCACAAAACTATGAGGAATATTAACAACAAACAATACAGACATATGTAATCAAATCAGTGTGCAAAATACCATATGACAAATACTAAGAGCATAAAAAAGGAGTATGAACAGATAATTTCTAAAACAAAACACAAATGCCCAAGAAACACATGGATAAATGTTCAGCCTCATAATCAAAAGACACGGGCTCGAACCTGTGTCTCCTTCATTGGTAGGCGGATTCTTAACCACTGCGCCACCAGGGAAGTCCTGGGAGCACAAATTTGTAAAGCCTTCCTGGGAAGTCACTTGATGATATGTAACCAAAGCATTAAAATTCATATCCTTTTATCCAGTAATTTGATTTCCAAAACTATATCCTAAGGAAAGATTTAGGTTCATGACAGTATTACTTATAACAGTGAAAAACTAGAAGCAACCAAAGCACCCAACAACATTGGATTGGCTGAATCCATCTTGGTTTATCCAACAGCATGAATCACATTGTCAAAAAGATATTTAATGACATAGGAAAAGACAATGTAACATTAATTTGAAAATCAAGGTGTAAAAACTGTATATTTAATGTGATATTAATTTTATATGCAAAAAAATACTAGGAAGAAATATGACAGTTAACATATATTATTTCTGGGAGTGATTTAGAATTTCTTCTTTATACTACCTGTATTTCCAAAGTTTCTACAATTACCATATCTTACTTTTTATCATAAAAAAATGTTTTGTAAAATGCAATTACACGCTTTAACTTATGTGTTTTTTCTCATAATTCCCTAATACAAATTGCTATGAAGGGACACAAGAGTTTTATCCCTGAATGAAATAAGCATAAGTCCTAGAAACAACATATTGAGGCCTTGCTATGGTTGCATAACTTCAAAACAGACACCTTAAACTTTAGACCTACAAATCTCTCTTTTAAAGTAAACTTAAAAATTGATAAGTACTTCTCATCGCTAAGAATAATATTTCTTACTGCCACCTAGTGGCAAACATTCTAAAGAAAAAACCATTAAAGATTCTGTAGGCACTGGCCCTTGGACAAAAATTAATTCCTACAGTCACACGATAATTGACTCATTTTAAAATGCTGACAAAGCAATCTTAGAAATCTTCTACTCCAACCCCCTCATTTTACTGATGAGGAAGTGAGCTTCTAAATACATAAATCATTATCTACAAAAAGATGTGCATGTATATGAATAGGCTCCGATTTGAAAGGCATAAAGAAAATGTGCAAATGCAACACGCTGACTAGTGATCTAAAATCCTTCAAGCGTGGAAAGTGCAGGAACCAACACAGCTGTGCATAAAACATTTTAAGCCCAATTTTGATTCATGTATGAGTTTGAACTCTGCTAATGTTTGAAAAGCCACTTAAAACTGCTTACACCAGGGGGCTTCCCTGGTGGTGCAGTGGTTGAGAATCTGCCTGCTAATGCAGGGGACACAGGTTTGAGCCCCGGTCTGGGAGGATCCCACATGCCGCGGAGCAACTAGGCCCGTGAGCCACAAATACTGAGCCTGCACATCTGGAGCCTGTGCTCCGCAACAAGAGAGGCCGCGATAGGGAGAGGCCCGTGCACCGCGATTAAGAGTGGCCCCCGCTTGCCACAACTAGAGAAAGCCCTCGCACAGAAACGAAGACCCAACACAGCAAAAATAAATAAATTAATTAAACTCCTACCCCCAACATCTTCTTTAAAAAAACAAACAAAAAAACCAAAAAAAAAAAAAAAAAACCTGCTTATACCATGAAAGTGAACTTTTGAGAAGAAAAGTTTTAAATAAATCAGGGGAAAGTCCATTTCCCTTGTTTTCAGGTGTTCTTTCTTGTCCTAGTCTCACTGTATCCGCTCCGTCTTGTAACAGGCAGCACATTCACAGGCGGGTTAGTAAAGCTGGAGCTATGAGGCTGTGGTTTGGCGCAGAGTATGGGTGTGGAAGAAGGGCTGTGGTTTATGCTTAGGCAAAGGGTTAGGAGAGCCAAATTGTGGTCAATACTCTTGAACTGAGACAGAGCACATATTTTATACTTCTCCAAACAATTTCTTCATCTGATCATTAAAGTCCTTTAGAATTTCCACCACTTTGGTCTCTACTACATCTATCTCTTTACACATAATATAAATAAAAACTTTGGTAAACAAGGATCTCTTATTCATTCATTCATTCATCAACAAACATATATTAAGTATGATCTGCATTCAAGCCACTCTACCGGGGCTATTGTGATAAGAAGCCCCCTACAATCCGATGAAGGGAGAGAGATGGAAATATCCGTAATACAAGACAGAATGCACTAAGTGCTATAATGAAGGGGTAAGACAATCACTGTGGAAACAGAGGAAGTAATGATTAATTCTAACTGTAGGGTTTCAGAGTGCTCTCAGAGATGATGACTTCTAAGCTGATTCTGACAGCTAGGGAAGGAGAGAAAGAGAGAGGAGAAGGAGGTGTAGGAAAGAGAGGGTGTGTAATGATGGCTGCGCTAGATGGAGAAAAATGACTAGAGGGATTAGAGAAGGGCGGTGGAAAAGCAGCCATGGTGTGTGGGCAAAGACATGGGAAATGTTCCTGTAACCCCTACTACTCCAATCCTTCACTGGATTCCTAAGCATAGCCTCCCCTACAGGGCCTCAGCCTACCTGGTCAAACTTACTTCTCCCGAGGAGGGACCTTCAAGATTGTGGAGGAGTAAGATGTGGAGATCACCTTCCTCCCCACAAATACATCAATAATACATCTATATGTGGAACAACTACTGAGCACCTACTGAACGCTGGCAGAAAACCTCAGACTTCCCAAAAGGCAAGAAATTCCCCACGTACCTGGGTAGGGCAAAAAGGAAAACAGAGACAAAAGAATAGGGATGGGACCTGCACCTCGGGGAGGGAGCTGTGAAGGAGGAAAAGTTTCCACACACTAGGAAGTCCCTTCACTGGAAGAGATGGGGAGTGGGTGGGGGGGGGAAGCTTTGGGGCCACGGAGGAGAACGCAGCAACAGGGGTGCAGAGGGCAAAGCGGAGAGATTCCTGCACAGAGGATCGGTGCTGACCAGCACTCACCAGCCCGAGAGGCTTGTCTGCTCATCCGCCAGGACGGGTGGGGGCTGGGAGCTAAGGCTCCAGCTTCAGAGGTCGTATCTGGGAGAGGACGGGGGTTGGCTGCGTGAACACAGCCTGAAGGGGGGTAGTGCGCCACAGCAAGCCGGGAGGGAGTCCGGGAAAAGGTCTGGACCTGCCTAAGAGTCAGGAGACCATTGTTTCAGGGTGCGCGAGGAGAGGGGATTCAGAGCACCACCTAAACGAGGTCCAGAGATGGGCGTGAGCCACGACTATCAGCACGGACCCCAGAGACGGGCATGAGACACTAAGGCTGATGCTGCATCCACCAAGGAACCTGTGTGCGAGCACAGGTCACTCTCCACACCTCCCCTCCCGGGAGCCTGTGCAGCCCGCCACTGCCAGGGTCCCGTGATCCAGGGACAACTTCCCCAGAAGAACACACAGCGCGCCTCAGGCTGGTGCAACGTCATGCTGGCCTCTGCCGCCGCAGGCTCGCCCCGCATGCCGTACCCCTTCCTCCCCCTGGCCTGAGTGAGCCAGACACCCCCTAATCAGCTGCTACTTTAAGCACGTCCTGCCTGGGCGGGAACAGACGCTCTCAGGCGACCTACATGCAGAGGCAGGGCCAAATCCAAAGCTGAACCCCAGGAGCTGTGAGAACAAACAAGAGAAAGGGGAATCTCTCCCAGCAGCCTCAGGAGCAGCGGATTAAATCTCCACAATCAACTTGATGTACCTGCATCTGTGGAATGCATGAATAGACAATGAACCATCCCAAATTGAGGAGGTGGACTTTGGGAGCAACTGTGGACTTGGGGTTGGCTTTCTGCATCTAATTTTGTTTCTGGTGTTATGTTTATTTTAGTTTAGTATTTAGAGCTTATATTATCATTGGTAGATTTGTTTATTGATTTGGTTGCTCTCTTCCTTTTTTTTTTACATATATATTTCCCTTTTTTTCTTTCTGTGAGTGTGTGTGTGTATGCTTCTTTTTGTGATTTTGTCTGTATAGCTTTGCTTTTACCATTTGTCCTAGGGTTCTGTCGGTTTTTTGTTTTGTTCTTTTTTAAGTATACAGTGTGCTCTTCTTATTTACTTATCTTTGGCTGCCCTGGGTCTTTGTTGCTGCGGGCGGGCCTTCTCCAGTTGCAGTGAGTGGGGGCCGCTCTTTGTTGAGGTGCGCAGGCTTCTTGTTGCGGTGCGCAGGCTTCTTGTTGCAGTGCGTGGGCTTCTCACTGTGGTAGCTTCTCTGGTTGCGGAGCACGGGCTCCAGGGGCAGGGGCTTCAGTAGCTGAGGCAGGCAGGCTCAGTAGTTTGGCTCATGGGCTCTAGAGAGCAGGCTCAGTAGTTGTGGTGCACGGGCCTAGCTGTTCCACGGCATGTGTGGTCTTCCCAGACGAGGGCTTGGACCCGTGTACCCTGGATTGGCAGGCGGAATGTTAACCACTGCGCCACCAGGGAAGCCCGGCACTCTTTTATATGTTTGCAAATTTCTTTCCTATATGGCTTGAAAGAAGACAGCTGGATTCTTGTATTTACTTCTGCATTTAATTTGTTGCAATATGTTTTTTTTAGTTGAACTATATGGAGAGTCTAGCCCCACACAGATATGTAGTTTTAAAACGCAGGAGTATTTTAATAGCTTCTTCACACAATTACACATATTCTCCTTTGATATTACACCAAAATTTATCAAGCGCTGCTCACCCTTTTTCCTGCAAGCCTATCTAGGAATGCAGGTAGAGCTGCCTGCCTTAGGTCTAGGGGGTGACGGGTGGTCTCTACCATGAGAAGGGCTGAAATTATCCACAATTTACTGGCCAAGACTTACCCTGAAAGCTGAAAGTCCTCAAAGAAACTTTTACCTTTTGTCCTAGGGTTCTGTCTGTCCGATTTTTTGTGTTTTTTTTCTGTTTTTGTATAGTTTTTAGCGCTTGTTATCATTGGTGGATTTGTTTTTTGGTTTGGTTGTTCTTTCTTTTTTTTTTTTATTACTTTCTTATTTTTTTATGTTTAATAATTTTTTAAATTTTTTATTTTAATAACTTTTATGGTTTCCTTCCTTTCTTTCTTTCTTTTTCTCCCTTTTCTTCTGAGCTGAGTGTCTGACAGGGAATTGGTGCTCTGGCCGTCTGTCAGGCCTGAGCCTCTGAAGTGGGAGAGCCAAGTTCAGGCCACTGACACACCAGAGACTTCCTGGCCCCATGTAATATCAAACGATGAAAGCTCTCCCAGAGATCTCCATCTCAACGGTAAGACCCAGCTCCACTCAACAACAAGCAAGCTACAGTGCTGGACACCCTATGCCAAACAACTAGCAAGACAGGAACACAACCCCACCCATTAGAAGAGAGGTTGCCTAAAATCATACTAAGTTCACAGATACCCCAAAACACACCACTGGATGCGGTTCTGCCCACCAGAAGACAAGATCCATCCTCATCCACCAGAACACAGGCAACAGTCCCCTCGACCAGCAAACCTACACAACCCTCTGAAGCAAGCTTAGCCACTGGGGGCAGACACCAAAAATAACGGGAACTACCGAACTGCAGCCTGCAAAAAGGAGACCCCAAACACAGTTTAAGTTAAGCAAAATGAGAAGACAGAGAAACACACAGCAGATGAAGGAGCAAGGTAAAAACCCACCAGACCAAACAAATGAAGAAGAAACAGGCAGTCTACCTGAAAAAGAATTCAGAGTAATGACAGTAAAGATGATCCAAAATCTTGGAAATAGAATGGAGAAAATACAAGAAACATTTAACAAAAGGGAGAAGACTCAAAATCAACAGAATTAGAAATGAAAAAGGAGAAGTAACAACTGACACTGTAGAAATACAAAGGATCATGAGAGATTACTGCAGGCAACTCTACGCCAATAAAATGGACAACCTGGAAGAAATGGACAAATTCTTAAAAAAGCACAACCTTCCAAGACTGAACCAGGAAGAAATAGAAAATATAAACAGATCAATCACAAGCACTGAAATTGAAACTGTGATTAAAAATCTTCCAACAAACAAAAGTCCAGGACCAGATGGCGTCACAGGCAAATTCTACCAAACATTTAGAGAAGAGCTAACACCTATCCTTCTCAAACTCTTCCAAAATATAGCAGAGGGAGGAACACTTCTAAACTCATTGTACGAGGCACCATCACCCTGATACCAAAACCAAAGATGTCACAAAAAAAGAAAACTACAGGCCAGTATCACTGATGAACATAGATGCATAAATTCCTCAACAAAATACTAGCAAACAGAATCCAAGAGCACATTAAAGGGATCATACACTATGATCAAGTGGGGTTTATCCTAGGAATGCAAGGATTCTTCAATAGATGCAAATCAATCAACGTGATACACCATATTAACAAACTGAAGGAGAAAAACCATATGATCACCTCAACAGATGCAGAAAAAGCTTTCAACAAAATTCAACACCCATTTATGATAAAAACCATCCAGAAAGTAGGCACAGAGGGAACTTTCCTCAACATAATAAAGACCATATGTGACAAACGCACAGCCAGCATCGTTCTGAATGGGAAAAACTGAAACCATTTCCACTAAGATCAGGAACAAGACAAGGTTGCCCACTCTTACCACTATTATTCAACATAGTTTTGGAAGTTTTAGCCACAGAAATCAGAGAAGAAAAAGAAATAAAAGGAATCCAAATTGGAAAAGGAGAAGTAAAACTGTCACTGTTTGCAGATGACATGATACTATACATAGAGAATCCTAAAAATGCCACCAGAAAAGTACTAGAGCTAATCAATGAATTTGGTAAAGTAGCAGGATACAAAATTAATGCACAGAAATCTCTTGCATTCCTATAAACTAATGATGAAAAATCTGAAAGAGAAAATAAGGATACACTCCCATTTACTATGGCAACAAAAGGAAGAAAATACCTAGGAATAAACCTACCTAAGGAGAGAAAAGACCTGTATGCAGAAAACTATAAGACACTGATGAAAGAAATTAAAGATGATACAAACAGGGCTTCCCTGGTGGCGCAGTGGTTGAGAGTCCGCCTGCTGATGCAGGGGACACGGGATCGTGCCCTGGTCTGGAAAGATCCCACATGCTGCGGAGCGTCTGGGCCCGTGAGCCATGGCCGCTGAGCCTGCGCGTCCGCTGAGCCTGCGCGTCCGTAGCCTGTGCTCTGCAACGGGAGAGGCCACAATGGTGAGAGGCCCGCGTACCGCAAAAAAAAAAAAAAAAAAAAAAAAAAGATGATACAAACAGATGGAGAGATATACCATGTCCTTGGATTGGAAGAATCAGCATTGTGAAAATGACTATACTCCCCAAAGCAATCTACAGATTCATCGCAATTCCTATCAAACTACCAATGGCAATTTTTCACAGAACTAGAACAAAAAAATTCACAATTTGCATGGAAACACAGAAGACCCTGAAGAGCCAAAACAATCTTGAGAAAGAAAAATGGAGTTGGAGGAATCAGGCTCCCTGACTTCAGACTATACTACAAAGCTACAGTAATCAAGACAGTATGGTACAGTCACAAAAACAGAAATATAGATCAATGGAACATGACAGAAAGCCCAGATATAAACCCTCGCACATATGGTCACCTTATCTTTGATAAAGGAGGCAAGAATATACAATGGAGAAGAGACAGTCTCTTCAGTAAGTGGTGCTGGGAAAACTGGGCAACTATGTGTAAGAGAATGAAATTAGAACACTCCCTAACACCATACACAAAAATAAACTGGATTAAAGACCTAAATGTAAGGCCAGACACTATCAAACTCTCAGAGGAAAATACAGGCAGAACACTCTATGACATAAATCACAGCAAGATCCTCTCTGACTCGCCTCCTAGAGAAATCAAAATAAAAACAAAAATAAACAAATGGGATCTAATGAAACGCAAAAGCTTATGCACAGCAAAGGAAACGTATAAACAAGACAAAAAGACAACCCTCAGAATGGGAGGAAATATTCGCAAACGAAGCAACTGACAAAGGATTAATCTCCAAAATATATAAACAGCTCATGCAGCTCAATATCAAAAAAACAAACAACACAATCCAAAAATGGGCAGAAGACCTAAATAGACATTTCTCCAAAGAAAATATACAGATGGCCAACAAACACATGAAAAGATGCTCAACAGCACTAATCATTAGAGAAATGCAAATCAAAACTACAATGAGATATCACCTCGCAATGGTCAGAATGGCCATCATCAAAAAATTTACAAACAATAAATGCTGGAGAGGGTGTGGAGAAAAGGGAACCCTCTTGCACTGTTGGATGGGAATGTAAATTGACACAGCCACTATGGAGAAGAGTACGGAGGTTCCTTAAAAAACTAAAAATAGAACTACCATATGACCCAGCAATCCCACTACTGGGCATATACCCTCAGAACACCATAATTCAAAAAGAGTCATGTACCACAATGTTCACTGCAGCACTATTTGCAATAGCCAGGACATGGAAGGAACTTAAGTGTCCACTGACAGATATATGGATAAAGAAGATGTGGCACTGGGCTTCCCTGGTGGCGCAGTGGCTGAGAGTCTGGCTGCCGATGCAGGGGACACGGGTTCGTGCCCCAGTCTGGGAGAATCCCACATGCCATGGAGCAGCTGGGCCCGTGAGCCACGGCCGCTAAGCCTGCGTGTCCGGAGCCTGTGCTCCGCAACGGGAGAGGCCACAGCAGTGAGAGGCCCGCATACCGGAAAAAAATAAATAAGTAAAAAAGAAGATGTGGCACATATATACAATGGAATATTACTCAGCCCTAAAAAGAAACGAAATTGAGTTATTTGCAGTGAGGTGGATGGGACTAGAGACTGTCATACAGAGTGAACTAAGTCAGAAAGAGAAAACCAAATACCGTATGCTAACACATAGTTATGGAATCTAAAAAAAAAAAAGAAAAAAAGGTTCTGATAAACCTAGGGGCAGGACAGGAATAAAGACGCAGATGTAGAGAATGGACTTGAGGACACTGAGAGGGGGAAGGGTAAGCTGGGGCAAAGTGAGAGAGTGGCATTGACAAATATACACTACCAAATATAAAATAGATAGCTAGTGGGAAGCAGCTGCATAGCACAGGGAGATCACCTCGGTGCTCTGTGTCCCCCTAGAGGGGTGGCATAGTGAGGGTGGGAGGGAGACACAAGAGGGAGGGGATATGGGGATATATGTATACATATAGCTGATTCACTTTGTTATACAGCAGAAACTAACACACCTTTGTAATGCAATTATACTCCAATAAAGATGTTAAAAAAACCCCACAAAACTTATTTCTCCCAATCTTTCTCTTTGATCCCTGTGATTTGGTAACATCAGACTCCCTGCTGGTCTCCAGACTCACCCAGCCCTTTCCCACTGCCATACCATTTCTTTCTCCTGAGAAACCCAACAACCCTCACTCATCTCTAGCTGCCAAAGGTATACCAATCTTTCAAAATCCATCTTTCTCCAAGATTCCTCTTCCAGTTCCCAACAGTATGAGACAGAATTCTCCTGAAATCTCCACGGTATCCTTTTCGTATTTCTCTCACAATGCCTTCCAAGTTCTGCCTTGTAGTTATATTTCCCCATTCTACTCATTAGCACACAGGCTCTCCAAGGAAAAGACTGTCTTACTAATATTTATATTCTTTAGAGCAACTGTTAACTTGCCCTTGGCATTTCACACACTAGGTGTTCAATAAACCTTAGCTGAATCAAACTCATTAGAATGAATCGCTCATTTACACTCACTGAACAATAAGATTATTGCAGGATTCCTTTGTGACCCATTACAGTACAAAATGATAAATCTTTTCACAATTTTCTAAGTTTTAGTCCATGAAATACCCACATAATACTGGAAAAAAACATTACATTGCTATGTACTTTTATTTCAAAGAGTATTACTTAATTTCATAACACCGCCTGGAACCTGGCACATTGATGTGGATGTGATTTCATTGAATAAAAAACTGCTTTGGTGCAGCTCTGCCTGTGGCAACCTATGAGTATGCCACAGTATTAGAGCACCCAGAAGGGACAGGAGAATCAGTAAGTAGCAAGGACCATCTTTGCTGAAAGGGGCACTGGAAAATTACAAAATTATCTCAGATATGTATGCTTAAATAAAAATTATACATTTGAAAAACATTTTTTCCCCAGCAAACCCAAATAAGAAAACAAACGTTTTGTTAGTTCAATCCAATTTATTCAATTATTCTTGGCCCAAAAATTTAATCCTCGAGGTACAGCACAACATGTTTAATCTTCTCTTTTCTCAAGCTTTCACAGAAGTATCTGGTGTATTCAGACCTTGGCCAGCAGAGATGCTGCCATTTTGAATATTTGGCAGGTTCTTTAACCATATGAAATACCTGTGCCCAAACACTGAAGTAGTCATTTTCTTTTTTATGTTCCCATGACATTTTATGTAAATATCTAATAAAACATTTATATTCTTATTCTGAAATTGTTTATTTACTTAAGCAATATTAAAATTCCCAAATTAATAAATCACTGCTAAGTGATTTAGATTTTTCTAAATTAGACACCATAGTGAAAATTGTCTAATTTTCTTAATAACACAATCTTAAATTATCATTTCTCCCTGCCAACAAAGGCAATCTAGAAACTAGACCAACATGTAAGCATCAACTAAATATATTACTTCACTGAAAAAAAAAGTTGCCCTCTATAAAGTACTAAAATGGCAAGAAATGCTCTGTGCACAGCACTACATAACAAAACAAGAAAGAAGACAAGTGTTATAAAACTTAAAAAAACACATAGTAAAGACCTGCATAAATGCGGAGATAAATCAATACTATGGTCATATCAAGAAAAATTCAATGTCATAAAGATGTCAATTCTCTGTCATATAGACTCAATGCAATACCATCAACAACCCTAAATATGTTTTTTAGTGGAACTTCAGAAGCTTTTCTAAAATTTCCATAGAAAAGCAAGTGACCAAGCACAGCACATGCTAAGGGAAAGAAGAAAATGATAGAAGTAAACATATAGGGTGACTCCATTTCTATGAAGTTCAAAAACAGGCACACTAAACAAGATGCTGATCAGGGGTACATATACAATGGGCAGAACTACATATTCCTCAAATTACTTCTGGATGCAGGTTCTAAGAGACAAAGAATAAATCAAATGAAATATTTCACACCATCACAACAGCTATTCTGCGCCTGTTAGTCTGAAGCACCCGTAATTCTGAGACTTCTCAGGAAGGAAATATCATTATTATGATGTAGTTTCACTTCTAAGTCTTCTAAAATCTGAAATCCTTAATATCTGAAATTATAAGGAAGACTTCATTATATAAGATATAATGCATACCCATTGCTGATAAAACTAAAAAAATAAGATAAAAATTGCTTGAAAACTTATTTAGAATTGTTATAATTTTTTTAAGCTTCCATGTATTTGTTATTTCTATAAATTAAGAATTAAAATATAGTTCAACATGTAACTGGTACACCCAATACTAGAATAATCTATAATTAAAATCGAGAAGAAATGAATCCTAAATTAAGGTATAGGTTTATTTCTAATGCATTCTTTCTAAAAATCAGACATGTCTAAATTAATTTAAAATCATTTTGAGGGGAAAAATCCTCATTATTTGCATTACAAATATTTGTGATAATGTATTCTTTAGCAAAGTAATAATGGACGGTTAAATTTTTTAAGGAATGAAGACAGGCTAAGCTTAGGATTTGTACATTATTTCCTTCAAACACAAAATGGCAGTCTGAATAAATTAACGTAAACAATGCCAAAGAAAACAAGCAATGCCCAATTCCCAATCTGGAACCCAACAACTTGTTTCCTACAGTTAACGGTCTTGCTTATTAGTCTTACTAGGGCATCACAGGTTCAAACTAATAGATCTACAATTACAAGAGTTCCTTTTATTTCAATACAATATTTCCCTGTTAAATGACTTCCAATTTCACAGTCTATATCTACTTAAGCACAAGTGGACAAAGCTGAATTCGGTGGACAACTTACTACTGAAGAAAAACTAACCATATAAAACATGTGTTGAGAAACACTTTTCCCTATTACATGGTTGGGAAGCAAAATTCAATTAGTAGTTAGTCATTGATTATTTTGCCTCCTTCATAAACCACACTCTGAGATGTATAAAATTTCAAATGTGATTTCAAATCAGGGAGGAAGCCAGAGTATAACAGTTTTTTTTTCCCTTAGAAAGCCTGAAAGCCTACCATTTAAAACAAATGGATTTATTACCCAGCACCCTTTTAAGTAAAGGTTAGTGCTGAGAAACTATGTATTGATCAAGCCCCTTCATGGGGCTGCTGAAATACCTTGAGATGAGTAGGTTTTCTCAATCTTGGCATTATTGACATTTTGGGGCCTGATAATTCTTTGCTACAGGGGTGGTGGTGCTGGTGAGGGGGATGCATTTCTGGCCTCTATCCACTAGATACCAATAATAACCCCCCTCCAAGTTGTGATAACCAAAATTGTCTCGAGACTTTGCCAAATCCCCTCAAAAGCAAAATAGTCCTGGCTAAGAAACTCTGGTTTAAACATATACAATCAGCCCTCCATATCCATGGGCTCTGCCTCTGCAGATTCAACCCACTGTGGGTTGAAAATATTTGGGAAAAAGAGTTTCCAGAAAGTTCCAAAAAGCAAAGCTTGAATTTTGGTGTACCGGCAACTAATTACATAGCATTTACAGTGTATTTACAACTATTTACATCGCATTTACATTATATTAGGTATTATAAGTAATCTAGAGATGATTTAAAATACACAGGAGGATGTGTGTATGTTATTAGCAAATATTATGCCACTTCATATAAGGGACTTGAGCATCAGAGGGTTTTGGTATCCTCAGGGAGGGGTGGGGATGGGGTATGTGGTGTTGGGGGTACTGAAACCAACCCCCTAGGATAGGGACGGATAACTGTCTGCTTTTTAAAATCAGTTTGTATTATACTTTTTGAATATTCCTTTGTCTCTGGTATAAAGATGAATACTGGCAATATAAAGGAGACCTTGTGACTGATACAGAAATAACTCCAGGAGTTAGTATTTTATGAAGAAAGTAAGTTGCAGAATAATACATCCAGTATAACTCCATTAATGTGAAAAGAAACATAAAACAAATTAACATATTTTCATATATAAATGCAGAGAAGACTAGAAGGATCTACAGTCAATTGATATATCAGCGTTACTTCTGTGGAGGGATATAAGGTTGGGGGAAGGCTGCTATGTCTGGATTTATTAGATCTTCTTTTGAGACTATTAATGTCTTATTTGTATAATTTAAGAAATAAAGAAAAAGAAAGAAAAAAGGTCACGGGACTTTCAAATTAAACAGACTTTGAGTCCTAGTTACATGACCTTGGTGTAATTTTTTCTTTAACAGTGTTATGTCTCCTCAGTTCCTTCTTCTATAAACTGTAGATTATGAAACTGATTTTATAGGTTTGTTATAAAATTAAATGAGACATATACATGGGAAGTAGCTAGCATGGTGTGTCAGCTCACAGCACATGCTTGATCATCAGTGGCTGCTATATCGTAAGTCTCAGTTTGGGTAAAAATGAAACCTATTCCTGGGTTCTGGGTACCTTTAATCTTCTCTCTCTTCATTATCACAGTCAAGGTCTGTGTTCTGCTCTCTGACTCATCATAAAGGCCTGGTCTCGCATATACTTACCTAACAGCGAGGGGAGCATCTCTAGGTTTGCCACAATCAAGTAAGAAATGTATGAGGAGACCCAAGAGGAGCTGTATGTGAAAACTGGGTTGCCTACCTCAGTGTTTCTCCTGGTGTGATGTGTAAATACCTGGATCTGAATCATCTGTTTTCTTACTACCATACAGAGAGTCCACTGAATCAAAACCGCAGGCTGCAGAGCTCTAGAATCTGCTTTTCCAACAGGATCACCACCCATCTCACTGCACTGTGACCCGAGCACCTGACCACAGCTGAAACACTATGTATCTAAACGCTATGTATATTCACGTCCTATGCACTGGGGAGAAAACTGAGAGAACAGAGAGAATCCCAGGTCTGGGGTTCCTGGGAAGGCAGAAATTATTGCCCAGTGAAAGGAAAAACATTAATTTTCTTTCTACTTATTATTTCTGTCCATACTTTTAAGTCTTTATAATCAATAAAACTTATATCCCTATAATTGCTGTTACCAGGAAATCTGAAACAATTAAGTGTTTGAGTTTGTTTTCTCTATAGGTTATCTGTTTCCTACTAATTTCTACTCCTGCAGTTTCCCATTCTCTCATTTGTATAAGGTCCACCTCTCATCCCCCAACTAATAATCCTTCCCTGCATGACTTGTGGGCCCCTGTCTCTTCTCTTAACCCTTTTCTCATTTCACTCTGGATACTCAAAATTATGGTATGATATCCCTGTATAATTTTTTTAAATAATATTACAGATGAAAAGTTATGAATGATACCTAAAATCAAATTCAGAATGAGAATTTCTTTTAATTTAAAACTTGGTATATGTAATATTTTCACAATGGCATATTGTGCATTCTGGTACGCTATTATTCAAGTCCTTTGGACATCAATTAAATGTACCAATTTCTCTCACTTAAAATATGGAGCAAAGTTATTCCCATTCCTTTTGCACTTTTACATCCATAGCCAGAACAAATTACGGCACAGATTTCTGTAGCTTTTCCTTCAAAATCCTGCTTTCAATTTTTTTTTAAATTTATATGTCCCATTGCAGTTTAAATAAAATGATCTACAATAAAAAACTTAACTGGCCTGGTATTTTTAGAGCCTGTTTTACTATGAAATAAACACTCAGAAATCTGGAAAATTGCAGTGGTTAGGTTTGTAAGTGTGAAGGAAGGCTGCTCATTCACAGAACCGCCTAACACCCATTGTTTACATAGCTTACTCCATGAGCAGGATGCTGACACGACACAATTCACAGAATTTCTAAACACAGTTCCAATCATAACAAAGTCTGCAATTTTTACTTTTGCTTACAGAACCTCTTGCTTGCTCGCTCATTAGTTCCGAGGGGCAGGGGAGAGAGGATAGAGTTGGTTTTCCGAAAACCAAAATCAAAAGGCTTTAGAAAATAAGCCTGAACTAAATAACAGTATGAATGATTTAAACAATGGCATTAAAACACATCAATAATCATGTAACATAGAAAGACTATAAGTATATAGACATAGAAATGTATACTTTACTAAATACACTTACTATAAGCCACTCACGTGTTTGATAAATACGTTGCCAAGCTTAAATAATCACACCCTCAACTCCCTGCTTTCTGCCCACTCCCTTTCTAAAGTACTATGGTACTTGCCTTGTAAAACCCTGACCCTTGTGAATCCAGTTCTGCACTTTCTCTTTACCAGTCAGTGCCCACACAGCTGAACTGCTAAGAACATCAGACACCTGAGCCAATGACTCTGATTTCATTACCACAATCCTTGCTGGGCACTGTGCTGCCTGCCTCCCAACCCACCCTCCTATGCTTCCCTAGTCAGTCTGCTTGGCAACTTCCTGAGCAATTATTTCACGTCTTCTCTCTCATCACATCACCCCCGCTTCCCTGCTGAGGACCTTGCCTCATATACAGTTGAAAAAACAGCAATTAGCTTGAACTTCTCATCTCATCACCAAGCGGCTGACAACCCTACACGCACCTACACACACCCCTTTTCTGTCCTCCCTCCTGTTCTGAAGGAAGAAGTGTCTCTGTTACCATAAAGTGGAGTTGGCCACTTGGTCTCTGACCCCCTCAACTCCCTTCTTGGCCAGGACTCTCTACAGCAGTGATCCCTAGTCCCTCTGGCATCAGCACTGAATTGCTCATGTCAGCTTACAAACATGCCTTAAGATGTCCCTGCATTAACATCTCCTTCCTTCTAATCGCTGCCCATTTCTTTGCTCTCCATTTAACAGTTTCCTGAGAAAGATGTCTAAACTCGCCTTCTCGACTTCCCACCTCACATTCATTCTTCAGTCTTCTCTCCCTCCCGATTCACCGATCAGAACTCCATGATGCAAACCAATGGATCCGCTTCTGCCCCATCCTTGCTCACCTCCTCAGCAGTAAGCTAGTGTTGACTCTCCTCCCAGGGGACCACCCTGCACACCTCCAGTTCAGAAACAGACTGCACCTCATGGCACTGTGGCACACACCTGTGCGGATACACACGTTGTCCCTAGCTTCTGCTTGCTTGAAATACTTTTGTCTTAGCTGGTAGCACACTACACTATACACGGTTCTTCCCTCATCCTGTCTAATTTGCTGCTACTTTCTCCTCAGCCTGATTTTTAAATGCTGGAGTCCTCAGAGTTCAGTAATCCCCCAGGAGATTTTATCTAGTTCCATGATTTTAGATACCATTTATTGCCAATATCTTCTGTCATAAAGAGTTTAAATCCATTTTTGATGTCTGACTGCTGACAGCTTTCAAGTCCCACTGCTCCCCTTTCCTCTTCTGCCCCACATCTGGGCAAGCTGATAAAGAAGCTGATAAGAAGGCCTGGGTGGAAGTTCAAACCTTGCGAGGCCCAGCTCACACAGGGTAACTCTTGCCCCAAGTGCATCCTCTATTCACCATGAAAGCTAAACCAGTCTCCTTTCCTGCTCTCTCAAGCCACTTTGGAACAGCTGGGGAACCAGCCCTGCTCCCCCATTATGTGAGTAATAAATCTTTTCATACCCTCTTGGTATGGGTGTGGTACCCTCTTGGTTTGGTGCCCTCTTGGTTTGAGTGTAAGACCATCAGTCTCTATATCAGAACCAAATTGGGGGATGGTGTGTTAGGAGGTCCATCCTCTCCTGCAGGGTGACTGCAACACATTCCAAAATTCTAGCTCCAGCCCTGCCCCCTCTCCTACGCTCTAAATTCATATACGTTAACTGGCTTACTTGATATCTTTTAATGTGTAATAGATATCTCAAAAAAAAATTCCTAGCTTCCCAACTTAGCCAGCTTTCTAAATGTTTTAGAGCCTCACCTTTTTGGAGTGAAGGTATGATATTTTTCACAGTGGGCTGTTAAATACAATTATGTGTGAACAAACTACAGAGCACCATCCAAATATAAGTTGTTAATATAACTTCCTTTGACATGCCCTTCAGACAAAAAGTACTTTTAATTTGGCTATTTTTTTAAATTTACTAAAATTATAGGAACAACAGATAAAGATCATTATGGAAGTTTAAGAGATATATAAAGCTATACTCATAAGGTAAAAATTCTCGGGTATTACAATAATTATAGAATTCTATTTCTAGCTTGTTTTTCCCCGGATATCAGTCTTTTCTTATACAGTTTTGTTTCCTACCACATTCCTGGCCTCCATTCATCCAAAGGTTACATGTGAGACTGTGAATAGAAAGAATTTCATTAAACAAAACAATTTCATAAATTAATATATGTTAAAATCAATGGAAACCAAGATTCTCTTGTCAGAGAGTTGCTTTAATATAAAAACTTTACTGTAAGTATCTATAATTCGAAATAAATTAGAGGATATTTACTGAGCACCTACTTTGTACCTCACAACAGTGAACAAGACTGTTTAGTCACTGCACTCATGTAGTTTTTACTCTAGTAAGGGGAGGGGGAAGAGGAAATGAATAAATAAAGAGGTAAACAATATAATGACAAATGTTATAGAGGAAATAATCAGGGTGCTGTGATTAGAAAAGAAAAAGGGAGGGAGAGAATGGGATTTACTTCAGATAAGTAAGGAAAGGCAACTCTGAAAACTGAGCATGGGACCAAAAGCTTGTTGAAGGAAGAGCATTGCAGGCCAGAACAAATGCAAGAAAGAAAGTACTGCTGAAGAAAGCCCAAGAAGGCCAGTGGAGCTGGGCCGTGGTGAGCAGAGGGAAGAATGGTATGAGATGAGGATGGAGATGAAATGGGATTCAAATCGGTGTCTTACAGGCTGTGGTAATAAGGACTACGGATGTTATATCCAGTGCAACAGAATGACACTAAAGGGTGTATAGTAGGAATGTAACTTGATTTGATATTTTTAAAGGTATTATATTTGAGCTTTATTTTGCAGATAGTGAGGAACAATGAAAATGTTTCTCAGTGACATTAGCTATGCTTATGAAGATTGGGTTGGCAACACTGTTCAAGACAGACTGGAAGAGGAAGATACTGGAGGTTGAGAGACTAATAGCCAGCTATTATGTAAAGTCAAAACATAGTAAGTGTTTGAATTGCAACGATAGCAAAGAAATGAAAAAGAAGGATGAAAGGGACATACACTACACAGGTGGAATGGATAGAATTTGGTTCAACTGGTGCAAAAGAGGAGGAATTAGAATTGTGGAGGGGGTTTTCAACCTAGAGACTAAATAATGCTGCCATAAGGAAGACATACAAAGTACAAAGGCGTAGGCCTGCTAAAGGGAAGATAATGCATTCAGTTTTGGCCATGACACTACTTTCTTTTCATTCTGCTACCTCACTACATTATTCTGGTCCAGAATTCCAGTGTGTCTCATCTAAGGCTGGGCATCAGTGTCATTAGGGACCCCAAGCCACAGATCAATCCTACAGAAGAAGGTGGAGGTTATTTTCTTTTTAATTCCATTGGTGATTCTGATGTGCAGCTAGAGCTGAAACTTACTGGCTCACACGGAGTACAAGAACAGGATTGATTTCTTGTATTCTTTGCTGGAGGATTATTTTGGTCATTTTCCTTCTGCCTGAAGAAAACTTCTAGTATTTCCTTTAGTGTAGTCTGTTGGTGATAAATTCTCCCACTTTTTGTTTACCTTAAAATGCCTCATTCTTAAATGAAGGAGTCTTTTTCCCCCGCTGGCATTTGAAGATATCCTTATCTTGTCTTCCATTACTTCTATTAGAAGTCAACGGTCCGTCTAATTATCAATGCTGGTACTAGAGTAATGCAAGTAAGGTGCTTGCCACGCATGCAAAACTGTATCCACTGTCACATTCCTACCAGAAATGTAAGCGATCCAGTTCCTCCAAATCCTCACCAACATTTAGAAGTCTATATTTCATTTGAGCCACCGGACAGGTGTGTAGTGATATCTCATTGCCATTTTATTTTTTGCATTTCCTGACGGCCAGTGAGGTTGTACATCTTTTCATGTGCTTATTTGCCATCTGTACAGGTTTTCTGATAAAATGTCTGCTCATGTCTTTTGCCCATTTTCTAATTGCGTTGCCTGCGTTTTTACTATTGAGTTTTGAGACTTTATACAGTCTGGACACTAACTCTTCATCAGATATGTGGTTTGCAAATATTTTCCTTCAGTCTGTAGCAAGTCTTTTCATCCTCTTCACATGGGTCTTCACAGAACAAAAGTTTTTAATTCTGATGAGGTCCAGTGATCATTTTTTCTTTTATGTACTATGCTTTTGTTATCAAGTCTAAGAACTCTTTGCCTAGCTCTAAGTTCTAAAGATTTTCTGTATTTTCCCCCAAAGTTTATAGTTTTAATTTTATATTTAATTCCCTGATCCATTCCAGTTAAATTCTGTGTCAGTTGTAAGGCTTAGATGGATGTCCAATTGCTTTGGCACCACTTGTTGACATTCCTCCATTGAATTGCTCCTGTACCTTTGTCAAAATCAGTTGAGCATATTTAAGTGGGTATATTTCTAGGGTCTCTGTTCTGTTCTGTTCCACTCATCTATGTGTTTATGCCTCTGCCAATATCACGTGATCTAACCTTATAGTAAGCCTTAATATTGAATAGTGATTCCTCCCACTTTATTCTTTTTTGTTAAGATTGTTATAGCTAGTGCCTGTACCTTTCCATGTAAGTTTTATAATAAGCCTGCCTTTGTCTACAAAAAATCTAGCTGCGATTTTAATAGAAAATGCTTTAAACTTATAGATCAATTTGAGGAGAACAGACATTTTTACTATGTTGAATCTTTCAATGCACAAACACTATATGTCTCTCCACTTTTAAAATTTAATTCATCAGCCATTTTGTAACTTTTAGCATACAGATCTGTTTTGTTAAGTATACACCGAAGTATTTCATTTCTTAGGAATGACTGTAATATTGTTTTTAATTTTGGTTTCAACATGTTCATTGTTATTATATGAAAATGTAGTTGATTTTTGTGTATTGATCTTATATTTCGTGACTCTGATGAACTCATTATTTCTAAGAGATGTTTTCTTTCCTTTCCTTTTATTTTTAGGTAGCTTCCTTGGGGTTTTCTACATAAAGAATTATATCATCTGCAAACAGACACAGTTTTATTTCTTCCTTTCCACTATGTAGAGCTTTTAGTTCTTTTTTGTGCCTTATAACAGTACCTAGAACTTCCAGAGCTGAGATCAGACATCCTTATTTTGTTTCTGATCGTAGGGTAAAAACATCCAATCTTTCACCATAAAGTATGATGTTATTAGGTAGCTGTAGATGCTCTTTATCAAATTAAGGTAATTCCTCTCTATTCCTAACTCACTGACAGATTTTTGTCATGAATGGATGCTGGATTTCATCAAATGCCTTTTGCTGCATCACCTGATATGATAATATGATTTTTCTTCTTTTGCTTGTTAGTATGGTAGAGAATACTGATTGATTTAGAATGGTTATTTTAAAGTCTGAGTTCTATAATAATGCCAGTATCTGGAGCCCTTATGTGTTAGTTTTGTAGCCTGTTGTTTCTACTGATTCAGTTTTGCTGTCTAAACTTTTCATGTGACTGGTTATTTTTATTTTGTGCCGAACACTGTTATTTGCAAAACTGTTGGTAGAAATAATCTGAATCACCAAGGTGATGCTAGTTTCTTCCAAAGAGGATTCTGCCAGACCTGAAGCACTAGCAATCCAGGATCATCTTAATACAATTTCAGCAACTGAGAAGATCTGAAGCTAAGCTGCACTCCTTGTGAGGGCCTGTTTACTTCAGTTAACACTTACTCTTAAGGTATATCCTTTCAGAGTTCCAACCTAAATTGAAGGGTTCACCAGGACATCCTCACTTGGCAGGCCATGAACTCTTAATTCCTATCCTCTTAGCCTGCAATGCTGTAAAAGCACCTTGCTTCTTATAAGGTTGCCCCCTTTGGAATTGGTAGACACACCCCCAGCCCAAACAATGGATTTACTTCGCTTGGCCTCTGTCCTTACATGGATCCTGACTTGATAAGTCTTTACTAGTTTATCAGCTTTTTCATTCCTTCAAGCATGTTTTTAAAATATTGTTCATCTAGTTGTTGAGTTTTCAATTGTTAGAAAAAGAAGTCCCTCAAAACCTATTCTGAGTGTCTGAGGAAAGGAATGAACTTTCTTTCAGGAAAACTATACAGACCTACAACATTCTAATACAATTTCATGGAGTTTGCTGACCCTCTAAAGCCCATCCATGAACTCCAGGGTCCAAGGTCCTCAAGTTAAAAGCTTAATATAGTAAAAAGAAATGGAGACTGTATGGTTCACATGTACTGACAGCTTTCTCTGCTAGGTATGATGCTAATAGCACAGCCCTATAATCATGCTTGTTTTTGTGCTTACCCCTTACAGTCTCTGCAGGAAGCATAGTTTGTTGGTATTGAAAGTGCTGGGCTGACTCATGAGGAAAACCATCAGTGCTAGGGGCATAACTTTCTACTGCTGCTCCTGCTGAGATGCTACAGAACCCCGAGTCAACATAAAGGAGTTGCTAGGCAGAAGGCCAAGGAACAATGTCTCAGACCAGGCCATGTTTTGAACTGATGGAGCCATCCACATAGACCTTCCTGGTAGGAGGAGTAAAAAAACAGAGGTCCCCATAGGATCCAAAAATGGTAGTCAAGAGGACAATAGTGGCCATTTTCCATGAGTCCATAGGGAAGGGGTCAACCTCAGAAGGGGAGATGGCCTACAATCAAGAATATAATCAGAAGCTTGAGACTCTGACCCCTAGAATGGGCACATGGCTTCACGCTAGAGGCAACAGCTGTAGCTAAGTAGGTCTCGATGTATACTAAAGGCACCCAGAGCCAGCACTCAGAGGAGTGAGACATGCATGCTTCATGACCTAGCAGCAGCTAGTGATAATGGAATTTCCAAAATGCTAACACACTTGACTGGTGTTAAAGGCTGTAGATTTGGGCAGAAAAAGTCTATAGTGCAGAACAGTGGTTCTCAATGCGACTAATCAAAATCCACTTTTTTTCTTTAAATTTGTGGCTCTAGTTGCATTTAATGGTTAAGAAAGCAAAGCCTAGAAATACACCTTACAATGATGAACTGTCACATACAATTTTCAGATGTCCCATGTATGTGTCTTCATGCATCTGAAACCTATTGTTAGAACCTAAATCTGTTTTACACATAAACACAAGCATTATTTGCATGTTTTGACATCCTCTGACTTCTCCAAAAATGCAACTACCATGCTGTCAGGGCAGATCTTATGGCGTTTTATATTTATGTATTTATTTTTTTAGATTTTATGGCATTTTAGTCAGAGCTTTATCAGAGTTGCCCATCATTTTAGAAGATCACCTCACAGAAGGCAAGGTCACTCATGGTATTTGCCTCACTGCCACATCACCCTCCTATATCAGCCTTCATTTGTGGTGGTCACACTCTCACAGAACCTATGTATACATCAGGCTGTTTATTATGTCTTCTAGGGTCATAATGTCCAAACACTTACATTTCAAAATGTACATTATTTTATTTAAAATTATTTTCCTTTTATTATTTTCTTTACTTTAGTAAAGACAATATAATGATTTTTTTAAAAGAAAGTATTTATGGATTTTCACAGTAGGAACTCTGGTCTGAAGGGCTGGGTATGAGGCCTCTGTGTGTGGCCCCCTATGAGCAAGTGAAACTAGTCTAAGCAGAAAGGAAAGAAAGAATCCATTGCCGGGGACTGGAGACAGATGGCTGAGCATAAGGACTCTGAGATCACCTCCTCTCACAAACACACCAAAATCACAACTAACTGCTGAACAACCATTGATAAAAGACTGGAACCTACCTAACAAAGATATTCTACATCCAAAGATGTAAAGAAGAAACCACAAGATAGTAGGAGGGGCATACTTGTGATATAATCAAATCCCATACACCCTAGGTGGTAATCCACAAACCGGAGAACAATTATATTGGAGAAGTTCTCCCACAGGAGTGAGAGTTCTGAGTCCCATGTCAGGCTCCCCAGCCTACGGTCGCCATTGGTAGGAGGAGCCCCCAGAGTATCTGGTTCTGAAGGCCAGCAGGGCTTGATTGCAAGAGCTCCACAGGACTGGGGGAAACAGAGATTCCACTCTTGGAGGGCACATAGGAGGTCTCTCCTGTACTGGGACCCAGGCCAAAAGCAGAGACTTCACAGGAACCTGGGGCTAATCTACCTGCTGGTCTTGGAGGGCCTCCTAGGGAGGTGGAAGGAGGATGGCAGTGGCTCTCTCTGGGGTCATAAAAGCTGGTGGCGGACATACTGGGGACTGTTCATCTATGGGAACTCTTGCTGGAGGCACATAGCAAGACGCTTGCTTGGGTCATAAGCACCAAGACCTGGCCTCACCCAACAGCCTGTAGGCTCCAGGGTTGGATGCCTCAGGCCAAACCACCAATGTTTCAAAACACAGGACCACCCATCAGCAGACAGGCTGCCTAAAGAGTTCCTGAGCCCACAGCCACCTCTAGACACACCCCGTGACACACACCTGCCCACCAGAGGGCCAAGACCCAGCTCTACGCACCAGTGGGCAGGCGCTGGCCCCTCCCACCAGGAATCCTGCACAAGCCTCTAGACAAACATCAGCCACCAGGGGGCAGCCACCAGAAGCAAGAAAACTATCATCCTGCAGCCTGTGGAACTAAGTCTGCAAACAGAGGTCAGAACCTACCCCAGAACTAGCTGGTCCCTGGCCCTTGGGTGACAAGAGGGGAGTGTACTGCTGGGACACACAGGACATCCCCTACAGAGGGACATTTCTCCAAGGTCAAGAAACGTAACTAACCTACCACATACATAAAAATACAAATAGAAATTTAAACAAAATGAGACGGCAAAGGAATATATTCCAGATGAAGGAACAAGATAAAAGCCCAGAAGAACAGCTAAGTGATGTGGAGATAGGCAATCTACCTGAGAAAGAGTTCAGAGTAATGATCGTAAAGATGATTCAAGAACTCGAGAAAAGAATGGATGCACAGAGTGAGAAGTTATAAGAAGTTTTTAACAAATAGTTAGAAAATATAAAGAACAACCAAACAGAGTTGAAGAATACAAAAACTGAAATGAAAAATACACTAGAAGGAATCAACAGCAAAATAAATGAGGCAGAAGAAATCTGGAACACAGAGTGGTGGAAATCACTGCCACAGAACAGAATAAAAAAAAAAAAAAAGAAAAGAAATGAGGACAGTTTAAGAGACCTCTGGGACAACATTAAACACACCAATATTTGCATTATAGAGGTCCCAGAAGGAGAAGAGGGAGAGAAAGGGCTTGAGAAAATATATGAAGAGATAATAGCTGAAAACTTCCCTAACATGGAAAAGGAAACAGTCACCCAAGTCCAGGAAGCACAGAGAGTCCCATACAGGAGAAACCCAAGGAGAAACATGCCGAGACACATAGTAATCAAACTGATCAACAATTAAAGACCAAGAGAAAATATTAAAAGCAACAACAGAAAAGCAACAAATAACATACAAGGAAATCCCTATAAGACTGTAGCTGATTTTTCAGCAGAAACTCTGCAGGCCAGAAGGGAGTGGCAAAATATATTTAAAGTGATGAAAGGGAAAAACCTACAACCAGGAATACTCTACCCAGCAAGGCTCTCATTCAGATTTAATGGATAAATCAAAAGCTTTACAGATAAGAAAAAGCTAAAACAATTCAGCACCACCAAACCAGTTTTACAACAAATGCTAAAGGAACTTCTCTAAGCAGAAGACAAAAGGTCACAACTAGAAACAAGAAAATTACAAAATGGGAAAGCTCACTGGTAAAGGCAAACATACAGTAAAGGAAGGAGACCTTCTACACACAAATATGGTATCAAAACTAGTAATTGTGATAGGAGGAGAGTACAAATGCAGGATATTTAAAATGTACTTGAAATTAAGACACCAGAAACCTAAAACAATCATGTATATATATAGACTGCTATACCAATACCGCATGGTAACTGCAAAACAAAAATCTATAATAGATATACACACAGAAAAGAAAGAGGAATCCAAATACAACACTAATGGTAGTAATCAAATCACAAGAGAAGAAAAGAAGAAAGGGGGAAAAAAAAAGACCTACAAAAGCAAGTCCAAAACAATTAACTAAATGGCAAAAAGAACATACATATCGATAATTACCTTAAATGTAAATGGATTAAATGCTCCAACCAAAAGACACAGACTAGCTGAATGGATACAAAAACAAGATCCATATATATGCTGTCTACAAGAGACCCACTTCAGATCTACAGACACATACAGGCTGAAAGTGAGGGGATAGAAAAAGATATTCCATGCAAATGGAAATCAAAAGAAAGCTGGAACAGCAATATTTATATCAGACAAAACAGACTTTAAAACAGAGAAAGTATTTATGAATTTCACTTCAGGACAGCCAAGGTGGCATTATAAAATATCTGTTCTGAGAAACTGGTGTTGGGTCTGAAAGTACCGTATTATTTACCATGTCCTTAAAACAATCTGCACTCAGGTCACACTTTCAAAGTTCCCCCACCCCTTAAAATCCCTTCCATGTCCTCCTGCTGTGGCTCAGATACAAACAAACCCCAGGGTCGACCTCTGCAGCCCCACCTTGTACCCCACAGCCTTCACTGCTTCATTCAGCCCCTTATATTCATCATGTTCCCTCCCACTACATGTTGCCTGTTTCCTGTATCCCCTTCCCTCCGCTCTTCACCTACTAAACCCTTAATCCCTCTTTAGGTATTAGCTCCAACCAAGAGCACTTCATGTCCATTTGCCATGATGTTACTGGTCCACCCTTTTCCCAGGTATGGTCCCCTTGTCTGAGTGAGCACTGATTGATGACAGTCTGCCCCCTGGAAAATATGCTCCACAGGGCAGGGCCCGGGTCGGTTTGAGCACCACTATATGTTCAGTACAGAACAGGTAGGGCCTGGTACAGACAGGCATTCCATCTGGTGAATGATGGAGTGGAAGAACAGAGAGAAAAACACCATTAGAGGCCCCTAGTTTCCATTCCAAGAATGAGTGTTTTACAGCAATGACTTTCTTACAGGGTTCTGAAAGGTGCACATTCACCTTGGTACAATGACTCTCTTGTTTAGATGAGACTCTTCCATACCTCACTCCCCCTCAAAGTTTTATATTACATTATTAAGAACCTTTTATATAAGAGAAAGGACTTATATTAGGTAAAAATTTTCAAAGCTCATATGAGTCTTCTTTCTCAGCAAACATTGGTCTTACTTTTATACTAGTTAACATCTATCTGCTCCAGGTAGTATATCTACTGACAATAATAGATAATTAACATTTACAAATGTTTTCTCCTTCTTTCTTTTGGTGTAAATCTAAAGAATAAAACCTCTTATTTCTAAATTTTCATGTCAAATCTTTAAGATTACAGGCAAATGCAAAAAGATGCTATTAGAAATACTAGTGAATACTTGGAGTTTGAAAATTAGTGCACATGAACCACTATTGGGAGCTAATGTAGCATAGCAGTTAGGAATCCTGAATCTTAAGAGCAAAACTTCTGGGGTTCATACTGGTGCCCACCACTTACTGGCTTTATAACCTTAGGAAAGTTACTTAATCTCTCTTTACCTTAGTTTTCTCATCTACAAAACAGGGAGGCTGTTGAAGGGATTAAATGAGATAAGACATTATCTCAAAGTATGTGGCACTTTGAATGCGGTCAATAAATGTGCATTATAAACAATATTACTACTGCTCTTCATCCACATGTAAAATACAAAGGAGATCTAACTGGAAGCCAATGTGGCTGTTTCGCTTTCATAGAGGAGCAGCAAGATGTGCAGTGAAGTACCTTCATTTGCCAAATGGGAAGTTTCAGGCAAATTCCTTATGGGTCTCATCTCATCTATGACATGGAGATAATTATATCTGCCCTGTCATATCACGAGGTTGTTGTGAGAATTAAGTTAGATAACATATGGATTTACTTCTAAATCTACTAAACAGAATCAAATCTAAAGTATTAATACAGTTTTATTTTCCTTAGAAATTCACTATTCCTCGAATAACTGACATGTATAATAAGCAGATTACATATAAACGGCAGATCATTTTTTTCTTAAAAACTATGGCAATGTAAACAATAAAAGGCATCTATTTTAACTTCATGATATTTATTTGAATAAGACTTTCCCAATCATGAACACAGTCAAATGTTCTTTTCAGACAATCAAAATATACTCTCTAGAACAAGTCAACTAAGATTATACTTAGCTGTAAACTGAAGTACATCTCCCAACAAGAAAACAAATCCACACAATGCAATCTGGTACTAAGCAATATAAAAATACAGTTAACAAAAGATCATTTTAAAAATCTTTAAACAATGTAACATTAAGCATTTTTGAATCATTTGATTTGCTTCCTTTTTAAGCAATAGGCAAATGTTAATTCTGCTAAAGCATTCTTTATTACACAAATCAAGAGGGAAAAGGCCAAACCTAACACACACACACACACACACACACACACACACCCCACACACACACACCCCACACACACACACCCTTGCACTGTTAGTCTCTCATCAATTCCAGCTCAGTTAACCTCTGTGAAACTAGTACAGGAAAAATAAACTGAGCTGCTACTGTGGCTAAGACCACACAACTTTTTAATGGAACTGATCCAAGATCTGAAGTTCCATTTGAAAGTCACTAACAAAACCCTTGGAAATGTTAAGGAAAAAAAAAAGCCAAAGACTGAAGTCCTGGCAAGCTCTGAAGCTTATGCTTATCCACACTCATGAAAAGTAATCACAGGTCCAGTTCAGTTCTCTCCTTCCCTCTGCATTTTCTTCAAAGCGACCCACTAACAAAACTGCTAATTTTTTTTTCAGTGAAAAAAAGGAAAAGGATGAAGGAATGCAGACAGATTCTGCATAAACGAAATGTGGAAAAACCCCATTTATGCCACCACATAACAAAAACTACAATAGTTCTTAACTAATCCACAACGAAATCTGTTGGTTTAGCACCTAGTGATTTAAATTTCTTTATGCGTAAGAAACACCACACTCTCATACTAACCAAGACACAGAAGGCCACCTACTTAGACAGTAGTAGATCCATTTTTAAGTGATAGGTAATAGCTGGTTTAAAAGGTTTCCAAGTTTAAAAAGATTTCCAGAACTGAAGTCCAAAGTCCTTTAATATACTCCAAACCTCAGATTAGGATATTGCATTACTTTCTATAATAAGGTACACACCTACATTTTGCTTATTTAAAGAAAGCATTTACAGCTGTACCCATGTAATACAGAAGGCCGATAGTTCTCGACTACTATAATCTCGGAAGAAAACTGAAAATATCAGTTAGGTATGTATTTGGTAGAACTCAACAAATAGCGTAATTATCATGCAAATCACCTGCAATGCCAAATATATAGAATTGCTGCATTAAGCTCAGAAGAGGAAAACCTCCTCCCCATCCATGTGACTAGAGACTAAATGGAAGACTTCAGAGGTGCTGCTGGCTGCGAGGAGGGCTGGGGAAACTCGCCCAGCAGAGGTGGAAAGGACAGGGTGTAAAGGAAGAAATTCTAGTCTCAAGAAAAAGCCAGCCCTCTTAGCATGAGTCAGAAGTTAGACAACTTCCTACATAGATCAGTGAATCAACCGAGCCCTAAGTTGCCAAGGAATACTCTCTGTTTCTGGAGACACACAGAAGATAAGCAATCACCTGTTCCAAAGGTTTAAGAAAGGAACTGGATCAGATCTTACATGACTGCATTTCCAATACAGAAATTTACTCCATAGGGCAGTTAGCCCCTTCTAAGTCAGAAGTAACCACATTCTAAAAGATTAGTTACAAAGCAAGATAAACTAAAAATGGAAGATTTAAGGTAAGACAGAGACAAATGAAAATGACAATCCAAAACCTATGTGATGCAGCAAAAGCAGTTCTAAGAGGGAAGTTTATCCCTATACAAGCTCACCTCAGGAAACAAGAAAAATCTCCATCTAACCTTACACCTAAAGGAACTAGAGTTGCCATACTGAGTAAAGTAAGTCAGACAGAGAAAGACAAATATCATATGCTTTCAGCTTTTCACCATTAAGAATGTTTGCTGTGGATGTGTCATATATGGCTCTTACTATGTTGAGGTAGGTTCCCTCTATACCCACTTTCTGGAGAGTAAATATATGATATCACTTATATGTGGAATCTAAAAAAAGAGTACAAATGAACTTATTTATGAAACAGAAGTAGAGTCACAGATGTAGAAAACAAACTTATGGTTACCAGGGGGTAAAATGGGGGAGGGATAAATTGGGAGATTGGGATTGACATATACACACTATTATATATGAAATAGATAACTAATAAGGACCTACTATATAGCACATGGAACTCTACTCAATACTCTGTAGTGGCCTATATGGGAAAAGAATCTAAAAAAAGAGTGGATACATGTATAACTGATTCACTTTGCTGTACACCTGAAACTAATACAACATTGTAAATCAACTATACTCCAATATAAATTTTTAAAAATTATAAAAAAAAATAAAGGAACCAGAGAAAGAAGCATAAGCAAAACCCAAAGTTAGTAAAAGGAAAGAAATCATAAAGATCAGAGCAGAAATAAATGACACAGAGACTGAGAAAACAATAGAAAAGATCAGTGAAACTAAAAGTTGGCTCTTTGAAAAGATAAACAAAATTGATAGCCAGACTCATCAAGAAAAAGAGAGAGAGGACCCAAACCAATAAAATCAGAAATGAAAAAGGAGAACTTACAACCAACACCACAGAAATACAAAGGATCATAAGAGACTATTATGAGCAACTATATGCCAATAAAATGGACAACCTAGAAGAAACAGAAAAATTCTTAGAAAGGTACAATCTCCCAAGACTGTACCAGGAAGAAATAGAAAATATGAACAGACCAATTACCAGTAATGAAATTGAATCAGTAATTTAAAAATTCCCAACAAACAAAAGTCCAGGACCAGATGGCTTCACAGGTGAATTCTACCAAACATTTAGAGAAGACAATCAAAATACACCTATCCTTCTTAAATTATTTCCAAATAACTTCAGAGGAAGTAACATTTCCGAACTCATTCTTTGAGACCACCACTACCCTGATACCAAAACCAGATAAAGATATCACAAAAAAAGAAAATTATAGGCCAATATCACTGATGAAAATAATGAAAATGATGAAAATAAAAATCCTCAACAAAATATTAGCAAACCAAATCCAACAATACATTAAAAGGATCATACACCATGATCAAGTGGGATTTATTCCAGGGATGCAAGGATTTTTCAATATCCACAAATCAACCAATGTGATATATACCACATTAACAAACTGAAAAACTGAAGAATAAAACCCATATGATCATCTTAATAGATGCATAAAAAGCTTGTGATAAATTTCAACATCCATTTATGATATAAATTCTCCAGACAGTGGGCATAGAGGGAACATACGTCAAAATAATAAAGGCCATACATGACAAACCCACAGCTAACATCATACTCAACAGTGAAAAGCTGAAAGCATTTCCTCTGAGATCAGCAACAAGACAAGAATGCCCATTCTTGTCACTTTTATAAACATAGTTTTGGAAGTCCTAGCCTCAACAACCAGAGAAGAAAAAGAAATAAAAGAATCCCAAATTGGAAAGGAAGAGGTAAAAGTGTCACTGACTGCAGATACATAGAAAATCCTAAAGATGCTGCCAGAAAACTATTAGAGCTCATAAATGAATCTGGTAAAGTTGCAGGATACAAAGTAATATACAGAAATCTGTTGCATCTCTATACATTAACAATGAACTATCAGAAAAATTAAGGAAACAATCCCATTTACCAGTGCATCAAAAAGAGTATAATACTGGAAATAAACCTACCTAAAGAGACGAAAGACCTGTACTGGGAAAACCATAAGACACTGATGAAAGAAACTGAAGATGACATAAACAGATGGAAAGATAGACTGTGTTCTTGGATTGGAAGAATCAGTGTTATTAAAATGACCATACTATCCAAGGCAATCTACAGATTCACTTCAATCCCTAACAAAATACCAATGGCATTTTTCACAGAACTAGAACAAATCATTTTAAAATTTCTATGGAAACACAAAAGACCCTGAATAGCCAAAACAATCTTGAGAAAGAAAAACAGAGCTGGAAGAATCAGACTCCCTGACTTTAGACTATACTACAAAGCTACAGTAATCAAAACGTAATGGTATTAGCACAAAAACAGATACACAGATCAATGCAACAGGATAGAGAGCACATATACTTATGGTCATTTAATCTACAACAAAGGGGGCAAGAATATACAATGGAGAAAAGACTCGTCAATAAAAAAAGTCTCTTTGATAAGTGGTGCTTGGAAAACTGGATAGCTACATGTAAAAGAATGAAATTAGAACATTCTTTAATACCATAAACAAAAATAAACTCAAAATGAATTAAAGACCTAAAGGTGAGACCAGATACTATAAAATTCCTAGAGGAAAGCACAGGCAGAACACTCTTTGACATAAACTGCAGCAATATTTTTTGGATCTGTCTCCTAAAGGAAATAAAAGCAAAAATAGGGGTTCCCTGGTGGCGCAGTGGCTGAGAGTCCGCCTGCCGATGCAGGGGACACGGGTTCGTGCCCCGATCCGGGAAGATCCCACGTGCCGCGGAGCGGCTGGGCCCGTGAGCCATGGCCGCAGAGTCTGTGCATCCGGAGCCTGTGCTCCGCAATGGGAGAGGCCACAACAGTGAGAGGCCCGCGTATCGCAAAAAAAAAAAAAAAAAGCAAAAATAAATGGGACCTAATTAAACTTAAAAGCTTTTGCAAAGCAAAGGAAACCATCGACAAAATGAAAAGACAACCTACTGAATGGGAGAAAATATTTGGAAATGATATGATCAATAAGAGATTAAAATTCAACATATCTAAACAGCTCGTAAAACTCAACATCAAAAAAACAAACAACCTGATTAAAAAATGGGCAGAAGAACTGAACAGACATTTTTCCAAAGAGGAAATGGCCAACAGGCACATGAAAAGATGCTCAACATCACTAGTCATCAGGAAAATTCAAATCAAAACCACAGTGAGATACCACCTCATACCTGTCAGAATGGTTAACATCAAAAAGAACACAAATGACAAATGTTGGCAAGGATATGGAGGAAAGGGAATCCTCATACAATGTTGGTGGGAATGTGAACTGTTGCAGCCACTGTGGAAAACAGTATGGAGGTTTCTCAGAAAACCAAAAATAGAACTACCATATGACCCAGCAATTCCACTCCTGGGTATATATTGGAAAAAAACAAATACTAACTCGAAAAGTTACATGTACTCCAATGTTTACAGCAGCACTACTTACAACTGCCAAGATACAGAAGCAACCTAAGTGTCCATCAAAGAGAAATGGATAAAAAAAGATGTGGATAGGGAGGGTGGGAGGGAGGGAGACGCAAGAGGAAAGAGATATGGGAACATATGTATATGTATAACTGATTCATTTTGTTGTAAAGCACAAGCTAGCACACAATTGTAAAGCAATTATACTCCAATAAAGATGTTAAAAAAAAAAAAAGATGTGGTATATACATGTAATGGAATACTACTCAGCCATAAAAAAAGAACAAAATGTTGTCATTTGCAGCAACATGGACGGACTTGGAGGGCATTATGCTAAGTGAAATAAGTCAGACAAAGAAAGACAAATACTGTATGATATCACTTATATGTGGAATCTAAAAAAATAAAACAAACTAGTGAATATAATGAAAAAGAAGCAGATTCACAGATATAGAGAACAAACTAGTGGTTACCAGTGGGGAGATGGAATGGGGGAGTGGCAACATAGGGGTAGGGGAGTAAGAGGTACAAACACGTAAAAAATAAGCTACAAGGATGTACTGTATAAGATGGGAAATATAGCCAATATTTTATAGTAACTATAAATGGAGTATAACTTTTAAAAATTGTGAATCACTATATTTTTACACCTGTAACATATAATTTTGTACGCAACTATACTTCAATTAAAAAGAAAAAGATTTAAGGTAAGAATAAAGGCAAAAGTAATGGTTATTTTGCCAGTTACTTTCTTTTTCTTCTTCATCCCCAAACTAGAAATCAATTGAAAAATAAAAAACATTAGGTAACTGATACAAATGTGGTTAGAAACATCCCAAGTACACATAAGAACAAGGTATTCTATGCTTATTAAAATTGCTGTGGATTCTATGATTGCCATGGAGTCATATATGGAATATGGCAATCTATAGTGTTCGTTAAAAGCCATATATTAAGATGCAGATAGGAGCATATTATGTCAAACTACAAAGAATATCAGTTATATAAGTAAAAGGGATCATAACTCTATAATCTATGTCTCCTTCTTAAATTTACAAGAGGACATTGGCAGCTTGCTTGATATTTCATTTATAAAAAGACACATCATGAAAACATCCTTAAAATGTAAAGGAGACATTTCATTAAAACATGCCTGTGGGCTAATTTTATACATTTTATAGGCTCACTTGGATCAGACTCTCAGAGAAGCCAATGGAAGACTGATTTGAGAACCACAGCAACAGTCTTAATATTTAACGTAACAGTTCTTAAATTTTCTGGTCTTAGGACCCCAAAGAAAAATTTTTATATAGATTTTATATATCAATATTCACTATATTAGTAATTAAATCTCAGAAAATTTTACAATATTATATATTAATTCATTAGAGATAATAAACCCTTTACATGTTAACAGAAATATTATTTATGAAGAAAACTATATTTTCCAAAATAAACAAATTTTGAGTTAGAGTGGCATGGTTTTACATTTTTTTGGCAAATCTCTTTAATGTCTGGCTTAATAGAAGACAACTGTGTTCTCATGTCTGCTGCTGCATTCAATCTGTTGCAATATGTTGCTTTGGTTCAATTTATAAAGGAAATCCATCATCACAAAGATACATAGCTGGAAAAGGAAGGACATGGCAGGCTTCCTGGAAGTGTCTCAGAGACCCCAGTGTCCTTGAACCACACTTTGAGAGCTGCTAGTCAATGACACAAAACATAATGATGAATATATTTACACTTTGGGTGAAGTGAGGGGAATACAGGACTGTAAATTCCACCAGGAGCATATAAACACCACATTGGTATATGTTAGTGTGTTCTTTATAGACCAAAAGCCAGGAAAGGAAATTAATTTCAAGAACAGTAATCTAAGTTCATGTAATACATTTGTGCTTTAATTTCATTCAAGAAACAAAAAACATAACGTACAGAGCATTATCTTCCAGTTTTGTTACTTTTCTCACTTGTATTGCTATGTATCTTTTTTTATGAAAGAAATTCAAGGGGATACATCTGTATAAGCCCATGAATCTCCATCATGAGGACATCGGCATAATTACATATGGTAACCGGGGAAATATTCTGCAAACAGGACTGTGATAGAAACCTGCTGCACCTCCACTGGGTCTCATGCAGTGAGGAACCACACATGAGCCTGAAATGAGACATTTAAGACTCTAAGGCACATTTTCTGTGAAGGAGGGTTTACCCTGATGTCTTAGGCAAATTCTGGGAACCATCAGGAAGCTCAGGAAAAGGGAGATGGAACACTCAGTCATAAGTGTATATTAACCAGTACTATTAAAATTAAAAATGTCAACATCCCTGCTTTTGATATTGTTACTAAACTCCAAATGGTAATTTCTAAAACCAAAACCAACCTGCCTTACCCCTACTCCATTTAAAATTAAATGTAATCCTTCAATTTATAGATGAAAGACAATTCCAAAAGAAAGTTAATTTCAGCATCCTTAACTTATCCCAGTTGCACCCAGACTCTCAAGTTCCAATCCCCTCTGCCAGAGGGTCCCACATCAAACACCCGATGGCTCCCCATAAACAGACTGTAATGTACCATAGAACAAAGGGTGCCCAAAATAGCTTCAAAATACCAAAGGGGATTAGCCAGCAATTTTTTTTCTTAAATTAAGCCGTTGTGATCTAAAGCTTGGCAAGTAGCATTAGAACAGAGAATTAGATTAGCTTTATCATAAACGAAAATGACTAAAGTATTTTTTAAATGCTTTCATGAATAACAATAAAATTCTCCAAAGATCTATGTAGAGTACTGGATTTTTTACAGGTATGACTTTAAAAGGAACTTATTTCTTCCAAAATATATAATCACTCTACTTTCTCTTTAAGCTGGTTTTGACAATGTCGTTATACATTATAATTGTAGGCAACTTATTTATAATCAGTTTATGGGAAAGGAGTACAATATATGTGACTTTATTAGGGACTATATCTTATATAAAAGTTTGCAAATTATTTTCTTTTTTACATATCTTCTTTATGTTATTTATGTATGCTAACATAAAATATCAACTAAAATGTCATGTTTTATTTAAAAACTTGACAACTGGAAACAGTCTGTTTATAATTTTATATATGTTCTTATATATAGGAACAGCCTGTCTATAATTTTAAGCAATAAGACAGAGGAGTGAGAGGAGGTAAGGGTACACATTTGTAACATTAACTGTTCTTTTATTAACATATTTACATTTTTCCAAGTGTTTCTTTTAAAAATCCCTCTTTCAGAGAGAAAATGTTAACGCTTCAGATAATACATTACCATTTGTACACATTTATCATTTAAAATAATTCCTCCCTAGAGAAATCGACCAAGAACTGTAATAAATTCCATTAATTCTCATGAATGGACAAAAAGCAGTGACTTTGCATTTCCATCACTTGCTTTTTTCTTTGATATTCATAAACATTAAGGACTAGTACAATACAAGTTTATAAAAAGGGAAAATAGATTACTAAGGAACAAAATAGGGTAGCAAGGACAACATTTTTGAATGGGGAAGAAAAATCTGCAAATGATTCAAATTTTCTTTTAGTCAAACAAACATCAAAGGAAACAAGGGACAGAAGTTAGATGTTTTAAAAAATGAAATAAGATAATAAGTTGATTAAATGCAATTTTCCAGGGCTTACTGCAAGAAGTTGCTAACTTGTAATGATCACAACACCCTACTGGTCATTTTCAGCTTTTGTGCTGAAATAGAACTTCAAAGTGTTAAACATACTTTATTTTGTTGCCAAAAAAAAAAAAAAAGCTGAACAAAGAAAGCAAAAGCCTATGCAATAAGGTTTCATCTGATAAAAGCAAATAATCTAAGCAACAAAAATTTAGAGGAGGAGGTTGGAGGAGGAGAGAAAGTGGAAAAGCAACCTAAAAGAAATGGAAATCCTGAAAAGCTTGTGAAGTGCTGTTTACTTGTGCTCTGCTTCACAATCCCTCTCGCAAGGGGGCTGGACTGCCTGAAACGTCTGCGGACTGTGACCACCCACACTATGGGAAGCACTGTGATTAAAGAGAGTGCTGTACTCCAGTATCTGCCAGCACAGTCTATGCCATGTTGTAATTATTAAATTTGCAGTCTTTTTGTAATCTGTTGCATGTGTCATGGCAAGTTCCCTACACTGTGTAACAAGAAAACCACTGAACATGAATAGCAAGTTATTTTTAACGTGCATAAATGCCTAGAAAACTGAATTCTTTTAATATTACACTTTCAACTTTCACAAAAATGGTTTAACTTACCATACATCTAACACTACAATGAAAACAGATATGCCACTCCAAATTCCCTTCAATCCTCTTAAAGAAGACATATAGCCCAAGTTAAACCCCTTAATAAGTAGCTAAGAGGTAGGTTAAACATATACCAAGAAACAATTCACTCGTTATCTTTCCAGCGATTAAATACACGGGCGAATACCAAGGAATACAGCAGTTGTAAAATTCTGCAGGTCTGTTTACCCCCCAAACTTCTGTTTTCTATAAAAATTTGCTTTCCATTGTAAATTTTTTCCCCAACAGTAATGTGGCTTTAAAGACATACATTTCAAGAAGCATTATCCCAGGTAGTGTGAAAACGTTAGTCAGAACACCCAGAATAAGCATTCAAAAAAGGATGTGAACTAAATGAATGGGAATGCTACCAAATCCTGTCTCAACATCTTCCCCCAACCCTACCCTCCCACCCCACTGGAGAAGCTGTCGCCCCAGCATAGCAGGCCTTCTCTGCAGGAGCCAGGATAATATGAAGTTGGGTTTTTTTTTTTTAAGTCTTTTTAGAAAAGAACAAGTCAGCTCAACCAGAAACAGGCAGGCAGGCCTGGCCCAAAGGCAAGTAAGGAAGACCTCCAAACCTCCACCTAAACCTGTCTACTTCAGAGCCCCTGCCTTGGGAGGGGTGCATGAGTGAGCTCGCACAGACAGCTGGCCATGGCTTTTATCACTAAATAGGAGGGAAACCGAAAGAATAAAAGAAAACAAAATAACCATAAGAATTTTTTACAAGATCCTTTATAGGAGCATAAAATCAAAACAACCAAAAAATCATGACCCATCTCTGTAATGCTCCTGCCAAAATGAGCCTTTCATCTGGAGGACAGATGACAGCCTCGTTTTCCTCTTCCCAATGATCAAAGTCCTTAAAGATTATTTGCATAGGTTAAGCAAGGAATGAGGATCCTTCATTCCCAAACATACCTCAGAAAGCCATAAAATCCCCAAAACCACAAGACCAAGACTGAGAAAACCAACTCTGAACTGTGCTGGCCTCCAGGAGACAACAATTCCCATCTCTCCCCTGGATGTATGCTCCCGTGAATTGCAGATGGCTCCACTACTCAGTGATGGGGCAGAGAGAAGAAGGAAGTCTCTCTCTCACAACCTTCCCACGACCCACTCCAACCTAACTCATTATGTATATACTTTACATGTGGCAAAATGCTACATAGACAAAAAATGACACAAAGCTGTGTGAGCCATGAATTGACCTTACAATCATAAAGCAGTTTATGTTTAGAGGTTTAATTTAACTTAAATTTTACTTCGTTCCAAGGAAGGGGAAAACAAAAAAATAGATATATTTAAAGTTTGTAAAGTTATGTATTTGAGTTAAAGGCCTCAGATTGTTTGAGAGTTCCTTTTTGATGTTTATTTTAAAATGTTACTAATACAGATTAGACTTTGCTTATGAGTATGACACGAATGGCTCTGACTGCAATATTTTGGTCTGGCTCTTAATCTCCATCTTCTAATAAACTTTTTAGGGAGGAGGCAAAGGACAGGAAAGTAGTAAACTCTTTAAATGACTTCTGCTAATCCACAAGCCTTTTAAGAGAAAAGTCACCCATATATATCCTTTACTACTTTACTGCTGTTTTATATGAAGGCCATTTTATTTTCTTTTTATAAATCTAATACAATTTCAAGTTTAAGGAGTTTTCAATAGAGTCAGAGGTCTTGGGCCCATAAAGTTATTTGTCCCTGACCTAGCTAGGAAATGGGGATTAGAGTATGTGTAATACACATTTAAAATATCTCATTTACACACATTATACAGAATACACTAAAATTCATACAAATCTCCTGAATTTTAAAGTGCCTGATTTATGGACACACAGATATAAGCTTAAAGTGGATTATGAGCCTTTAAGGGTCTTCTTGTATTATATACTGACTTCAGTATAAATTGTAACAAAAATAACACTTGCAACATTTGCAAACTGTTTATTCTTCTAAAGTCTTCCCAAAAAACCCCACAACTGTTTGTCTAAATCTGGAGGTGGGTGGTGGCATTATTATTGTTATTATTATTAATTTCATACATAAGAAAGCTGCTCAAGTTGCCCATGTGACTGGTCTATGGACATCAAATTTGTGGTAGGTGTGCATGTGTGCACATAAACATGTCCTGTTCCCCGGAAATTGTAAATATGTTACTTTATATAGCAAAAGGGAATTAAGGTACAGATGGAACTTAAATTGCTAATCAGCTGACATTTAAAATAGGGAGGTTATCCTGGATTATCTACATGGGCTCAGTTTAACCGTAAGGGTCCATAAAGGTAGAAACAGGAGGCAGGAAAGGAAGAACCAGAGAGATGGCAGTCTGAGAAGGACTTGTTGGTTCTGAAGATGGAGGAAGGGGCCACAAGCCAAGGAATGTGGGGTGGCCTCTAGAAGCTGGAAAAGGCAAGGAAATGGATCCTCCCCTAGAGTCTCTAAAAGCAACGCAGCTCTGTTGACACCTGATTTTAGCCCAGTGAGACCCATTTGGACTTCTGACTTCCAGAGCAGCAAGGTAAAAATGTATTGTTTAAGCCACTAAATCTGTGGTAATTTATTAAAGAAGCACTAGGAAACTAATACACATCTCATCAGTAGCAGGGCCAAGATTCAAACAAAGAGCTTCAGACTTCATCTCATTTGCCATGTCCCTTATTTTCCACTGTCCTTTAACAGATAAGGCATAATCCTTTACCTCCAAATGTCACTGCATTTAAATTACTTAAATATGGATAAAAGACCTTAACAGGATCATACCTAACCTATATGAAACTTAGCCAACTAACAACCTCCACCAACACAGCTCAAAACTGGGTGTAATCAAGAGATATCAAGTTCAAATCTCAGGATATTCCTAAGGGAGCCTCTTGTATCCGTATTCAGTGTCATTACATATAATCCCAAACCATTTAGTTCTTATTTATGTTGAAAGCAGATCTAAAGCAGTATATGGGAAACAGAACAGTACAGTTTATAGGCAAGCATACTGACATTACTAATAGTAGCTAATGGGATATTAAAACTTAAAAAAAAATAACCATGGATGAAATGAAATGAAATAAAATAAAATGTCTTATCTATTGTGAGAAGTCCCCATTTCAGTAAATGGCACCTCCATTTAAAACCCTGGGAGTCATCCTTGTTGTAGCCTTTTCTTTTCCATTTAGAGAAGACCCTTTAACACTTCTTGTAAAGTCAGTTTAGTACTGATAAACTGTTAGTTTTTGCCGGTTTGAGAAGCTCTTTCTCTCTCCTTCAATTCTAAATGAAAACCTTGCTGGGTAAAACATCCTAGGTTGTAGGTTTTTTCCTTTCAGCACTTGAAATATATGTCACTCCCTTCTGGCCTGCAAAGTTTCTTCTGAAAAATCAGCTAACAGCTTTATGGGGGTTCCCTTGTATGTGACTCTCCGTTTTTCTCTTGCTGCTTTTAAAATTATCTTTTTATCTTTAATTTTGCCATTTTAATTATGATATGTCTTGTTGTGGGTCTCTTTGGGTTCATCTAGTTTGGGACTCTGCGCTTCCTGTACCTGGATATCTGTCTCTTTCTTCAGGTTCAAGAAGTTTTCAGCCATAATTTCATCAAATATATTTTCTATCCTTTTCTCTCTTCTCCTTCTGGGACCCCTATAATGCAAATGTTAATATATTTGATGTTGTCCCAAAGGTCCCTTTAAATTATCCTCGGGCTTCCCTGGTGGCGCAGTGGTTGAGAGTCCGCCTGCTGATGCAGGGGACATGGGTTTGTGCCCTGGTCCGGGAAGATCCCACATGCCGCGGAGCGGCTGGGCCCATAAGCCATGGCCGTGGGGCCTGCGCGTCCAGAGCCTGTGCTCTGCAATGGGAGAGGCCACAGCAGTGAGAGGCCCGTGTACCGCAAAAACCAAACCAAACCAAACCAAACCAAAACAACAACAAAAAAAACAACTGCAAAGATTGATGTCAAAGAGCATACTGCCTATGATTTTTCTAGGATTTTTATGGTTTCAGATCTTACATTTAAGTCTTTAATCCATTTTGAGTTTATTTTTATACATGCTGTCAGAAAGTAGTCCAGTTTGATTCTTTTGCATGTAGCTGTCCAGTTTTCCCAACAACATTTAGTGAAGAGGCTGACTTTTCCCCATTGGATATTCTTGCCTCTTCTGTCATAGATTAACTGACCATATAAGTGTGGTTTCATTTCTGGGCTCTCTATTCTGTTCTATTGATCTATCTGTTTGTTTTAGTACAAGGACCATAATGTTTTGATTACTGTAGATTTGTAATATAATGTGAAATCAGGGAGCATAATAACTCCAATTTTGTTCTTGCTTCCCAAAATGGTTTTGGCTACTCAGGGTCATTTGTGTTTCCATACATATATTAGGATTATTTTTTTAGGTTCTGTGAAAAATTGAATGAGAATTTTTACAAGGATTGCATTAAGCCTGTAGATTGCCTTGGGTAATTTGACCATTTTAGCAATATTAACTCTTCCAATTTGTGTATACAACATATCTTTTCATCTCTTTGTATTGTCTTCAATTTCTTTCATGAATGTCTTCTGGTTTTCCATGTAGAAGTCTTTTACCTCCTTGGTTAAATGTATTCATATTTATTTTATTCTTCTTAAAACAATTATAAATGGGATAGTTTTTAAAATTTATTTTTCTGATAGTTTGTTACTAGTCCATGGAAACACAACAGATTTCTGTATATTGATTTTGTATCCTGCAACTTTGCTGATTTCACTTATTAGTTCTAATCATTTTTTTGGTGGCATCTTTAGGATTTTCTACATATAGTATCATGTCATCAGCAAGCACTGACCATTTTATTTTTTCCTTTCCTATTTGGATGCCTTCTCTTTTTCTTGTCTGATTGCTGTAGCTAAGACTTCCAATACTATGTTGAATAAAAGTGAAGAGAGTGGGCATCCATGTTTTGTTCCTGATCTCAGAGAAAGTTTTCAGCTTTTCAATGCTGAGTATAATGCTGGCTATGGTTTGTCATATACAGATTTTATTAGTTTGAGATATGTTCCCTCTATAATCACTTTGTTCAGAGTATCATAAATGGATGCTGTATTTCGTCAAAAGCTTTTTCTGCATCTATTGAGCTAACTATATGGTTTTTATTCTTCAATTTGTTAATGTGGTGTATCACATTTGATTCTTTGCAGATACTGAACCATCCTTGCATTCCCAGGATAAACTCCAGTTGATCATGGTGTACGATCCATTTAATGTTGAATTCGGTTTGCTACTTCTCTGTTGAGGATCTTTTCATCTATGTATATCAATGATACTGGTCTGTAATTTCCTTTTATTGTTGTGTTTTTGTCTGATTTTGGATTCACAGTGATGCTGGCCTTATAGAATAAACTCTGAAGCATTCCTTCCTGCAATTTTTTGGAATAGTTTGAGGGGAAAAAAAGGGTATTAATTCTTCTTTAAATGTTTGGTAGAATACACCTGTGAAGCCGTCTGATCCAGGACTTATGTTTTTTGGGGAGTTTTCTGATTACTGAAACAATTTCATTACTGGTGATCAGTCTGTTCATACTTTCTATTTCCTCCTAATTCAATCTTGGGAGATTGTACATTTCTAGGAATTTATCCATTTCTTCTAGAATGCCCATTTTATTGGCATACAATTATTTGTAGTAATCTCTAATGATCCTTTGTATTTATGTGCTGTTAGTTGTAACTTATTTTTCATTTCTGATTTTTTTCATTTGGGCCCTCTCTTTTTTTCTTGATTAGTACCACTAAAGGTTTATCAATTTTATCTTTTCAAAGAAACAGCTCTTAGTTTCATTGATCTTTTCTACTTGTTGTTAGTCTCCATTTCATTTACTTCTACTCTGATATTTATGATTTCTTTCCTTCTACTAACTTTGGTTTTTGTTTCTTCTTCTAGTTCCTTTAGGTATAAGGTTAGGTTGTTTATTTGAGATTTTTCTTGTTCCTGAAGTAGGCTTGTATCACTAAGAACCTCCCGTTTACAACTGCTTTTGCTGTGTCCCATAGGTTTCAGAGTGTCATGTTTTTGTTTTCATATTCGTGTTTCACTGTCTCTAGGTATTTTCTAATTTCCTCTTTGATTTCTTCAATGATCCATTGGTTATTTAGTAGTATATTGTTTAGCTTCCACATCTTTGTTTTTCTTTTTGCAGCTTTTTCTAGTCTCATACCACTGTGGTTGAAAAAGATACTTGATATGATTTCAATCTTAAGTTTACTGAGACTTGTTTTGCGGCCTAGCATGTGATCTATCCTGGAGAATGTTCCATATGCACTTGAGAAAAATGTATATTCTGCTGCTTTTGGATGGAACTTTTTATATGCATACATATATCCATCTGGTCTAATGTGTTGTTTAAGGCCAGTGTTTCCTTTTTTTCTACCTAGATGATCTCTCCATTAATGTTAGTGGGGTATAAAATCCCCTACTATTATCATGTTACTGTCACTTCTCTCTCTTTATGTTTGTTTATATTTGATTTATGTATTTAGGTGCTCCTATGTTGAGCACATATATTTACAATTGTTATATATTCTTGTTGGATCAATCTCTTTATTATCATGTAATGTCCTTATTTGTCTCTTGTTACAGTCTTTGTTTTAAATTCCATTTTGTCTGATAAAAGTATTGCTACTCCAGCTTTCTTTTCCATTTCCATTTGCATAGACTACCTGTTCCATCACCCCTCACTTTCATTCTGTGTATGTCCAGATTTGAAGTGTCTCTTATAGACAGCATATATGGGTCTTGTTTTTGTATCCATTCAGCCACTCTTTGCTTTTTATCGGAGCATTTAATCATTCATGTTTAAGTAATTATTAATAAGTATGTACTTACGGCCATTTTGTTAACTGATTTCAGGTTGATTTTGTATCTCTTTTTTATGCCTTTCTTCTTTTGCTCTTTTCCCTTGTGGTTTGGTGTCTATCTTTAGTGTTATATTTGGATTCCTTTCTTTTTTCTGTGTGTATCTATTAAAGATTTTTTAGTTTGTTGTTACCATGAGGTTTATATATAGCAAACTCCATATGTATGTATGTGTGTGTGTGTGTGTGTATATATATGTATGTATGTATACATATATATAAAATACGTTCCCATATATATATATATATATATATATACGATTATTTTAAGTTGATGATCTCTTAAATTTGAACACATTCTAACAACCCTGCTTTTTACCTTTTCCCCCCATTTAATGTTTTGACATCATATTTTACATCTTTTTGTTCTGTGTATCCCTTAACTACTTATTCTAGATGTCAGTAATTTTATTATTTTGTCTTTTAACCTTCCTGCTAACTTTATAAATGGTTGATCTACTACCTTCACTATATATGAGCCTTTACCAATAGGATTTTTCCTTTCATATGGAATATTTCACCCAATAATCCCAGAATACACATTTTTCTCAAATGCACATGGAATGTTCTCTGGAACAAACCATAACTTAGGGTGCAAAACAAGTCTTAATAAATTTAAAAAGCCTGAAATCACACAAAGTATTTTTTCCAAGCACAGTGGAATGACACTAAAAAACAATGATAAAATAAAATATGGAAAATCCACAAATATGTGGAAATTAAACAACACACTCTTAAACAACCAATAGTTCAGAGAAGAAATCTCAAGGGAAAGTAGGAAATATATAAAGACAAATGAAAATGAAAACAAAATATATGAAAACTTATGGGATGCAGGTAAGAGGAAAGACTGGTAAGAGGAAAATTTACAGTTGTAAATGTTTACATTAAGGAGAAAAACAACCTTAACAACCTAACTTTAAATCTTAAGAAACTAGAACAAAAAAAGAAAACTACATCAGTTACCAGAAAGAGGGAAATAACAAACACTAAAATAGAGAGAAACAAAATAGAGAATACAAAAACTAGACAAAAATCAACAAAACCTGGAGTTAGTTCTTTGTAAAGAACAAAGAATAAAAATTGACAAACTTTAACCTTGACTGAATTCAAAAAAAAGAGAAAATTGAGGAGGAGACATTTTACAGAAATAAAAAGGATTGTAAGAGAGTACTCAGAACAACTGTATACCAACACATTGGATTATCTAGATGAAATGGACAAATTCCTAGAAAAAAATAAACTACCAAGACTGAATCATGAAGAAATAAAAAATCTAAACAGACTTATAACAAGTAGGGAGACTGAGTAATCAAAAAACTCCCAACAGTTTTTGGTCCTCCAAAAGCCCAGGACCAGATGGCTTCAGGGGAGAATTCTACCAAACATTTAAAAGAAAATTAACACCACTCCTTCTCAATCACTTCCAAAAAACTGAAGAAGAGAGAACACTTACTAAATCATTCTGAGGACCAGTATTAACATGATACCAAATCCAGATAAAGACACTATAAAAAAACTATAAAGCAGCATCTCTGGTGAATACTGATACAAAGAACTTCAACAAAACACTAGCCCACCAAACTCAACAACACATTAAAAAGTTTATACACCATGACTAAGTAGGATTTATTCCTGAAATAAATAAATATAAAATAAAGATGACTCATTATACAAAAATCAATCGATAAATGAACCATAATAACAAAATGAAAAAAACACATGACCATGTGAATTGATGTAGAAAAAGTATTTCACAAAATCAAAAGTCAATACCTGTGCAGGATAAAACACTCAATTAGGAGTACAAGGAAACTATGTCATATAATAAAGGCCGTATGTGAAAAGCCCACAACTAACATCACACTCAATGATGAAAAACTGAAAGCTTTCCCTCTAAACATGAGGAACAAAGTAAGGATGTCCTCTCTCACCACTTCTATTCAATACAGTACTGAAAGTTCTAGCCAGGGCAATAAGGTAAGAAAAAGAAATAAAAGATATCCAAACTTGAAAGGAAGAAGCAAAATTATCTCTTTTCATAGATAGCATGGTCTTATATGCAGAAAAATCTAAAGATTCCACCAAAAACAAAAAAATGTTAGAACTAATACATGAATCCTGCAAAGCTGCAGGAGAGAAAGTCAACACACAAACATCAATTATGTTTCTATACATGAATAATGATGACCAAAAAGGAATCTAAAAAAACAGGGCTTCCCTGGTGGCGCAGTGGTTGAGGGTCTGCCTGCCGATGCAGGGGACACGGGTTCGTGCCCCGGTCCAGGAAGATCCCACATGCCGCGAAGCGGCTGGGCCCGTGAGCCATGGCCGCTGAGACTGCACGTCCAGAGCCTGTGCCCCGCAACGGGAGAGGCCACAACAGTGAGAGGCCCGCGTACCGGAAAACAAACAATTTCATTTACAATAGCATCAAAAAGAATGATTTACTTACGAATAAATTTAAGCAAGAAGAAAATTTATAAACCGAAAACTACAATACAATGCTAAAAGAAATTAAAGAAGATACCAATAAAGGCATCCAATATTCACAGTCTAGAAGACTTAATATTACTATCAATACACCCTAAAGCAATCTACAAATTCAATGCAATCCCTATTAAAATTCTAAAGATGCTTTTTGCAGAAATAGAAAATCTATCTTAAAATTCAAATTAGACTTTCAGGGGTGTCCAAATAGCCAAAACAATCTTGAAAACAAAGAACCAAGTTAGGGGTCTCACTGATTTCAAACTTACTACAACTCTGCAATAATCAAAACATGGTGGTAATGGCATAAAGGCGAAAATACAGACCAATGAAACAGAATACAGAACTCAGAAATAAACCCTCATGTATTTGTTTAAATGATTTTCAACAGGTGTGTAAAGTCTCTCTGATGGGGAAAAACAGTCTTTTTGTCAAATGGTGTTAGGAAAACTGTATATCCACACGTAAAATAATAAAATTGGACTTTTACCTTATACCATATACAAAAATTGACTTAGGGTGGATCAACGTTCCAAATATAAAACCCCAAACTATAAAACTCTTAGGACAAAACATAAGGAAAAAGCTTCATAACATTAGATTTGGCAACGATTTCTTGAATAGGACACCAAAAAATCAAAGGCAACCAAAGAAAAAAATAGATAATCTGGACTTCATAAAAATTTAAAACTTCTGTGCATCAACGGATGCTATCAACATAGTGACAAGGCAGATCTTAATATACTGGATCTCAACCTTTTTCATACATAAGAATTTTCTGTATGGCTTGAGGAGATTGGTTCAAGACGGTGGACTAGAAGGACATGCACTCTCTCCCTCTCGAGAGAGCAACAGAATCACAACTAACTGCTGAACAATCATTGACAGGAAGACACTGGAACTCACGAAAACAGATACCCCACATCCAAAGACAAAGGAGAAACCACAATGAGATGGCAGAAGGGGCGCAATCACGATAAAATAAAATCCAATAAGCACGAGCTGGGTGATACACAAACTGGAGAACAATTATACCACAGAAGTCCACCCACTGGTGTGAAGGTTCTGAGCCCCATGTTAGGCTTCCCAACCTAGAGGTTTGGCAACAGGAGTAGGAATTCCCAGAGAATCAGACTCTGAAGGCTAGAGGGATTTGACTGCAGTACTTCGACAGGACTGGGGGAAACAGAGACTCCACACTTGGAGGGCACATACAAAGTAGTGTGTGCATCAGGACCCAGGGGGAAGGAGCAGTGACGCCATAGGAGACTGAACCAGACCTACCTGCTAGTGTTGGAGGGTCTCCTGAAGAGGCTGGGGGTGGCGGTGGCTCACTGTGGGGACAAAGACACTGGCAGCAGAAGTTCTGGGAAGTACTCCTTGGTGTGAGCCCTCCCGGAGTCCACCATTAGCCCCACCAAAGAGCCTGCAGCCTCCAGTGCTGGGTCACCTCAGGCCAAACAACCAGTACGGATGGAACTCAGCCGCATGCATCAGCAGACAATCGGATTAAAGTTTTACCAAGCTCTGCCCACCAGAGCAATACCCAGCTCTATGCAACACAGTCCCTCCCATCAGGAAGCTTTCACAAGCCTCTTAGATAGTCTCATCCACCAGAGAGCAGACAACAGAAGCAAGAACAACTACAATCCTGCACTCTGTGGAATGAAAACCACATTCACAGAAAGACAGACAAAATGAAAAGGCCAAGGACTATGTACCAGATGAAGGAACAAGATAAAACCCCAGAAAAACAACTAAAGTGGAGATAGACAACCTTCCAGAAAAATAATTCAGAATAATGATAGTGAAGATGATCCAGGACCTTGGAAAAAGAATGGAGATAAAGATTGACAAGATGCAAGAAATGTTTAACAAACACCTAGAAGAATTAAAGAAAAACACCTAGAAGAATTAAAGAACAAACAAACAGAGATGAACAATACAATAACTGAAATGAAAAATACATTAGAAAGAATCAATAGCAGAATAACTGAGGCAGAAGAACAGATAAGTGACCTGGAAGACAGAATGGTGGGATTCACTGCCACGAAACAGAATAAAGAAAAAAGAATGAAAAGAAATGAAGACAGCCTAAGACACTTCTGGCACAACATTAAACGCACCAACATTCGCATTATAGGGGTCCCAGAAGGAGAAGAGAGAGAAAAAGACCCGAGAAAATATCTGAAGAGTTTATAGTTGAAAAATTCCCTAACATGGGAAAGGAAATAGCCACCCAAGTCCAGGAAGCACAGGGTCCCAGGCAGGATGAACCCAAGGAGAAACACGCTGAGACACATAGTAAGCAAACTGACAAAAATTAAAGACAAAGAAAGATTACTAAAAGCAACAAGGGAATAAAATACAAGGGAACTCCCTTAAGGTTAATAGCTGATTTCTCCGCAGAGACTCTGCAAGCCAGAAGGGAGTGGTACGATATATTTAAAGTGATGAAAGAGAAGAACCTATAACCAAAATTACTCTACCCAGCACGGATCTCATTCAAATTTGACAGAGAAATCAAAAGCTTTACAGACAAGGAAAAGCTAAGAGAATTCAGCACCAGCAAACCAGCTCTACAACAAATGCAAAAGGAACTTCTCTAAGTGGGAAACACAAGAGAAGGACCTAAAAAAACAAACCCAGAACAATTAAGAAAATGGTAATAGGAACATATATATCGATAATTACCTTAAATGTAAATGGATTAAATGCTCCAACCAAAATATGCAGGCTCACAGAATGGATATAAAAACAAGACCCATATATATGCTGCCTACAAGAGACCCACTTCAGACCTAGGGACACATACAAACTGAAAGTGAGGGGATGGAAAAAGATATTCCATGCAAATGGAAATCAAAAGGAAGCTGGAGTAGCAATACTCATATCAGGTAAAATAGACTTTAAAATAAAGAATGTAACAAGAGACAAGGAAGGACACTACATAATGATCAAGGGATCAATCCAAGAAGAAGATATAACAATTATAAATATACATGCACCCAACATAGGAGCACCTTAATACATAAGGCAACTGCTAACAGCTATAAAAGAGGAAATCGACAGTAACACAATAATAGTGGGGGACTTTAACACCTCACTTACACCAATGGACAGATCATCCAAAATGAGAATAAATAAGGAAACAGAAGCTTTAAATGATACATTAAACAAGATGGACTTAATTGATATTTATAGGACATTCCAGCCAAAAACAAGACAATACACTTTCTTCTCAAGTGCTCATGGAACATTCTCCAGGATAGATCACATCTTGGGTCACAAATCAAGCCTTGGTAAATTTAAGAAAACTGAAATCATATCAACCATCTTTTCTGACCACAAAGCTATGAGATTAGAAATCAATTACAGGGGAAAAAACATAAAAATCACAAACACATGGAGGCTAAACAATACATTACTATATAACCAAGAGATCACTGAAGAAATAAAAGAGGAAACAAAGAAAACCTAGAGACAAATGACAATGAAAACATGATGATCCAAAATCTATGGGATGCAGCGAAAGCAGTTCTAAGAGGGAAGTTTATAGCTATACGAGCCCAACTCGAGAAACAAGAAAAATCTCAAGCAAACAATCTAACCTTACACCTAAAGGAACTAGCGAATGAAGAACAAACAAAATCCAAAGTTAGCAGAAGGAAAGAAATCATAAAGATCAGAGAAGAAATAAATGAAATAGAAACAAAGAAAACAATAGCAAAGATCAATAAAATTAAAAGCTGGTTCTTTGAGAAGATAAACAAAATTGATACACCATTAGCCAGACTCATCAAGAAAAAGAGGGAGAGCACTCAAATCAATAAAATTAGAAATGAAAAAGGAGAAGTTACAACATACACCGCAGAAATACAATGCATCCTAAGAGACTACTACAAGCAACTCTATGCCAATAAAATGGACAACCTGGAAGAAACGGACACATTCTTAGAAGGGTATAACTTCCAAGACTGAACCAGGAAGAAATAGAAAATATGAACAGACCAATCACAAGTAATGAAATTGAAACTGTGATTAAAAATCTTCCAACAAACAAAAGTCCAGGACCAGATGGCTTCACAGGCAAATTCTATCAAACATTTAGAGAAGAGCTAACACCTATCCTTCTCAAACTCCTCCAAAATATAGCAGAAGGAGGAACACTCCCAAACTCATTCTACAAGGCCACCATCACCCTGATACCAAAACCAGACAAAGATAGTACAAAAAAAGAAAATTACAGAGCAATATCACTGATGAATATAGATGCAAAAATCCTCAACAAAATACTAGCAAACAGAATCCAACAACACATTAAAAGGATCATACACAATGATCAAGTGGGATTCATCCCAGGGATGCAAGGATCCTTCAATATACACAAATCAATCAATGTGATATACCATATTAGCAAATTAAAGAATAAAAACCACATGATCATCTCATTAGATTAAAAAAAATCTTTTGACAAAATTCAACACCCATTTATGATAAAAACTCTCTAGAAAGTGGGCATAGAGGGAGCCTTTCTCAACATAATAAAGGCCATATACAACAAACCCACAGCAAACATCATTCTCAATGGTGAAAACCTGAAACCATTTCCTCTAAGATCAGGAAAAAGGCAAGGTTGCCCACTCTCACCACTGGTATTCAACACAGTTTTGGAAGTTTTAGCCATGGCAGTCAGAGAAGAAAAAGAAATAAAAGGAATCCAAATAGGAAAAGAAGAAGTAAATCTGTCACTGTTTGCAGTTGACATGATACTATACATAGATAATCCTAAAGATGCCACCAGAAAACTACTAGAGCTAATCAATGAATTTGGTAAAGTTGCAGGATACAAAATTAATGCACAGAACTCTCTTGTATTCCTATATACTAACAATGAAAGATCAGAAAGAGAAATTGAGGAAACAATCCCATTCACCATTGCAACAAAAAGAATAAACTACCTAGGAAAAGACCTACCTAAGGAGGTAAAAGACCTGTACTCAGAAAACTATAAGACACTGATGAAAGAAATCAAAGATGACACAAACAGATGGAGAGATATACTATGTTCTTGGATTGGAAGAATCAATATTGTGAGAATGACTATACTACCCAAAGCAATCTATAGATTCAATGCAATCTCTATCAAATCACCAATGGCATTTTTTACAGAACTAGAACAAAATATCTTAACATTTGTATGGAGACACAAAAGACCCCGAATAGCCAGAGCAGTCTTGAGGGAAAAAAACGATGTTGGAGGAATCAGACTCCCTGACTTCAGACTATACTACAAAGCTACAGTAATCAAGACAATATGGTACTGGCACAAAACAGAAACATAGATCAATGAAAGAGGATAGGAAGCCCAGAGATAAACCCACGCAACTATGGTGAACTAATCTATGACAAAGGATGCAAGGATATACAAAGGAGAAAAGACAGTCTCTCCAATAAGTGGTGCTGGGAAAACTGTACAGCTACATGTAAAAGAATGAAATGAGAACACTCCCTAACACCATACACAAAAATAAACTCAAAATGGATTAGAGACCTAAATGTAAGACCAGACACTATAAAACTCTTAGAGGAAAACATAGGAAGAACACTCTGACATAAATCACAACAAGATCTTTTCTGATCCACCTCATAGAGTAATGGAAATAAAAACAAAAATAAACAAATGGGACCTAATGAAACTTAAAAGCTTTTGCACAGCAAAGCACACTATAAACAAGATGAAAAGACAACCCTCAGAATGGGAGAAAATATTTACAAACGAATCAACGGACAAAGGATTAATCTCCAAAATATATAAATAGCTCATGCAGCTCAATATTAAAAAAATAAACAACCCAATCAAAAAATGGGTAGAAGACCTAAATAGACATTCCTCCAAAGAAGACATACAGGTGGCCAAGAGGCACAAGAAAAGATGCTCAACATCACTGATTATCAGAGAAATGCAAATCAGAACTACAATGAGGTATCACCTCACACCAGTCAGAATGGGCATCATCAGAAAATCTACAAACAACGAATGCTGGAGAGGGTGTGGAGAAAATGGAACCCTCTTGCACTGTGTGTGGGAAATGTAAATTAATACAGCCACTATGGAGAACAGTATGGAGGTTCCTTAAAAAACTAAAAATAGAATTACCATTGCTTTGGATTACCAGCAATCCCACTACTGGGCATATACCCAGAGAAAACCATAATTCAAAAAGACACATGCACCCCAATGTTCACTGCAGCACTATTTACAATAGCCAGGTCATGGAAGCAACCTAAATGCCCACTGAGAGACCAATGGATAAAGAAGATGCAGTACATATAAACAATGGAATATTACTCAGCCATAAAAAGGAACAAAATTGGGTCATTTATAGAGACATTTATGGACCTAGAGACTGTCACACAGAGTGAAGTAAGTAAGAAAGAGAAAACCAATATATATTAACGCATACATGTGGAATCTAGAAAAATGGTACAGATGAACCGGTTTGCAAGGCAGAAATAGAGACACAGACGTAGAGAACAAGCGTATGGACACCAAGGCGGGGAGGGTGGTAGTGTGATGAATTGGGAGATTGGGATTTACATATATATACTAATATGTATAAAATAGATAACTAATAAGAACCTGCTCTATTAAAAAAAATAAAATAAAATTCAAGAAAAAAATACAGTGAAAAAGGCAACCCACAGAACAGGAGAAAATATCTGCAAGTCATATATATGATAAGGACTTAATATTCAGAATATATAAAGAATTCCTACAACTCAATAACAATAAAACAAGCTGGTTAAAAAGTGGGTAAAGAACTTGAATAGACATTTCCCTAAAGAAGATTTATAAACGGCCAATAAGCAGGTGAAAAGGTTCTCAATGACACTTATCATTAGGAAAATGGAAATCAAAACCACAATGAGAAACCACTTTACACCCATTAAGATGGTTAATATTAAAAAAACAAACAAAAGATAAAAAGTGTTGGGAAGGTTTTGGAGAAAGTGGAAACCTCATGCACTGCTGGTAGGGATATAAAACGCCCCAGCCACTATGGAAAACAATATGGTGACATCTCAAAAAAAAATATTAGATGACCCAGCAATTCCACTTCTGAGTACCTGACCAAAAGAACTGAAAGTAGAGATTCACAGAGACATTGGTACACCCATGTTCTTAGCAGCATTATCCTCAAAAGACAAAAGGTGAAAGCAATCCAAGTATGTTTTGACACATTAGTGGATAAATACATGTGGTATGTACATACAATGGATTATTACTCAGCCTTAAAAAGGAAGGAAATTCTAACATACGACACAACACAGATGAATTGTGAATACATTATGCTGAGTGAAATAAGCCAGTCACAAAAAGACAAATGCTGTATGAAACCACTAATATGAGAAACCTGGAGTAGTCAAATTCATAGAGACAGAAAATAGAATGGTGGTTACCTAGGGCTGTGGGATGTAGAGTTCTTGTTCAGTAGGTACAGGGTTTCAGTTCTTTAAGATGAAAAAAATTCTGAAGATAAATGATGATGGTGGTTGCACAGCAGTGTGAATGTATTTATGCAACTGAACTGTACACTTAAACAGTTAAAATGATAAATTTTATGTCTGTATATTTTATCACCATGTTTAAAAATTAAATAATTCAACATTCATTTATCATAAAACTTTCAATAAATTATAAATAGAAGGGAATTTCCACAACTTTATAAAGAACAATCATGAAAAACACAGTTCTGCTTAATGGTGAAAGGCTGAATGCTTTCCTCTTAAGATCAGGAAACAGGCCAGGTGTCTACTCTCACAGCATGTATTCAACACTGTAGTGAAGTTTTAGCCAGTTCAATTAAGCAAGAAAAAAAACTTAAAGGCATACAGATGGGGAAGTAAATATTAAACATGACTATCTATGTACAAAATCCTAAAGAATCTATGTAGAGCTAGTAAGTATAGCAAGGTCCCAGGATACTAAGTCCATTTTAAAAAGTATATTTCTATCAACTGGCCACCAAAGACTAGAAAATGATATAAATTATAAGCATCCCAAAACATGAAATACTTGGTATAAATTTTACATGAGCAAGAAATGTATACTATAAATTATAAAATACCGATAAGAGGGCTTCCCTGGTGGCGCAGTGGTTGAGAGTCCGCCTGCCAATGCAGGGGACACGGGTTCGTGCCCCGGTCCGGGAGGGTCCCACGTGCCGCGGAGCCGCTGGGCCCGTGAGCCATGGCCGCTGAGCCTGCGCGTCTGGAGCCTGTGCTCCGCGGCGGGAGAGGCCGCGGCAGTGAGAGGTCCGCGTACCGAGAAAAAAAAAAAAAAAAAAAAAAAATACCGATAAGAGACATTAAAGACTTAAATGGACAGCTATACTATGCTTATGAATTGGAACACTCAATACTGAATATTCAGTTGTCCCCAAATTGATCTATAGATTCCAATCAAAATCATTTCACACATTTTTGAAGAAACTGATAATATGGCTAATTGAATAACTGTATATCAATTTAGAAGAAAACAAACCTCTACCCTTACCTCACATCTATGTAAAAAGTTAACTCAAAATAGATCATGTATCTAAATGTGAAGGCTAACACTATAAAACTTTTGGAAGAAAACACAGAAGACCTTTATAAACTTGGTATATGCAAAAATTTCACACACAGAAGTCTGAATCATAAGAGAAAAAACTGACAAACATAAATTTGAGCAAAATTTAAAATTTATGCTCTCTAAAGTATACTATTAAGAAAATGAAAACACAAGCCACAAATGGAGTGAATACTTTCTCTAAGGAAAGACAAAGGAGCACTATCTGTAATACTTAAAAAAGCACTCTTACACTTTAGTAAGAAAGCAATTTTTTTTAAATGAGGAAAATATTTGAATAGACACTTTACAAATGAAAATATAAGTACATAAAAGTTGCTTTAACATTAAATCATCAGGAAAATTCATATTAAAATCACAAAAAGAGACAGCCATGAGAGTGACTAAAACAAAAATAGACTAAAAATACTAAGCGTTGGTGACTATGTGGAGCTACTGGAACTCTCATACATTGTTGCTGAGAATGAAAACCACTTGGCAGTTTCTTATAACATTAAGCATATACTTATTACACAATCCAACAATTCCAATCCTAAGTATTTATCCAACAGAAATAAAAACATATGAGTACACAAAACCTGTACAGGTATGTTCATAGCAACTTATTCATAGTAGTCAAAAATTAGAAACAATCTAAATCAATATCAACAGATAAATGGATAAACAAATTGGTATATCAATACTAGGGAATATACTCCTTAATAATAAAAAGGAATCAACTACTCAGATAAGCTACAAATGGATAAATCTCAACAACATTATGCTAAATGAAAGAAGCCAGACAAGAGAGAGTATACTATATTACTCTGTTTAAATAAATTACAGAAAAGAAAAAGCTAATCTGTGGTGACAGAAAACAGATCAGAGTTGACTAAGACCAGGATTAAGAGAGTGACTGACTATAAAAGGCAACAGAGAACATTCTGTGATGAAAGAAATGTTTTATTCCTTGATTACAATGGTGGTTATAAGGACATATACACATTGAAACTACCCAACTGTACACTTTAAAGGGGTAAATTGTATTCTACACAAAATTTGCCTCAATAAAGTTGATATTTAAAAAATAATATTGCAACCACAATAATACATTAGCATAATTATATGTAATAAAAGTAACAAATTAAAAGGAAAAACCCACCCAGATCCCACTTTCCTAACAAAGCCTTTTTATTTCTGTGTTCCCTCCTGACCTTAGTGAATGCATATGTACTTTGCACAGCTGTTATCATTTTGTATAAACAATTTTGCATTCAACTTTTTTACATATTTACATTACACACATTCTTCACATTCTTTCATAGGCTATATAAAATGACAATATAATATTTTATCAAGTAGATATAATTTGGTTATTTACTAATGCCTAGACATTTTGGTTACTTCTCACTCTTTCTGATCATAAAAATTATTATAATGAACATCATGTATTAAGATCCTTTCTTAATTTGAATATTGCTTGGGATAAACTCCCAGGAACTATGGCTAACTTTTTTTTTTTCTTTTTCATTTTAGAAGTTATAGTAAAGGGCTAGGGCTGCTGTAAAAAAGTACCACAAACCGAGTAGCTTAAAATCACAAAAATTGGGACCTCCCTTGTGGCACAGTGGTTAAAAATCCACCTGCCAATGCAGGGGACACGGGTTCGATCCCTGGTTTGTGAAGATCCCACATGCAGCAGGGCAGCTAGGCCCATACACCACAACTACTAAGCCTGCGCTCTAGAGCCCGCGAGCCACAACTACTGAGCCTGACAGCCACAACTACTGAAGCTTGCGTGCCTAGAGCCCATGCTCTGCAACAAGAAGCCACCGCAATGAGAATCCCGCGCAGAGCAACGAAAAGTAGCCCCTGCTCACCACAACTAGAGAAAGCCCGCGTGCAGCAATGAAGACCCAACACAGCCAAAAAATAAATAAAATTAAAATAAATAAATAAACTGTAAAAAAAATCACTCCTTGGCTTACAGAGTATCACCTCAATCTCTAACTTCATCTTCACCTGACCTTCTCCCTGTGTGCCTGGCTGTGTCCAAATTTTCCCTCTTTATAAGGATACAAGTCATATTGGATTAGGGGCCCACCCTACTCCAAATGACCTTATCTTAACTAATTACATCTGCAATGATCCTACTTGGAAATAAGGTCACATTCTAAGGTACTGGGATTTAGGACTTTTAACACATGAATTTGGGGGGAACACAATTCAACCCAAAACAAAATTTATACTTGTTATTAAAAACTCAAAAGGCAGAAAAATATACAATGAAAAGGTGAAGGCCCTTCTCAGTCTCTGAGAACCAAGTCTTTCTAGAAAAGTAATCACTATTAGCACCTTAATTTTTCTAACATTTGAATAACACCTTGGCCTGCCAAAAACAGCAACTGGAGCTGTTGGTGTACCACAGACTAAATCTAGTATGGCAATTTTTATTCACTATAAATGCTAGAGGGGTAGTCTCTGAACACCAAACATTGAAACGTTTTTTTCCCCTCGCTTGTAAGGTCTCTGCAGGGTCCCTGGGGCATCTCAGAATCATAGAATCACATATTCCAGAGCTAAAAAGACAGGAATAGTATGATTTATGCTTAGCTGGTAGCACTATATTTTTTGAATGGTTTTAGAGTCACACCTAGATCCAAAATGGTCTGCCACATACTAGCTAGTAAATTACTTCTCTAAGTCTTCTCATCTATAAAACAGGGTAATAAATAATACCTGCCTTCATGGAGTTGTGAATATTTACTGAGATAATGCATCTAAGGTACATACTAAGCACTCAATTAACAATAACACTATTAATTAAAAAAATTAAAACGTTTAAAAATTGTGAAAAAAGATAACATAAGATTCACCATCTTAACCATTTTAAGTGTACAGTTCAATAGTGTTAAGTATATTCACATTGCTTTGTAACAGATCTCCAGAACTTTTCTTCTTGCAAAATTGAAACTCTATGCCCTTTAAACAAACCCCCATCTCTCTCTCTCCCCCCACCCCTGTACTTTGTTTCTATGAATTTGACTACTTTAGATACTTTATGTAAGTGGAATCATATAGTATGTTATCCTTTTTTTAAGACAAGGAAATGAGGGTATGTGATTCATAAAAGGTCTTACTAGCAGAGCCAGAACAGATTTGGATTTTTGATTCTTAAAAGAGTGACTCATCTGAGGTCATTTTTTAGTTCCAGTTGAACTATGAGAGCCTTCCGATAGCCAGAATTTTTATAAGTACTGCTACGTCTACCATAGAGTAAAGGACTATTTTAAACCACAAAGCTTTTAAAAGATCTGGAAATCAAGATTTATGGGTTTAAATATGTCTGGTTCTTTTGCCATGCTGCTAATTTATAGAAACTCCAAAGTTGTCAATATTAAACAAAACCAGATCTGATAGGAACAACAGCCAGTAAACTAAGACAAAGTAGACAATCTCTAGGTCAAAAAGAATAAGCCAGTTATAGTTACCAGCTTACAATGCCTGGATGCTGGGAGGGATGTCAGTCCCCTAGAGAAATACACATGTAGTCTGGGAAACAAATGACTTCAAAACAGATGTAGAGATCATGCTGCCACATGTAGTACAGATATCCACACAGCCCCTCACCAGTGGCTATTCAAATGCCTCCCACTACAGACATTACTGTTTAAATTTGCTCTTCACAGGGACTTATCCCTAAACAGCCCAAAGAGCACCAGCCAGACAATTTAGATTGAAACACAGTGAGCCCATATCTTACAAACATATATTTTATCTGTAACCCACAGACCTAAAAATTCCAGTCACTCCACACTAAGGTTGGGGTACAATAAGAGAATTGGGGGGAGGGGTGTGGAATGAGGAGAGAGCTGGGAGTTAGAGAAGGGGATCTGGTTAATGTTCTATTTACTAAGCCAACTCAATTAAAGTTATAGTTTAATGGAAAAGCCAACATGATCATAAAAAAAAATAAAACAAAATAAACAGAAAACATAAAACAGGTCATCCGGAGAACATCACTAAACATCTCAAACATCCTGTTCCTAATTGGCAATAAATGCCTTGACCTGGCCTATTTGAGCAGTGGCAACTTACTAAAAAACAATCTGATACGATTTAGAGTTAAAATGAGCAGAACTCCATCTAAATGAAATCAAAAACAGAAAAACCTAGCCAAAACACAAATGGTATCTCATTTTGCCCCTTTAGAGGAAGCAAATTTTCAATCTGGGAAGTTTAATAGTAAGTTCAGTGTATTTCAACTCCCTCAAAACACGCACATGTAAAGACAAAAAACATTCACAATTAGACTTCATATATGCAATGAACTGCTGATCACATCAAATGAACTTAAAATACTTGGGAATGAGAATCACAGTGATTTTCCAGAGCCTTGAAAAATCCTAAATATCATATTTATACTGCAAAACTATGAAATGTTGAAAAAACTTTATCAGACTAAATAAAAACATGATATTTAGTAAGGCAGATGCCATTTTGTGGATTTACTTAAGTATTTGCTGAATCCAGCCTACTACCAGACTCCACTGCCCAAACACAGTATGACAGACAGCTCTGGCGGTTTCCAAAACCCTAGGGAACACACATTAACAAAATTATAAAGAAGTTTTCCACGCTTTCCCATTCTCAGTGGGCTGTTCCCTGCCAGTTCTACTCAATAACAGACAGGAAGATAAATGGAAGAGGACTCAATTTGTATTATATTCCCTGCACTATGGTCCCAAGCATGTATAGGGACAACAAAAAGCAGTGAGGAAGGCAGGAGAGAAGACAGGGTCTCTACATGACACTGTGCTGGAACATGACACAGAAGAGGAATATGGGACACTTGCTGGGATGACCTGATCTCCACCTCCTCACTCTTATATGTTCTTTCTTGGCTTATTTCAGGGATCCTGCCACCTCTGCCCCTTATATTTCTCAGTGAATGGTACTACCATCCGCCATGATGCCCAAGTCAGAAACCTAGGAGTTCTCTCTTAGAGGGAAACATATTGCTTAGTCCTCCTATTTCCAGAGAAGATAGAATATCCACCCCACTCCCTAGGAGGGAAGCAGAGAAGGAATACTTTTGGTACATGTGATGGATGTTATGATGTCACATCTATATCATCCTCAGCTGTCTCTACCTTGCCCAAGATCACAGCCCCTTCCCAGAGGTGGCCACACCCCCATGACTGATGGACAGAGAGGTATAAAGGCCCAGTCCTCTTTCCCAAAGCAGAAAAGCTCTGAATGGTCTCCCATCTTTGTCCCTGTAGGCACAGCAGAAGCTTCTGTTGAGACTACATTGCAGCTAATCTTTTCCCTCTGCTCAGTCCTGCCTCCTTCCTTTCCCTTCCACAACTGTCACTCCCCCAAACACTCCCTGCACACTAATCTCCATCTCAGATTTCCAGCGAGCCCAAACTATGAGATCATCTCTCAATTCCCTCACTCTCTCCTCTCCAGCAAAAGAACTGGTCAATTTGCAAGAAGAAACTAAAAATGCCCAGCACCACACACTGCTCTCCCTGTGTCTTTCTGACTTACCTTACTTAAGAAAGGATGTGATCTGATCTACTGTTGCAACATGCTTTGCCAGGAAGGCTTATTCCCTGCCAGGCAGGCCTATGGCGGTTCATCTTAGCTGTGACTGGCTGATCTGTCTACCAGATCCAGAGGAGCCCAGGTGAACCATAAGTTACATTCTTGAATCTGTTTTAACAGTTAAGGGACAGATGTTTTGATTTCCAACTGTCTACCTCTGATATCTTATATCTCAACTGGTTCCTATCTCAGGAGAAGACAGAGGTGTTCTTTATTAGTTCCTCCAAAGCTCAACATTATTCTTAACTGCTCTTCTTTCCTTTCCCTAACAACTAATCAGTACCAAGCCCTGTCCTAATATGCTCTCAAGTGTATTTTCAACACTAAAGCTACTATCTTATTTATATTTACTGAGGGAATAAATATATTTATTTAGAAAAAATATATATTTATTTAGGAAATACTCCCTTTTTAGGAGTACTCATATTTTCCTGGCCATGCCCAACCTTCTCTGTGTTCATTCTCTTCTTTCCAAGTGGAAACCGTGTCCACCAATCACCACCACCAGATTTTACCATCTAAAACTGTACTCATTTATTTACTAATTCAGCAATCATCAAATGCTTATGTGCCAGGCACTGTTCTAGGCTTTAGAACAAAGTCTCTGCTCTTATGGAACTTGAAACCAAGTTGGGAGGTAACAGGGAGACCAAAAAAAAAAAAAAAAAAAATCAGTATGTCAGGGCATGATCAGCACTAAGAAGAAAAACAGTTCAAAATAAGAAGAGCAAGTGCTTGAGATAGGATGAGAAGGAAGGCCTCTCAGATAAGATGATATTTGAGCTGTGGCCTGAAAAAGGTGCCAGAAGAACCATGTGGCTCTCTGGGAAAGAGCTGTGGAAACGCTTGCATAAACTGCAGGGACGGGGTTGCTGGGTACACAGGAAGAACAGCAAGGCCAGTATGGCTGGAATGAAGTGAGAAAATGGGAGAGAAGATCAGAGAGGTCACTTGGGGCCAGGTCATGGAGGGACTCGTAACCCAAATACACATTGCATTTCACTCTGAATAATATAGGAAACTATCAAAAGGTTTTGAGCAGAGGCCTTTTTTTTTTTTTTTTTTCGGTATGCGGGCCTCTCACTGTTGTGGCCTCTCCCGTTGCAGAGCGCAGGCTCAGCGTCCATGGCTCACGGGCCCAGCTGCTCCGCGGTATGTGGGATCCTCCCGGACCAGGGCACAAACCCGTGTCCCCTGCATCGGCAGGCAGACTCTCAACCACTGCGCCACCAGGGAAGTCCCAAGCAGAGGCCCTTTTAAAAAGATCATTTGGACTGAGACTATAGGAGAGCAAGGGTGAAAGCAGGAAGACAGACGAGTTATACTGCAGGGGTCCTGATGAGAGGTGATGGTGGCTTGGATGGAGGCAGAAGCATTGAAGCTGGTGAGAAGTAGTCAGATCCTGGATATATTTCATAGATAGTATCAACATATTTGTTGACAGACTGAAATGCAAGAGGAAAAGAACAGCCACAGATGATTCCAGAGTTTTTGAGTTGAGAAACAGGAAAGATGAAGGTTGCTTTTAACTGGATTAGGGAAGCCTGTAGGAGAAACAAGTTTTAGGGAAAAGATAGGAATTCATTTTAGACAGGTTCAGTATAAGATGCTCATGGACATCCAAGTGCAGATATCAGACAGGCAGTTATGAGTCTGGAGCTCAGAGGAGAGGTTTGACCTAAAGATGTAAGCTTAGGACTTAGTGCGTATGCACACACACATCTCCCCGTGCCCTCCCCCAGTACCACAATTTATCCCTCTTTCATGGGTCCTTCCACATTTGATCTGGAAACAAATTCATCTCAAAAATAAAACAAAAAGTCTGATAATCTACAATTTAGGAAAAAGAGAATGAACAAAATTCTGAATTAAAATTTACTTAATTTTAATCCATTCAGTAGTTTTAAATTTTGTGCCTGTTATAAGCTAGAAATACAATGCTAAACAAAACAGACACAACTCAATTATATGGAATTTAACATCTGGTAAGCTGACAAATACTGCTTAAACAGTGCTTCCTTAATTTATTTTAGTGATAAAAAAATTTTTTTTAAGTATTCAATTCAGAAAAAATAGAGACTTTTTCAAGGCCACATGAAGAAAATTCTGCCCTCTGTTGTCCCCAGCAGTCTGGAGGACAGTGAACGAGCTCTCCTTCACTGGTTACTACCAATGTCCCTCTCCAGAAAATGCAGACACAGTGCAATCACACATACTGTATGAACTTTGGGCCACTGGCCAGAGCAGGCCAGATGTCATGTAGTACAGAGTCTAAATGCTTTTCACACAAGGGAGTGGTTTTACCAGGTTAAGTCTGTTTTCATGGGTAAGAAGTCTGGAGAAGCACATATCTTACTTTCTACGTTGCATCTGGCCTATGGATGAATAAAAGACCATCATCTCCAGTGCAAAACTGTTTAACCTTAGTAGGAGAATTTTTTTGTGTAACTTTATACCATTTTAAAAATCTGACTTACTATATTCAATTTTAAGCCTGAACCTTTGAATTCTGCAAACTTTAACAAGTACTGTTTTTAGAACATTAGTTTACCCTTATGCTTTATTTTTCTGAGATGTTCTACACTGCAGTATTTTCAGAAAGTAAAAACCGAGTCCATAAAATATCTAAGTTATGTCAGTTTTCCAAAGGAGGTTGCAAAGAAGCTTTTTAAAAACAATGATTCATCAAATCAAGGTCACACTATATTTGAAAGTTTCAAATGTGGAGAAAGAGAGGTATACTGCTCATGACTGACTTGAAGAAGAATTTTTATGGAGATGCAGATCAGAGAAAGGGACATTTTAAAAAGAAATTTATATTGGCCAGTCCTTTATTATATGGTAAGCTGTAACATGGGATAAAGGTATCACATGTGGGCTAATCTCTCTTTCAGCAAGATCTTGTGACACTTTTTTGGTTTATGCCATTTCAGTTTGCTACTATGTAAATGAGTGTGAGGTGACAATTACATTACAATCTCACTTCAGGACTGTGCAAAAAAGTGAAATGAACTGAGGCTAGGAAGGGCCCTAACCGCAACCCAGAGTTTTTCTGCCTATTACCCAATGCACAGGTAGGCAAATATATGGCTGTTAGCATGACTGACACCATTTTGGGCCCTTACAGTTTCTCCTGTCCTTTCACTGACCCTACCCAGGACTGTACTGTGCAGTGAATCACTTCTCTGTTGTCAAGAGCTTTGTAGTTAACAGATATTGTTTAATAATCATTAGACTAGGTGGATTCTAGTCCCCGAACAATGATGAAAACCTTCCCTAACATATTCCCAGAGCCCACAACACTAGTTATTCATTCATAAACCTTGACTTTGGACTGTATATCCTGTTTCCAAGCACCTACCCCCATACCTTAAGTTAACTATAAAATTAGCCCTATGTGCCCTCAGCAGAGTGGAGTGGATCTGTGAATGCTTCCAGATCACTGTCCACCTCATCCAGATTCCACCTGTGAGTAACTTACCCTATAATAAACTGATCCATTGATGACATGGAGCTGTCTGCCTCGTTTTTCGATCTCAAGATGCATTCTCAGTTCAGTAGGCACTTTCATTCCCTCCATTTTCCAACAGTGAGACTCCTCCTGGGTCCCTTGGTGTACAGTGCTAGATCCCACAACTCCCACAGAGGCACTTTTGTTCACAGACAGTTGTCAAATTATAGATGTTATGGGGAGACTAAACTGAAGGAAGTCTTATGTCACCATGATGCTGCTGTCGGTCTTTTAAGGATACCTTCTTCAAAACATACCTTCCACAATGAGTGGTAGTGGTAAAAACAACTATGAATCAAGTATGAATTAAAGCAACTTTTAAGAAACTAAAAGTATTTCATTAAATTCACTGTTTATTTAGAGTATCCTTTGAATAAATAAGACTTTAACCCAGCTTTGTCCCTGAATTTCACCTTGCCTCTACTGTGTTTTACTAATCACCCCCAGGAAAATGGTATTTTCTCTTTTAAACTACCATTCAAATGTGGACAGAAATTCTTTCCCTAAGTTTTGATATCCCAGCTGCACCAGGCTGGCATTTTCAAATCCAAAACAGCACAAAAACAAATAACAATAGAAATTACCAATAACACAGACATCATCATGTTTCCAAAATATCAGTGTCAGTCCCTTGGCTGACCAATTCCTAGTGCAGTTGGGCTGCACCAAACCTACTGTTTCTTCTGAGTCCCCTGCCTGTCTTACATCTTGCTGCACATACCACCATTATGTCTAATAATACTGGCTTTCTAAAAATGCAGAATGCTCTCTGTAGAATGCCCTGACAATGATATGTTACACTAAAAATAACAAAACATACAATTTGGGATTCACTCAAGAATCACTTTTTTTCCCTCTGAGTGCACAACATAATGATTCCGTATTTCTATACACGGTAAAATGATCACCACAGTAAGTCCAGTTACCATCCATCACCATTTGTAGTTACAATTTTTTTTCTCATGATAAGAACTTTTAAGATCTACTCTCTCAGCAACTTTCAAATATGCAATATAGTATTATTAACTATAGTCACCATACTATACATTACATCCCCATGACTTATTTTATAACTGGAGATTTGACCTTTTAACCATCTTCACCCTTTTACCAATTCCCCACAACCCCTCCCCTCTGGCAACCACAAATCTATTCTCTGTACCCATGAGCTTGGGGTTTTTAGATTCCACACATAAATGAGATCATACAGTATTTGTCTTTCTCTATCTGACTTATTTCCCTTGGCATAATGCCTTCAGGGTCCATCCATGTTTTTTTTCACAAATGGCAAGATTCCATTCTTTTTATTCACGAATAGTATTCCTTTATATATATACAGACCACATTTTCCATTCATCCATCAATGGACATTTTGGATGTTTCCATATCTGGGCTATTATAAATAATGCTGCAATAAATATGAGGATGTATATGTATTTTCAAGTTAGTTTCTTCATTTTCTTCAAATACCCAGAAGGAGAATTGTTGTGTCATATGGTAGTTCTAGTCGTAATTTTTTGAGGAACCTCCGTACTGTTTACCATAGTAGCTGCACAAATTTACATTCCCACTAACAGTGGACAACGGTTCCCTTTTTCCATATCCTCACTGACATTTGTTATTTGTAGACTTTTTGATAATAGCCATTCTGACAGGTGTGAGGTGATATCTCATTATGGTTTTGACTTGAGTTTACCTGATGATTACTGACGTTGAGCATCTTTTCACGTGCCTGTTGGCCATCTGTATGTCTTCTTCAGAATAATGCCTATTCAGGTCCTCTGACCTTTCTTTTCTTCTTTCTTTTCTTTTTTTTTTTTTTTGCTATTGAGTTCTCTGAGTTTTTAAATGCATTTTGGATATTAGCCCCTTATCAGATATACAGTTTGTAATATTTTCTTCCAGTCAGTAAACTGCCTTTCCATTTTGTTGATGATTTCTTTTGCTGTGCAAAAGCTTTTAGTTTGATGTCATCCCACTTGTTTGGTTTTGCTTTTTTTGCCTTTGCTTTTGAGGTCAGATCCAAAAAATCATCGCCAAGACTGATGTCAAGGAACTTACCACATATACTTTCTTCTAGGAGTTTTATGGATTCATATCTTACCTTGAAGTCTTCAATCCATTTTGAGTTAATTTTTCTGGCCTAGTTTTATTCTTTTGCATGTGGCTGTCCAGTTTCCCCACCACCATTTTTAAAAATTTAAGTACCATTGATTTACAATATTGTGTTACACTGGTATACAACAAAGTGATTCATTTATAAATATATATACATATTCTTTTTCGTTTTCTTTTCCATTATAGTTTATTATTGGATATTGAATACAGTTCCCTGTGCTATACGGTAGGAACTTGTTGTTTATTTTATATAGAGTAGTTTGTATCTGCTAATCCCAAACTCCTAATTTATCCCCAACCCCCTTTCTCCTTTGGTAACCATATGTTTATTTGCTATGTCTGTGAGTCTGTTTCTGTTGTAAATAAGTTCATTTGTGTCATATTTTAGATCCCACATATAAGTGATATATGGTATTTGTCTTTGTCTGACTTTACTTAGTATGATAATCTCTAGGTCCATCCATATTGCTGCCAATGGCATTATTTCATTCTCTTTTATGGCTGAATAGTATTCCATTGTATATAATACCACATCTTCTTTATCCATTCATCTGTCAATGGACATTTACGTTACTTCCATGTCTTGGCTATTGTAAATAGTGCTGCTATGAACACTAGGGTGCATGTATCTTTTCAAATTATAGTTTTTTCTGGCCTAATACCATTTATTAAAGGAACTTTCCATTCCCTACTGTATATTCTTGGCTCCTTTGTCCTAAATTAATTGACCATATATGTGGTTCTATTTCTGGGCTCTTTATTCTGTTCCATTGATCTATGTGTCTGTTTTTATATCACTATCATACTGTTTGAATTACTATAGCTTTGTAATATAGTTTGAATAAAGGAGTGTGATGCCTCCAGCTTTGTTCTTTCTCAAGATTTATTTGGCTATCTGGGGCCTTTTGTGGTTCCATATTAATTTTAGGATTGTCTGTTCTATTTCTGTAAAAGATGCCATTGGAAATTTGATATGAATCACACTGAATCTGTAATTTGCTTTGGGTAGTATGGTCATTTTAACAATATGAATTCTTCCAATCCATAAGCACAGTATATCTTTCCATTTATTTGTACCTCCTTCAATTTCTTTCATTGGTGTCTTATCATTTTCAGTACACCTCTTTCACCTCCTTGGTTAAATTCATTCCTAGGTATTTTATTCTTTTTGATGCAACTGTAAATGGGATTATTTCCTTAATTTCTTTCTGATAGTCCATTATTAGTGTATAGAGACAATAATATATTATACTGCATACTGGCTTTGTATTCTGCAACTTTACCGAATTTGTTTATTACAACAGTTTTTGGTAGAGTCTTTAGAGTTTTCTCTATGTAGTATCACGTCATCTGCAAATAGTGACGGCTTTATTTCTCCCTTTCCAATCTGGATCCCTTTTATTTCTCTTTCTTGCCTAATTCCTCTGTCTAGGACTTCCAATATTATGTTGAATAAAAGTGGCGAGAGTGGATATCCTTGTCTTGTTCCTTATCTTAGAGAAAAAGCTTTCAGTTTTTCACCACTGAGTATGATGTTAGCTGTGGGCTTGTCATTATACGGCCTTTATTATGTTGAGGCACATTCCCTCTATACCCACTATGTTGAGAGTTTTTATCATAAATGGATGTCAAATTTGACAAATGCTTTTCCTGCATCCGTTGAAATGATCATATGATTTCTACCTTCATTTTGTTAATGGGGTGTATCATACTGACTGATGTGCAGATATTGAACAATCCTGGAATAAATACCACTTCATCATGGTATATAATCCTTTTAATGTATTCTTGAATTCAGTTTGTTAATATTATGTTGAGGATATTTGTATCTATATTCATCAGGGATACTGACCTGTAATTTTCTTTTCTTTGGTGTCCTTATCTGGTTTTGATATCAGGGTAATGCTGGTCTCACAAAATGAGTTGGAAGGCATTACCTCTTCTATTTTTTGGTAATTGATTGGTATAAATTCTTCTTTAAATGTTTAGTAGAATTCACCAGTGAAGCCATCTGGTTCTAGACCTTTGCTTGTTGGGAGGATTTTGATTACTGATTCAATCTTCTTACTAGTAATTGGTCTACTCAGATTTTCCATTTCTTCATGATAAAGTGTTGATAGGTGGTATGTTTCTAGGAATGTATCCATTTCTTCTAGGTTGCCCATTTTATTGGTGTATAATTGTTCATAGTGGTCTCTTACCCTTTGCATTTTTTGTGGTTATCAGTTGTAACATCTCCTCTTTCATTTCTCATTTTATTTATTTGAGCTCTGCTCTTTTTTCTTGGTGAGTCTAGCTAAAGGTTTATTTATCTTTTCAGAGAAGCAGCTCTTAGTTTCATTGATCTTTTCTATTGCCTTTTGAGTCTCTATTTCATTTATTTTCTCTCTGATCTTTGTTATTTCCTTCCTTCTACTAACTTTGCGCTTTGTTTTATTCTATTTCCTGTTACTTGAGGTGTAAGTTAGATTGTTTATTTCAGATTTTTCTTGATTCTTGAGCTAGGCAAGAATCACTATGAACTTCCCTCTTGGAACTGTTTTTGCTGTATCCCATACATTTTGGTATGTTGTATTTCCATTTTCATTTTTCTCAAAGTATTTTTTTGATTTCCCTTTTGATTTCTTTGTCAGTCCTTTGGTTGTTCAGTAGCAGGTTGTTTAATCTCCAGATTTTTGTCATTTTTCCAGTTTTATTCTTGTAATTGATTTCTAGTTTCACACCATTGTGGTAAAAAAAAAAAACTTTATAATTTCCATCTTCCTAAATTTGTTAAGACTTGGTTTTTGGCCTAACATATAATCTATCCTCGAGAAAGTTGTAGGTACAACTGAGGAGCAGATCTTCTGTTTTTGGATGGAATTTTCTATATTCATCTATTAAGTCTATCTGATCTAAAGTGTCATTTAAGGTTGATGTTTCCATATTGATTTTCTGTCTAGATGATCTATCCATTGATGTGAGTGGGGTATTAAAGTTCTCTACTATTATTGGATTGCTGTCTATTTCTCTCTTTAGGTCTGTTAATATTTGCTTTATATATTTAGGTGCTCCTATGTTGGCTACATAAATATTTACAAATGTAATATCCTCTTGTTGGATTGATCCCTTTACTGTTATTTAATGCCCTTGTCTTCTTTTATTATAGTGTTTATTTTAAAGTCTATTTTATCTGATATAAGTATAGCTACCCCAGGTTTCTTTTATCTAAAGTGAGTCTCTAATGGGCAGCATATAGATTATTATTACTATTTTTGGTTGTGTTGGGTCTTCATTGCTGCACACAGGCTTTCTCTACTTGTGGCCAGTGGTGGCTACTCTTTGTTGGGGTGTGCAGGCTTCTCATCGTGGTGGCTTCTCTTGTTACAGAGCACAGGCTCTAGGCACATGGGCTTCAGTAGTTGCAGCTTGTGGGCTCTAGAGCACAGCCTCAGTAGTTGTGGTGCATGGGCTTAGTTGCTCTGTGGCATGTGGGACCTTCCCAGACCAGGGATCAAACCTGTGTCCCCTGCATTGGCAGGCAGATTCTTAACCATTGTGCTACCAGGGAAGTCCTGGTCTTATTTTTTTTAATCCATTCAGCTACTTTGTCTTTTTAGGGAAAGTTTAGTCCATTTAAAGAAATTATTGATAGGTATGTACTTATTGCCATTTTATTAACTGTTTTCTGAGTGTTTGGTAGTTCCTCTCTTCCTTTCTTCTTCTCTTGCTCTCTTCCTTTGTGGTTTGATGACTTTCTTTAGTGGTATGCTTAGATTCCTTTCTCATTAGTTTTTGTGTATATACTATTGGTTTCTGCTTTGGGGTTACCATGAGACTTACATATAACACTTACATTTATAACAGTATATTTTAAGTTGAAAACAACTTAAGTTTGAATGCACTAAAGCTCTACATTTTTACTCTCCCCCTAACACATTTTATATATTTATGTCATTTTACATCTTTTTATCTTGTGTATCACTTTAAAGATAAAGATTCTCCTTTTATCTTTAACTTTAGACATTTTAATCATAATGTGTCTTGGTGTGGATCTCTTTAGGTTCATCTTATTTGGAATTCTCTGGGTTTCCTGAATCTGGATGTCTTTCCTTTCCCAGGTTAGGGAAGTTTGCAGCCATACTTCTTCAAATAAGTTTTCTCTCCCTTTCTCTCCCTCTTCTCCTTCTGGGACCTCTATAATGTGAATGTATTCTGCCTGATGTTGTCCCATAATTCCTTAACCTATCTTCACTTTTTAAAATCCTTTTTTGTTTTGCTGCTCTGCTTGGGTGAGTTCCACTGCCCTGATTTCAAGATCACTGATCCTTCCATCTGCTTCATCTAGTCTCCTGTTGAACCCCTCTACTGTATTTTTCAGTTCAGATTATTGTATTCTTTGGCTCTGTAATTTTAGTTTGGTACTTTCTTTAATTTTCTACCTTTTTGTTGAAGTTCTCACTGTGTTCATCCATGCTTCCCCCAAGTTTGTTAATCAACTTTATGACCATTATTTTGAACTCTCTATCAGGAGTTACTGATAATTACTTATCTATGTTTCACTAAGGTTTTTCTTTTTTTTTCCCCTGAGGTTTTATTTGGTTCTTTCATTTAGAACGTATTCCTCTGTTTTCCTCATTTTGCATGACTCTCTATGTTTCTATGTATTAGATGAAACAGCTACCCTCCCAGTGAAGGAGTTGCCTTACTAGGAGGTTCACCTTCATTCAACCTTGCCCTAGCAATGGTTGTGTCTTGGACCTTTGTGATTGTTCAAGCAGCCTATTTTATTTTTAACAGCTTCTAGAGCTTAAGCATGTGCCAAGACCCGTCAGTGTCCCAACAGGAGGGATCTCAGTCAGCACCTAGTTTAAAGCTAGAGGCCAGACCTACAAGCAACAGCTTTTAAAGTATGCAAATATATACAGTTGTATGGGACCACAATCGTAAACTCTGGTGGTCTCTAGACTAGGCAATCTGGAAATGTCCAATTGTTAAAGTCTGTGAGACTCAGGAACACAAGCTCCAATGGCCACCAGAGCCAGGCAATCAACGAGTGTCTCCCATGTGGCAGCTGAAAAAACTGGGGAACCAGGGGGCAGGAAGATAGAGCCCACCTTCTGAGGTCCCTAGAAAGGTTAACAGTCATCAATGAGATGTATGTTTAATTAGAAGCCTGCTTGTCAGGCTGCAGCTATGATGATGAGCTTATAGGCCTCTTTCACAGGAAGACTGATCTCCTGGGTCTGTTGCCTCTTCCTGGTGGAGGACGGTAGCTGTTTAAGAAGTCTTTCTCTGTTGGTTACAGTCCTGTGGGATCTGTGAGTATAAGCCATGATGACCTCCAGAGCCAAATGATATACAGGTGTCCCCTGGCAACAGCTACAAAAAAAATTAGGGCACCAGACTAGGGAATTAGCTCCTTTCTGGGAGATAGCAAGGCAGAGGGGGAGCTCAATGACTCATCCACCAGCCTCTGTTTCCTGAGTATTCCACAAGCCTCGAGGAGTAAGCCAGACTAGAAGCCTGCCCCTCAAGCCAAAGCTTCTGGGCATGCAAATAGGCTTCTTTACCAGAAAGATGGGAGTTGTGTTTCAGTCTGCTATCTATGCAGTGCCCTTGGGGTGGCAGACTACCAAGAACTGTCTCTCCAATTGTTACAGTCCCATCAGACCCAGGATGGACCCCCACTATCCTTCAGAGCCAGGCACTCAAGGGGTGTCCCTCAGCTATGGTTGCAAAAACTGGGGCACCAGGTATATAAAAACCTGGGCACAAGACCTGTGTAAAAGCTCCCCTCCAGGAGATACTGGCGCTGTGGATCATGGCAGAGGGAGAGCACAAAAGATGGCCTGCACTGAGGAAAAGAGAAAAAAGGAAAAAACTAAGCAAAACTGAAAAACCACTGTTTATTAGATTCCAACAGGAGAAAACTTAGGGGAAAAGCAAAAAAAAGAAAAAGAAATTATACCTCTATATTTATTTTTCTTTGCCTGAATATTGAGATCAGACCATCATATTCATTTAGAGGCAAAGCCTTTGTTAAGCTTAGGGACAGCAAAGTTTAACACACGATGTTATAATATAATATATAATTATTATAATATAATATAACCAAAAATAAGAATATATATCTACCAGACAAAATGTTTAAAATTATAACTTTTCCCCAAAACCTAGGCCATTCAGTTCTATACCTTTGCACCAACATGATAAATGGTCTTAGGGACTTGAGCTTCAAAGTCACATAGATCTGGGTTTGAATTGCAGCCCCATCACTTACTCACTCTGTACTTTTGAACAAGCTATTTAATCTCTCTGTGTCTTCATTTCCTCATCTATTAAAATAGGGCCAATAATACCTCCCTGACAGAGCTGTTGTGAGGCTTACATGAGATCATCTATGAGAAGTACCCAGTAAAAGGCCTTTCCCATAGGAGATGCTCACTCCTTCACCTCACTGGACACTGTTTATGTGCAGCACTGACAGACACATAAAAGATATACTAAAAATCCCAGAAAGTATTTATGAAAAAAAAGTATCATAAAAACTGAAGAAGAATTAATGAGATAGATACAAAAGTAAAATATTTAGTATTTAATAGGACACACATCCACCAAAGGGCATAAAGGGCAAAGAAAAATCAAGAGGTCGGTGTATAAAACAGGTAAAGAGAAGGAGGAAAAATGTTCTGATGGAGAAAACACGTGACAAGGTAAAGAGTGTCTTCAGTGGATGGAAGTGCATAAGTTGACAATAAGAAGGAGGAGCAAACACAAGGACAGATGTTCAGGTCCCAGGTACTGCACACCAAAATATATTGAAGAAAACAAAAACTACATAAATGATAAGTTCTACTACCATTAAAAGGAGTGAAATAGAGCCAGGGTAATGGAAGACCCTCGCAATAGTCCCCCAGAGACCTCTCAGTGCATTGGACCTGGGTCTACTCCTCGGCAGGGCAGGAAATGTGAGAAGCAGCACACTCAACACAGGGAGGCTTCTCACACACTGACCCATGCTGGCAAAACTTATAGGAAATGATATATAGTTCAGACCAACAATTTACTGATTATAACAAGAAATATATTTTTCTATTTGAAGAGAATACTTAATGGTTTACTCTTCAGGATATGAGGAATACCAATTTTAAAAACTAGTAAAAACTAAGATTGGTAAAAATCAAAGTATCATTGGTCATTCAACAACAATCATATATCCAGCAAATATTTATTGAGCACTGACAGTATATGGCAGACACAAAGCTACATAAGCTTCAGCTACAAGGATTACTATGACACTGCCCTGCCCTTGACCATAGTAAAAGATACCTATAATACAATTACTTTCAGTATGAAAGACTAAGAAATATAGATACCATGCAAACAGAGCAATCCTACTTCAGGAGAACTAGGGAAAGGAAAAGAACAAATAAGCTGGATATTTTAAATTATCTTTCAAATATGAGCTTTCTAGACAAATAAGGGTTGAAAACCATTCCAAGAAGAGGAAAAGGAATATGCAAAGTACAAATCTGTGAAAATGTTTGCCACACATGGAAGCAATGTGGTAAGATCCTAGGATGCAGTAAGATCCTGAGATGGCCTTCCTGGTGTGTGGGTGCAGACAATGGGAAATGGCGGGATATGAGGATTGAGAAAAGGTTGAGAAAAGCTGCATATACCAAGGTAGCATGTGGATTTTATCAATTAGACTAGTAGTCACTAAACTTGGGGATGTGCAAGCCAACTTGTGTACAAGATAATCCACTGAGTTGTGGAAAAAAGTTAGAATTTTTACATAAAAGAAAAAATTAAGCTTTAGTAAGATTTCATAAATGGATCAACACTGCAGCCTCATTCAATCTTAACATAAGGTGGTCATGTGTCACAAACTGTCCAAGTGGTATCTTGAAAAAAGAGTAGGGGTTCTACCACACGCAGGGAACCCTCAGCCTTTCACTCACTTTCAGGATATACATTACAGTTTCTACAGGACGAGCAAGGAAGATGTACTGAGTATACTATTTAACTAAAGTAACCATCAAATGGACACATTGCTTAAAAAGATTCTTGCAAAGAAGTCAGAGATTAAAGATAATACTATCAAGCCAACAAAAGTTGGAAACTAGGAAATGATAGAGCTGACACTTCTATTCCCACTGTGAGCTATTCATCAGCCTCATTAAGAGAATAAGCTAATAAGAGGTCAGAAAAAATTTTCAAAATTATCAGGAAGACCATTTGAAATAATGAATTTATAGACCTGAATAAGAATTCACTCACTCTTTCAAAATTTTACTGTGCAGGTATTGTTCAATTTGCTAACAGTTAAAAAGCTGATAACAAGCAATTTTGCCCTAAGGGTACAGTGCTCACTGAGAGTCTCACCAATTGACTGATTATGTCAGTCAAAATCCCAACAAGTTATTTTGTTTTGGGGTGAAACCTGACAAACAGATTCTAAAATCTATATAATGGTAATGCAAAGTTCAATCATCAGTCAAGATGATTTGATGATTTTTTTGATAAAAAAAAAAAACACCAAGCTGCAAGGACTGCCTCCTGGATAGTAAGACACTTAGAAGGCCACATTAATGAAGACAATGTGGCATTGGCATAAAGATAGTGTTTTAGTAGGGAATCTCCGGAGAAAAAGAACTAACAAGAGATTATATAGATACATATAGAGAGACCTATTATAAGGAATTGGCTCACTTAATTATGGAGGCAAGCTGGAGACCCAGGAAAGCTGATAGTTTAGTTCTAGTCCAAATTTGAGGGCCTCAAACAAGGAAAGCCAATGGTTTCTGAAGGCTGGCCGACTCAATACCTAGGAAGATCCAATGTTTTAGTTTGAATCTGAAGGCAGGGAAAAAACTCAGGTCCCAGTGCAAGCCCTGTCAAGCAGAAGGAATTCTCTTACTCATGGAAGTGTTCAGCCTTTTTGTTCTACTCAGCCCTTCAACTAACTGGATGAGGCCCACGCACATGAGGGAGGGTAACTGCTTTATTCAGTCTGTTGATTTATATGTTAATCTCATCTAAAAATACTCCCGCAGAAACATCCAGAATAATGTTTGACCAAATATCTGGGCACCCTATGGCCCATTCAAGTTGACACATAAAATTAAGCATCACATATAGACAATGAGAACATTGGAGACATTTAGGATCAAACCTGCACATAAAAAGACATTTGATTAACGGTATTTCCCTGGCGGTCCAGTGGGTAAGACCCCACGCTCCCAATGTAGGGGGCCCGGGTTTGATCCCTGGTCAGGTAACTAGATCTCACATGCATGTCACAACTAAGAAGTCCCCATGCCGCAACTAAGACCAGGTGCTGCATAAATAAATAAATACTTAAAATTTTTTTTAAAAAAAGACATTTGATTTATTATGAAGGTAGCACCATAGCTCAGTGAGGTAAAAAGACTTTTCAATGATGGTGTTGGGACAATGGGGTATCCATGTGGAAGCAAAGTGAAAATGAACTCCTACCTTAGACCACATAATGAAACAGTTTCAGGTAGATCACAGACCTAAATGGGAAAGGCAAACCAATATACTTTTAGAAGATAATGTGAAAGGTCTTCATGACCCTGAAGTGGGGATACATTTTCTTAAATAAGATACAAAGTTATTAACCAAAAAGGAGAAGACTGATAAATCTGACAACAATAAAATTTTAAATGTCTTTCTTAAAAGAAGGTAAGACAGGTACTTCAGAGGCCAGCCCAAGCCCATGTTGTTACCTGTGCTTCTGACTGACTGGCTACATTGTGACTGGAGGTCCCAATGACCCCCTCCAACTCAGGATGCTAATCCCAAACCCAGATTATTACCTGTACTTCTGACCGACTGGCTAAATCAGAGGTTCCCAGAACCCCCTCACTGGGTTCAACTAATTTGTTAGAGTGGCTCACAGAATTCAAGAAATGCACTTATATACTAGATTACTGATTTCTTATAAAAGGATATTAAAGGATACAAGTCAACAGTCAGATGAAGAGATGCATAAGGCAAGGTCCCAAACAGAGAAGCTTCTGTCCTTATACAGCTTGGGGCCTGTCAAGGTGGTATGCAGAAACATTCTGCTTCCCCCATGTGGAAGCTCTCTGAAAAGGGGCCAAAAAGTGGTCCTTTGGGTTTTTATGGAGGCTTCATTATATAGTCATGATTGACTAAATCACTGGCTAATGACAACTGGTTCAACCTCAAGCCCCTCTCCCCTCGCAGGAAACCAGATGGTGGGACTGAAAGTTCCAACCCTCTACTCACAAGGTTGGTTCTCCTGCCAAGCAGCCCTCATCCTCAGATGCCCTCCAAAAGTCACCTTATTAACATAACACAAGACACCTTTTATCACTCTCAACACTTAGGTGATTCCAAGAGTTTTGGCAGCTGTGAGCCAGGAACTGCAGACGAAGACCAAATATAAATAAAAAATATATTTTGGTCATCTGAATGATCAGACATATATTTCTTATAAATTACAATATCTCGAATACATACTGCATTATTCCATTTTTACCAAGATAAAATAATAGGCCAAACTGCATAATTAAGTGGTAAAACCATAAAGCAAGGTAAATAAAAGTCAGGCTAGTAGTAACTGCTAGCAAGGCACATAAGGGCATATAAACAGGAAGGGGCACTTGGGAGCTTCTAGGAGGGAGACAATGTTCCATTCTATTTCCTGACCTGGGTGGTAGTTGAAAGGGTATTTATTTGCAACAATTCATTAAGCTTGGCATTTATGCTTCATGCACGTTTCTGCATGTTGGTTAGATTTTGTACTTTAAAAGGGTTTTTTTTTTTTTTAATTCTAAAGAATGAAGTAGAGGGCTGAAGCAATACAGGAACATCTGGATATTGCTTACTACTGCATTTAAAGGGAATAAGAATTGAATAAAACCCTTTTGACTGATCTCCACTCCTGGTATTCTGCCATTTTCTTCTCATCAGAATAAAATACAATACTGGTATGGTCTTGCCCAAAGAACATAAGTAGTTCCTAAATTTGGCAGACCCAGAGACCTTCCCTTTGGATTATAAACTCTGAGAACAGACTGTCTTTAGATCCACTACTGTAACCTCAACTTCTTTAATAGTGCCAGGCAAACAGTAGGTTCTCAAAAAGCATCTGTTCAATGGATTCACTGGTAAAACTAATTTTTCAAGAACCAAATATTCCAAAAAGATGTGAAAGAGTCCTGTGACTTCAACCAGTCTCTAAGAGCTGTAAGAAGAGCCATAGAGACGGTGTTATTTGACAGTACATTTGAGGTTACTAGTAAGACTCCAAAAAAATTAATGTATTTCCAACGTAACATATTAACAAAGGCTAACATATGGCAAGCATCAAACAATTTCTAGGACAGGTGCGGAATTTGCCTCTGCACCATCTTCCATTGGATGCTGTTTGTGCCGTCACTGGAGGGCTGGCAAGATGACTGAGTTGAAGGATGTGAGCTCACCCCTTCCTACAAAAACACCAAAATCACAACTAACTGCTGAAAAAACACTAACAAAAAAAACCACTGAAACCTGACAATAAAGATACCCTACATCCAAAGACAAAAAAGAAGCCACAACAAGATGGTAGGAGGGGCACAATCACAATAAAATCAAATCCCATATCCACCTGGTGGGCAACCCACAAACTGGAAAATAATTACACCACAGAAGTTCTCCCACAGGAATGAATGTCCTGAACCCCACGTCAGGCTTCCAAGCCTGGGGGTCTGGCAACAGGAGGAGGAACCCCCAGAGAATCGGTTTTGAAGGCCAGTGGGGTTTGACTGCAGGATTCCACAGGACTGGGGGAAAAAGAAACTCCACTCTTGGGGGGCTCACACAAGGTCCCATGCTCACCAGGACCCAGGGAAAAAAGTAGTGACCTCGTAAGAGACTGGGCCAAACCTGCCTGCTAGTATTGGATGGTCTCCTGCAGAGGCAAGGGACGGATGTGGCTCACTGAGGGGGAAAAAAACATTGGCAGCAGAGTTCTGGTGAGTACTCATTCGTGTGAGCCTTCCTGGAGGTCACCATTTCCTCCCCAAGGCCTAGCCCTACCCAACAGCCTGTAGGCTCCAGTGCTGGGCACCTCAGGCCAAACAACAAACAGGGTGGGAACACAGCCCCACCCATCAGCAGTTAGGCTGCTTGAAGTCTTCCCGAGCATGGCCCTGCTCACCAGAGGGACAAGACCCAGATCTACCCACCAGTGGGCAGTAATCAGACCCTCCCATCAAGAATCCGGCACAAGCCTCTTAGATAGCCTCATCCACCAGACGGCAGACAGCAGAAGCAAGAAGAACTACAATTCTGCAGCCTGTGGAACAGAAACCACAATCACAGAAAGTTAGACAAAATAAGACGGCAGAGGAACATGTCCTACATGAAGGAACAAGATAAAACCCCAGAAAAACAACTAAGTGAAGTGGAGATAGGCTATCTACCAGAAGAAGAATTCAGAGTAATGATAGTGAAGATGATATAAGATCTCGGAAAAACAAAGGAGGCAGAGTTTGAGAAGATGCAAGAAATGTTTAACAGAGACCTAGAAGAACTAAGGCACAAAGAAACAGAGATGAACAACACAATAACTGAAATGAAAAATACACTAGAAAGAATCAATAGCAGAGTAACTGAGGCAGAAGAACGGATAAGTGAGCTGGAAGACAGAATGGTGGAAATCACTACCGCAGAACAGTATAACAAGAATGAAAAGAAATGAAGACAGTCTAAGAGACCTCTGGGACAACATTAAATGAACCAACATTTGCATTACAGGGTTCCCAGAAGGAGAAGAGGGAGAGAAAGGGCCTGAGAAAATATTTGAAGAGATAATAACAGAAAACTTCCCTAACATGGGAAAGGAAACAGTCACCCAAGTCCAGGAAGTGCAGAGAGCCTCAGGCAGGATAAACCCAAGGAGGAACATGCCAAGACACACAGTAATCAAACTGACAAAAGTTAAAACAAAGAAAAAATATTAAAAGCAACAAATAACATACAAGGGAACTCCCATAAGATTATCAGTTGATTTCTCAGCAGAAACTCTGCAGGCCAGAAGGGAGTGGCACAATATATTTAAAGTGATGAAAGGGAAGAAACTGCAACCAAGAATACTCTATCCAGCAAGGCTCTCATTCAGATTCAACAGACAAATCAAAACCTTTACAGACAAACAAAAGCTAAGAGAATTCAGCACCACCAGACCAGCTTTGCAACAAATGCTAAAAAAAACTTCTCTAAGCAGAAAAGAAAAGGCCACTACTAGAAAGAAGGAAATTATGAATGGAAAAGCTCACTGGTAAAGGCAAGCATAAAGTAAAGGTAGGAAATCATCTGCACAGAAATATGATATCAAACCACCAATTGTCAGAAGAAGAGAGCACAAATGTTGGATATTGGAAATGCATTTGAAATTAAAAGACCAGCAACTTAAAACAATCTTGTTTATATATAGACTGCTATATCAAAACCTCATGGTAAAAGCAAACTGAAAATCTACAATAGATATGCATTTCTTTAAATGTAAATGGATCAAATGCTCCAACCAACAGACACATACTGGCTGAATGGATACAAAAACAAGATCAATATATATATGCTGTCTACTAGAGACCCACTTCAGATCTAGGGACACATACAAACTGAAAGTGAGGGAATGGAAAAAGGTATTCCAGGCAAATGAAAATCAAAAGAAAGCTGGAATAGCAATACAGACAAAATAGACTTTAAAATAAAAACTGTTACAAGAAACAAAGAAGGACACTACATAATGATCACAGGATCAATCCAAGAAGAAGATATAACAATTGTAAATATATATACACCCCAACATAGCAACATCCCAATATATAAGGGTACAGCCATAAAAGGAGGAATCTACAGTAACACAATAATAGTGGGAGGCTTTATTTATTTATTTATTTTTAATGGAGTAGATAGAGTTGCTTTACACTGCTGTGTCAGTTTCTGCTGTACAACAAAGTGAATCAGCCATACGTACACATATATCCCCTCTTTTTTGGATTTCCTTCTCATTAAGGTCACCACTGAGCACCGAGTGGAATTCCCTGTGCTATACAGTGAGATCTCATTAGTTTTCTATTTTATACACAGTAGTGTATGTATGTCAATCCCAATCTCCCAATTCATCCCACCCCCTCTTTTCCCCCTTTGTATCCATAAGTTTGTTCTCTACGTCTGTGTCTCTATTTCTGCTTTGCAAATAAGATCATCTATACCATTTTTCTAGATTCCAGTAGTGGGGAACTTTAACACCCCACTTTAATCAATGGACAGGTCATCCAGACAGATGATCAATAAGGAGACACAGGCCTTAAATGTCACATTAGACCAGATGGACTTTATCAATATTTATACAGCATTCTATCCAAAAGTAGCAGAATACACATTCTTCTCAAGTGCACATGAAGCATTCTCCAGGAATGATCACATGCTGGGACACAAAGCAAGCCTTAGTAAATTTAAGAAAACTGACATCATATCAAGCATCTTTTCTGACCACAGTGCTCAGAAATTAGAAATCAACTACAAGAAAAAAATTGTAAAAACACAAACACATGGAGGCTAAACAATATGCTACTAAACAACCAATGGATCACTGAAGAAATCAAAGAGGAAATCAAAAACTACCTAGAGACAAATGCAAACGAAAACACAACGATCTAAAACCTATGGGATACAGCAAAAGCAGTTCTAAGAGGGAAGTGTATAGCAATACAATCTTACCTCAGGAAACAAGAAAAGTCACAAACAACCTAACCTTACACCTAAAGCAATTAGAGAAAAAAGAACAAACAAAACCCAAAGTTAGCAGAAGGAAAGAAAACATAAAGATCAGAGCAGAAATAAATGAAATAGAAATGAAGAAAACAATAGCAAAGGTGCATGAATAAAAGCTGGTTCTTTGACAAGATAAATTAGCAAGACTCATCAAGAAAAAAAGGGAGAGGGCCCAAATCAATAAAATTAGAAATGAAAAACAAGAAGTTACAATGGACTCCACAGAAATACAAAGGATCATAACAGACTACTACAAGCAACTATATGCCAATAAAACTGACAACCTGGAAGAAATGGATAAATTCTTAGAAAGGTACAACCTCCCAAAACTGAACCAAGAAGAAACAGAAAATATGAACAGACAAATCACAAGTACTGAAATTGAAACTGTGATTTAGAAACTCCCAAAAAACAAAAGTCCAGGACCAGATAGCTTCAGAGGCAAATTCTATCAAACATTTAGAAAAGAGCTAACACCTATCCTTCTGAAACTATTCCAAAAATTACAGAGGAAGGAGTACTCCCAAACTCATTCTATGAGGATACCATCACCCTGATACCAAAACCAGACAAAGATACTACAAAAAAAGAAAATTACAGACCAATATCACTGATGAACAGATGCAAAAATCTTCAACAAAATACTAGCAATCTGAATCCAACAATACGTTAAAAGAATCATACACAGGGCTTCCCTGGTGGCACAGTGGTTGAGAGTCCACCTGCCGATGCAGGGGACACGGGTTTGTGCCCTGGTCCGAGAGGATCCCACATGCCATGGAGCGGCTGGGCCCGTGAGCCATGGCTGCTAAGCCTGTGCGTCTGGAGCCTGTGCTCCATAACAGGAGAGGCCACAGCAGTGAGAGGCCCGCGTACGGCAAAAAAAAAAAAAAAAAAAAGAATCATACACAATAATGATCAAGTGGGATTTATCCCAGGGATGCAATGATTTTTCATTATCTGCAAATCAATCAGTGTGATACACCACATCAACAAACTGAATAAAAACCATATGATCATCTCAATAGATGCAGAAAAAGGCTGTGACAAAATTCAACACCGATTTATGATAAAAACTCTCCAGAAAGTGGGCATAGAGGGAACATACCTCAACATAATAATGGCCACATATGACAAACCCACAGCTAACATCATACTCAACAGTGAAAAGCTGAAAGCACTTCCTCTAAGATCGGGAACAAGACAAGGAACAAGATAAGGATGTCCACTCTCACCACTTTTATTCAATATAGCTTTGGAAATCCTAGCCATGGCAATTAGAGAAGAAAAAGAAATAAAAGGAATCCAAACTGGAAAAGAAGTAAAACTGTCACTGTTTGCAGATGACATGATACTATACATAGATAATCCTAAAGATGCCACCAGAAAAATACTAGAGCCCATCAATGAATTCAATAAAGTTGCAGAATACAAAATTAATACACAGAAATCTGTTCTATACACTAACAACGAAAGATCAGAAAGAGAAATTAAAGAAACAATCCCATTTACCAACACATCAAGAAGAACAAAATACCTAGGAATAAACCTACCTAATGAGACAAAAGACCTGTACTCCAAAAACTGTAAGATGCTGATGAAAGAAATCAAAGATGACAAAAACAGATGGAAAGATATACAATGTTCTTGGATTGCAAGAATCAATATTGTCAAAATGACTATACTACCCAAGGCAATCTACAAATTCAATACAATCCCTATCAAAGTATCAATGGCATTTTTCAGAGAACTAGAACAAAAAAAAATCTCAAAATCGGTATGGAGACATGAAAGACCCCAAATAGTCAAAACAGTCTTGAAAAAGAAAAATGGAGCTGGAGGAATTAGGCGCCCTGATTTCAGACTGTACTATAAAGCTACAGTCATGAAAACAGTATGGTACTGTCACAAAAACAAAAATAGAGATCAATGGAACAGGATAGAAAGCCCAATAAATCCACGCACCTATGGTCAATTAATCTATGAAAAAGGAGGCAAGACTAGACAATGGAGGAAAGACAGTCTCTTCAATAAATGATGCTGGGAAAACTGGAGAGGTACATGGAAAAAAGTGAAATTAGAACACTCTTTATCACCACAGACAAAAATAAACTCAAAATGGATTAAAGACCTAAATGTAAGACTGGGTACTACAAAACTCTTAGAGGAAAACATAGGCAGAACACTCTTTGACATAAACCACGGCAATGTCTTTTCCGAGCTGTCTCCTAGAGTAATGGAAATAAAAACAAAAATAAACAAATGGGACCTAATTAACTCAAAAGCTGTTGCACATCAATAGAAACCATAAACAAAATGAAAAGACAACGCACACAATGGAAGAAAATATTTGCAAACGATGTGACCAACAAGGGATTATTCTCCAAAATTTATAAACAGCTCATGCAGCTCAGTATCAAAAAAACAAACAACCCAATCAAAAAATGGGCAGAAGATCTACATAAACATTTTTCCAAAGAAGAAATACAGGGCTTCCCTGGTGGCGCAGTGGTTGAGAGTCTGCCTGCCGATGCAGGAAACACGGGTTCGTGCCCCAGTCCGGGAAGATCCCACATGCCGCCGAGCGGCTGGGCCCGTGAGCAATGGCTGCTGAGCCTGCGCGTCCGGAGCCTGTGCTCCGCAACGGGAGAGGCCACAACAGTGAGAGGCCCGCGTACCGAAAAAACAAAAACAAAACAAAGAAGAAATACAGATGGTCAAAAAGCACATGAAAAGATGCTCAACATCACTAATTATCAGAGAAATGCAAATCAAAACTACAATGAGGTATCACCTCACACCGGTCAGAATGGCCATCATCAAAAAATCTACAAACAATAAATGCTGGAGAGGGTGTGGAGAAAAGGGAACTCTCCTACACTGTTGGTGGGAATGTAAATTGGTACAGCTACTATGGAGAACAGTTATGGAGGTTCCTTAAGAAACTAAAAATAGAGCTATCATATTATCAAGCAATCCCACTCCTGGGCATATATCCAGAGAAAAATATAGTTCAAAAGAATACATACACCCCAATGTCAATTGCAGTGCTGTTTACAATAAGCAAGACATGGAAGCAGCCTAAATGGCCATCAACAGACGAGTTGATGAAGAAGATGTGGTACATATATACTATGGAATATTACTCAGCCATTAAAAAGAATGAAATTATGCCATTTGAAGCAACATGATGGGCCTGGAGATTATCATACTAAGTGAATTAAGTCAGACAGAGAAAGACAAATATCACGTGATATCACTTATATGTGGAATCTTTAATACAAATGATAGAAATGAACTTATTTATAAAACAGAAGCTGACTCACAGACTTAGAGGACGAGGAGGAGGGACTGATTTGGAGTTTGGCATTGACATTTACACACTGCTATATTTAAAACATAAGCAACAAGGACCTACTGTATAGCACAGGGAATGCTGCTCAATATTCTGTAATAACCGAAATGGGAAAAGAATTTGAAAAAGAATAGATACATGTATATATATAACTGAATCACTTTGCTGTACACCTGAAACTAACACAACATTGTTAATCAACTATGCTCCAATATAAATTTTTTTTAAATGACAAGTATAAGAAAATTCAGAGGAATAAAGTTAACTAGGCATTCAGCAAAATTAAAACACATAAAAAACCCAGAATTTCTATTACATCTCTGTCCTAAAAATACAACTAATCAATTCAGTCTAACATTTTCAAATTTAATAATTAACATGAATTTTTACTGCATTTTAGAATTTATAGAAGAAATTCTTTGTTTTTGACTCAGGGTGTTTCAATCACATTTGTGATGCTCCAGAAACACAGAATGACCCAAGATTTTATTACCACAATTAAAACAGGCTAGCATATATCAGGTACTAAGTAAATGCTCACTGAATGAAACTAACAAATATTATTAAAATATGGCTTGTTATATAGTTTTAGAAGGATACTTGATGACAATTACACATTTTTAAAGTGTAATATGTCACTCTTTAACTTTTATGGAGAAAATATCACTTTTAGGATAAAAGAAAGTACACCCAAGATATGTACAATTGATTCATAAACTAGCAACCATCTTCTGTCTTGCTGCATTTACAGTCAACATTATACAATTATGAAGGTACTGATTTGTGATAGGTATATGTAATTAGCGTTAGACTGCTAAAAGTTAAATAATTAATATTATTCCTACACATCATTTTTTTTATCAGTTAATATTACAGGTTTGCCTAGTACAACGATGAGGGAAACTGTTTTCCTAGTCTCTTAAGTGCTCAACTCCTCTCCAGTGGCACCATCTTCTCAGAGTAAAGCAGATTCAGAACCATCTCTATTTCAATCAACTTTCTCTCCTTCCTTCACTGCCAAGTTTCTTCAAAGGGTAATCAAAGTTTATTACCTCTGCTTCCTCACCTCCCCATCATTCCTCAATATCTACAGCAGCCTGGCTACTTCCCTCAACCTCCCACTAAACCTATTCTCACCAAAGTCATTCCTCCTTAGTGGCTAAATCCAAGTAGTGCTTTTCAGTCCTTATCTTGCTCTTTCAATCCTTTATGCTCTACAATTGCCGTGTCCAATACAGTGACAACTAGCCACATGAGGCTACTCAGCACTTTCAAATGTAACAGGTACAATGAAGAAAAATGAATTTTTAACTTTTAAAATTTTAATTAAATTTAAATTTGAAAACAGACACATGATTCAGCTTTAAGTTTCTTTGAAACAATTTGGGTATGTGAACCTACTTTTTCAACTGTATATTTTATAAAACAAATCAAGAATTTCCAATGAAAATTTAGCCTCTGAATTAAGATGTAACATATACACTGAATTAAGTATAACATATATACTGGATCTCAATGACTCAGTATAAAAAAGATTATAAAATGATCACATTAATAATTTTTATATTGATTACATATTTTAATAATGGTATTTTGGATATACTGGGTTAAATAAAATAATCATTAAAATTAGTCTCAACTTTTTCTTTTTACATTTCTTAAAGCAGGTACTAGAAAACTGAAAATTATCTATGTAGAATATACTTTGTTTCTATTGGACAGTGGCGTGCTATAGCATTAGATATAAATGACCACTCATTCCTTCTTAAAATGCTGCTGCTTTTCTCCTTCTTCTTCTTGGACTCCCCCTTTCTAGTGTGCAGTGTAACTTATTCTTCCACTCACTCCTTAAATGCCAGTGTCTCCCAAGGTTGTCCCTAGGCCCTTTCCCTTCCTCACACTAGGCACTTTCCTTGGGTGATCTCACCCTCACGCATGGCTCCCACTGTTCCTGTACCCTGAGGACTGTCAACCCTCTATGTGCAAATCAGCCCCTCTCCTGAAAACACTAAGTTCAACTCGACCTACACCTAAGTACACCTGCACTTAATTTGCCGTTACATCCTTACATATTTACCTTATTAATATCATAAATCTGGTCCCTCTTTTCCATTTCATTCAGGCCTTCATGATTTCTCACTTTTACCACTACAATTGCTTTGAAAGTGCTATCCCTGGCACCTTCCAAAGCAACTTCCTTTTGCTGGTAAGTTTCTAAAATTCACACCTAGCCATATGATTTCTCTATTTAAAATACTTCGGTGGTTTCCCCACTGCCTTCAAGTTAAAATAAAAACTTCTTATAATCATACATAAGGCTTTACGCTTCATCATCAACCCTATAAAATCCCAAGCTCAGGGATATCTAAGCACCTGCAGTTTCCTGAATTCAGCATTTGCTTCCTCACCGCCATTCTTTGCACATGCTCTTTTTGCTGGCAGGAATACCGTTCCTAAAACTCTATCCTGTTCTCTTAGTCATCCTTCAAAACTCAGCTGATATATCATCTCTCCCAGGAAACATCTCCAAACCACCAAGTCTGAACAAGTGTCCCTCCTCTGCGTCACCATCACCCCTATACATAGTTCTACCAATAACCCAATGACACTGCCCTAGAATGATCTGGTTAGTAGTCTGTAAACTCCCTGAAGGTAGGAATTAAGTGTTTTAACTTTACCTCCCTGTGCTACACTTAATGAGCACCTATTTATTAAATGGACACAATATTAAATAAGGGAAACCCACAGAATAAACTGCAAGGCTAGAAACTTAAAACTAGGCTAACATAAGTCACGAGTTAAATGAAGAAAGTTAACCTAATCACTCTAAAAACACTTTATAAGATGGCCTATTTCTGGACTTAATGAGCTAGCCAATAAAAATATATATCCTAAATAATCACTAAAATAGCAAATACTCAACAAAAGCAATAATTTAAAAAACTGAAAACTAAGTATGTTATTCTATTTCTATAGCCTTGTTTTTCATACCTTTTCTTCCCTAATTCTACTTATCAGTTCCTTCCTTCAGCTCTTTAATTTTCCTTCGAGTTAAATGTTGCATTTTTTCCGTCCCTCGCCCAATCCTTTTCACTTCTACTGTCCCTCCAATTCTTCTTTTAATCTAACAAAAATGCAAATACTGTCTTTGTCATCTCTGTCAGCAATTCTGTATAAAACGAAGGAATAGTAAAAAGCAGTGAACGGAATGATATCACCAGTCAGATTGGTAGACAAAACCATATGCATTAATCTGGGTGGTTGGTTTCATAATACTAAGCAGCTAATCTAGACCATATGCATAGTAAGTGGAGTCTGACAGGCATCAGCAAGTCCTTGAGGTTACTGCAGCAGGGCAGTGGGGGGTAAGAGAAAAGACCAGCCAACTTGCTGGTGGTGAGGGCAGCTACAGCACAGCCTTACAACATTCTCCTATTTGTGCCCACCATCCAAGAGGAAGCAGAAACGGGGAATTCAGGAAGCTGTCAGCTATCTGGACTAGCACGGTCAGGTAACCGATTTTAACGGTGCTTGCAGCATTAGCCAACCAGCCCTAGATGCTAGTCTGAGCACACTGGCCAGGGCACCAACTTTAGGACACAAAATAAAGACTGCTGCTCCCAGGGCACTTCTGAATTTTAGTTTTACTACAGAATAGATTCTGAGAGAGGCAGAGAAGTACCTGAAGAGAAATTATATAAGTATTTAAAGTAGGTTGGTAGGAAGAAACAATTGTTAGAAGGAAGGAGAGTACATTCTTTTAATTACCTGAGAGTAACTTTCTAAAACCACTCAGCATTAGTTCTTGCAGGCATGGGGAAGTTCACCCTGAGGACCTGTCTCTTAAGGAATTCGCAATCAAACAAAACTGAAATCTCTTGTAAAGCTTTACAAGTTTAACAGTGAAGGATGTATCTGAAAAAGTTTCTGGACTGTCAAAGCAGCACCTTGATTGAATTCAAAGCAGTATAGTGCAAGATTTATTTTTACCCGTGTCCAGGAGTTAAGCTTTGATTCTCCAGAATTCTGTGGATCTTTCTTAATCAGACAACACAAGCACCATATTAGAATTTTTTGGCTTTCATCTGCAAAAAGGAAAACTAAAATGAGTAGGTTTTATCAAATAGAAAGAAAAGATAATCAGTATAAAATTTGTAACATTATATACTAAAGGAAATATATTTATTATATTTTAGGAAAATCACAAACTACTAAGTTCATAGAACAAGCATCCAGGACCATGTGTGAAACTTTGTGGTTTTTTTCCTTCTTGTGGGTTCAGGATCACTTATGCTTAGCCCTTGTGAGGTCAATTCTCTTTCTGTCACAGCAGCAATTTTTAAAGCCAAAAGAGAATGATGGAAAGAACTAAAAGAACTAGCTTTTTTAAAGATCAGTTCTTTATTTTATATTCAAACCATTAGTAATTTCAACCTTTTTAAGGCAATATCACTGCCATAAGCAGTAGTCAATATTTCTGATTTAATCAAATTGGCCAAAATACCCCCACTTGTTAAAAATAAATTTAACAAAAAGAATTGTTTTAAAATACATTCTTTTTAGTACCAAATGGTTTGGATAAAATAGAAGCTTTTTACATGCTCCTAATTCTTTACTCTAAAATGTAAAACTTTACTAAATATGTGATAACAATGCTGACCTTTGAAATCTATTTGGCTAGAACATCTACTTGGTAAGCCATTTTCTCTTTCCTCCTTTGGTAACTAAGTCCATTCAAGTTGGAGATTCTATAACACAACTGAGAAGCAAAAATGAGACCTAAAAACTGAAGATGTCAGTACCTGAACTAGAGCCAAGCTACTATGGACGTAACACAGGCCATGGAGGTGATGCTGAGGAAACCCAGCACCCGGAATCACTCCTCTGCAAAATCACCTGATGCTCTTTACTTTGTTATCTACTGCAATTTCATAAACACAGCATTTCTAAGAGCTTCATTAACAAGAAATAAGGAGAATACAAACTACAGTAAGCTATCTCGGCATTTTCAACCACAAACCAAAGGACCCCGATAGTAACTTTAAATCCATTTTCCCCCCATAAACTTAGGCTCTCCTAATAACTAACACCTCTGAACAAACTTTATCAGGGGTTATCCTGAGGGATATTCCTATTTTTCCTAGCTTTTATGAGCTCAATTACATCACTGGCTTGCCTGAAATCAGTTCATTGCAAGAATCACATAATTTAACCACTGGAGATCCTAGGGTTCTTCAGGTTGAACCAATGCCACTGATTAAAAATCTGACTGTTGTACTTTCTATGTTTTAAATATCAGAAGAAATTATAACTATCTGTATGTCACAAGTGTGACAAACACATCTAATGATATGCTTATGTAAGCAGCTTCCCATGTTATACAGAATGCAATCTGATGGGGAGCATTTCCAAAAATCAGACACTCACCACTAAAGAGAAAAAAGACAGAAAATGTTAATTAGGGAGTATAAATCTAAAAGAATCCAAAAGATAGGAGTTTTCCCCAGGTGTTGAGTGACTCTGCACATTTAGTTCAACAAGCATATTATTTTTTACTTTTCTCTCAAAAAGAAAAAGAAGAGCAAGAGTAACTTGCCCCCAGCCTTTATTTCTTTGCCCAGAGTCAATGCACTGAAATGCACTGCTAATGAGCTTACTTTGCTTTAGGGATTTAAAGATGCAAGCCATCACCTATTATTCATGAATGCCACCAGCACTGTCTACAGGGGATGGCATCTGTCAGGCTCCTCCCTAGAGGCTCAGACATCGGAGCTGGAGCACTGGGGATCGAAAACTGCCTGGGATTCATCATGCAGACAGTCATTAGTGCAAAGCACTCATCTAAAAATGAGTGTAAGGGAAAGGAATATACCACCATATATTTGTCACCTAATATTTTATTGTTTGATATCTTGAACTGAAAGCTCAAATGAAAGCTGAATTAATTCTATAGTTTAAAAGTGTGATGGCAGCATTTTTTTAGACAATAAATATTTGTTTTAAGCTGCCAAGTTTGGGGGCAAACTCTCACACAGTAATAAAAAGCATGAGGAAAACAGGTTATAGCTATAATATGTTAATCATGAGCTCAGACCTAGAACCTACCAGCCAGAACTCCAAGGAGGTGAAGGCAGTAATTTTATGGAGAGAACACCACTGAATAAAAGGTGTTTTTTCCCTTTCTATTAACTATTTTTTCTCTTCCCTTTGTGGAGTCTTTTAATTTGCAAATCCTTCCTCCTTCCTTATTATCCTTATTTCTGATCCTAGTCTCACTTACTTACTTCTTTCCTTGATGGAAACTGTTTACTCTTACTGTACTTAAAAAATAATTTTGATATTACAAAACCATAAGAAAATATCCCTTCCTGGAAGAAAGTGCCCAACTAGTGAAACAACAGTGGCAACACAGGCAAGATTCATGAGTTCTGTGCCTGTCAGTCTCCTCTACTAGCTCAAAACCAAATGCATACCTCAAACAGGAAACTGAAATTTAATGGGCAGTTCAAATGGTAACACACACATTTAAACAGAAAGAGATGGAGAATTTGTTTCTGGTTCACAGAGGGGGCCAAAGTAATAGAGATTAGGTGCTAAGGAAAGATCACAGACAGATGCAAGTCTAAGTCCACAGGGAAAAATCAGTCCAGTCTCTCACTTTTACAAATAAAGAATCGGAGACCCAGTGAGTTCTTGCCTTAGTTCTTGCCTTAGAAAATCCTATCTCATCTATTTTCCTCCAAGAGTCAGCCCCCGCAAAACCTCCCCTGTGAAACTCTCCTTCCCCTCAGCAACTTAGTCAAAGCTCCACAGTACCAACCATCATCCTGACTCTGGCTGATCTCCTTAGGTTTCTTTTTTCCCTGACTGGAAGCTCCTAGAGGGCAGAAATTGTGAGCCATGTTTTCCTAGGGCTTGACATTAAAAAAAAAAAAAAAATAGTGACTATATACATTCACATGAAGCTGGCTGGTGGTAAAGCCAGGACTGGAACATTTCAACCACAGTGGTACAATCCATGGGGGCAGATCATTACAACGACATGGGCTTTAGAGGAGTAGGATCCTGGATTTTATTAGTTCTATATTCTGAGAAAAGTGACATATTTAGGCTAATCCATAAATATCTATCCTGCAAGCCTATCAAGAACTCAGTTAGACCCACAATGCAATCCATAGAGAACAGTGCTCAGCACAATGTGAGCAATGCGTTCTACTTCAATTCTACAATCCAAACTTTCCCACATTTTAACATTTCTGAATTAAGGATGTGTCCCACATCCACTAGGTACACTTAAAGGGCATGTTATTTCTTTCTTCTAAAAAGTGGTCATTCAATCTATGAAGTATCTATGAGTGATGCCTTTAAATGGAGGAAATTCAACAGTTTCTTCTCCTTTCTCCTGCCATCAACAGCATTGGCCTAGCTCAATGTTTTTCACACTTTTGGTCACGACCTATAGGTGGATTGTAAAATCAGTTTTGGGTCATGAAAACCATTTTAAAAATGGTATAGTGAATATGAATTGCACATAATAAAAGCAAGCATTTTTTCATGAAACGTGTGGGTGTATGCGTATAACTGTATGTATGCATATATACACATGTATAGAAAATGTATTTCTGGTCAAAGGTTTTTTGAGAAACACTGGCCTAGTTGAAATATATAAATTTGGGGCAGGTAAGCATGGCCCTGGTAGGCAAATACAGTGATGGCTTCGCCATTTTAGATCAAGAACTTGAACAAGCTAAGTGGGTAAAGGAGGAAGCGTCAACTTAAGGGGGAAGAGGAAGCAAGAGGCATTAAGTGAAGAGGAAAAGGAATAGAATGAAGTTGGGGGTGGAGCCAGTAAGTTTGAGTATATGCAGTGCACCCAAGCATGTATGCTTATGGAACCAAATGCAAATGTTGTCCCTTCCCCACCTAGGTCAAGCTCCTTCTAATGACTTAGAACAGGCTGGGAAAGAGATACTGTATAATTCTCTAAACATCAAAGGGGAATATTCTTATTATTTTTGATTCTACTATCATTATATTATGCAATTAGTCTCTGACTTTATAAATACGAAAAGTAGGGGGCTTCTCTGGTGGCGCAGTGGTTGAGAGTCCGCCTGCCGATGCAGGAGACACGGGTTCGTGCACCGGTCTGGGAGGATCCCACATGCTGCGGAGCGGCTGGGCCCGTGAGCCATGGCGGCTGAGCCTGTGTGTCTGGAGCCTGTGCTCCGCAACGGGAGAGGCCACAACAGTGAGAGGCCCGCGTACCGCAAAAAAAAAAAAAAAAAAGAGAGAAGTATATATTACATTAGCTAACAATATAGTCAAATCAAGGCAATAAACCTCCACTATATACCTTCAGATGTGCCTATTCACCCTATGCTAAGCTCTGGGACAACAAAGAGAACTAAAACCACAGTTCCTGCTGTTGAGAGGCATTCAGTCTTCCAGGGCATCAGACAGGCAAACCAACAATTATAAAGCAGTGTAGTAAGTGTTATAATTAAGGGAGATACTGGCAGCTATGCACACACTAAGAAAGGTTCCTAACTCAGCCCTAGCAAGGCTATTTCGAAGAAGATTTGAGGACATGAGATGAGAACAGAGTTCCAGGCAAAAAGAACTGCATGTCGCAGGCCCAGACATCAAGCACTGTTAGTAATTTAAACTGTCTACAATGCATGTGGTATAGCTGTGGAGGATTAAACAGGAAATGAGGCTAGACAGGTAGGCAGGAGGTCAGTGAAGGAACACCTCCCCCAAAGTATCCCCAAATTCCTCTTAACCTTGAGTAAAACCAAACTGTCACCCCTAAATAATGGCAGAGCCATAGCAGAATTCAAACACTGAAGAATTTTACACATGGAAAATGGTGTGTGAGTTAATATGAAATTGCAAAACAAAGAAATTATTTCATTATTATAACCATTTTACACTGAATTAAAAATGAAGTTGTAACAATCATCTGGGAGTTTCTGCCCTCTAATTCAAGGAGTTCTGTTCTCCTACACATCTGCATGTATGTGCTTGTTTGTGTGTGCTTATCTATATACACATACACAAACATATATGGACAACAATAAAGGGTACCTTCTTTGTAATGGAACAAGGAATACATTTGATAAGTTGTTTCATGAAAAATAAGAGAAAGGCTTATAATTTAAAGTTCTGTGTTTTGTTAAACAATGCAAAGATTAAAATTATCATTAGAAGTCTGCATTTTGAGAGGACATGTTTTGGATTCTTACCATATGCTAAGATAAAAGGATTCCAGCAAGTTTTTGCCAACAGTTGACCAACTATGGGGAATCTTTCAATAATTGCACTTGAATCCTATAAAAGAAAATTATGTTTTGGTCAGTAAAAGGACACTACGCAACTCAGAAAAGCCTGAACTGCCATTATAGGTTGAGGGAGCTTGAATGTTTCTTGTTTAGCATATATTTTAGAAAAGTAAGGGGAGAAAAAGGTTAGAGAAGATCTTTAGGTAAGTAATTCTAATAAAGTTTAACAAGCAATCACCATACTTCATCCTTAAACCAGGCCACCCAAACTAAGAAGTACAACAAGTTTAGGTAAAATCAATATTATTGCAGCATTAACTTTCTTTTACTCATATTTAAGTCAAGAAAGGCCACTTTATCTAAAAAATAACAAAGACTGCATAATAGTGAAAAAAAATTATAGGTGACTAATATCTATATAACACCATATGTTCATCCTGGTTTTTTTTCCTAACATAATAAGAGAAGTTCCTGAGTCAGCTCCAGTAGCACTATCTCAAAGAAGGTTTAGCAGCACAAGAACTCTGGAACTTGTAAAATGAAATAAAAGCAGCCAAAGCATATAGATACATATCTCTGTTTATTACTATTTTGATTACTATATGCTAAATGACATCATATTTGTCTGCAACGACCTAAAACCTGACACAAAAAGCAATCAACCAAATAGAAAACAGCTTAAGATTAAAAAATACACTTGCTGTTGTACACTTGGCCCTTTCCCACTTCTTTACCTTTCAAGAAAGTTAAAAAATAAGACCAAACTGGGCTAACATGCACGTAAGCTGAAATGATAAGCATTTCCTACTGCAGAAGCAATAAATTCCTCACATTTGTCTGAGCATCAACGTCAGTCCTGGACTTTCTGGAATCACTTTAAGGTCAAGTTACTAAAGTCTCATTGCCAAAAAACAATTTTAAAAGTTAGCATTAGTTGTTCATACAGACAGTATCTTTTCTTCTTCTTTCTAAAGACATGTGAACTCATATCATCACTATTAATTGTTCTTCAAATATCCTTGAAGATTTCCTTGTCTCCAAATTTCCTTGTTTCCAAATTTCCTTCCTTCCTACTTGCTTCTTTGATTAAGGAAAGAAAAGTATAACACAAGAACACCTACATTAAATGACAATTTTGCTCTTCATTTTGAAATTAGAAAATAAGTATAAATAAATAATATTTTGATATTATGAAAATACATTAATTCACAAAAATACCTATTGCAATGAAAGTATGAAATCTTATGTCAAAATGAAAAAATACAAAATTTTGAACACAATAACGTATACAACAATAGTGAAGACACTCATAATCTTAATATTCACAAGAAAAGTCCACTTAAAATATTTATAAAGAAGAGATCTTAACATTTATCATCTCTTAGTAGAGCCCACTTTAGAATAGGGTTGAGAAAAGAGTAAGCATTTCAGCAAACCCTTCAATATTTAAGAGATACAAAGGCCTTTAAAAGAAACCCAATTATTTCCTGACAACAAGTGTCGAAGTCTTGTTTATTTAAAAACAACTTGATTGGTCGGGAAGTCTCATGTGACAATATAACTAATCAAGAAAGAAAAGACTGAAGTCATAATGAATCAGACACTAGGAAACCACATCCTGTCTGCAATATTTACAGGTAATTTGTCTGTCTAATCTTTCGTTAGGTCAATACCACAAGTCCCTGGACTGCATTCAGGCTTAATAAAATCTGGTAAAGAGTTCCTGATGTCACAAAATAACCTTATTATTTTGGTCCACTACTCACCATCTCTTTCAAGGCTTCATACAACTGCCTCAGGAACTCCTGGAACTGAGGCAGGTGAAGACAGGTGTCTTGTTGGGTTTCCAAAGTGGATGCCTGATCCCATACAGAAAGCTTGCGCATCCAAAACTGAAAATCACAAGGAAGGCCTACTGAATCTTGAGCCATCTCAGAAAAAGGGAAAAGGTGATGTACCTTCACAGTGGTTTATCACACGCTGAAGGAAACAGTGAACACACATCAAATCTATAAGAAAGGGGGAAAGAAATGAAACATTTAAAAAAGGATCTTTTATCAATGCCTTCATACCACTGATGAGTGAAAGGAGGATTACAAGGGACCAAAATAGCATGCTTTCTGTGAAGTCATCTTTGAGTTATTTTAAAATGTGTCACCCAGCTGTATCTCCAATTTTTACCATCTGAACTTTTTATCATGAGTAATATCATTACACTAAAAGTCATTATACCTCCACAGGCACATGCTAATTATGTACAAAAAGCACAGCTGATAATACTTTATATCTTCTTTTTAAGACTGAGCTATTTTTAAATGTTCTGAATATGAAGTTCATTTGAGTATTTTAATGTAATGGGAAATCAAAAACATCCAGGGGAGTTTCATAATAGTCTGTGCATAAGAAATGTTTTTGAAGTTCTTACGTTTTATATGCACTTCTGGCTTCTCATTTAGGTGTAAAAAAAATCTCTATGCATTACTGTCTAATGAATTTTCTTCCTAGTTTCTCAATTCTGAGAAAAAAGTAAAATAATTCATTCCACATGCACCAATTTGAACAATCTGCTTAATTTAATTAATGACTGCTGTATATGCTTGGTCTCCATTCAGAAGAAGAAATCATATTTTGGTAAAATAAGATAAACTCCAATTGTTGAGGAGGTATGCCAGTCCTAAGTGACAGAAAATAAAAACTCATAAACCTGACTTACGACATCTGAAGTACATGTTAAAAAGAATAGTGGAGTTACGTGCAGAGTGAGTGAGTACCTCAGGCAGAGATAGGTAAATAAACTCCAGGTGCCTCACCACCATCCCAGCTCCTTGCCATCCACACCCATGGGAAGCATACTGGGCAAAGAAGGGAAGGCTGCTTCTCAACAGGTGCAGGCTTTTACAGACTCAGAGTTTCCTGGGGCAGGGATAATACTCAGCTATCTAATTTCAAAAGATTACTCTGCAAGTAGTAAGTGAGTTTAAATCTTCAACAGCGATTAATTAACAGATAAAGTGCTCCCAATTAAATGCCAATAACATCAACAATGGAGGTTTTCATTACCAAACAGGAAAATAAGAAAAAAAATAGGAAGACTGTACAATTTTGCTGCAGTGCAAAAAAAATCTAGACCAGGAAGATGAATGTTTTAAAACAGTACTAAACATTTAGTTTTGAAAAGTCCCATAAAATTTTTTAAAAGTTTAATTATAGAGGGAAATATGCATACTGTCAAATGGCACATACATAGCCAAAAGTCTAGATGTCTGGCTCCTCTTTCTCTATCTTCTTTGTCCAAGCCACCACCAACACCTGTCAATTCTACCTCTAAAATAAATATATGTGATTTCATTTGACCTCATTCACTTCTTTCCATTTCCACTACTGCCATCCCATCCCATTCCTGTCCATTTCTTCCCTAGAGTCTTCTATCTGGTCCCACCTATTCATCTCCAGTTCATTTTCTACACTGTCAACAAAAACAACTTGCCCAAATGTAAATCAGACCTAGTACACTCCTGCTCAAAACCCCCTTCAATACGTTCCTTGGGAGGAAATCTCAACCCCCTGCAGAAAAGATACCGGCTCCTTACCAGAGTCTCCAAGGCCTTGTAAAACATAGCTCCAGCACACCATCCTATGTCCTATGTTGCCTCTCCCCAGCTGACCAGAGTCCACTCCAGGCCTTTCATCTGTTTACCAACACACCAAACCCTCCTTCCAGGCCTTTCTGCTGATGCCTCCACAGCTCTGAGCACACCGGTTAACTACCCTGGGCATTTATTTGTTCACTCAGTTATTATTGCCTCTACTGGTACATGCATTCTCTGTCTTCCCTGAATTTAGCCCAGGCCTGGGAAATAATAAATGTTGAATGAGGAAATATTTTTCAAAGTATAGTTCTAAGCTAAATGTTATAACAAAATGCTTTTCCAGGTAGAGCAATTTAATTTTTAAAAGGTAACTCCCCCCAAAAAGAAATTTTAAAGGTATTTTTATGTTATCTATGTAAAACTTAATTATTAATATCCCATTTTATAAATATAGTAATAGCTTACATATTCATATAATTACTATGCTCTTGGCAATATATTAAAACCTTATGCATACTAGCTAATTTGATCCTCACAACAACCCTATGAAATGGGTATGTACTACTATCCTCATTTTACAGAAGCACAGAGAGATTATGCAATTGCCCAAAGAAAGATTATGTAAAAGCCAAAGGAAGTAACTGTTAGTAAGTAGCAAAGCTATGGTTGTGGAATTTGAATTCAAAGACTTAAGCTCTAAAGTCCGTGCCCTTAAACAAAGAAATAAACTGAAGAAACAAACTGATGAATTTCTAACATGTTTCAGATGGCTCTATATGTAAGTCAGTTTAGATATTTGGGAACATCAAATTGAAGAACTTTTTGATAGAAGAGACAAGAAACTATTTTATTTTAACAAAATTACAAACAACCTTTAGTTTAGCAATGGAAATGCATCTGATTGTTTTAAATGGAAAAAGCTTTAGGGATCATGCAGTACAGTGGTCCTGGACGCTCTATTTCACAGCCTATCTGGGGAGTGGGGTCAGTGGGAGTAGGGAGATGATAGTGGTTGTGAAACAGGTGGTACCCTGGTTGTGATGGTAGCAGTGGAGGTGCTGCTGGCATTTACTGTCCAAGAGCCAAGGATGCTGAACACACTGCAATGCACTGGGACAGCAGCTCAAAAAGGAAAATGGTCTTCCCCCAAAGGCCAACGATGCCCCTACTGAGAAATGCTGACCTAATCTGCACACTCTGGAATGGCCATCTGTTGGTTTTGCCTGTTTACCATTCCTCCTCCATTTTTAGTTATAACACCTTACTTTTCCTTTAGGAAAGTATCTCCCCTATATTCCCCAAGTCTTGGCAGGTCCATTAATCAAGGTACCTATGCCATCAGTCAAGGAGTGAGATGATGATTCAAAATAGGCAAACTAGACTCTCTACTGGGAATCCGAATCTTGAGCAGACTGCCATAAAGGTGGAACTAAGTCATTCAAAGATTCTCTTAGTCTAGATCCCTATGCCATCTCCTTAACAAGGTATGACTTTTCAGCTTTCTCTTTAATTCTGTCAGCTACCCAGGGGCCGTCTAATAATATTTTTTTTTTTTTGCTTAAATTAACCACTATTGGTTTCTGTGATTTTCAATAAAAGAACACAAACTGATATAGTCTGATGTTATACAGTATCGGATACAAACTGATACCAGATAGTGGGCTGCAGACAACAGACCTTTGGAGAAAGGAGGGGAATTTAGAAGTGCTACTGGGCCAAGTCAGGTAAAATGACAGTGAAACTTCTGTTCCTATTAGGGAACTGGAAACCAGAAGTCCATGGAAGAAGGTAATACAGATCAATGAGGCATCACCCTCACACAGGGGTCCTGAATCATTACACTCTTCTAGTAGGAATGGCCAAGTGAAACCACTTGACTATCAAAAAAAAAAAAAAGTCACACATCTGATGACTTGCAGAGAACCTCACTCCTCAGCTGAGGGGCCAATGGGTCTTAGTCAGTGATATTAGGCTGTCATAAACGTAATCAAATGGTGACTCCAACTCAAGGTGTACTTATAGATATGAATCCTAACTGGGGCAAATTAATACTACCCTTTGCACCTAGAATACAGTTAGGAAGCTGGTAAATGCATTTCTCCATGGGGATAAACTGAGGACATGAGAAAGCAGTTGACTTTCACCTGAATCAAAGATATCAATTCTGGATATAGCACATTACACTGGTCTACCATATTGAAGATATCAGGCTGATCAAAGTAGGAAGATATGGGTGCCTTGTTTGTATTCCATATGGTGGGATATAAATCCCATGAACATACAGGGCCTGCCACTTCAGGAAGTTTCTTGTAATCCAATGGTCTGTGGTCTGGTCAGGATATGCCCTTTAAAATGAAGATACACAAGAATCTAGTACCAGTGGTGGCCTCCATTGTGGAGACCTAAGTAGATGGATGATAAGTGCAAGAAAGGAAATGTCCTTTCCTGTACTTTTACTGTACACCTTTTTGCAACTTTTCAATGTAATGCCATGTGTACTAGTTACTGACTCAAAATTAATAATAATAAACAAACAAAAAAGAAAGTGAATGATAAGTGCTATACCTTACACCTGCTAAGAAGCAAAATGCTTGGCTGATACCTCTGGGATTCTGAAGGTAACATATACTACATGGGTTTTAGACCATTTATCTGCTTCTACCCACTTGCCTGGCAAGGAGGAAATACGGGTAGGCCCAGAGGAATAATCACTATACAGCTTATCTGTCCATACTGAAGTGCTCTGCCACTCAGCTACGACCCAGCAGATCCTACACTCTTTAAAGCCTGTGTGGAAGATCTGGATTCCGGAAAAACCTTATGGCAGGACTCAGTGACTGGACTGATCTTCCAAGCCACAAAGCTGGGTGTACCCAGCAGCACTCTATCATCATGTGCAAATTATGCCTGCTTGGTCAAAATGCATGAGTGAGGTTTTTGGATGCTATCTGTATATGTCTTGCTTGCTATGTCACATAATTTTTAAAAATTCCCTTCTCTTTCATTTTCCCCTCTCCTACTACTGCATATATAAAGTATATTATTAGTAGATAAATTTGCTAAAATCTATAATTTACAGATAATAACAAAGATGGGAAAAGGAACTGACATTATCCAGAACCTCTGGACTTGAAGCTAGATGCATTAACCAGACATTACTTTGAATTACCTCCCTTTTTGGAAGGAAGAGAAAGCTAAATTATGTTAGTGGAAAGTGTTTTAAAAATTCTTTGTATGGAAAGCAATAGGTTTGAATGTCTTGAGTAACCAAGAAGAGACAGTGGGCATATCTGTCGTTTTTGCCCGCCTAACACCCTTTTCCTGTTCTTTTAATATACAGTCAGCGCTCCCTATCCACAGGTTCTGCATCTGTGGATGGAAATTTTTTTTAATTTCAGAAGGTTCCAAAAAATTTGCCATGCACCCGCTACTATTTACAAAGCATTTACCTTGTATTTACAACTATTTACACAGCATTTACATTGTATTAGGTATTCTAAGTAATCTAGAAATGATGTAAACTATATGGGAGAATGTGGGTAGGTTATATGCAAATACTATGCCACTTTATATAAGGGAATTGAGTATCTGTGGATTTTGGTATCTGCAGGGTCCTGGAATAACCCCCCTGCAGATATCAAGGGACAACTGTATACACACCCCACTTATGCTCTGAAGAACTGCCCTTCCTTTCCGTATAGTTTTAATGAGACTGGTTTGCCTCCTCAGAAGTGGAAGAGTTACACAAGTCTAACAGATAAAACTAACAGCTAAGGAATACACTATACAAAATAAAATGAGTTTATGTCCTTTTTATCTGACATAAACTGTAGACTTTCACCCATTAAGGAGTACTTTATGATGATCTCACTTAAAACACAAAATTGTGTGGCACAAGTGAAATTCTGTTTATGATGTTTTCTTTCTTTCTTTTTTTTTTTTGGTACTGTTCAGTAAGTATTTTTTAGTATTCAAAAAAAGAAGTAAACAGCCAAATGAATCCCATGTACCCTTTAAACAGTTCAAACAATTATCAAGATTTTCCATTTTTAAAGCAAATCACAGATACCATATCACTTTACTCAAAGTATCTTGATTTGTGTCTCTCTTTTTTTTTTTTTTTTTGTGGTATGCGGGCCTCTCACTGTTGTGGCCTCTCCCGTTGTGGAGCACAGGCTCCGGACGTGCAGGCACAGCAGCCATGGCTCACAGGCCCAGCCGCTCCGCGGCATGTGGGATCTTCCCGGACCGGGGCACAAACCCGTGTCCCCTGCATCGGCAGGCGGACCCTCAACCACTGTGCCACCAGGGAAGCCCTGTGTCTCTTTTTCATAAAGACCTAGAAGAAACTTAACTACAATATCTCTTTCATATCCAATAAAGCCAACAATGCTATCATCTAATAGCCCTTCTATGTTCAAATTTCTAAAACCTTCCCTTTATATTTGGATCGTTTATATTCGGATCCAAACAAGATTCACACATTGAATGTAGTCAATATTGATATTTCTCCTTTAATCTGTAACAAAATGATGTAAAAACAAGGCTTCTCTAATCTGTAACAAGTACCCCTCTTTTATTTTTTTTTAACCTCTTCATATCATTTATCCCCGGGAAAACCCAACACATTTGACCTATAGAATCTTTCACACTTGTGCATTTAGCATTTCTTGTGGTGGTCTTTAACATGTTTTGCTCTCTCTTCTATATTGCTTGCAAACGGATAGCTAGACCTAGAGGTTTCATTAGATTCAGGTTTAGTTCTTTTGCAAGAATACTTCATTTGTGGTGGTGTGTTCTTTGAATCAAATCAGAAGTCACATATAATATCTGGTTGTCTCATGTATCATAATGTTGAAACTGATCAGTGGTTTCAGGTATTGTCAAACAAATCCATCCATTATAAAGTTCACCACCACCTTTTCTCTAATGGTTTTAGGATCTTCTGATGATCATTTTAGGTCCATTAGAGGCTGAAAAATGGTGATTTTTCTAATTTTATCCATTCTCCTGCTTTTAAGATGTTTCCTGATGCATAGAAGTTTTACATTTTTAGGTAGTCAGGTTAACAATCTTACCTTTGGAACTCCAATGTATGTCTCTCCAATCCTGTGAAATTGCCAAAAGTTCTGCTAACTTCTCTCACTTTTAGTAGTACAGGCCCTCTTCTAGGTTCTTGGTCTCTCCCAGCTTCTCAAGAAATGACAAATGCCCTGAGGTTGAAAAGCTGCTGTAAAATGTCTGCTCAGAACTTTGCACCTCCCTTCATCCCAAGATCTTAACCCCTTGAGTCATGAGTACCTTCATAGTTCTCCAATATCTTCCAAATACGTTTTATCTGGCTTTTCTAGCCACTCTAAAATAGCTGGAGGTAAAGTCTATAATAAGTTCTCTTGATTAACCAGGATAGGTGAGGTAGAAAAAAGTATGATACAGACTATATTTAATGCAAACATACTTTCTTTAAAATTGCACCCAGGGCTTCCCTGGTGGCGCAGTGGTTGAGACTCCGCCTGCCGATGCAGGGGACGCGGGTTCGTGCCCCAGTCGGGGAGGATCCCACATGCCGCGGAGCAGCTGGGCCCATGAGCCATGGCCGCTGGGTCTGCTTATCCGGAGCCTGTGCTCCGCAATGGGAGAGGCCACAACAGTGAGAGGCCTGCGTACCGCAAAAAAAAAAAAAAAAAAATTGCACCCAATTTCAGTTCTATTTCAGACTATATAGTTGAGACAAACCTTCCTGCTGAAAGTTATTCTATAAAGCTACATGAAATATAAAAACGTAATTCAAAAATCACCAAAGAAACAGCAAGATAGTGTGGAATTTTCAAAGAAAGATCTTGGCACATAAGGTGGCACAGGCCTAGGGAGGCTTTTCTGATCCTGAAGAGGTAGTTTAAAGACAAAGCAGCAATTTTGACAGCCTTGCTAGAGAGTAAAAGTAGGAGGCCAGGCCTGTCAAAGTGAGGTCCTCGTAAACCACCCCACATTGAGGACTGCACCCACAGAGGTCCACCCTGAGAGTATGGGTGACCCAGAAGTAAACCAGCCTGCATACAGACTACAGCCTAACTATGAAATTGAAACTGAATTAAGGTGGCCCCAGGTTGCTAGTGCTGCTGGGTACCTGCAAGATGCAAACAAAATTCCTCTCTGGAGAAAAATAACATCATCATACCTTTCTAGTTATTTCTGAAAATAATTTTTCAAATCCAACAAAATTAAATAATTAAAGACAGGCACACAGGAAGAAAAGAACACATGAACAAGAACCCAAAAACAACGGACAAGAACAACAACAACAAAAAAACCCAAAACAGAGAGGTACTCAAGATAGTTCAAAAACTAGACAAATCCCTGGTGGCACAGTAGTTGAGAGTCCGCCTGCCGATGCAGGGGACACGGGTTCGTGCTCCGGTCCAGTAAGATCCCACATGCCGCGGAGCGGCTGGGCCCGTGAGCCATGGCCGCTGAGCCTGCGCGTCCAGAGCCTGTGCTCCACAAAGGGAGAGGCCACAACAGTGAGAGGCCCGCGTACCGCAAAAAAAAAAAAACTAGACAAAAACTATAAAGTAACTAAGAGGGTCCCTTGTGAAGATGAAAGCCAAAATTTCATCAAGGAACTGAAAACTATAAAAAAATGACCCTGTAGATGAAAAACAAACAAACAAAAAAAGCAGGAATTCTAGAACTAAAAAAAAACTGAAATTAAGAATTCAACAGATGGGTTTAACAGCTAATTAAACACAGTTGAAAAGGGATTTGATAAACTTGGAAGATATATTAGAAGAAACTATCCAGAATTCAACATGGAAAGTAAAAACAATGGAAAAATACAGAAGAATGGATAAGATACACAGAAATACAATGAGAAAAAGCTAGAAAACCTATCTTCAATGCAATGAAAGGAAGAAAGGACCAACCTAGAATACTACACCAAGCTAAAATACTCTTCAGGAATAAAGGTAAAATAAAGTCCTTTTGACACACTGAAAGAATCTGTCACCAGTAAACCTGCTCTAAAGGACGCTCTTCAGGCAGATGGAAAATGATTCCAGATGGAAGTCTAGAGATGTCAGAAGAAATGAAAAAACAATAAAAAATGATAAATACATGTGAAATTTTAAATTAACACTTATGATATAAAATAAGAATAGTATTATTGGGGTTTTATTCATATATATACTGAAATTAAAATATAAAAAACAATAGTACATATGCCAGGAGAATGACAGACTTAAAGAGTTCTAAAGTCCTTGCATTTTCCAGGAAAAGGAGGATAAAAATGTTAACATTCGACTTTAATAATTCAAAAAAGCATACCATAATTTCTAGGCTATCCACTAATGGAAGAATAAAAGACAGTATAGAATCTCCAAATTATCAGAGGAGAAAAATTCATAGTAAAAAACACTTAACCCGCAAAAGGGCAAGACTGGAGAGAAAAGGAATATAGAATAGACAAAATAAATAAAAAGCACACAATAAGATGGTAGATTTAAACTCAAATATATCAGTAATTATATAATATGCAAATAGATTAAATTCCACAAGTAAAAACCAAAGATTATCAGTTTTGAATTTTTTAAAAAGCTAAATGTTGTTACAAAAGACACATCTAAAACACAACGATATAGGGATAACAGAGAGGCTAAAAGAAGAATAAGGAAAAAAATGCCATGTTAACCTAACCAAAAGAATCAAATAGAGAGGGTGGGAGGGAGGCGCAAGCAGGAGGGGATATGGGGATATATGTATACATATAACTGATTCACTTTGTTATACAGCAGAAACTAACACAACATTGAAAAGCAATTATATTCCAATAAAGATGTTAAAAAAAGAAAATCAAATAGTTTCAATTTAAGTACACTTTAGGGCAAAAAGCATTATTAGAGGTAAAGAGAATCACTTCACAATGATAAAATGTTTAATTTACCAGGAATACGTGACAATTTAAGTTTACATGTACACAATAACATGGGAATGTAGAACAACATATAAAGCTTAAAATATAACACAGAAATTAACATAACTACAATGAAAAATAATAAATTCCAATCATAGCAGGAAATTTTCACACACTTCGCTCGGTAAATCATAGGATAATCAGACAAAAATCCATGAATTACAAGTTTTCCCTCAAAGCACACTCTAAGCTTATGTGTTTATGTACACTAGTAGAATGCTCGTAGTAGTATTATTCATAATAGACCTAAATTGAAAACAACCTATATGCCAATCAAGAGTAGAATAAATAAAATATTCATACAAGGGAATACTATGGAGCAATAAAAATGTAGAAACTACTACTACAGTCATAGAGATGAACTGACAATCACTGGCTGAGAGAAAGAAACCAACCCATAAGAATATGTAAGGTATGATTCATTTATATAATGTTCAAAAACAGGTAAAACTAAACTGTAGTGATTACCCCAAAAAAGCCAGGAAACCTGCTACATTTAGAGGAAAGGAAGCAGTATTATTGGGAGGGTATGTGAGAAAGGCTTTCAGGATGCTGGCAATATTCTATTTATTGACCTGGATGGCAGTTACATATATATTAACGTTTTAATAGTTTATTAAAGTGTAAATCATGTTTATGTACTTTTCTACATGTATTATTTCCACAACTATAGAAAAATTGTTTTAACTTCTAGCTACATATTTGCCATACAGATATCACCCCAAAGGTAAGGAAAAAAAAGAAAACATAGTATAGTTTGTAAATGCGAATCAAGATGTAAAGTACTTGATGAACATAATAAAAGGTTTTAAATTGCTAAAATAGTCTGCATTTTCTATTTTTTAGTTGAGTTCTCTGTTTGAAAAAATTAAAACCACCAGAATTGGATACAGTTCCAGCACTTGCTCCCTCTTCTTCATTCCTGTCCTCAAAATGTCCCCATTTTCCCAATCCTGGCTCTGCGGAAGAGAAAATCCACAGCCTTCTCCCTCCATCTGCCTTCCCTTAGCTATATGGCTACTGCTTTGCCCTATGAGGGCCATTGCCCCAGGAAGGGAGAGACATCCAATCTACCACGCAGGGGAGGATAACTGGTGAGAGCATGAGATGGTCTGTGCTCATGTATGAGGCAGTGTCCATGTATCTCAAAAACAAAAAGAGAAATGTATGCCTTGTAAAATGGGGGTGATTCTTCAGATTCATAGTGATTTCAACTTTTTTCACAAATGCACTGATTTTTTTATACCAGTTAATCTGCACACTTACTACACAACTGAGAACTAACTATACTCTTGATTGATACCACATCTTTTGATTGGTACCAAAATCCTTGATACTGCCCGGAATGTAAATCCTTGGCTTTCTTATGATCCTGCTGAGTGTATATGCCCTCACATGGACGTCTATGCCTATATTCATTTCATACAAACAACTAAAGAAATATTGTTTAGCATCTTTTATTTAAGAGCATAAAAGAAAGGTGGACGTTCAATGACATATTTCCTCAAAACTCAAGATTTTAACAAGTATTTTGTGTGTGTGTGCGCACACACACACACACACACACACACACACATATATATACTAATGTATACTAACTAGCAAAAGCAAAGGGCATGGAAAGTCAGAAGGAAATCCCCTTTTTCATTTCTTGAATATTTCTCTTTTAGCACATTTACACAGGTTCCTAAGGAATCAAACCATGATTTCACCTTCTCTACATAGAGACTAAAAATAACAGAATTGCTAGTCTCCTCAGTATATATATCCAAAAGAAAATAAAATGACCTTCAGAAATTCTTATGAAGAGTGAACTAAAGGGAAAGTCCTATGAGCAGAGAGACCTAGACACCTGAATGGAAATGACTGTCCTGTGAAAGATTCCCATGTGCTTGTTCATGTCCCTGTTTCCTGCTGATCAGAGGAAAGCAGGAGGTGGGAGGGGGAGGAGTAAAGTGGCAAGGAAAACCAGCTCTGGGGTCCAGCAAACACCTGAGATACCCAAAAGAGACAGGGTCAAAATGGTGTCAGGTTGGGATCACTGCATTTGCCCTTTCCCTCTCATCTATAAATTGGTCAAAAGTTACTTTGTTGCTTGCCAAGTACTATTCTATGAACTCAAATCACATGGCACAAAGATACACTATTGCATACCCTCAATAACCTCAATGTCTATGAGGGTTCATACTCAGACTCAAAGTACAGCAGGTGAGAGAGACGTAATACTTCAGGGCTAAAAGATTCCCCCATTTTGGTTGACTTCTATTCTTTAGGAAAAGGATATATTCAAAAGCTTCAGAGACATGTCGACACAAGGTATATGGATTTCACCAGGCACAATTCATTAGAGTAGAAGAAGGAAATAAAAGCATCAAAACACTTAACGTACTGTCTGAAGAAAGATGACAAAAAGTGAAGAAACAATTGGGAGACAGGCTGGAACAAAGCATCCTAATTCATTAAAAACAAAAACATTTCCCTTAATTTAGAAATCAAGAGGTTTAAGAACCTGGCATGGGACAGCCCTAGGCCAGTGGTTCTCAAATTATCTTTCAGAAAGCAAAGTGGGTTCCTAAAGTTCTATGTTAACACCTGAGCATTTCAGCAGCCCCAACTTCAAAGAGCCACAAGCAGGGCTGCACAGTATGTCCAGTCTACCACAGTGCTAGGACCAGTGACCAGTAATGACATGAGCAATTTCAGCCTCTTGCTTAACATTATATGACATTATTTCCCCTCCTAAGTTACTAGGTTTCAGGATGGAAAAATAAACATTCTATAATTTAACCTGTGATATTCTGGTCCTCCATTTGCATTACTGTTGGTTGAATGACACTTTCACATCTCAAATGGTGGTTCCATCTAGAAACATCTTAGAACTCAACCTTTTAAAGATTTTCTGAAAAGTCTAAAAAGAATCCCTACTCAGCTGATATGATGAAGAATCTGGTACCTTTAAAGTTCTGTCAAAGGATACAACTGCCATGGATGAAAGAAAAAATATTTAAAAAATCATTTAGCCTTAATCATCGTTTTCTTTCATGGCAAATATGAGGTAATCTATAAAACCACGTGTGCAAATAAGAGTAGCCAGTGCCACATTTTGAATAGTGTGAGAAATTCTAAAGCAGTTATTGTAAATTAATCATGAGCACTGAAGTAATTACCAAGGTCCTACCATCTATACCTTCTAAACCAGTGCAGTGTGTAACACCCAGGATGACAAACGTGAAAATAACAACAGTGATATAGAGCTTTAAAGCTCTTTTAAAAATCATTTAGCAAAATGAAATCTTGTGTTAAAGTTCTACATAGAAAATGGACAGACCCATGCAAATCATATATCTGATAAGGGATTAATATCCAGAATATACAAAGAACTATAACTCAATGATAAAAAAACAAATGACCCAGTTTTTTAAAAATGGGAAAAGGGCTTGAACAGACATCTCTCCAAAGATATACAAATGGCCAATAAACACATAAAAAGAAGTTCAACATCACTAATCATTAGGGAAATGCAAAGCAAACCACAATGAGATACACTTTATACCCATTAGGCTGGCTATCATCAAAAAACACAAAAAATAGCAAGTGTTGGTGAGGATGTGGAGAAACTGGAACCTCAACTGCTGGTGGGAATGCAAAAGAGTGTAGCTACTGTGGAAAATGGTATGGTGTTTCCTTTAAAATAATTAAACATTGAATTATCATATGATACACTTCTATGTACATACCCCAAATAACTGGAAGTTGGGCTTCCCTAGTGGCACAGTGATTAAGAATCCACCCGCCAATGCAAGGGACATGGGTTTGAGCCCTGGTCTGGGAAGATCCCACATGCCGTGGAGCAACTAAGCCCGTGTGCCACAACTACTGAGACTGAGCTCTAGGGCCCACAAGCCACAACTACTGAAGCCCGTGTGCCCTAGAGCCCGTGCTCTGCAACAAGAAAGGCCACCACAATGAGAAGCCTGCATGCCATAACGAAGAGTAGCGCCCACTCACCGCAACTAGAGAAAGCCCGTACACAGCAACGAAGACCCAACGCAGCCAAAAATAAATAAATTAATTTAAAAAAAAAAGAAAGTAGGGACTCAAACAGATAATTTGTTTCCCCATATTCATAGCAGCATTCACAGTAGCCAAAAGGTAGAAACAACCCAAATGTTCATCAACGGATGGATAAACACAATGAATATATGCAGACAGTGGAATATTACTCAGTCATAAAAAGGAAGGAAATTCTGATACATGGATGAACCTTGAAAACGTTATGCTAAGAGGAATAAGCCAGACACAAAAGGACAAGTACTGTATGACTCCACAGATAGGAGATACCTAGAATGGTCAAACTCAGAGGCAGAAAATACAATGGTGGTTGTCAGGCGCTGGGAGAAATGGAGGAGGTGGGGATATATTGTTTAATGGGTAAAAAGTTTCCGTTGGGAAAATGAAAAAGTTCTGGAGATGAAGGGTGGTGATGGTTGCACAAGAATGTGAATGTAATAATGCCACTTAACTGTACACTTTTAAATAATGGTTAAAATAGTAAATTTTATGGTATGTATATTTTACCACAATTAAAAAAGAAAGGATGGACCTGGGTGGAGTGGCTCCAGTCAAAGCAGAGGCAGGACCTGGAGCACACCCTGGGTCTGAGCCATGCCCTCCCTGCCAAAGCCCCCTCCTCATAATAGTTCTAAAAACACTGCTGGTTGCCCATCCAACAGCCTAACTCCTCTACTGCTTCTTTGTTAACAGAATCAGTTTTGTCCAGGAATCTCACAGCCACTGAGTCTTGGGGGAGGCTGGGATCTTCCCAAATGCCAGGGGTGAATCTTGATTAATGAAGACCAGTGGATCTCAAACATTTTATTCTCAGGCCCCCTTTATACTCATACACGTTATTGAAGACATTACTGACAGCTTTTGTTTAAGTGAGTTATATTTATCAATATTTACCACGTTAGAAATTAAAACTGAGAAAATTTAAAACCCAAGAATATATTCTATTAGTTGCCAGAGCAATGACGTCATCATATATCATGTAACCTCTTAACAACTCCACTGTAGACTAGTGAGAAAATTAGACTAGTAAAAAACACAAATGATGTTTTAGCATTATTATGAAAATAGTTTTGCTCTTGTGAATCTCCTGAAAGAGTCTCAGAGATACCCAATGCCACATTTTGAGAATGGCTGGTGCAGACCAGTCATGGTATTTCCATTTGTCTTCCGACTAACTGTAGGAATGTAGGAATGGGCAATGTTATGCAACTCTGGACAATAAGAACTTCAGCTGGAGGATTATTGAGAGAGTCTTTCTCAATCTTAAATAAATTCACTTTTTTCCATATTAGACACTGTAGTCTTCATGTGACACAAAATAACAGCAGTAGTTACCTTGGGAATCAAGCAATAAGTAAGCCTGAGGGGACTGGCCAACATGCTGCAAATAGCAAAGCAGAAAGATGGACCGGGGTCTTCTCACTAGCACAGCTGAGGGAATGAAGGAGCCAATCCTGAAAATTTTCCTTTTGGCTTAAGTCACCTTTCATTGTGTTTTCTTACAGTCAAATGTGTCCTAGCTGGCATATCTCCTCAGAACCTAGTTTGCTGAACACATTCTGAAAACCACCATTGTGTACGTAGCTGGCACACAGTAGAAGCTCAATAAATATTTGTTGAACAAATGTGTGAATAAATAAATAAGTAAACAAACAAATCCACTAAGGCTGTTGTAAAGGAGAGACTAAGATAAAATTTTGACTGATTTTGTGTTGAAAGAACACTGTGTAGCTCCCAGATTGTCAACATTTAAAACAACGCTCATTATAAACCTCATAGTATCAAAAATGGCTGCATACTGTACCTGTCAGGGGGGCCAAGAGAGTTAGAAATTGCTTCCTTTTAGTCTGCACAATCTCCAAGCCAGAGGTATGAGAGGTAAGTCTACACATGCCAAATACAGACCATAACGTACTCAAAGTGGCAACCTGATAAAAAGCACTGGTTTTTATTTTTCCTCATTTCCCCTGAGCACGAGTCAACTGAAGTCACTTCTCCCATGAAATAAGCACCAAACAGAGATTTATGGACAGAATGCTAGAAAACACACTGTTTATGGAAGAAGGAAAAGAGACAAATCAAACACCTAGCCTCCAATCAATGTCACTAACTAGGGGCACAATGGCCTTGTCTGAAACTACTTAAAACCTCCATAAATATAATCAAATATAAAGTTAAGAAATTTATGCTCAACTATGCTTAAACTTCACAATATTCCTCCTCTTCCTTACTGAAAACCTGATACCAGTATTTTTAATTTACTTTAATGTTTCTTTGCTTCATTACTTTAAGTAGAAGTGATCGATTTGTCTTTTTGTTTGTAGCGTTCTAAAAAAATTCACAATAAAATATTCTTGTTCCCATAAAGCACTTATGAGAGAAACAAGTGATATTTTTTTCCCCTAAAAACAATGAGGTTTTAAGAAAAGGTCCACTAGGAGGAGCTGGCTTTTTCTCTGTTGAGTCAGAAGTGTCTGGCCTCTGAGCTACTCTAACCAAAAACACAGACCTGAAATTTGCAGATAATTTCAAACAAACCCCAATCATAAACAAAATCTGGGCCTAAGGAATCAGAGGAGGCAACTGCAATCCAGGTGCAGAGTGTACACATTCTTCACTCAACTTCGCCAAGAATTAGGGAAGTTTAATTTAGCAGATAACTTTCTGGGGATTTACTGAGCTCCATTCTCCCACCCATGTCCCTAGCCACATGGGAAGTAGAGCTGCTCCCTGGATCTGGCTTCCAAGTAGAAGCATCCCTTCGTGAGTGGTTTACCTTTGAAGCTGCTCAGATAGAACCCCCTGACCTTGTTCTGCATCAGAGAACCAAAGACCTAGTATTGGGACTTGAAAAATACCAGTCTTCCCACATACATTCTGTTAGAAATAGTGGTTACTTACTTTCCTTGCATTCCTGTCTTCAATTCACTTAACTGACAGTAAGACCGTGAGCTTTTGGTGAGACCAGATAACAAAAATGGGCTGAGGAGCACATTAGATATAAAAATATTAGAAATCTTTTTGCCTACTTGGCTGCAAGGTATTTCTGCCTCTTTCCACCCTTAGTTCTACTCATAATTTATTACTAAATAAACAAAAACAAACAAAAAATCCCACACATTTATTGGAAAACTACCATACGACAGGAACTCTAAAAACACTGCAAATAAAAAGATGGCAGGGGCTTCCCTGGTTGCGCAGTGGTTGAGAGTCTGCCTGCCAATTTAGGGGACACGGGTTCGTGCCCCGGTCCAGGAAGATCCCACATGCCGCGGAGTGGCTGGGTCCGTGAGCCATGGCCGCTGAGCCTGCGCGTCAAGAGCCTGTGCTCCGCAACGGGAGAGGCCACAGCAGTGAGAGGCCCGTGTACCGCAAAAAAAAAAAAAAAAGATGTCAGTGTTACCTGCTCTCAAGCAACCCATGGCTAATGAGGAAATCAGTAACTGCAAACAGATAAAACATAATCCCTTCTGGGAAGGACTGCGAGAGATGGAAACACAGGGTGCTGCAGGGAGCATTAAGAAGGGGCACCTCGCCCAGCAAGAAACAGCAATCTCTCACTCTCCCATTCAAACACATTGTTTACATTTTCACCTCTGTTCGGTTTTCAGCATCTAAAAGAAGTGCCACTTGGTGCCAAGACAAGCACAACTGCAGGCACTGACATCTTAAGACACTATTCAGTTAGAACTGTGAGCAGTTAGGTGTTTGGAAACAACTGAATTCTTAAAATTACCATGAAAATGAAAAATAAGGGACTTCCCAGGTGGCGCAGTGGTTAAGACTCTTCCGCCTGCCAACGCAGGGGTTCGGGCCCTGGTCTGGAAAGATCCCACATGCCGCAGAGCAACTAAGCCCATATGCCACAACTACTGAGCCTGTGCTCTAGAGCTTGCGAGCCACAACTACCCAGCCTGCGTGCCACAACTACTGAAGCCCCTGCGCCTAGGGCCCGTGCTCCGCAACGAGAGAAGCCACCGCAATGAAAAGCCCATGCAGTGCAACGAAGAGTAGCCCCTGCTCGCCGCAACTAGAGAAAGCCTGCGCGCAGTGACGAAGACCCAATGCAGCCAAAAATAAATACATAAATTTATATATGTATAAAAAAATAAAAGGTGAAATCCTTGTAGAGCACTATGGCATCCTGCTTAATCCCACGCATCTTTTTGGGGCTGCAAGCCTCTGAAGGAGGAGTTTAAATAAATGTATGCTAATGGTCACTGAAGTCACACAGAAAAGCATTTTTGGGGTTAGCTTTTAGTACTATGTAAAACCAAATATCTGACTTTGTTTCCTTTAAACCCTCAGCCCACGTGACCTCCAGTTAAGATGGCAAGTAAATTCACTCTTTGATGGATCCCCTCTACTCCAAACACAGCAACGAGAGAGGAAACAAGAAGAGAAAACCAAGAGGATGCAGGCAAGCTCAAAAACAATATAAACATTTCTGTGAAACTGATATAGGACAGAAACACAGTGAGGTAAATCCTCAAAGTTAAAGCCTTTAGCCCGCTAAGCTCAGGATCCAAAAACAGGCACTGAAACTGGAAGCATGAGACCTACACAATTTGGTGGCTAACCATAACCCACAAAGGACAGACTCAGACCTAGCATCATACTTGAAGGCAGGGTCAGAGGTGAAACTGGAGGAGGGTTCCTCCATTCCTGAAAGAAAGATGGTTATCTCATATGGAGCTGTGGCCTAGGGAGGAGGGAGAACATAGACCAGCCAGAGACCAGGAACTCAATGAAGCAGCCTGTGATTGCCCAAGTAACTGAAACACCACTGCAGTTCTAGACTGGGGCTCTGTGGAAGCCAGTCAGAGACAACTATAAATTGCTAAACAAGAAAAGACTGAGCAGAGAGGGAGAAAGACAGGTGGAAAATGAATGAATGAAAGCAATTAAAAAATATATCTCATTCAAAATAGGCCATTCAACCAAAATTCTAAAGTACATGAAGAAATCTAATGCCAATAAAGGCAACTAAAAGTCAGCCATCAAACCACTAATTCATTTCAGATGAAATGAAAATTATAAAATAGTCCAACAAAATAAGTATATTTAACTGAATTAAAGACTTAAATTTAAGACCTGAAACCATAAAACTCCTAGAAGAAAACAAGCAATAAGCTCTTTGACATCCGTCTTTAGGAATTTTTTTTGATCTGTCTCCTCAGGCAAGGGCAACAAAAGCAAAAATAAACAAAGGAGACCACATCAAACTAAAAACCTTTTGTACAGCAAAGGAAACTAGCAATGAAACAAAAAGGCAACCTACTGAATGGAAGAAAACATTTGCAAATGATATATCCAGTAAGGGATTAATATCCAAAACATATAAGAAACTCATACAACTCAATATGTAAAAAAAAAAAAAAAATCCAATTAAAAAATGAGCAAAAATGAGCAGAGGACCTGAATAGACATTTTTCCAGAGAAGACATACAGACAGGCATCAGGCACATGAAAAGATAGTCAGCATCACTAATCATCAGGGAAATGCAAATCAAAACCTGTCAAATGGCTATTGTCAAAAAAATAACAAAGAATAAACGTTAGCAAAGATGTGCAGAAAAAGGAACCCTAGTACGCTGTTGGTGGGAATGTAAATTGGTACAGCCACTACGGAAAACAGTATGGAGGTTCCTCAAAAAATTAAAAATAAAACTATCATATGGTCCAGATATTCCACTTCTGGGTATTTATCCCAAGAAAAGAAAAACACTAATTCAACAAGATATATGCAAACCAGTGTTCACTGCAGTTTTATTTCCAATAGTCAAGATATGGAAGCAACCCAGAAGTCCACTAATAGATAAATGGATAAAGATGTCACACACACACACATGAACACACACACACAATGGAATATTGCTTAGCAATACGAAAGTATGAAATCTTGCCATTTGTGACAACGTGGGTGGATCTAGAAGGTGTTATGCTAAATGAAATAAGTCAGACAGAAAAAAACAAATAACATATGATTTCACTTACATGTGGAATCTTAAAAACAAATGAACAAATGTAACAAAACAGAAAAAGACTCATAGATACATAGAAAAAACCAGTGGTTGCCAGAGGAGAAGTGAAATGGGCAATACAGGTGAAAGGGACTAAGAGGTACTACCAACTTCCATTTATAAAATAAATAAGTCATGGGGATGTACTATACAGCACAGTGAATACAGTCAGTAATATTGTTATAACTCTGTATGGTGACAGATGGTAACTGGACTTACTGTGGTGATCATTTTGTAATGTACAAAAATATCAAATCACTATGTTGTACACCTGAAACTAATATAACATTGTAAGTAAATTATACTTCAATTTAAAAATCAAAATAGGGCTTCCCTGGTGGAGCAGTGGTTGAGAGTCCGCCTGCCCACGCAGGGGACACGGGTTCGTGCCCCAGTCCGGGAAGATCCCACATGCCGCGGAGCGGCTAGGCCCGTGAGCCACGGCCGCTGGGCCTGAGAGTCCGGAGCCTGTGCTCCGCAATGGGAGAGGCCACAACAGTGAGAGGCCCGTGTACCGCAAAAAACAAAACAAAACAAAACAAAAAACAAACCTACACAAACTAAAATATTAATTGTAAAAAGAAAATCTCAAAAGCTACCAGAAAGCACCCTGCATATCACTGGATCTGCTGGGTCACAAGGCTCAAGAGGAAAGCTGCTGGAGCTCCGGGTGAGCTCACTGAGACCGGACAGCCTGCCGAGACAATGGGGAATTAAGCAGCTCAGATCAGCACACCCAGGCTGATTCAGAAGTCCCACAAGAATTTTGCCTCTTCCCTTAACAGTTGGTGGATACAAAGTGAAGTGACCGTCTTTCATTTTAGAGACAACCCCAAGAAACTCCCTGAAAAAGCAGAACCTTAAATGTTTCCAGCAACTTCTAGCAACAAGAGATTTGTCCTCCCTGGAATGATAGTCTGGATTTAAATTTCTCTTCCTTGCTCACCATGCTTCTGCCAGCAGCATCAAACATGGACTTGCTTGGATGCCTTGTTCACCATCATGGTATGACAACCAACCTCAGACCAAGACTCATTATACAGCAAAAGAAGTGAGGCAAGGAGCTGATGCCAGCAGGGTTCACTGTCAGCTCTAGTTATTACTAGCTGCTATCTGAACTTGATGTTTTTTCATCATTTTTGCTTTAATAACCACAGTAAAATGAGTCTTGCTACCATCAATGTCCTCTTTCTCTCCTATCCAGCTTCAGCTATCTCAGTGAATACCGCTATTTCTAGAACTCTTCCCCTACCTGTTTTACAAGAAGCAGAGAAAACTCAAGGGGAGAACCTATAGTAGTTCTAATGGGCCTGGAAAGGATAATATGTCAAGTTATTCACTCAAATTTTAAACCATACAAGGCACAATACTAAGATTAGGGAATTGTGCTTTGTTTTCCAAACTCATTTAAAGATGATTACAATAGTCTCCCCCTCCCCTCAAGGAGCTTAAAATGAACACAGAAGGGGCTTCCCTGGTGGCGCAGTGGTTGAGAGTCCGCCTGCCGATGCAGGGGATGCGGGTTCCTGCCCCGGTCCGGGAAGATCCTACATGCCGCGGAGAGGCTAGGCCCGTGAGCCATGGCCGCTGAGCCTTCGCGTCCGGAGCCTGTGCTCCGCAACGGGAGAGGCCACAACTGTGAGAGGCCCGCGTAACGCAAAAAAAAAAAAAAAAAAAAATGAACACAGAAGTTCTAGACCAGCAAAGCTGGAGGTCAAATGAGATACTAGTAAAATAGAATAAAGAAGAAAATACATAGGGAAAGACAATTTATGGGATATTATTATCTAATATCAGAGCATGACATTGTTTCTGCTATGCTGTATACAAACAGAATAAAACTAAAGCCATGGCAAAAACAGGGTTCTTTCTGTAGCCCTTCAGGCTTTCATGAAGCTCTTAGTTATTGCCAATTACAAAAACCCTGACCCAGGCTCACTTGAACAATTCACATAAATTCTAGCTTGTAAGTCATTTAGTTTTGTTACATTTTATTGGTCTGATGGGGGTACTCTATTTATGAGCCATTGTATGTGTAACCTCTACCAGGCCTTAGATGTAATGAAATTCTAAGATAAAGAGCAACTGACTAGTTGACGTAAGTAAAGCAGAAAAAATCCCAACAAGTGATTCACAGGCCCATAGAATTAAAAAAAAAAAAAAGGCATAATATTGGGTTTTATTTGTCCAATATAAAAGACCATAATGTTAGACTATACCAACAAGGGCCTAAAAAAAAATTTAGTAGGTCTGCTATATTTGACCCAATTTTGGTCCTCATTAGAATTTCAGGTATAGTGAAAATTTGCAGTTACCTCTCCAACACCCATTTTCTACATTCCTCCTTCCTAACAAGACCCGAAATTTCCCACCCAGCAGATTTTGGTGAGACAAGAATAGCTCTGATTGGTTCTCAATCGGGGCAACCTTGGTTCTCAATCAGGGGCAATCTTGATTCACAGGGGGACCTTTGACAATGTGTGAAGATATTTTTGGTTGTCATAACTGGAGGAGTGTGCTGCTGAAACCTAGTGAGTACAGGCCAGCGATGATGTTAAACATCCTATAATGCACAGGACAGTCCCCCAAGACCAATAATTATCTGGCCCAAAATGTCACTCCCTCACCCATGCTAGAACACTCTTCTCTCACTCAGGAGCTACTGAAAAAAGACTCTCTCTTTGTCAGATGTAAAGGAAATAAGAATTCTAGTTGCTGCTGGGAGCCATCTCACAACCACACGGAAGCCAGCTTTAGGGTGAAGTGTGGTAGGCAAACACAGATTTCAGGTGATGATGTCCTGCCATTAGGGCTCTTTAAAAAGATATACCACTTTTTGGACAATGACTCCTTTTTTTCCCCCCTCATTATATGACCTTTTCACCCCATAGCACACTACATAAATCATCAAAGGTAATATATTGACATTACGATTTCAGAGAAAGAACACTCACTAATTTATACAACACAGCAGTTTTTTGTCAAGAATATCACAGTACAAAAAGATTTTAAAAATCATTCAAATATGCCACCTTATCTGCAGTAGGCTAAATGACGGCCCTCTCAAATGTAAGGTCCCCCTGGGACCTGTAATTATTACTTTGAAGGAGTGAATTCATATTCACCTTGTAAGGCAAAAGATGTGATAGTTAAGGATCTTGAAAGGAAGTATCAATACTTATAACAGATTATCAAGGTAAGCCATAAAAGTAATCAGATGTATCCTTATGAGAGAGGGAGAGGGCGTTTGAGACAGACACACAGAGGAGGAGGCAACGTAAAGACAGGCAGAGATTGGAGTGATGTAGCCACAAGCTCAGGAATGCCAAGCTGGCAACACCGGAAGCCAGGACCAGATTCTCCTCTAGTGTCCCCAGCAGGAGAGCGGCCCTGCCAGATTGCACACTTCTGGCCTCCAGAACTATACACGAATAATACATTTCTGTTGCTTTCAGCCACTAAATTTGTAGTCATTTGTTACAGCAGCCTCAGGTAACTAACAGCATCCTACAAAGAGGTATAAAAATTGCAGACTACAAGAACGGAAGCAAACTTATATCTTGCTATTTTTTTGTTCCCCAAGATACTTCTTCTTTGATGCCAACGGTTTTCACAATCAGAAGTTTCTTCTGTCAAAGTCCCAAAGAAAAAAAATTATCACTAAGCACTCCTGATATTGAATACATGCCTGAAAACCCATCACCTGACTCTACCATCTTCCAAAGAATGGCTCCTTCCCTCTTCCATCAATCCCCACAGCCTGTCAAGATGCCTCTTTCTTATTTATTGAGGCAAGAAAGCAACATTTTATTTATATTTTATGTATAAACTGTAGTTGTTTTCAAATTATGGTTTACTTTTTACATAAAAATGTTTTCATTGCTCAATGATATATTTGTCTATTTGTGGAAAATGTTTGGGTATCTTAGGTTGAAACACCTCATAAATTTTCCCATTAAAATTAACAGAAGTAGTTTTTTCTTCACTAGCTTTTCACTTAGTGACTGAGTTTACAGAAATGAATTAAAGTCATTAAGGTATATCTATTTCATCTATAGTAAATGCCTGGTAAGTAGATTGATTTCTTAACCCTCTTCATTAATGCCTTATCAAGAATATGGAACAAAAAGTTTTAAAAATGGTTCAAACATGCCATCTCATCTATTGTAAATTAAATGGTACTCTCCCATTCCAAAATATTGAATATATGTCCACATCCTAATCCCTGGAACCTGTTAATATTACCTTTAAGGAATGTAAGAGCTATAAGTTGGAAATCAGTGATCCAGCCCAACCCTTTCACTTCACTGAAGAGGTAACAGGGGAAGGAGCAATGAAGTACCTTCCTTAGACCATCCATCTGGTTGGAGTCCCAGCAAGAACAGAATCCAGGTCTCCTAGCACCTAGTCCAGTATGCTACCTAAGGTTGTATGAAGGAACTGAAGAAAAATACGATGAATAGAGAGTCAGAAAACAACAAAACTTTTTTCTTTTTTGAGAAAAGATGAAATGATACAGACATTCTTTAGCCTAGAAAAGGGAAGGGTAGTGAGTAAGTTAATAAATGCCTAGAAGTGAAGAAAACACTGACTGACGAAAGGCTACCTGACATACACTTATTTTGCACTGATAACAAGACCTTGACTTTCTTTTTTTGAGTCTTAGAACCCAAAGAGTCTTCAAGACTTTAATTATACAAGACTCTCTTATATTAGATTCTACTAGCACTATCTCAGTTGCAAAACAAAAACTCACACAACTAGCCCAAGTCAAATGGGGGGTGGTTACAAAAAGGCTACAAAAGATATCATGGATACACAAGGAAAGAAAACAAAGATTAGGTGGACCAAACGAGAACTGGAACTAGAAGCTCCCACCACCGTCTCTCATGGGTCTCTATACATCTGCTCCACTCTACAGCTTCTCACTATAGACTAGCTTCTTCTGCTTTTTTTGTTGCCTCTGACTTGCACATGGCTTTTATGGTGTAGTTCAAAACCTGGTCACAACTCTGTATGATCCTTCAGCCCAAGGATTCATCATCAACCAATTAACTCAGAATCTCAAGGTCCCCATTCTCAGGAGGAAAATTTAATTGGCTCAATCCATCCAATGGAGTCTCTAAATTGTTTTCTATTGGGTCAGCTGCTCATCCCACAAAGATAGGTGTTCGACAGGTACTAAAGTCTGTGCAGATTCTTCAAAGGCGAGAATAGCAAAGAGGAAATGATCAGCATGTGTATTAAGGTACTCAAGAGTTATATAGCTCTTTTATTAGGTTGGCCAAAAAGTTCGTTCACGTTTTTATGAACATCTTAACAGAAAAACCTGAACGAACTTTTTGGCCAACCCAATGGTTAAGCCTACCCAGGAAGATTATGTCATTTCTGTATTTGAGATCTGTGGAAGAGATGACCACTGTCTGTAAACAGAGTAAGAGTCATTTAAAAATTTCCTTCTAGCTCTATGGGTCTAGAGCAAAACCTTACTACTTAGTATTATCAGATTGTATCATTTATCCAGAAGTACCTCCAATTAGCAGACCATCAAGGAAATCTCAGGAAATGAAAGAACATCTCTGTTATACAATATGGTCACTGACTTGCCATTATTGGGGGAAAGGAAGGGAGGAAAGGAATAAAGGGAAGATATCAGTAGTGCTTACAGAAGTAAAAATCGTCTGAACTAGTTATGGTCAAAGTACAGTGCAACAGTTCAACAGAGCACTGGAATTGTAACAGAACTGGTCCTTGGGTAATTAAAAAAAAAAAAAAGCCTGACAGGGGTTGAGGAGAGGGGAGGATGAATAGGCAAGACACAGATAATTCTTAGGACAGTGAAACCACTCTGTATGATACTCTAATAGTGAATACATGTCATTATATACTTTTCCAAACCCATAGAATGTACCACACCAAGAGTGAACCCTAAAGTAAATGATGGACTTTGGATGATTATGATATGTCAATATAGGTTCATCAACTGTAACAACTGTACTACTGTGGTACAGGATGTTGAGAATGGGGGAGATTGTGCATATATAGGGGAAAGAAATATATGGGAAGTTTGCACTTTCCACTCAATTTTGCTGTGAACCTAAAACTCCTCTATTAAAAAAGAAAAGTCCTTTTAAAAAGGCCATGGTGACAGGAGCAATTTTGGCCCAACAAACCCAAACCTACCCTAGACACTCTGAGCATAAGAGTCAGAAATAGCAGGAGCAGAGTGAAAAAGAGAAGAACAGCTCTCAACTATTATCTGGCAGCAGCTGTAGCCCTCATACCCAATATAATAAAAGTAATCAGTTCCCTGAGTTACAATTTCATAAATTCAGACAGCCAGATGCTTGCTTCCTCCAGACACAGAGGATAATTCCTGTTGGTTATACTATGAGGTATTATCTGCTTCAAAGTCTACTATGTGAACTCCTCAACCACCAGGAAATTAAAATACAGAAGTTTTTTATTGGGTCCTCCCCTAACTCTACCCTCAAGATATTATGCATTTCCAATGTCAACTAAGAATTTCACAGGGGAAATCTCCTCTCACATGTAAGATATGAAGGGTTTTTTGTTGCTGGGTTTGTTTGTTCTTAAAGAAGTTTTCATCCCGACTTAGACTGCAGGATATTCTAACAGTACCATATGGCCTCTGGCATTAATTCCATGGACCAACTTTTCTTTAATCCCTTCCTCTAACAGATGTTCCTCTCCCTGTCACAAGGAACCTAGTCTTTTTCTTACCCTCCTCTACCTCATCTTCAAGACCCCTCATTTAGGGGCAAGGTAATCTCAAGTAACAGCTTAGTTATGTACGTATGTACCCAGCCTAAGTATTAATAATGTGCTACTGATCATTCCTTGTCACACCCCAAGACTTGTATTTGGTCTGGCAATCCTCAAAAGGTTTAACGACATTTATTTGGCTAAGATCTTAAAAAAAAAAAAAATGAAAAAAAAAACAAAACAAAGAAAGAGTATGAGTCCATTTGCTTACTAACTGTGGGTAAAGATCTTGAAATTTTCCACTAGCTTAAGAAGCATAAATGTAACCTTCGGCTAATTAAAGTTAAGACTTGAAAATAAACTAGCTCATACATAATGACTTTTGTCTACTTTGTCTTCTGTTTCTATGCCTCTTTCCTAATAGTACAAATTTCTTCCTTTAAACATTTGGGAAGGAAGATCCTATGAAAGTACAAAATGTTTACATGGTATATCCTGGGTCTTACCCATCATTTTCATTGGAAAAAGAAATTTACAAGCCATACTTTTATTCATTAAAAAAAAAAAATTCCCAAGCACTAGTTCTGAGTTACTTGTAGGGACTCCACAATCAAAGGGTTCAGGAGTCAGGTAAGGTTTCTAACTGTATGCTATAACCTCTCTTAGGGTATCTCAGTGCACAGTAACTTGTTAAAGACTGGGAAGTCTGGCATTCACACGATCATTCAACAAACATTCATTAAATGGCTACTGTGTACTAGGCACTGTGCCAGAAATTAGTGACAAAATGTAAGTCCCAGGAACAGTCCCTTGCCTCAAGGAGCCTCAGTCTAAAGAGTGATTTTCAAATCGCAAGTTGTGAAATCAATTAGGTAAATAGCAACCAAGGATTTTTTTAAATGAAGTAAGATATAGTAGAAAATATCATAGTGTACCATACATAGCAAGAGTAGGTGCTATTTGGTGAAACCTTTAAAAAAATTATGGGTGTGTGTGTTCTAAATAGGATATAAAGTGTATTTCTTATTGTGGAACACAGTGAAAAAGTTTTCAAAAACCCTGCTCTAGCAGAAGAAATACAATAGAAATTATAATAAAATATAATGGGTGATATAAGAGAGTAAACAGAGGATCCTATGGGAACAGCAAAGAGCATTCCCAAAACTTTTTTTGAGCCTAAACCCATTATCACTTCACACTTGTTAAAAACCTAGAGAAGAATGGCTCAACTTCCAGCAAGACAATGTGAGGAGCTCTGCTGACCTGCTCCCCAGTGAAACTGGTGAAAATTATTAAAACAACAACAAGGTAAAGCCTCTGGAAATGGTCCTACGGGCAAACAGCAAATGAAAAAAATTCAAGAAAATGTATGAAAATTTGGTAAGAGTGAGTCTGTGGTATTTAAACCAGACCACTATCTACTTCCTTCCTCTCAACTCAGTGTGGCCCACTCCACACTGCTTCATCCAGAACAGCTCGTGCTCCCTCCAGCTGCTAGCCAAAGGGCTTTCTTTCTAGAAGGAGTAGGACTTCAGCTTTTTTCATCTTGCCTCCAGCCACCTGTTGCTAAGTCCCAGAGGAATAAGACTAAACGGTGGGAGCTCCTTTCTTCCACCCAGCCCCCACTTGCAGAATGGCAGCTCTACCTTGTGTGTGGCACACAGAGAATAATGGGGCCCTGAACACTCCTGCCCCAGTGGTTCCACACCAGATATGGCCAGCTGAGAAGACCTCAGGCTACTGCACTCCCACCAAGTGCTCACCTCCTGGAGCAAGAATGTCACTCAAAGAAGCTTGTCATTGTCACCAACCCAAGTTCCAGAGCCCCGACTCAGAGATTTTACCTGAAAGGGGAAGCCGGCCGTAACAGACAGCTTCTAATCTTTACCCAAAGGAACTGATTTCATTTGCAACAGAGTCTGAAGAAGTTCAAGCCTAAGTGTGCTCCCCAAAACACTGGAAAATGTGGGGAAAGGCAACTGGGAGGAGATTCAAGATACAGGCTTCAGTGCAGGCTAGCTAGTTTGCAGGAGAGAACTGTGGATAAGTCAGGAGAAGCCCTTCTGGGCCTGGAACAAATATCAAACTCTGATCTCAAAAACTATACCTTCAAAGGAGTCACAATTTGATTGGATTAGTTTGTAGAGCAACGTGTGTCCCAGGGCACTGTTAAAAACGTAGAGTAATTAGCCAGCAATCAGTGGAAATCATCAGCTGGGTGTGGTCAGAGAAAGAGTTGAACAGAGCCCTACCACTATCACTGTCATCCCAGGGTGACAACTGGCATACCAAAGCTGCTGAGGAGCAACATCAGAGGCTTAACACTGTAAAGGAAAATACATTAACCAGTTGCTAAAAAATAAACAAGTAAATAGCATAACAGGCCCTGGAAGGGGGTAGGGGAAGACAACCAGCGTCCAGGTTTGCTACAATATATTATTTAAAATATCCAGTTTCCAACAACAACAACAAAAAAAAAACCTATGAGGAATGAAAACAAACAGGAAAGTATAACCCATACTCCTGAAAAAGGCAGGCAACAAAAACTGCCTGTGAGAGCAATCAGATGTTGCATTTATCAGAAAAAGATTTCAAAGTAACCACTATAAACATGTTCTCAGAACTAAAGAAAACCATGATTAAAGAAATAAAGGAAGGTATGATGACAATGCTGCATCAAATAGAGGATATCAATAAACAAATAGAAATTATAAATAAAGGACCAAATGGAAATTCTGGAGTTGAAAAGTACAGTAACAAACAATTAAGAAAACACCTCACTAGAGTGGCTCAATAGCAGATTTAAACTGACAGAAGAAAGAATAAGCAAACTTGAAGATAAACTGACATAGGTCAACTCAAAGAAGAAAAATAATGAAAAAAATGAAAAGAGCCTCAGAGAAATGTGGGATCCATTAAGTGCACCAACATCCTCATAACAGAAGCAAAGAATAGAGGGAAGGGAGCACACAAATGCATGCGCGCGCACACACACACACACACACAACTAAAAATAATGGTTAAATTTTCCCAAATTTAATGAAAAAAATGCAGGAAAACCAACAAAGCCCAAGTAGAATAAAAGCAAAGAGATCTACAAACAGAAACATAGTAATAAAACTGCTGAAAGTCAAGGACAAGGAAAAAATTTTAAAAGCAGCAAAAGAAAAATAACCCATTACTTACAAGGAAACCCCAGTAAGATTAAAAGCTTGAGTTCTGAGCAAACTCAAAGTTCTGTTGTTCTTGAGCAAAAACAACAGGTGCCAGAAGAGACTGGGGTAACATATCAAAGTGCTCAAAGCAGAAAACTGTCAACCAAAAATTTCATATCCAGCAAAACTATCTTTCAAAAATGAAGATGAAATAGAAACTTTCCCACATCAAAAAAATAAAAAGCAGAAAATTTCTTTCTTAGAAGAAAGTCAGTTCTTCATATTGAAAGCAAGTAACCAGAGTCCACACAGTAAAACAAAGAACACTAGTAAAGATAATTATGTAATTGTAAATGCATATTTTTCTTTCTTCTCATAACTGTATAAAAATCAATTAAAACATTATGTATATAATGTACTGTTGGCCCTATAGCATAAAGAAAGGTAAGATATGTGTGATATATTTGCCAATACCACTGCAAATGAGATGTGTGGGAGCAAAGCCCAGTAAGGCTAAGGAAATAACTACATATGGTAAAATAATATCTATAACAACATATGGTTGGGTTTGAAACATTAAATGATGTAATCTGTATAACACAAAAAGGTGGGGGGAGAAGGGAATAAAGATATATAGGATTAACATTACTATATACCAATGAAATTAAACTAGTGTAACCTGAAAATGATTAAAATAAGTTAAAATATATATGGTTAGCTTTCAAGGAACCACTAAAACAAAAAGAAAACTCAAGCTGGTGTGGCCAAGATGGCAGAGTAGGAAGACCCTGAGCTCACCTCTCCCATGGGCACATCAAAATTACAACTATTTACAAAGCAACTATCTATGAGAACAACCTGAAGATTAGCAGATAAGATTTTCCACAATTAAAGTTACAAAGAACCAGGTGAGATGGGTAGGAGGGATGGAGATGTGGTACAGTCAAGACCCACACCACTGGGTAGGTGACCCACAAACAGGAGTGTAATCAGAATTGCAGAGGATCTCCCTAAGTAGCAAGGAGTCTGAGTCCCATACTGGGCTCCTCAGACTGGGATGCACTGGGATGATGAGCCTCCAGAACAGCTGGCTTAGAAGACCAGTGAGGTGTGGGTACAGGATAGCTGGAGGGCTGTAGGAACCAGAGACTCCATTCTTAAAGGGTGGATGCAAAATATCACAAGTTCTAAGTCCCAGCACAGAGGCAGTAATTTTGAAGGAGCCTCGGCCAGACCCACTTGCTGATCTTGGAGAGCCTCCTGGAGAGTCAGGACGCAATGGGGACTCACCCTGGAGACACAGACGCTGGAAGCAGCCATTTGAGCGAGTTCATTTTACCACCAGGACAGTAATGCTGACAGTGCCATTTTGGAGTTCTCCCCCTAGCCTCTTAACACTAGAGGCTTACCCATCCACCAGCTGATTGATATCAGTTCCAGGGACCCCCAACCCCCGCAGCCAGCCACCCCAGAATCATGCCCAGTAGGCAGGCACCAGCCCTAGCCATACCCACCAATGGCCAGCAGCCTCACCACAAAGCAGAATCTGGTGGCCAACTGGCTGAGAAGCCAGCCCCACCTACCAGCATGCTCACAGCAGGTGGCCTCATGACAACAGAAGGGCCCATAAAACCCACCTAGGGGACACCCCTAGAGCAGCAGTCCCCAACCTTTGTGGCACCAGGTACTGATTTTGTGAAAGACAATTTTTCTACAGATGGCAGGGGTTGGGGGGGGGATGGTTCAGTCAGTAATGCAAGTGATGGGGAGCGATGGGGAGCAACAGATGAAGCTTCACTCACTCGCCTGTCACCCACCTCCTGCTGTGCAGCCCAATTCCTAACAGGCCATGGACTGGTACCAGTCTGCAGCCTGGGGGTTGGGGCCCCCTGCCTCCTAGAGTATGTTGCTCTGATGACCAGAGGAGAGTGTGTTGCTGGGCCCCATAGAATGTCTCCTACATAAGACCGCTTTGCCAAGATCAGGGACATAACCATCTACCTAATATATAGGAATAAAAACAAAGAATTAGGCAAAATGAAGTGACAGAAGAATATTTTCCAAACAAATGAACAAGGTAAAACCCCACAGGAACTTAACAAAGTGGAAATAAGCAATCTATCTGATAAAGAGTTCAAGGTAATGATCATAAAGCTGCTCAACAAACTTAAGAGAAGAATGAATGAGCAAAGTGAGAAGCTGAACAAAGAGTTAGAAAACATAACAAGAACCAAACAAAGGTAAATAATACAGTAACTGAAATAAAAAATACATTAGAAGGAATAAATAGTAGATGAGAGGATACAGAAAAACTAATCAGTGAACTAGAAGACTAGTGGAAATCACCCAAGCTGAACAGAAAAAAAAAAAAAAGATTTTTTTTTAAAAATGAGGATAGTTTAAGAGACCTCTGGCACAACATCAAGCATACTAAGATTTGCATTCTAGAAGTCCCAGAAAAAGAGACAGAGGAAAAGGGGCAGATAACTTATTCGAAAGGATAATAGCTGAAAACTTTCCTACTCTGGGGAAGGAAATAGACATTCAGGTCCAGGAAGTAGAGATTCCAAACAAGATGAAACCAAAGAGGTCCACACCAAGACAAAAATAGCAAAAACTAAAGACAGAGAATCTTAAAAGCAGCAAGAGAAAAGCAACTAGTTAAGTACAAGGGAACTCCACTAAGACTATAAGCTGACATTTCAGTGGCAACTTTGCAGGCCAGTAGGGAGTGGCACTATTAATTCAAAATGATGAAAGAAAAAAAAACTTAAAACCAAGAACACTCTACCCAGCAAGGCTATCATTAAGAGTTGAAGAAGAGAGAGAATTTTACAGACAAGCAAATCTAAAAGAGCTCGGCACCACTAAGAAATGTTAAAGGAACTTCTATATGTGAAAAAAAAAAGATCACAACTAGAAATATGAAAATTACAAAAGGAAAAAATCTCATTAGTTAAGGCACACATCATACAGCAAAGGCAGTAGATCAACCACTTATAATCAGATACGAAGGTTAAAGACAAAAGTAGTAAAATCATCTATATCCACAATAAGTAGTTGAGAGATACACAAAATATAAACATGTAAAATAGAATGTCAAAAATAGAATGTCAAAAACATAAAAAAGTGGTGGAAGGGGAAGTAAAAATGCAGGGTTGTTAGTGTTTGAACTTAAGAGATCACCAACTCAAAATAATCACTCATATTCATATTTATATATGTTGTTATATATGAATCTCATGGTAACCACAAACCAAAACCTATGACAGATACATACAAAAAAAGAAAAAAAAAGAAAGAAAGAAAAGAATCCAAACATAATACTAAGATAATCATCAAATCACAAGGGAAGAAAGCAAAAAATGAGGGAGGAAAAGAAACTACAGAAACAAGCAGGAAACAATGAACAAAATGGTAATTAGTACATACTTATAAATAACTACTTTAAGTGTAAATGGAACAAATGCTCTAATCAAGAGACTCAGAGTAGCTCAATGGATTAAAAAACAAGACCCATATATATGCTGCCTACAAGAGACTCACTTCAGATCTAAAGACACACACAGACTCAAAGTGAGGGGATGGAAAAAGATATTCCATGCAAATGGGAATGAACAGAAAGCAGGAGTAACAATACTTATATCACACAAAATAGACTTCAAAATAAAGACTTTAACAAGAGACAAAGGACATTACATGATGATAAAGGGATCAATCCAACAAGAAGATATAACAATTATAAACACAGATGTACCAAATGAAGAAGGACCTAAATACATATAGCAAATATTAATGGACATAAAGGGAGAAATTGACAGTAACACAATGATAATAGGGGGCTTTAACACTCACATCAACAAACACATCAACCAGACCAAAAAAAAAATCAATAATAAAACACTGGCCTTAAATGATTCATTAATCAGATGAACCTAATAGATATAGACAGAACATTCCATCCAAAAGTAGCAGAATACATTCTTTTCAAGGGCACATGAAACATTCTCCAGGACAGATCACATGCTAGGCCACAAAACAAGTAATAAACTTAAAAAGATTGAAATTATATCAAGCATCTTTTCTGGCCACAATGGTATGAGCATAGAGGTAAACTACAAGGGAAAAAACTGCAAAAACACAAACATGTGGAGTCTAAGCAATATGCTACTAAACAACCAACAGGTCACTGAAGAAATCAAAGAGGAAATCAAAAAAATACTTGGAGACAAATTAAAACAGAAACATAATGATCCACAGTCTATGGGACCCAGCAAAAGCAATTTTAAGAGGTAAGCTTATAGCAAGCCTACATCAGGAAACAAGAAAAACCTCAAATAAACAATCTAACCTTATACCAAAAGGAACGCAGAAAGAACAAACAAAACCCAAAGTTAGTAGAAAAAAGAAATCATAAAGATCAGAGCAGAAATAAATGAGCTGTTTCTTTGAAAAGATAAACAAAATTGATAAACCTTTATTTAGCCAGGTTCATCAAGAAAAAAAGAGAGAAGACCCCAATAAATAAAATCAGAAAGGAAAGAGGAGAAGTTACAACTGTCACCAGAGAAATACAAAGAATCAAGAGATTACTATGAACAATTATATATATGCCAATCAAATGGACAACCTAGAAGCAACAGATAAATTCCTAGAAATGTACAATCTCCCAAGACTGAATCAGGAAGAAACAGAAAATATGAACAGACCAATTACCAGTAATGAAATTGAATCAGTAATACCAAAACTCTCAACAAACAAAAGTCCAGAACCAGATGGTTTCTTGGATAAATTCTACCAAAAGTTTAAAGAAAAATTAACACTCACCCTCCTCAAACTATTCCAAAAGATTTAAGAGGAAGGAACACTTCCAAACTCATCCTATGAGCTCAGCATCACCCTGATAGCAAAAACAAAGACACTACACACGTGTGCATGCACACACACACACACACACACACAATTACAGGACAATATCATTGATGAACATAGGTAAAAAATCCTCAATAAATATTACAAACCAAACTCAACAATACATTGAAAGGATCTTACACCATGATCAAGTAGGATTTAGCCCAGAGATGCAAGGATGGTTCAATATCCCCAAATCAATCATTGTGATACACCATATTAAAAACCTAAAGAATGAAAATCGTATAATCATCTCAGTGCAGAAAAGGCTTTTAACAAAATTCAACATTCATTTATGATTAAAAACTCTCAGTGAAGGGAGTATAGAAGGAACATATCTAAACGTAATAAAGGCAATATATGACAAACCTACAGCCAACATCATACTCAAGAATGAAAAACTGAAAGCATTTCTCCTAAGATCAGGAACAAGATAAGGAGAGAGAGAGACACTCTCTTGCCATTTTCATTCAACATAGTATTGGAAATCCTAGCTACAGTAATCAGAAAAGAAAATGAGATAAAAGACATCCAAATGGGAAAGGAAGTAAAACTACCACTGTTTGCAGATGACTTGATATCACATATAGAAAATCCTAAAGATGCCACCAAAAAAATATTAAACTAATAAACAAATTCAGTAAAGCTGCACAATACAAAATTAACATACAGAAATTTGTTGCATTTCTATACATGAACAATGGTCTTTCAGAAAGAGAAATTAAGAAAACAATCCCATTTACAATTGCATCAAAAAGAATAAAATATCTAGGACTAAAATAACCAAGGAGTAAAAGACCTGTACCCAAAAAATTATATGACATCGTTGAAAGAAACTGAAAATGGTGCAAAGAAATGAAAGATATACCGTGTTCATGGATTAAAGAATTAATATTGTTAAAATGACCATACTACAAAAGGAATGCAGATTCAATGCAATCCCTATCAAAACACCAATGGCATCTTTCACAGACATGGAACAAATAATTCCAAAATTTGTGTAGAAACATAAAAGACCTTAAATAGCCAAAACAATCTTGAGAAAAAAGAATAAAGCTGAAGGTATCACATGCCCTGATTTCAAACTATACTACAAATCTACAGTACAGTAATAAAAACAGTATGGTACTGCAGTGTGGTACTGGCACAAAAATAGACACATAGATCAATGGAACAGAAGAGCCCAGAAATGAACCCACATTTATATGGTCAATTAACCTATGACAAAGGAGGCAAGACTATACAATGGGGAAAAGACACACTCTTCAATAAATGGTGTTGGGAAAACTGAACAGCTACGTGCAAAAGAATCAAACTGGAATACTTTCTCACACTTTACACAAAAATCAACTCAAAATGAATTAAAGACTTAAATATAAGACCTGAAACAATAAAACTCCTAGAAAAAAACACAGACAGTATGCTCTTTGACACTGGTCTAAAGGAATATATTTTTGGATATATCTCCTCAGGCAAGGGAAAGAAAACCAAAAATAGACAATTGGGACTCCATAAAATTAGAAAACTTTTGCACAGAAAAACTTTTGCACAGAAAAACAAAGGGACCATTCAAAAGATGAGCACTGATAACATTTTTGAAGGCACCCACCAAAAATATCACCACCACCCCATACTCTCCTTAACAGCTGCAATTCACATGACATTTTACTTTTATCTTTAACAGATTATTTTCAAAATGTATAAAATGTTTACATCATTCTAATCAACTGTGTACTAGGAATAATTTAAAAGATAACTAAACTCAGGAAAAAAGTTAAACGCATCATCTTAAATTATATACATTTTATTGCAGAATTTTAACTCTATTACATAACATACCTATATTCTTGTTTCACTGTATTCTACTCAGTCAGAAGTTTCTTCATCTTTGAACTATCTATCCTGAATATCCTCAACTTCCCATACTTGCCTCATTTCCAAATGAAGATTCATCCTTTCCTACTTCCCTGAGTTCCCTCACTTCTCCCTCCCATGATCCCTCACTCTTCCCACCCATGATCTACTCATATCTCTTCCCATCTCATTTAAGACTTTTTCCATCTACTGTTCTCTCTGCCCATCACCTCTTCTTGAGGTCTAGACTTGACAGCAAAACAGAGAGACTGCTGGAAGAGAAATGAGGATGAGAAGCAGAAATCTCCTGAGCCGCATGAAGAAGAGAGGCAAATAGTGAAAGTAATTCTGTACCCTGGCCTTTGATTTTTTTATTAAATGCAATTCCCTGAGAAGATGAACCATAATCTTAAACATTAATATGAATATCTTAGGAGGGACTTGTTGACAGTGAGTAAAGGTGGTTAGGTACCCCATCCCACCTAGTAATGGGGAAAGGCAGAAGAGACCGAGGTGCCAATGACAGGTAAAATGAGAAGCTGTCAAAGACAAATTCTGCCTACAGACAGCCTGGGCAATTCCAAACTATTCAGCCTGCCATTTCTAGAACATTCAGTTATAAAGGATGGAGTACAGGACCAATAATGCATGGTCTATTTATTACAGAGCATTAACAAGATCACTTGATCATTCTGTGACTATCACTTTGATTCTGAACCCACTCTTCATATTTTGTTTTAAACACTGTCTTTCTAGGAGACCATTTTATTTATTAGAAATGCAAGCTTATCTAAATTTTTATAAACACATAAGAATATGCTTTACCCACTGTTTCTACCATAATAGTAGGTACAAGACAATTCATTTTAAGAGTTAAGAATTTAGGGCTTCCCTGGTGGTGCAGTGGTTGCAAGTCCACCTGCCGATGCAGGGGACACGGGTTCGTGCCCCGGTCCGGGAAGATCCCACATGCCATGGAGCGGCTGGGCCTGTGAGCCATGGCCGCTGAGCCTGCGCGTCCGGAGCCTGTGCTCCACAACGGGAGAGGCCAAACAGTGAGAGGCCCACGTACCCCAAAAAAAAAAAAAAGAGTTAAGAATTTAATGAATGGCAATAGCTTAACTATTTTGAGCTGCCACTATACATAAAAGTAAACCTTTTCCAAAAACATGAACAGCTACTTAGGAGTCATCTATCCCCCTCTCTCTTTTCATCTAATAAACGTCAGTATAACAGAGTAATTAAGGAGACTACCTCTGGAGGCAGACTGCCAAGGTTTGAATCCCCACTCTGCCCTGTGACCTTGGGAAATTATTTAACCTCTCCATGCCTCAGTTTCTGCATCCATAAAATGGGGACAACCTAGGAGGGTTACTGTGAATAATAAAATATATTACTATCTAGAAAGCACTTAGACTTGTGCCTGACACATTGTAAGCACTCAAAAAATGTTAGCTACTATCATTAGTTATGGCATTTCTAATAAAAAGACTATGATGGCTTTCTCCAAGATTTCTCCACTAGGTAGAGATAATCTCTCTTGGCGAATCTAAATGCCTGTCAGCAAAAGTGCTCATGAAAGCAAGGGAGTCAACAGTGAGAATAAGCATCAATGCCTTGGACAGGCTGCACCACACAAACCTGAAAGCCACAAAGTTGTTTGTTTTACTATACCACAAATATTAGAGTCAGAAGTTTCAAGATTTTGCTAAGCCAGTTTTCCTGCTACATTCAAAATATGGTAATACAAGATGGTTTGGTCTGCTGTCAAGTCATGGGTTGTATATACACTAGTTTACAGCAAAAATGACTGTAAAAGTGGTATGGTTCCTAATGGTTATATTAAATTATATTTGAGGCCTTTTATTTTTCTAGCTGAAAATAATAGCGAGAAGAGTCTACCTGAAAGCAAGAAACAAATTTAAATAAACTGTAAATTTCTCAACATAACTTGGAAACTTCAGTTCAGTCTCTTTTATGTGTAAGACCAAACACTGTACAGTTTATAAGGTGAAATCCAAACACATCACTAGCAAACTAGGTTCCAATCTAGCTCTACCACTATTAGCTGTGTGCCTTAAAATATTTCACCTCTCTCTAAAAGAAAGGGGTAATGATACCAATCTCCTAGAACCAAAAAGTAGATTAAATGAGATAAATGTTAACAATAAGTAGAGTTGTAACTATTAATAAATAACACAGGAAAATATCATTTACTTGAGCTCTGAGATTACACACACACACACAAACACACACTCATACAATTAAAAAAAAGAATCTGATCTAAGAAGTGAGAAGGAAAGCTTAGAAAGAACATAATTTAAGATTCCTCCTGTATAAAAAGGTTTTTATACCTGGGAGAAAGTGAAGATAAATAAAATGCTATGTTGTCAAAGCAAAGAAATGTAAATATGTAAATATCTGTAGTAACAGATATTTACTAAATAACATAAAAGAATCTGAAAAGAAACGATTTATTTTTCAGTCAGTATCAAAGATGAAATTTATAAGTAATTAGGAGCACCGGAAAGGATGGAATAACTCACCCAATCAGAGCTGGCTCTGAGAAACTATAATATTATTTTCTTTATGTATATCATAATAAAGTAAAAATAATGATGCCATGTAAAGGAGATCACATCAAGAAACACATATTTATTCTTTCATTCAACTGATATCTGGATTGCTTGACTAAATGAAAAAGTATTCCATAAGACTGGTAATCCAAAAAAAAAACCAGAGTAAAACAAAAGAATACCACTTTTTGCCTATAAAATTAGCAATTAAAAAATAATTCCAAGTCTTGGCAAGAATACAGTTAAATAGTCACTCATAAACAGATAACTGACACAAGTTTTCTGGACTTCTAGGAACTGAGCCTAAGGAAATAACCAGAGGCATAAGCAATGATTGATATAAAATGATGTTCACTGCATATTTACAACAGTAAAAAACCACTATCTAAATTTCCAACAACAAGCAATTAATTAATTTGTAATATAGCCATATGAAGGAACCAATGAACTCCTCCTGTCTCATTTTAGATGAACGTGATTTAGTGGCATGGAAAAACGCTTGTGTTAGACTGCTAAATTTAAGACTCTAAAACACTATATACAATCTGATTGCAATTTTCTTTTATACACACAAAATATATCCATATACAACCAAAAAGTAAAAGCGAACACTGCAGTGTTAACAACAGTTATCTTTGTGTGGTGTTTTTATTTTCTTAATTATACTTTTCATTATCTTCCAAATTTCCTATGATAACTGTGTATTATTTTTATAATCAGTACAGTCATCTTTGTGGTTTACCCAAAACACTTATTCCACCTAAGTCTATCAGGGTAATCCCACTCCCCTGTCATGACTATATCCTGGCCAAGGAGATACAAGGAGACATCTGGGATGGAGGCTTCCAGGAAAGGTTTCCTTGCTTCTGAGAAGAAAAGTGGGAGAGGTATTGCTTTCTTCTGAAAATGGTCAGAAGATGTGATTCATTTATTTATCATTCAATACACATTTACCTGAACATCTACTGTGCAGTTCTTGACCCATCTCTAAATAGAGAGATTATGTTTGCTATTACTTCTAAGAGTCCTAAATTAATAGCTTTAGTAGTTAAATACAAAAATCTTAATTATCATCCATCTTCCACTTTATTTGTCACAGGTAAGAGAATTTGTTGACTCCATGGCAGTATTGTACAAGAAAACAAAACAAACTTAACACAACAACAAAAACCTGACCAACTGCATAGGTTAAGCAAAACAAAACAAAAACAAAGACAAGACAGCTTCAAGCCATCATTACCCTATTACACATTAGGGACAGACAATATTACAAAAGATAAGAGGAGTATGAAAGTCTGGAAGGAAGATTAAGGGCTTTGTTTCTCTCATGCTAACTTTAAGACTGTGAACAAAATACATGAATCTTTCATTTCAATGCACCTAAGAATACACTAAACCTGACAGAGGTTGCTAAAATTACAGAGGAATTTTAAGTGCCAAAACTTGCTATATGTATTCATGATGGAGATCTTTTTCAAAAGCAGATATACAATTCCATTTCTTTTTAAAAGCACACCTGAAAATCTGGATGACTTTGGGGCTGGCCACCATTAAGAATTGCTGTGTAGCTCCGTAATATAATAATGCCCTTAGGGCGCACTGGGGTGTGTAGAGTTTTTTGCCCCTACACTAAATGGCTTCACGTGGCTGTATTTTTTTTATGTGACATTTACTGGCTCATGTTTTAATTAGGAAAAATGCTAATACTTACATTTTTCAAAAGTTAATTTTTCAAAGGTAACATGGACATATTACAAATCACCTTAAACACTGAACAATTAATTCATTCCTAATTCATTTCTATAAAAATACATCAAATATACTTAGGTTATTAGAAGTAACTTCCTCTTCAAGAGACTTTCTTAATCTATTGATGTAAAAATGATGATAATTATTATAGCAGCTAACACTTAAACAGTGCTTATTTTATGCCCACAACTATCAGCTCTTTTGACATACCTCAATTAATCTCCACAATCCCATTCTACAGATGAGGAAACTGAAGCAAAGAGAGATGAAATTTCTTGCCCAAGGTCATGTATCTTGTGAGATAGAACCATTCACTGAGGAACAGATCAAGTACTCATCCACATCACAATCACTGATGCCATGTCACAAAAGGAAAGAAGGCTGAATATAAAAAGTAACTTTTGTTTGTTTTTATCTATAACAAAAGCAAAATTTTTCAGGGACCTCGACCTAAAATTTTTGGCTTATTTCTTAAGGAGAAATTACCATTTTATTCTGAGCATTTGCATTCCTCATTTACATTCAAATTACTTAATTCTTCTCTCAAATCTCTCTAACAACCCCGTCCCATCCCACATCATCAGGGTCAACTGTCTCATTCTAAATTCTCAGTGTGTCCTTCCAACTGTCAGAGGCAATCTCTCTGTCTGCTGTTTCTATTTACACATCCCATTTCTACCCACCCAAACTTCTGTGGGGAAACCACAGACAGACAATGTCTGCCTCCTGCCAAAGGATAAAGGGAGCAAAATGTTTTCCACACAGTTAAAAGAACTCCTTTTGTCAAATCAATCTGATGATGCTGAATAAACTGAACACTTCCCTCTGACCACCTCATCACCATTAAATTGCATAATTTCCAAGATGGAAATTATTCAAATTGCCCTCAAAAAGTTAAAATAGAAAATCTTTTTTGTCTATAACAAAAAGGCAGGCATTTGTAGACAGAAGCTATTACCTGCAATATGTTTTTTCCTGAATAAAAATGTGCTTCTATTCTCCTATATAAAAATTCAAAACACATATCCAAGATAAGGGATTTGGTATAGATGTTTTTACCATGGCTATACAGTAGTAAAATCAGTTTTTCTAGCTGATAAGTTTTCCCTATCTTCCCAAGTCCGATTCACAATTTCTCTCAAGAGCTCTGAAATTTAATTTCTAAATTCATGTCCTCAGTTGTAGAAAATTCATGTCCTCAGTTCCTGATAATCTATGTACGTATTAGAACAGGGTATGTGACAGAAGTAAAGTGTTTGGCATTTAACATTAATGACTGGGATTAAAAATTGTTTCTTTTTTATCTAAAAACATTCGTGATTTCTCTACAACAAAGGCTAATGTTTCAGCAAGGAAGAACAATTTTCAAAGTAGGGTTTTATTTACAATTTCATTGTCCAAGTGATCGTGTCTTTATGTAAGATGACGTGTCTTTACTAAGACCATAATAAGGGAAAATTAAACTTGGTATGGAACTATTTTCTCCAACAGATCTTTTTTTTTTTTAACATCTTTATTGAAGTATAATTGCTTTATAATGGTGTGTTAGTTTCTGCTTTATAACGAAGTGAATCAGTTATACATATACATATATTCCCATCCAACAGTAGTTATAAATAAGACATTGATGTATTTTATTTATCTGCCCATGTACTTGAAAACCACTGGACCATTTCAAGGTCATTGCTTAATCTTAGCACGCCCTGATACAAGCTCCCCTGGCAAACTGCACTCTCATACAGGTGTCCATGTTTTTGTGTTTTATGTAAATGTCTTTTTAAATGTTCTCATAATAGGTAATAGTTATAACATGTAGCACATGGATTCAGTGTTTAATGCTGGTGCTGCATTAATATCTTGCATTATCAAGCTCTTGCCAGGACACAAATTTCCTATGCTCGTCCACCTTGATTAGTTTGTTGAGTATTTGCATCCAGCGCTTCTACTTGATTAGCATTATAGCACTTTACTCTTTCTCTTATTTCCAATCACATTTCTCTTTCTTCACTGTTTTCTGTTCTTCTAAGAGTTTCATTTCAATCTATAGTTTCTCCTTTTATATTTCACTAATGTGTCTTTTACAGTTTGTCAAAGGTACTACATGGGATTCAGCCTTTCTTTTTTAAATTTTCTGAACCTTTAAAAAGTCTGGTGCGGTAAATGCTCAGAAGCATATATAATTCCTATAAATAGCACTACCTATCTCCTGCCACTGAGGTATACATAAATTAATGGGTATGGTTTTCACACAATCACTGAGTGTTTGCATTTCCACTGGTTGGAGTAGGAACCTAAAAACTATACAACTGAACCTTGACAAAATATACATAAGTATATTATAAACAGAGCACACCATAAAAGGGCAGTTGCCTTTTACACCTGTATTTCACAGGGTAGTAATAATTTCATGTGTTAATATCTATAGTTAAAGCTTCTGATCATGCTAAAATTCATAAATCATTCTTCTCCACAGAATTCATATAAATCCCAATATTCATAAATTCTCTATTGTTCTCAATTTTTTTTTAAATTTAATTTTAACCTTAACTGTAACACACAGATTTCAGAACATGCTTGGACATGTCTTAAGGTTAGGCCTGCTGAGAGAATGCTCCCAGAAAACTGGTCTTCATGTCCATCCAATCTTGCAGTAAACTCTGAAGAATGTGTGGGGATTGCTGTGTATCTATTACTTCTACCTATTGACTGGGTAGGCATGTCACTGGGTTCCAGAATAATAACATTCAAGCATGAGGGGTGCTAAATGACCAAAAATGTAAAAAAACTCATGAGAACTACTAAGGGGGCTTGATCCACAGATTTCCAAATCTATTACCATTAAGGAAACTGACCATCTTCCAACTGTATCTCTCCATCACCAATATGCACATTAATCCACAGATCTTAGAACTCTAATTAATGCCAAGAACGATAAATGCCTTATTTTGGTTTCCCTAGAAGTAGTTTATTTGGAAGGTAAACTGTTAGGGAAGTGGAGAAAGGATACAGGGAAGTGAATTTTGAGGATAACCGTTAAAAGAACAGACATAGGGCTTCCCTGGTGGCGCAGTGGTTGGGGGTCCGCCTGCTGATGCAGGGGACGCAGGTTCGTGTCCCAGTCCGGGAGGATCCCACATGCCGCGGAGCGGCTGGGCCCGAGAACCATGGCCGCTGAGCCTGCGCATCCGGAGCCTGTGCTCCGCAACGGGAGAGGCCGCAGCGGTGAAAGGCCCGCGTACCGCAAAAAAAAAAAAAAAAAAAGAACTGACATAGAGTATGTAATTTTGAAACTAACAGAAATAAACTATGGAATGATTTTTTAAATTATCAATCAAAAAGAATGCAAGAAAGGACAGAAAATGGAATGCAGAATAGTTGGAGTTCAAAGAAGGAAGGAAATAAAAGACTGATTTATCATTGGTCACACCAAATGTAAATATACGAAAATGATCTAGTTTGAAAAAGAGGATCAAATTGGATTATCCAAACATACAATGTTTATCAGCATGACAGGTAAAACATAAGGATAAAGAAAGGCTGAGTATGGATACAAACATTGACAAAAATAAGGTTGGTGTAGCGATTTCTATTAAACAAAATAGGCTTTAGAGCAAAAATCATTACTAGAGACAGAGGTTCACTTCACAATGACAAAATTCAATTCACAAGTATGTTATAATAATTTTAAATTTGTATTCATCAAACAATATAGTATCAAACTATATTTCATACTATAAAGTGAAACATAAAGCAAAAACTGGCAAAACTCCAAGAAGAAATGGAATAGTTCCACAAACAAGTGGGACATAATTAAAGCATTTATAGCTGTAACTGTGTACATTTTTTAAAGGCTTAAAAATTAATGTACTCTAACCTTATACCATATACAAAATTAACTCAAAATGGAACAAAGATCTTAATATAAGTGCTAAAACTATACAACTCTTAGAAGAAAACATAGGGGGAAAGCTTCATGACACTGGACTTGGTAATGTCTTCTTAGATATGACATCAAAAATACAGGTATCAAAAGAAAAAGAGATTGAACTTCATAAAAATTTTAAACTTTTATGCATTAAAGGACACTATGAAGAGAGTGAAAAGAACACACAGAATGAGAAAAAAAATTTGGAAATCATATTTCTGATGAGTTAATATGGAGAATATATAAAGAAGTCCTATGACTCAACAACAAAAAACATAAACAACTTCATTAAAAAATGGGCAAAGGTCTTGAATAGACATAACCCCAACAAGATATACAAATGGCCAATAAGCACAAGAAAAGATAGTCAACATCACTAATCATTAGGGAAATGTAAATCAAAACCACCATAACCACCATGAGATATCTCTACACACCCATTAGGATGGCCACCATCAAAACAAACAAACAAAACAGAAAATAAGTGCTAGTGAAACTGTAGAGAAATTGGAACCCTTGGGCATTGCTGGAATGAATGTATCATGATGCAAACACTGTGGAAAACAGTATAAGACTGTTCCTTTAAAAATTAAACAGAATTACCATATATGATCCAGCAATTCCACCTCTGGGTATATATCCAAAAGAATTGAAAGCAGAGACGGGAACATGTACACCCATGTTCACATCAGCATTGTTCACAATGCAAAAAGGTAGAAACAACCCAAATGTCCAACAACAGATGAACAGACACATAAATTGTGATATATACATACAATGAAACTTTTATGTTGTGTATATTTTATATGTTATATAACTTTTATGTTAGGTATATTTTACCACGATGAAAAAATTTTTAATTAATCAGTTAGGCATCTCAAGAAGTTAGGAAAAAAAAAGAATACAAATAAGAGCAGAAAGGAAGAAGTACTAGATTATCACTCAGAAGAAACTGTTCAAGAAAAGTTTATAACCCAGTTATGAATCTCTGTTATAAATTAAATTTCCTAACTATAAAAGACCTTATATAAGAAATATGTTCTTGAGACCTCTGTCAATACCAATAAAGTATATTATAGAGCAAAACATAACTAAAAGTTTTAAATGACTCTTTCAGACTTTAACTGTTGTATCAATCAAAACCATCTATAGTCAGGCAGAGAAAGACAAATATGATATCACTTATATGAAATCTAAAACAATAATACAAGTCAACTTATTTACAAAACAGAAACAGACCACAGACATAGAAAACACACTTATGGTTACCCAAAGGGAAAAGGGAGGGGGAGGGATAAATTGGGAGTACAGGATTAACAGATACACACCACTATATATAAGACAGATAAAACAACAAGGATTTACTATATAGCACATGGAACTATATTCAGTATCTTGTGATAACCTATAATGAAGAAGAATCTGAAGCTGTACACTGAAAACTAACACAGTATTTTAAATCAATTGTAAATAGTTAAATTTAAAAAAAATCATGTGTAAACTAGTGATACACAATAACAAGTGCTGATGGGTTGTGGAGAAACTGGAATCCTCATACACTGCTGGTGAGAATGTAAAATGGTGCGGCAAATTGTGGAAAACAGTTTGGCAGCTCCTCAAAAAGTTAAACATAGAAATACCATATGACCCAGAAATTCTACTCCTGGGTATAGGCCTAAGAAAATAAAAAACAGGTATTCAAACAAAAATTTGTATACATATATTCATATCAGCATTATTCATAACAGTCAAAAAGTGGAAGCAACCCAAATATCCATCAACTGATGAATGGATAAAATATGGTATACCTATATGATAGAATATCATTTAACCATAAAATGGAATGAAATATTGATACATACTACAATGGGGAACCCTGAAAACATTATACTGAGTGAAAGAAAAAAGTCACAAAAAACCACATATTGTAAGAATCCATTTATACAAAATGCCCAGAATAGGCAAATCCATAGGGACAGCATATTAGCAGTTGCCAGGGATGGGTGGGGGTCAAGGGTTCAAGGGGTGTTGGGAGGATAACAGGGATTTTCTTCGTGTAATGCACAGTTAATGTGAAGCATAAACCAATCATAGTGCTAGGGACAAGTTTCCTCTTGAGTTCCAGAAGGTGAAGATGTTATTGACCAGAAATGTACTCCGTAAGATGACAGAGACAAAAACAAGTGGTAAGGAATAAGCAGTGTGTGATGTTCAGAACCCTGGAGAAGTACTCTAATATTAGAAGTTGCTAACTGCCATATTCAATCATTTGTGACATACAGTAAGTCCCCTACATACGAACCTTCAAGTTGCAAACTCTCAAAGATGCAAACATACGTTCCATCAGCGTCAGGCGTGAGTGAAACTGCAGCTTGCCCTCCATCTCCTATTGCTGATGATCCTTCAGCTCTACCATCTCCCACCTTCTCTCCCTCCTCCAGTCAGTAACTCTTCTTGCCTGTTCACTCAATACCAGTCCCTGTATGCCAGCTGTTGTACTGTACTACTGTACTTGTCAAGATACTGTACTGTGAAATTAAAAATGTTTTCATTATTTTTTGTGTTTGTTTTTTATGTATTATTTGTGTGAAAAGTATTATAAACCTATTACAGTACAGTACTATATAGCTGATTGCGTTAGTTGGGTACCTAGGCTAACTTTGCTGGACTTACAAATTGGACTTAAAATGCGCTCTCGGAATGAAACTCGTTCGTATGTAGGGGACTTACTGTATTGATGAACTGAAGAATGCCTGAGCAGTAAATTTCTCATTAGCCCCATGTAAAATAAATTTATAAAAAGGTAGAAAAGAAAAAAATAGTTATTAGATATTCTTTAAGGGGCAGTAATAGGGTAGTGGATTAAGAGGTAAAACTACTATGTATAAAATAAAAAAGCTAGAAGAGATATATTATACAGCATGGGAATATAGCCAATATTTTATAATTACTATAAATGGAGTATAACCTTCAAAAATTTACCTCATGTCTTAAAATTATGGACCTTTAAAAGGAAAAAAGGATCATCTAATTTCACCCTCTACATATTAATTATAAATAGTTTGGTGACTATTCATTTAGCCTTTGTTTTCTATGTGTAGTATAACAAAAATATAATTTTTTATTCTGCCCCCCCAAAAAAAATTATGGACCTTTACTCTCATTAAAGTTTTTTTTTTTTTTTTTAGAAATTGACTAGTGCCTTCAATACTTGATGTTTCATATTTTATATCCATGACCCTGGTTTTCTACAGAATATTTCCACAAAGAATAACAGACTTCTTCCTATCTTCAGAGCACAAACTAATTACCTATCCAACTTCTACAATTTCGCATTCGCTTGAGCAACTTTCACACTGGCTGCAGTACTCAGTGCAGCAGGTTCACTAACTTGATGACTACCATGGACTCATTCACATTTTAGTTCAGAATTACAATTTAATTAGACATCCTAATCTTTAATTTATACAAAACTTTACTATCACACCTAGAATCAACATGTTCTTAGCTCTTAATATTTTCTCTTCTCTTTCTTCAACAGGGCTAGCAGTTGGCTTTCTTTATAAAATCATTTAAAAAATGTTTTATTAGTACTTCATAAGAACTATTGTGTAAGCTCTTATGATGAGCAGACAGCAAAGTCACTCTGAAAGGCAGACTCTGAGGCATGAGTTAAGCTTACTCACTAAGTCAGCGCCTCATGCCCACAAACTTGCCTCACAGTATCGATTACTCAAATATGAGTCTCAGCAAAACTACAACTTACTGCATCTCATAGATTTTTGAAATCAATTGCAAATAGTCAAAACTGCACATGTTAAACCTGAAACTATCTAAAGTCTACTGTATATTATACTGAAAACCCTCTATATCACACTCCAATTTAAAATGAAATAAGGATCATGATATAGACACACTGATCTAATATATCAGGAGGCTTCATTGCCTAGAAAATAGAAAAGAGACAGAGGCCCCAAATGTCATGTCTTTTGGATGACAAAGAAGACTGTGATAAAGTGAAAAAAACATATTTGAAAAGAAATGTACTCTTTTTTTCATTACTCCTTTAGATTCCACATCAAACCCATATATCTTTGTTAAGTATTTTTTTCTTATTCAAAGGTAATTTATTTGGATTTTCCAATAGGGTTCCAGTAAAGCATAAATTAGGAAATTACATATCCTTATTGGATTACAGTATGTCAAGCATATTAAACTCCCCTGAGCACAGAAATAAAAGTGCTCTCAGAAACAACAGTTCTAGACAACACCACCTGAGGAAAAACACCTGGTTAATAAAAGTAAATATCCATTCTAACAGGAGGGGATTTAGGGGCTAAGTGCTAAAGAAAACTTTTAGGCTGAAAGTGGAGAAAATGCAGGTAGGGTATATTGAGTTAGCCAAACAAGCACAGGTCATGTATTGGGACAAGACTGGGCTGGCTTTAAAGCTGGAGTATATACCAAAATAAAGAACATTAAACATGAACACCAGCATTCACATTCAAGTCATTCACAGCTAGACTGGGGCAGGCTAGCTCTCCTCCACAGAATACCTTATGGTATGCTCTGCCTACATTTTTCAAAGTTGTAATTAGGTTCAAAGGCAACTCATGGCTTTATTGGTTTCAGGAGTGGAGAAATGCCTCATGACTCTAGTCAATTCTCTTTTAAAAACCTCCTAAAATCTCTTTCATTTTAAATGGTAAAATTAGTCATAGTCAATGAACTTAAACTAAAGCTGCAGTATGAGAAGTGTTCTGTGGAATGGGAGACTCAGCAGAACACTTAATCCAGACTTGGGGTGTCAAGGAAGGTTTCCAGAGAAAGAGAGCTGAACAACATGTGAGGGTTCATCAAGTGAACAGTAGGCAGAATGTTACAGGTAGAGGGAACAGCATGTGCGAAGACTGAGGCAAGAGGACCTGTCAGTAGACAAAGCACAGACTAACAAGAGAGCTGTTTTAGGATCTTGCCAAATCAGGAAATACTCCTTTCTCTGGGAGAGGCCAACACTGACTTCTTTTTTAATCATGAAAACAAACATTTTAGGGCATCTAGAGACAGAGACCAGCCAAAGGATTACTCTACTGGTGCTTCTGTATTCTGACCTCATCATTTATATCCCTCCACCAGAGACATTCTTTCCTTCCTTCCTTCCTTCCTTCCTTCCTTCCTTCCTTCCTTCCTTCCTTCCTTCCACCCTCCCTCTCTCCCTCCCTCCCTCTCTCCTTCCCTCCCTCCCTCCCTCCCTCCCTCCCTCCCTCCCTCCCTCCCTCCCTCCCTCCCTCCCTCCTTCCTTCCTTCCTTCCTTCCTTCCTTCCTTCCTTCCTTCCTTCCTTCCTTCCTTCCTTCCTTCCTTCCTTCCTTCCTTCCTAAGATTTTCAGGAACCCCAGTGTCTTAGAGGGAGACTTACCTACAGCCAACCTCTGTTGGCATGTTTGGGCAACTGCTTCAATGGGAGCTGCTGTTAAATCTTTTATTACCTTGTCTGGAGAAAAATGACAGGCTGCGGTGACATCTAATCACCTCCATTACTTTATTTGAGTCAGGCTCAATAAAGTAGATACCCTCTCTATAGTATGTAATAAAAACATTAAAATAACATCAAGCATAACCTCTAGAGATTTCTCAATGGAATTTGCCAACTAGTACAACTATTTGCTACAATATGTATAATGTATCTTTAGGAAGAAGGGCACACAGCTCTGACTGGGGTTTACTAATGGACAATAGACCACAATAAAATTTCTGGCTTCTCATAAGAAAAGCATCATGAATGATAAGTGTTAGGGGGACTTCAGGCTAAAACAGTAAATTTGACCAAGGCTGTCACCTTGTTTAGGCAAGCAGTAGATGGATGTGAAGGAACCTTATAAGATTGGTAAGGACTCTGGACTATATTCTAAGAGCAATGGGAAGCCACTGAAGAATTTTTAGCACAAAAGTGATATAATTAGGTTTGTATTTTAGAAAGATCACTAAGAAGCAGTGTAGAAAATGAGTAGAAAACAGGAAGACTACACTACACTGTAGGATAGAAGATCATCTTTTAGTAATCGAGGCCTAATCTAAATGCATGAAAGAATGTAGAAAAGTGTGTAGATATGAGAGATACTTAAGACGCAGAGTATATAATATTTAGTGTCTGATTGAACATGGCAAAAAAGGAATAGGGAGGAACTAAAGATGGTGTTCAGGTTTCTGACTAGGGAACTAGATGCATGGTACCACCATGTACTAAAAGAGGGAACAGAAGAACAAGGACATACTTAGATAGAAAGATGAGTTCAGTTTACAGCATGTTGAGTGTAAGATACTTGGGGCATCCAAGTGAAAATGTCCAATGAGCAATGGGCTATATGAGTATAGAGCCTAGGAGGCAGATATGAGCTGAAGACGTAGATGTGGGAACCATCAAAAGATAGAAGGTATTTAAAGCCATGGAAATGGATGAGCTAACCTAGGGAGGATGGAAAAAAAAGAAGGATTGGGCCAAGGACATAGGGATGTGAGAGCTATGGAGGATTTCGTTGACTTGCAGATATTTAAACGAGGAGGGGAGGGAAGTTAATCGCGACAATAGTCATGTTAAGGGAGCAAGGTCTTGCATTCAGGAAGAAACTGCACTGATTCTCCTGGGACAAATTAGCAGACCTGTAGTAGGGAAAAGGAAGAATGTCCACCCATTCTGTTCTTGGCTCTAGTTTCTAGGTTAAGTCTGCCACCTTCACAAAGGACTACAGTCATCCAAAATAAATAATCAGTAAAAACTGACAAAATCATTGTTGTTCTAGTTTTCTTTTACTTAGTAATTCAAAACTGATACCATCTGTTCAGTGAAGCAATGTATCTTACTTAAATATAAGAATCATTCTTGTACCACTAATGCAATCCAAAAGCCATATCAGGGCAGCACAAACATACAAGTAATATCAGATGTAGTTTCAGCTGCTATAAAACACAGTGATTCTACATTTTGGTTCCAGGCTTTAAAAATACTATAGTATATGTGGTTTTGAATAAGATTCTACATTGTAGTCGGATTCTTAGACTAGTTTTTTTCTATTCAAGTGTTGACAGGAAAAAATATAGTTTTAGTCTGACCTTACAGGCACACACCATTTACCCTACTTTTAACTTGATTTGAACCTTAAAGGTATCCTTGCAAAGCAACAAGAATGTGCAAAACTAAGGTCAATTAATAACTAGTTTCTAAAATCTACTGAATTTTTGCCTGAACAATATCAAATCCCTATAATTTGTAATGAGCAATAATAAAATTAAAAATTTTCCAGTTTCAACTAGGATTTCCCAAAAAATGATGAACAGTTTCTTTTAAGAAATTCTATCTGATTCATCTATATGTCCCTTTAACTGCTTCATTAACAATTATTCTATTGCTAGATATAAGGTTAGATATAATAACCACATTCAGACATTTTAGTAAAAAGGTGTCCAATTCAATACTGAAATTATTATTCAAATTTAACTGTCTTCTAGGAACAAAACCTTGTTTTCTGAGGCCCAGAATAGGTTCTATCCCTTAGTACTTAACATTTCTTCAAATAAGAGTAACTAACAGTATAGCCCTGTTTATTACCAATATAAAATATCTCTGTATACTTAAAACTCAGCTCCTTCTGAAAGTCTTTCCATTTTTATCTATCATCCATTCACAATGTATGTGTCACTGACACCACAGTTGCTTACTGTCATGTTGGTTTATCTCTGCTGGCGTATTTTTCTTGCACCTTCTACACAGGCAGGTACCTTTTCCCACAATGCATCATGAACTCGTGGGAAATGGGGACTTATCATTATCTCTTTTAAGGCTTTGCACACAAAAGCCACTTGATATTAGTGTCCAACTGATTCTACAGTCTCCCAAACACGACGAATCAAAAAGAAATTAGGTTCTTTAATGTCTTGTTTAATATTATATGAAACAATTAGCAGATGGTATATTTACCCCCACCTCCCTATCCCACCCTCCTGTCCCCACCCAATGAAGAACTAGATCATTAGATGCAAGCAGAATGAAAATCTGATTAGCATAGGGCTGATTAAGAAAAAGGAAAAAGTCTGAGGAATCAGAAATAGGGAAAATGTCAGAAAAAATGAGCAAAGTAAAAATGACTAAAGGGAAATTTAAGCCAAAAAAATTAAAAAGGAATAAGATAGATAATAATAAGGCAATAATGTCAGATGATGACCAAGAAAAAGAAGCCTGTAGGAAATAAATTTAATCTCTTGCTTAAACTGATCACTAAACCACAGCTCACAGGACAACTAACAACTTTCAAATCCCAGTCCACCGACGTGTGGTTATCCCACCGTGGTGCTTGTTATGCCAAATATTACTGCTGACTTGGGGTGCTCTTGAGTCAATTGAGAGGACCACCATCATTTCCATTCCCTGCCAAGAGACACATCAGTGACTGGGGGCTGGAACAAGAGCCAGTGGCAAATATACCACAGCAACAGGCTAAGGACTGCACAAAAGAAGTCTGGTATTGAGGTTAAAATTAAATGAAATGGAAGAGAAATAAAGACAAGGGAGGATGAGAAGAACAAACACAGCACCAGTGTGGGTTCTTTCTACATGCTGGGAAAAGCAAACATCTGGAATTATTTGGTGCTGAGTACCACCAAATTTAAGACTTTGTTACTCTCTTGCAATTATTTCTTAGTAACCATACAAAGAAAAAATAGACCTAAAGGCTAAAATGAAGGAGAGTGGTTAAAGTGGGTATAACAATAACCATTAAACACACACACACACACATTTTTAAAGTAACAGAGCAGTGAACTGCACAAAGAATATTCCTGACTGACTTGGAGAGACGTTCATCCTAAAATCTGAAGTTCAACGAGGAAGCTGCAGACAAATACATATAATAACATGATAACATTTTTGTCAAAATATGCCTGTACAAACACAGGAAACATCTTTAAATGATTCCAAAATAAGTGCTGGTATTATGAGTGGTTTTTACTTCTTTTTCATTTTTCCTGCATTTTTTAATGTAATTATTGATAAAATAACAACAATCCCCTAAAATAAAAGAAAAAATATCCCCTTGCAGGTCATTCAGTCTTTACCTTGAACTAAATGGGTATTCAATCTACAAAAACCCTTTTTACATAAAGCACAGCTTTCAGAGACCTGCTCCCACCCAGTGGAGAGGAGGGGCCCCAGGCCAAGTCCAGTTGCATTATGGTGGAAAAAACACAAGCTGTGAAGACCAATGAAAAGACTTGAATCCAGCAACTCTATTCACTAGTTCAGTGACCCAGGGCAAATTACATGAAATTTCTGAGTGCTACCTTCACCTGGCTTCAGGAGTGGAATAATACATACCTCACAGGGTTGTTTTGAGGATTATCAAGACCAGCTCCCACATATGACAACAGACTGGTGGGATAGGTACCAGGGAGATTTTGACCCTTCTGAACAATGTTACACTGTTTATCATCTCATGAAAAATCTGCTCTGAATCATGCCACACTGTTTGCCACTTTTACTGACCTCCCCTCAGTCTATGATTCCTCAGACTAATTAGTGTTCAGCAGAGCAACCTGGTTACTGATGCTTGCTTCTACAGCATCTGTGTCTACTACCTCCAGGAGAGAGCAAACATCCAGCGGAGAAAAACAGGGAAGCAGGCATCAGATAACAAAGGCATGTTTATCCAAGTTCTTTGTCCTACAAATATATAAACAAGCCCAGAAGGAGTAGAAAACAGTTCTTCTAGGGGCACATACTGCAGAAGTATGACCAAATGAATAGCTTGATAATTGCAGATATTGTTACAGACTCAGCTTGACATATTATACTTTAACAGAGTTTGCACTGTAATTGGTGTCCATTTCTTACTGTTATTATTTTAAAAACTTTAAGGATGCCCACCAAAAACTTTAGTATTCATAAGTATGCCTTGAACCTGCAGAAGTTTGGAACCACTGAGACAGAAAATAAATAGTGAGAGGTTTGAGGCAACTATCTAGAAAAGTGCTGCTAAGAAAGACTTTCCTCAATGATGGAAAATTTTTCTCTATATTTATGTCATCCAATACCATAGCCACTAGCCACATGGGGCTACTGAACACATGAAATGTGGCTAGTACAACTGAGGAACTTAATTTTTAATTTTATTTAATTTTAACTAATTTAAATTAATTTGTTTCATGAAATATGGCTATTGACTATGGTATTGGATGGCACAAATTTAGAACACTGGTTTAATGACTTGTGCTAACTCAAAAAAGGTGGTATGTGGATGAGTTAGCGAAGTTTAAAAGCTAACAGACAAGAAGAGAAACAAACAAAACACACACAAAAACAACAACAAAAACCCAGCACCATGTTAATATTTCTCTTGCTTCACACAGGATTCACCTTGATAAAGCTGAGGTCCTACTCTGATCTCAACTTGTCATAGTCAGCTCAGGCTGCCATAACAAAAAACCATACACTGGGTGGCTTCAACAACACAAATTTATCTTCTAACAGTTTTGGAAACTGAAAAGCCAAAGATCAAGGTTCTGGACAAACTGGCTCCTGGTGAGATCCTCTTCCTACCTCGTAGATGGCCGCCATCTCTCTGTGTGCTCACATGACCTCTTCTTTGGTGGGTGCAGGGAAATAGATCTCTTATCCTCTTTTTATAAGGCCACCAAACCTATTAGATTAGGACTCCACCCTTACTTCATTAAACCTTAATTATCTCTCTAAAGGCCCTATCTCCAAATACAGTCACACTGGGGGACAGGGCTTCAATGTGTGAATCTGGGGGTGGCAAAATTCAGTCTTTGCACAAGCTTCCACTCTCCTATAACTAGCTTTTTATTATGAGTTCCAATATTCCATAAGCCATATTTCTTGCCCTTAATTCATAATCTTCTAGAGGCTTAGTTTTTCTGCCTTCTCTTACTATACCACCAGTTTACACCTGAGTAAGGCTTTAACCCTGTCATCAGACAACTCTGAAATTCACTGAGATTAAAACTTATCTTTGGCCCTCAAAAATGACTTCTTACCTCTTAAACTGATTATGCAGAAAAGAGTTATTTAACATAGCAGGCCTGATACTGCTCTCCTTAGAAAAAACTGTTTGTAAGGTTGGCCCCTGGATAGGGTCTGGGAACTTGGATACTGGAAGAGTTCCCACCTCCCTAACTACTAAGAGGGACTCTCTCTGCCCAAACTGTTTGTACAAACAATGTGATTGATGCTGAACATCTGCTTTCCTTCTGAGGGTCTGGAATTTTGGTACTTGCTAGACATACGATAACTACGGGACCAGCCCCCAAAATAAACCTTAGGCATTGAATCTCTAATGAGCTTCCTTGATGGATGACATTGCACATGTGTTGTCACAACTCTGCTAGAGGAATTATGTGAGTCTTGTGTGACTCCACAAGGAAAAGACTCTTAGAAGCTTGTGTCTGGTTTCCTCCAGACTTCGTCCCGTGCACCTTTTCCCTTTGTTGATTTTACTTTGTGTTCTTTCCCTGTAATAAATTATAACCATGAGGATAACTACATGCTGAATTCTGTGAGTTTTCCTAGTAAATCATCAAACCTGGGGGTTATCATAAGCACCCCCAACATATCAAACCACAAACATTTTTATATAAAAAAAAACTTGCCCCCCTATCTCTTAGAGAACATTCGCCCCAGTTACAGAAGTATTAATCCTGGAGGTCGAACTCCAAATACAGGAGGGCCAAAGAAAACAAAGGGAAGGATATAATCAACAAAACTTTTTTTCTTACAACTAAAAGACAAGCATTTCCAGATTGGAAGGGCTGAACAAGTGCCCAGCACAATGGATGAAAGGATGTACCACAGTATGTCATCATGAAATCATAAAAGCACTGGAAAGCAGAAGGAAATGGAACAATGCCTCCACAATTCTGAAAGAAAATTATTTCTAACCTGGAATTCTATATCCAGACAAACTATCAATCAAGTATGACTAGTACAATGACACATTCAACAGTCAGAGACCAAAAATAATTTACCTCCCACACACCATTTTAAGAAGAAACTAGAGGATGTGCTCCACCAAAAGCAGGAAGTAAACCAAGAGAGAAGATATAGTAAAGAAAAGATATAATATCAGCAAAAGGATAGAAGAATGGATGATAATGAAGGAAAGTCCGAGGATGGTTGCAAAGAAGTTTTTAAACAAGAAAGGAAGGGCCTATTTATATCTGCCCAGATTACCATCTCAAAATACAGAAGTTTATGTAAATACCAAAAGAGATAAAAGAAACCTCCACAAACTCTTAAATTAAAAGAAGGGAGAAGGAGGCAAGAAAGAAGAGGGAGGCAAAAACAACAGCAGCAGTCATAGTGGTATACCAATCTTTTATGTTGACAGAAATATCCAAAGCTCTTTTGAATAAGGGACTACCAAATCAGCTCTGCGCTTTCAAAATTACCGACTTTAGGTTACAACATGGTACTTGACAATGGTTGGCAATTCTCCTGATCAAAAAAATATGTTCAACAGAAGTTAAAGAACAAATGTAAATGAGAGATTCCACTGGCCTCTTTTGATAAATGTTGCCTCTTTTTATTCAGGGACTAGGAATAGCTTATCAACAGACACATAACCACTCTATTACCCAATTTAAAGGCTCCCTCAAAATTCTAGTTAAGGACTTCCCTGGTGGCGCAGTGGTTGAGAGTCTGCCTGCCAATTCAGGGGACACGGGTTCGTGCCCTGGTCCGGGAAGATCCCACATGCTGTGGAGCGGCTGGGCCTGTGAGCCATGGCCGTTGAGCCTGCGCGTTCGGGGCCTGTGCTCCGCAACAGGAGAGGCCACAACAGTGAGAGGCCCACGCACCGCGATGAAGAGTGGCCCCCGCTCGCCGCAACTAGAGAAAGCCCAGGCACAGAAAAGAAGACCCAGCACAGCCAAAAATAAATAAATAAATGAAATTAAAAAAAAAAAAAATTCTACTTAAGAAATTTAGTAAAGGCAAATGAATTTTAAAATCTAGTCAACAATAAACAAGCGAACAAAACCAAAACAAGCACCTGCCTCCTTCCCACCACCCCCGCCCCCCGCCAGAACTATTTGGCCCAATTCATTCAAAAAGACTCCAGTGGACCTTTATAGACCCTTAAATTTGACCTTTATATACTCAAAATTCATACAAGATTTCATAGGAAATCAGAGCACAGAATGTAGCTCTAGAAAATATATTGCTGAATTGATACCTAAACAGTCATATCACTAAGTGGAAAATGAGGAGAAAAACAAATTAGAGTGGTGCAGATTTTGAATGCTTGTCCCACCCTGGTCTAGCTGAAAGACAAAACCACAAGAAACAGGCTCAGAATCATTTAAATAAAATTCTTTCTTTAAATATAGCACTCTAAAATGTCAAACTACAAAAGACCCCGAATAGCCAAAGCAATCTTGAGAAAGAAAAACGGAGCTGGAGGAATCAGGCTCCTGGACTTCAGACTAGACTACAAAGCTACAGTAATCAAGACAGTATGGTACTGGCACAAAAACAGAAATATAGATCAATGGAACAGGATAGAAAGCCCAGAGATAAACCCTCGCACATATGGTCACCTTATCTTTGATAAAGGAGGCAAGAATATACAATGGCGAAAAGACAGCCTCTTCAATAAGTGGTACTAGGAAAACTGGACAGCTACATGTAAAAGAATGAAATTAGAACACTCCCCAACACCATGCACAAAAACAAACTCAAAATGGATTAAAGACCTAAATGTAAGGCCAGACACTATCAAACTCTTAAAGGGAAACAGGCAGAACACTCTATGACACAAAACACAGCAAGATCCTTTTTGACCCACCTCCTAGAGAAATGGAAATAAAAACAAAAATAAACAAATGGGACCTAATGAAACTTAAAAACTTTTGCACAGCAAAGGAAACCATAAACAAGGCGAAAAGACAACCCTCAGAATGGGAGAAAATATTTGCAAATGAAGCAACTGACAAAGGATTAATGTCCAAAATATACAAGCCGCTCATGCAGCTCAATATCAAAAAAACAAACAACCCAATCCAAAAATGGGCAGAAGACCTAAATAGACATTTCTCCAAAGAAGATATACAGATTGACAACAAACACGTGAAAGGATGCTCAACACCACTAATCATTAGAGAAATGTAAATAAAAACTACAATGAGGTATCACTTCACACCAGTCAAAATGGCCATCATCAAAAAATCTATAAACAATAAATGCTGGAGACGGTGTGGAGAAAAGGGAACCCTCCTGCACTGTTGGTGGAAATGTAAATTGACACAGCCACTATGGAGAACAGTATAGAGGTTCCTTAAAAAGCTACAAATAGAACTACCATATGACCCAGCAATCCCACTACTGGGCATATACCCTGAGAAAACCATAATTCAAAAAGAGTCATGTACCACAGTGTTCACTGCAGGACTATTTACAATAGCCAGGACATGGAAGCAACCTAAGTGTCCACTGACAGATGAATGGATAAAGAAGAGGTGGCACATATATACAATGGAATATTACTCAGCCATAAAAAGAAATGAAATAGAGTTATTTGTAGTGAGGTGGATGGACCTAGAGTCTGTCATACAGAGTGAAGTAAGTCAGAAAGAGAAAAACAAATACCGTATGCTAACAAATGTATATGGAATCTAAAACAAACAAACAAAAATGGTTCTGAAGAACCTAGGGGTAGGACAGGAATAAAGACGCAGACGTAGAGAATGGACTTGAGGACATGGGGAGGGGGAAGGGTAAGCTGGGACGAAGTGAGAGTGGCATGGACATATATACACTATCAAATGTAAAACAGATAGCTAGTGGGAAGCAGCCGTATAGCACAGGGAGATCAGCTCGGTGCTTTGTGACCACCTAGAGGAGTGGGATAGGGAGGGTGGGAGGGAGACGCAAGAGGGAGGGGATATATGTATATGTATAGCTGATTCACTTTGTTATACAGCAGAAACTAACACACCATTGTAAAACAATTATACTCCAATAAAGATGTTAAAAAATAATAAAATAAAATGTCAAACTAATACCATCCTAAAATATCGACTATTTTTAGTGTCTTTTTATATTTTAATTGACCAATGCAATTGGATTCCATTAATAGCTAATTTTTGCCTAATTTAATTCTAACAAACTCACTTAAGTTAAAAGACCATAATGAAAGAATAAAAATATTTATACCATATTTTTGCATTCCTACAATTCAAAAGCAACAGTATCAAATTTTTTCAGGCTGTGAATAAACATGCCATACTTTAGGCTAAAAGCATATTTTATCCCAAAATTAGAAGTGAAAATGAAGCTCAAAAGAAATGACCTCCCAGTCTTGAATTCAGTGGCATTAATATTAATGACAATCCCACTCATTTCAAAGGCATGTCCCAGAGTGTTTATATTATGAAAAATGGGTCTGGAATGTCATCTTCAGTAAATTTTAAACTGTTTAATCTGAGGTTTTGCTAGATTTGTAACAGCTGCACTTGTGTTTACAACTATAATTTACAGCACGGCACTCTTTTACACATTTTTTTTTTGGATATGGTTGGTACAAACATGCTGTACTGATCAATGGAAATGAGTTTGGTATCTCTCTATAGCTACAAGTTTAGTCAGAATATAGTTTTGTTTTGGATTAACACTGTAAAACAAATGCATCATGGACCTTCAGAAGTCTTATGGTATTGGTTAAAGAAGGAAAAGACAAAAACTTCCATTCATATACAAACATTTGGAAAATGACTCAATTTGTGTTTGTTGAATTCAAATTTTGTTTGGGGAAAAGATATGCATATCAAACACACTGTGGGTCTAATCTGTTTGCTGGCATTCATTGAGGGTCTCGGGGCACATTACCAAGCAGAAACTGGTTGGGCAGTATTCAAAAATTACATTTCTTCTAATGCCTCTATTTACACATAGAAAGATGCAACAAAAAAGCCTGCCAAAGACTTTCTTAAGAATGCTTCAGGGGCTTCCCTGGTGGCGCAGTGGTTAAGAATCCGCCTGCCAATGCAGGGGACATGGGTTCGATCCCTGGTCCAGGAAGATCCCACATACTGTGGAGCAACTAAGCCTGTGTGTCAAAACTACTGAGCCTGCGCTCTAGAGTCCACGAGCCACAACTACTGAGCCCACGTGCCACAACTACTGAAGCCCATGCCTAGAACCCGTGCTCCACAACAAGCCACCGCAATGAGAAGCCTGCACACCTCAACAAAGAGTAGCCCCTGCTCACCGCAACTAGAGAAAACCTGCACACAGCAACAAAGACCCAACACAGCCAAAAATAATAAATAAAATAAATAAAGTTATTTTTTAAAAAAAGAATGCTTCAATAGGAAGCATCAGCAACCCTTGATGTGGAGTTGCTGGTGCAATGAAAAGAGCACCGAAAAGAGTTAGTTTCTCAGGTAACACTCAACAGCTTTGTCACTAACCTCATCTTCCTCCTCTGCAAACATTTCAAAGAGAAGTTATTACTGAACGTGAATGTTTTCTGCTAAATTCAGTTGAGTCTGGGTAACCAGAAATGCTCAGCTCTTTTAGTAACTGAAAAGGTTATCATGCCATAAGAATTAAGACACATGTAAAAGTTGCACAATAGAAGTAACCCCAGCAGTTCTCTAGTAGCTATCTTCTTTTTGGGCAATCTCTCGGGAACCCTTAATCCTGGTCGAAATTAATTTTTTTGAAAAAGCTCCACTCTATGTTCCTTTTTGTTTTAACACCTGTCTTACCTTGGTACGTATGGTTACTGTAAGAATCACGTACAATCTATATGAAAATAATTTGGAAAGTATGAAACATATTTAGTAGGGCTTATGACCAAAAAAGCTTATAAAATCAATGAACTTCACGGGGCTTCCCTGGTGGCACAGTGGTTGAGAGTCCGCCTGCCGATGCAGGGGACACGGGTTCGTGCCCCGGTCCGGGAAGATCCCACATGCCGCGGAGCGGCTAGGCTCGTGAGCCATGGCCGCTGAGCCTGCGCGTCCGGAGCCTGTGCTCTGCAACGGGAGAGGCCACAACAGTGAGAGGCCCGCGTACCACAAAAAAAAAAAAAAAATCAATGAACTTCTTAAAAACATCAATAGAACAAAAGCTCTGATTTCTAAAGGGTATATGGTATATTATTGTTCAAGATAATAATAATAAGCTTTTTTCTACAAGTATGAAACTTTGAACTCACCAGAGAACATAGACTACTGTAGTAATTTCCCCAATAAGTATGATAAATTTGTTTTGAACTACCCATTGTTTTTTCTGTCAGTTTGGCATTTCAAAATGATTCAAAAGTTAGTAAATTACTTTAGACAAAGGTCATAAATTCAAATGTCCACAATAGGTAAGTAAAATGAGTAAAGTAATCAGATGGGCTTGAAGCAACCAGGAGACAAAGCACTATCCAAAGAAGACGGCCAGAACTTAGCTCCTGCCAGCTGTTGCCAAATAAAGAAGTCAGATTTAGTGTTGCCAGATTGCTTTTCATCCAGAAGATAAGCTGAAAATATGGATTTTTAAAGGTAAAATAACATAGTATTTAAATGTAGGTAAATGACTCAAAAAAGCTTAAAACATCATGCAAGCCACACATATCTGCAAAGCAGATCTGGTCTCAGCTTTATCATCTCTACCATGTTTGCTCTATATAGATAGATCTATTTAAAATACCATTACAAGATTGAAAAGAACTTTGGTGACATTTTTTTAATGCTTCAATTATACTACGAGTCATGTTAATGTATTCAACAGAGTTTGCTTTTTCCTATAAAAATTATTACCTGAACTTCATCAAGCAAGAGAATTCATCTGGCCAATCGCAAATGGAAAACAGTAAACGATTCTTCTTTTACCAAATACCCAAGTATGCCACGACACCCTCTCCCCCCAATCCATCCTGGAAGGTAACCTCAGCTAGAAAAGGAATCAAGTCTACTTTGCCCACTATTATATCCCTAGCACCTAGCACAGTGCCTAACTCATTATAGTTGTATGTGACAGAGTTTAACAGTGCTCCCCACCTTTGGGGCAAATGAGTATTTCCCAGCTCCTTGGTAGTTAGGCTGGCCATATGACTAAGTTCTGGCCAAAGGAATGAGAGCATAAATGATGTATACTACACTTCCAGGCCTGGCCTCTAAAACATCCTGTGCAGTAGTCTAACTTCTCCCCCAATACACAAGGCTGGAAGTAAAGGACTGAGTCAGTGCAGCTAGAAAATGGAAGGACCCCAGAGAAATTGGGGACTCTGCAGAAAATCTGTCATGGAAATATGCACAAAAGAGACATCTGACATACAGGGGCCTGTGACACCAGCAAAAATTAGCACTTGTATTATGTTAAGCCACTGAGATTTAGGATTTTGTTACCACAACTAGTATTTACTTTGACTAATACTGTGTTCAATATTTGTTAAATGAACACCTAAATAAATAAATGCCTTAGGCAAGAATCTAGGCATCAAAAGTGCAAAGATTCCTGTCCCTCTGAGTTGGTTGACAAATGTTAAAGTAATGATGTTCAACCCCATTACAGACATTATGGCTTGAATTTCAAAACACAGGAGATTGTGGAAAACAACCAGAAAATTAGCACAAAGGCAGTCAAAACAGTTAAATGAGAATAGAATCTCCAAGAACTTATGTGTACCTCAACAGAGGCAGAAAAAGCATGTAACAAAAATTAATATCCATTCGTGTTTTTAAACATCTCATCAAACTAGGAATACAGAAAAACTTCCTCAGCCTGACAAAGAACATCTACAAAAAACCTACTACATGTTACATTATACTTAATGATGAAAGAAAGAATACTTGGAAAACTCAATATTGTTAAGCTAACAACTCTCCTAATGTGATCTACAGATTCATTGTAATCCCAATCAAAATCTCAGGAGGGTTTTTTGGAGATATGAACAAGCTAATTCTAAAATGTATATGTAAATAACCTAGAATAGCCAAACAACTTTGAAAAGAACCATGTTGGAGGACTTACACTACTTAATTTCAAGACTTATAAAAAGGCTATAGTAATCAAGGCATATAGACATGTATATAGACAGTGGAACAGATAAAAGAGTTCAGAGATAGAGCCACACATATACTGTGTGATTTTTGACAAGCTCCAAAGCAATTCAACAGGGAAAGAATAATCTTTAAAGTATGGAACAACCGGAAAGGTACATAAAAAAATGAACCTGATCTCTTTCCTCATACAATACATAAAAACTGAACTCAAAGTGGATCATAGACCTAAAATGTAAGAGCTAAGCTGGACTTCATCAAAATTAAACTTCTTGTTCTTCAAAAGATACCATTATAAAAATAAAAAGGGAAGCCATAAACTGGGAAGAAAACATTTGCAAATCAGGTATCTGACAAAGGACTTGTACTAGAGAAGTGCAATTTAAAATGACTGTGAGCTATCACTACAAACCCATTAAAAGGGCTAAAATTAAAAAGACTGACCATACCAAGTATTGGTGAAGATGTGGAGCAACTGGAAACTCTCATATATTGCAAGTGGGAATATAAAATGGTATAACCCCTTTTGAAAATAACTTAGCAATATTTTTATTGAAGTATAGCTGGTTTACAATATTGTGTTAGTTTCAGGTGTACAGCAGCAACTTCTTAAAAAGTTAAGCTTTCACCTACCCTACAATCTAGCCCTTCCACTCCTAGATTTTTACCCATGAGAAATAAAAGCTATGTTCATAGAAAGACTTGTACATAAATATTCATAACAATTTTATTTGTATAGACAAAAAATGGAAAGTACCCAATGTCCATGAAAAGGAGAAAGATAAACTGTGCTATATCCAAACAATGAAATGCAACTCAGCAATAAAAATGAACTAGTAATACATGCTATATAACACAATTATCAAAACAATTATACTAAGTGAAAAAAGACCAAAAAAAGAAAAAAAGAGTAGATATCATCTGATTCAATTTGTATAAAATTTTAGAAAATGCAAATTAGTTTACAGTGACAGAAAGCAGATTAGTGATTGCCTGGGAATGGGGGAAGGGGTAGAGTGGAACAGGGGAGAGGATGACAAAGGAGCACTAGGAAACTTGAAGGTACGATATACATGTTCATTATCTTAATTGTGGTGATGGTTTCAAGGATGTATGCATACTTAAAGAGTACAATTTGATGTGTTTTGACAGATCTGTAGTTCACTGTCTATCAATAAAACCTCAGTCAATCTGTTTCAAAAAATAATTAAGGTATAGTCAGATACTCATAGTTACTGTGGCCACAAAACAACATAACCAAAGATTGTTCTAATCAAATATAACAGTATTTTCAAACACTTGTCTTATTTTAACTATTTTGTCTCAAAAAAAGATAATTCTTTAAAAACTCATATTATTTTAAAGGTAAAGAAATTAGACAAATTATTTTAAAACTTAAAGAACTTAGTGCGGTATTAGCCATATATTAAATGTGTACTGTACACACTTGTAGAACTAAATGGAAATACAGATCTTTCATATAATGAAATAAATTTCTAGCTTTTAATATAGTTCCAAAGGAATGTCACTACCTAATTCAAGACATTGTTCACTGCACTTATCTTAATTTATAATCATTCAATTTAAAAATAAAGTCATTCTTATTACAGTACTTCATATAAAAGTATTTTTATGTGTGTTACTTCTAAAACTGGCTGCACAGTTTCAAAAAAATACCAATTCATCAAAATACTTATCAGCAAGCAAAACTTTCACTAGCTTTGCCAACATTTTTAGTATAATGACTAAGAAGTCTAATGGTGCTGATCAGAATCAGAAACAGGATATTTTTCTGTGTGCCAAATACTGCAGAAAATACCACTTGATAAATAAACTATCATACTGTTATACCACTAACACAAGGTTACTTACTCTCAAGGCCTATGATTACAGATACACAGCTAACAGCTTCAAATAAAAGCAAAAATGAGTCTCACTAGAAATTGGAAATGTCCAAATACACATTCTATATAGCCTTTTGTTATAAATGCTGATTTGCAGGGATAGGCTAAAGAATCATCACAATCCATGTTTTACAAGGTCATGTTTGAGTACCCCAAGTTCAGAAAGCTAGGGTTAAGTACAAATGATTTCTTCAAACAAGCATAAGTCTTACAAATCAGTTTGAATGTATAATCTGCATACACTGTGTATATCACATACACAAGTAATTATAAACTATATCACTTAGAATGCTTTTGGTTTCTAGTAACTGAAACCTAACTTTATTCATCAAAATAAGATAAATTATGCTATGGTAAGTTTTTGCTCATGCTGTATGTTCAATGCCTGTGTGGGAGGTGAAGGGCATGAGAGTGGTCTGCTTACTCACTTGTGGACCCAAGATGACAGATGCTATGACATCTTAGCGCCTGGCATCCATAATCACCACTGCAGGGAAGAGAGACAGCTAGGTCATTCATCTACTACTAAATGTTTCTACCTAGAAGTAACCTGCTTAAAACCTATTGGCTAAAGAATCACATGGCTGTGCTTAGTTGCAAGTGAAGCTAAGAATTAATATTGTTGAAATGTCCATTCTACCCAAAACAATATACAGATTCAATGTAATCCCAATCAAAATTCCAATGGCATATTCAGAAAACTAGAACAAATAATTCTAAAATTTGTATGTAACCATAAAATATCCTAACTAGCCAAAACAATCTTGAGAAAGAAGAACAAAGCTGGAGGTATTAAAATCCCTGATTTCCGACTATACTACAAAGCTAATAAAATCAAAACAGTATGATACTGGTACAGAAACAGGCATATAGATCAATGGAACTGAAAGTCCAGAAATAAACCCACACATACATGAACAATTAATTTATGACAGAGGAGCAAACAACATACAATGGATAAAGGATAGTCCCTTCAATAAATAGGAAAACTGGAGAGTCACATGCAAAAGAATGAAACTAGACCACCATCTTACACCATACACAAAATTAACTCAATGTGGATTAAAGACTTGAATGTAAGGGAGTGGCCAAGATGGCAGAGTAGGAAGACCTTGAGCTCACCTCCTCCCATAGACACACCAAAATTACAACTATTTACAGAGCAACTACTGATGAGAAAAAAACAGAAAGTTAGCAGAAAAGATCTTCTACAACTAAAGATATAATGGAACCGCAGAGAAGGGCAGAAGAGGTAGAGATGCAGTATTGTCAAGACCCATATCCCCGGGGAAGGCAACCCACAAATGGGAAAATAATTACAGTTGCACAGAAGTTCTCCCCAAGGAGCGAGGGATCCAAGACACTCATCAGGCTCCCCAGCTCGGGGGCCCCACACTGGGAAGACAAGCCTCCAGAACATTTGGATTTGAAGGTCAGAGGGGATTATTTTCAGGAAAGCCAGAAGGCTGTGCAAAATAGAGACTCCATTCCTAAAGGGTACACACAAAATCTCACACACTCTGGGACCCAGGGAAGAAGCAGTAATTCGAAAGGAGCCTGGGTGAGACTCACCTGCTGATCTTGGAGAGCTTCCCAGAGAGGAAGGAGGCAAATGGAGTTCACCTTGTTAATACTGACAATGGTGGCAGCCATTTTTGGAAGCTCATTCTACCTGGAGGACAATGCTGCTGATAAGCACTATTTTGGAATCATTCCTCTAGCTTATTAGAGCTGAGACCCAGGCCCACCCACCAGCCTGTAGGCAGCAGAACTGGAACACCTCAGGCCAAACAACTAGCAGAGCAGAGACACAACCCCACCCACCAGGAGACCTGCTGCCCTAAGCCCCTGAGCCCACAGCAGCCCTGGGATTGGCCCTGATCACCAGAAGGCACAGGATCCAGCCCAGCACACCAGCACACCCCCAGGGCCCTGCAGCCAGAGACCCTGGGACATGGCCTCATTCCCAGTGGGCGAGCACTAGTGCCAGGACCAGCCTCACCCACCAATGGAGAGACACCAACCCTGGGATCCATGGGACCACTGCCCCACCCAGGCAGGCTGACACTAGTTCTGGGACCCCCAGGGCTCTGTAGCCAGCCACTTCATGACCCAGCCCCAGCTACCAGCATACTAGCACCAGGACTGGGACTCCTCTGGCCATGCAGCCAACAATGCCAGACCCAGTCCCACACACGAGTGGCTGGCAGCCTCCACACAAGGCCAGACCTGGCAACCAACTGGACCAGGACTAGCCACTTCTACCAGTGTGCCCACAGTAGTCAGCCAGCCACAACAGGATGACCCATACCGCCCACATACAGGGCATCCATAGACAGGACAGTTCTGGTGACAAGAGAAGAATGTACTGCTGGGACACACAGAACATCACCAACAAAAGGCCACTTCTCCAAGGTTTGGAAATATAACCAATCTACCAGATATATAGAAATAAAAACAGCAAATTAGACAAAATGAGGCAACAGAGGAATATGTTCAAAATGAAGGAACAAGATAAAACCCCAGAAGAAAAGCTAAGTGAAGTGGAGATAGACAATCTACTCAATAGAAAGTTCAAGGTAATGATTGTAAAGATGTTCAAACAACTCAGGAGAAAATTGGATGAACAGATTGAGAAGTTAGAAGTTTTTAACAAAGAGTTAGAAAATATAAAGAAGAACCAAGCAGAGATGAAGAATACAATAACTAAAATGAAAAATATGGGACTTCCCTGGTGGTCCAGGGGTTAAGAATCCACCTTCCAATGGAGGGGACGTGGTTTTGACCCCTGGTCAGGGAACTAAGATCCCACATGCCACGGGGCAACTAAGCCCACGTGCTCTAGAGCCTACGCAGTACAACTAGAGAGCCCACATGCCACAACTAGAGAGAAGCCCGCATGCCACAACGAAGAACCTGCATGCCACAACGAAAGATCCCACATGCTGCACCAAAGATCCCGCGTGCCGCAACTAAGACCCGATGCAGCCAAATAAATAAATAAATAATTTAAAAAAAAAAAAACAAGAAAAATACACTAAAAGGAATCAATAGTAGATTAGAAGACAGAGGAATGGATCAGAGAGGTGAAAGACAGAGTAGTGGAAATCACTGAAGCTGAACAGAAAAAAAGAAAAAAGAATAAAAAGAAATGAGGACAGTTTAAGAGACCTCTGGGAAAACATCAAACATACTAACAATAGCATTACAGGGGTCCCAGGAGAAGAGAGCAAGAAAGAGATAGAGAACATATTTGAAGACATAATAGCTGAAAACTTCCCTAACCTGGGAAAGGAAACAGACATCCAGGTTCAGAAAGTACAGAGTCCCAAACAGGATCAACTCAACAACACACTGTAATTAAAATGGCAAAAATTAAAGATAAAGAGAGACTATTAAAAGCAGAAAGGGAAAATCAATAAGTTAAGTACAAGTGAACTCCAATAAGGCTATCAGCTTACTTTTCAGCAGAAACTCTACAGGCCAGAAGGCAGTGGCACAATATATTTAAAGTGATGAAAGGGAAAAACCTACAACCAAGAATACTCTGCCTGGCAAGGCTTTCATTCGGATTTAAAGGAGAGATCAAAAGTTTTACAGACAACAAAAAGCTAAGAGAGTTCAGCAGCACCACACCAGCTTTACAATAAATATTAAAAGGACTTCTCAGGCTTCCCTGGTGGCGCAGTGGTTGAGAGTCCGCCTGCCGATGCAGGGGACACGGGTTCGTGCCCTCGTCTGGGAAGATCCCGCGGAGCAGCTAGGCCCGTGAGCCATGGCCGCTGAGCCTGTGCGTCCAGAGCCTGTGCTCCGCAACGGGAGAGGCCACAACAGTGAGAGGCCCACGTAAAAAAAATAAATAAATAAAGTACTTCTCCATGCAAAAAAAAGGCCACAACTAGAAACATGAAAATTACAAAAGGAAAAATCTCATTGGTAAAGTCAAATATACAGTAAAGGTAGCAAATCAGCCATGTATAAACATGGTAGGAAGGTTGAAAGACAAAAGCAGTAAAACCGTCTATATCCACAATAAGTAGTTAAGGGATACACAAAACAAAAAGATGTAAAATATGATGTCAAAACAGTAAAAATGCAGGGTTGTTAAAATGTGTTTGAGCTTAAGAGATCAACAACTTAAAATAATCATAGATAGATAAGACAGCTATGTACAGTGTGGGGAATATAGTCAGTAATTATGTAATATTTTTATATGATAACAGTGTAACTAGACTTATAGTGGTGATCATTTTGAAATGTACAGAAATACCAAATCACTATGTTGTGTAATGGGAAATAACATAGTATTATAGGTCAGTTATACTTCAAAACCAAACAAACTCATAGAAAAAGAGATCAGGTTTGTGGTTACCAGAGGCAGGGGGTGGGGGGAAAGGGGAATTGGATGAAAGCAATCGAAAGGTACAAACGTCCAGTTATAGGATAAATAAGTACGAGGAAAACACAGGGAATATATCCAATAATTTATAATAACTATACTATAAATGGAGTAAAACTTTTAAAACTTGCAAATCACTATGTTGTACACCTGAAACTTACAGAATATTGCACATCAACTATACTTCAAAAAAAAGTTACAAGAAAAGATAAATAAGTCCTAGGAATATAATGTACAACATGATAAATATAATTAACACTGTTATATGTTATATATGAAAGTTAAGAAAGTAAATCCTAAGATTTCTCATCACAAGAAAGAGATTTGTTTCTATTTTTTTTAAATTTTGTATCCATATGAGATGATGGATATTCACTAAACTTATTGTGATAATCATTTCATGATGTATGTAAGTCAAATCATTATGCTGTACACCTTAAACTTACAGAGCTGTTATGTCAATTATATCTCAATAAAACTGGAAGGGGAAAAAAAAAGACTCGAATGTAAGACCTGAAACCATAAAATTCCTAGAAGAAAACATAGGCAGCAACTTCACTGACATTGGTCTTAGTGATTTTTTGGTGGATTGGACTCCAAAAGCAAAGGAACCAAAAGCAAAAATAAACAATGGTGCTATATCAAACTAAAAGTTTTCCCATAGTGAAACTTCCCCATCATCAAAATGAAAAGGTAATCTACTGATTGGAAGATATCTGCAAATCATATATCCAATAAGGAGTTAATATCCAAAATATATAACCTCATACAACTCAACATCAAAAAAACAAACAACCCAACTAAAAAATGGGCAGAGGTCTTGAACAGATATTTTTCCAAAGAAGACATAAGATGGCCAAGGGTTCATGAATTGCTCGACATGACTAATCATCAGGGCAAATCACAGCCAAATTACAGCCAAATCACAGCAAATCACAACCATAATGATGTATCATCTCATACCCGTCAGGATGGCTATTATTAAAAACAAAAACAAAAAAAACAAGGAATAACAAGTGTTGATGAGGATGCAGAGAAAAGGAAACCCTTGTGCACTGTTAGCGGGAATGTAAATTGATGCAGCCACTATGAAAAACACTATGGAGACTACCATATGATCCAAGAGTTCCACTTCTGGGTATTTAACTGAAGAAAACAAAAACACTAACTTAAAAAGATATATACACTCCTATGTTCACTGCAGCATTATTTACAGTAGCCAAGATATGGAAACAACTTAAGTGTCCACTGATAGATGTATGAATAGAGAGTATGTGGTACATATATACGGTGGAATATTATTCAGCCATAAAAAAGAATGGAATCTTGCCATTTGTGACAACATACATGGACCTTGAGGACGTTATGCTAAGTGAAATAAGTCAGACAGAGAAAGGCAAATACTGTTTGGTCTCACTGACATCTGAACTTATTGATATAGAGATGAGATTGGTGGCTGCCACAGTGCGGGAGCAGGGGACTGTAACAGGCCAAATAGGTGAATGAAGTCAAAAGGTATAAGCTTCCAGTTATATAATAAATAAGTCATGGGAATATAATGTATAGCATGATGACTATAGTTAGTAATACTGTACTGCATATTTGAAAGTTGCTACGAGAACAGAATCTAAAGTTCTCATCACAAGAAAATTAAAATTCTGTAACTATGTATGGTGACTAATATTAACCAGACTTATTGTGATCATTTAGCAATATATACAAATATTGAATTATTATGTTGTATACCTGAAACTAATATATGTCATTATACCTCAATTAAAAAATGAAAAGTTGGGCTTCCCTGGTGGCGCAGTGGTTGAGTCTGCCTGCCGATGCGGGGGACACGGGTTCATGCCCCAGTCCGGGAGGATCCCACATGCCGTGGAGCGGCCGGGCCCGTGAGCCATGGCCACTGAGCCTGCACATCCGGAACCTGTGCTCCGCAATAGGAGAGGCCACAGCAGTGAGAGGCCCGCATACCACAAAAAAAAAAAAAAAGAAAAGTTCACATATACTTTGATTTGGCAATCCAATTTCTAGAAATATATACAATTATAGTTACACATGTGCAAAATGACATGTATGTGAATATTTCTGGTAGCACTGTTTGCAACAACAAAAAAATTCATCTAAATCCATTGTGTTGCATTTACAAACTGAATAAAATGTAACTATTTAAAAGAATGGGGCAACATTCTGCGTACTATTAGGAGAGACTGCCAAGGGATATTATTAAGGAAATCCATCCTCATTATTCACTAATTCTGCATTTGTGAATTCATCTACTCAATATAATCTTCCTGTAACCCCAAAATCAATATCCACTGAACTTTTGTGTTCATTTGCGGATATACACAGAACAGCAAAAAATCTACGTCACCCTGTACACTCATTCTTAGCTGACTGAGGTCCAACAATATGTCTCTCTGCCTTCTTGTTTACTGCTCATACTATAAACAAATGTTACTCTGGGGTCTGTTTAGTGTCGTATTTTTTACATTTTTATGCTTTTTGTGGGTGACTTTGCTGTTTAAAATGGCCCCCAAGCATAGTGCTCAAGTGCTAACTAATATTACTAAACACAAGAAGGCTTTGATGCACCTTATGGAGAAAACATGTGCCTTACAGTTACAGTGGCAAGCTCTGTGGAAGACAACTTGTTAATTGTTTAATAGGTTTTTATACTTTGGGGAATTTTATATCACTTGCATGTACTACTAAATCAAAAGATATATAATTTTATAAAAGACAAATAAAAGAAACTGGCAGATCCTGAGACAGGGCAGACTTCATGATTGATCTACCTCCATCCTATTCCCCTCATGATAGCAAAATAGCTCAGTCATTACAGGAGTCCCATTACACACCATATCACCCAAAAAGAGAGTATAGATGAGACGCTGTTGCAGCATCCCCCCAAGTAAAAGACTTCAGATGTTTTCAGGCTGTACTTGTTTAAGCTTATGTCCATCCCGTGATCATGCAAATTTTATCGCCTATTTTAAGGCAGATTGTTTTAAGCCAATCAGAGTCTACTGCAGGAGCTAGTAGTGAGATGTGTGTTCCCTGAAGTCTATATAATGGTGACTTCTGAAAGAAAATCCAGGTCCTGTTAGGAAGGAGAAAAGCAAGAACGGATGCTGGGTAGGCACCCAGCAAGGTCAACAATCCTGAAGAAGCGCTAAGAGTTGTGGAAATAAAGCATACACACATAAGACAACAGTATAAATTACAGTGCATAAGGACCAGAAGTGATCATCAAGCAATCAGGGCTTGGTAAGGAAATCTATGGATACAGCACATAAATGTACAAACAAAATCAGAGAAATGGGGTTAGGATTAAGTACAAGGAGGACTTATAATGTGATTGCTCTAAATAAACAACAACAACAAAAAAGGAACCAGCCCCAGGAGGATGTTGGAAGTCATTAAGGTAAATAGCACATCCAAATTCCTATGAAAGAAGCAAATTAGTTTAGCAGTTCTGTACCTTCAAACCTGACCAGGTAAGGGCTCATAGAGCCAAACTCAAATTCTTAAATAATGCCTGACCTGAATAATTGTGTGTATGTGAAAAACAGCTGTCTCAAACTGTCTTATTGGTAGTTACCAGAGTATCAGACCCCAGATCTCAGATTATGCTAAAATAGATTAAATCTACACAAAATGTTTATATAACATATATATTCTGTATTACAAAATCAGTGTTGGGCCTCTAAAGGAAAATGAAAAAACAACAGTCCTAAAAATCTGAAAAATGAAAACCATGTGGTAAAAGGTAATAAGAAGTATAGCCAGACAGATGTAAAGTCATGCCATCTGGGGGTCCTACCCACTGGATGCCATTAACACTGACCACAGTACAAATTCCCTTCCTCTTCCCCTTCCCTCTTACCCCCAACCCCACTTCCCTTGGTATCTGTACTATTTCTAATTTTTGGAGGCCTGAAAGAAGCAAAGGAAATACAAAGCCCAATTCATCACTATACTTTTGTACAGTGACATACATAAGTCATATTCTCACCAAAACCTACCTTTTGTGATATGGAAGTGGTAATAACCCTAAGGTTTTACTTTCACAGTTCAAGAAAATGAATAGGCTAAATACTCTCACCACTCACTATCTCTTGAGAAGGTTGGAAGCAAAGATGATGGATCAATCTGGGTCCCATCAGGAGAGAGAAATCACACAGTAATTTGAATAAAGAAAATCAAATATAAACAATTAGTCACTATAACAGGAGACTAGAGTAACCAGGGATTAGCTAGTCAAAAGTAAAACAAAAAACAAAAAACTAAAGAATATAGGAATAGCAGATATAAAGAGGACCCACTACCTTCTAGTGCTAGAATTCAGCACCCAAGGAAGAGCACCCCCTTTGACCTTACCCACCATGCACGCAGTAAGATCTAGATCTTGTTGGAGAGGGCATAGCCATGGCTCACTGAATGACGGTGAAGTGTCTATGGGTGCTGTGCCGGTAGAACTTGCTGGAAATCCACCTTTTGTAACTTGCCAGATACCTACCCTGTAGGGTGCCATGGTCACAAGGAGGTGTCTCACCAGAGGCACTCTGTTACAAAATCACCTGAGGGGAAAGATGGGTTAAGTTGCTGGCAACTGGGTGCTGCTGGCCATAGTGCACAATAGGACTGGGCACTAAAAAAGCCACACATGCCCAGGAGCCTGCCAGAGGAGCCACAAGTCCAAGGAGCTGGGCAGTGGGGGAGCCGTGCTCTGGAGGAACCACTCAAGCTACAGGAGCTGGGCACTGGGGAAGCCATGTGGGCTGCAGGAGCCAGAAGTACTTGTCCTGACAGTACGTAAAATATCACACTGGTCTCCTACTTGAACATTTGCTGATTGCATCTGATGAACAGGAAATAACAAGTACTCTAGATGCCTTATTAACACACATGCCAATAAGTGGGTGAGAGATAAACCCCACAAAAGTTCATGGGTCCCCCACCTCAGTGAAGTAAATGGGGTTTAATAGTTTGAAGCAGAAGTTAGCAAACTTCTTCTATAAATATCCATATAGTTCAAGAAATGAATAGGCTAAATACTCTCACCACTCACTTTGTAGGTAGTCCAGTGGCTACCTACAAAAGGTAGGTTTTGGTGAGAATATGACTTATGTATGTCACTGTACAAAATATTTTAGGCTTTAGGGATTCTGTCACATATTCTTTTTGGGGTTTTTTTCAAACACTTAAAAATATAAAACACATTCTTTGCTCACAGGTCACACAAAAACAGGTAGCAGGCCAAATCAGACCCACAGGCCATAGTTTGCTGATTCTTGATCTGGAGCATGTCGAGGTATCCTCTACAGGGTGAAATATAAGTTTCTCTACCTTGCACCACCTACCATGAAAAGAATCACAATGGTGGGGTAATTTTTTTGAATTCTGGAGGCAACATGTATCACATTCACATGTACTATTCTGACCCGTCTATAGAGTCAAGGGTAAGCTGCCTGCTTTGAGTGGGAGCAGAGCAAGAGAAGGCTCTGAAGCTAGATCCTTCAAGAATACAGATCTGCTCATGTACCAGGCAAAAAACCCCAACCATCTAAGGCTCTGGCTGAGGGCAAAGGAAATAAGGGAATAAGTTGTGGAAAGAAGTCACAGATATCAATTATAGCCCTGTGGTCAACTAGAGGAACAAGGATTGTAAGTAGTTTTGCATATTTTCTATTTGCTTATTGTGTGTGTGTGTGTGTGTGTGTGTGTGTGTGTGTGTGTGTGTGTGTGTGTGTATATATATATACTCACATGTACACATATGTTAGAAAATTTCCTTCTCTTTCCTTCCCATTTTTATCTTATGTACAAGTTGTTAGAAGTTAGCTTTACAATTTTGTCTTTAAGCAACAGAATATTCAGTGGGACTACTGCTGATTTTGAAAAGTAATATAGTAAGCAATTAATACAATGACTCTTGGGATTGTGCATTTGCTCATTTGGGGAAAGAGTAAAATTTGTCCACTTGTAAGGATAGCTTTACCTTGTTGGGTAGAAATACAGTTGTTTTGTTGTTATACAGCCAAAACAACAGGCCTTAATAAATTTTAAAAGCACATGTTCTGGGGGACTTCCTTGGTGGTCCAGTGGCTAAGACTCCACATTCCCAGTGCAGGGGGCCCAGGTTCAAACGCCAGTCAGGGAACTAGATCCCACATGCCACAACTAAGAGTTTGCATGCTGCAACTAAAACCCGGCGCAGCCAAATAAATAAATAAATACTTTAAAAAAAAAAAAGCACACGTTCTGACCACAATGGACTTAAATTTAGAAATCAATAACAAAAATGTATGAAATCCTAAAATATTTGGAAATTAGGCCCACACTTCTAAATAACCAGTGGGTCAAAAAAAGAAATCACAAAGGAAATTAGAAAATATCTTGAACTGAGGACAAAAACACAGCATATCAAAATTTGGGGGATGCAGCCTAAGCAGTGCTTAAAGAGAAACTTGTAACTGAACAGGTGTATTAGAAAAAAAATAAAGGTCTCAAATCAATAACTTAAGCTTCTACCTTAAGAAACTAGAAAAAGAACATCGAACTAAACCGAAAGCAAGCAGAAGGAAAGAAATAATAAAGATCAGAGTGAAAAATCAATGAAATAGAACACAGAAAACAACAGGTAAAATCAATGAAACAAAAAGTTGGTTCTTTTTGGATTTGAAAAGATCAAAACCAATAAACCTTTAGCTTCACCAGCAGTCCCCAACCTTTCTGGCACCAGGGGCCAGTTTTGTGGAAGGCAATTTTTCCACAGACCAGGTGAGGGGGGGTGGTTTCAGGGTGATTCAAGCACATTACATTTATTGTGCACTTTATTTCTATTATTATTACATTATAACATATAATGAAATAATTATACAATTCACCATAATGCAGAATCAGTGGGAGCCCTGAGCTTCTTTTCACTTGCCACTCACTGATAGTGTTTTAATATGTCTGCAAGCAATTGATTTATTATGGTCTCTGTGCAGTCAAACCTCTCTGCTAATGATAATCTGTATTTGCAGCCACTCCCCAGTGCTAGCATCACTGCCTCAGCTCCTCCTCAGATCATCAGGCATCAGATTCTCATAAGGAGTGCACAACCTAGATCCCTCACATGCACAGTTCACAGTAGGGTTTGCACTCCTATGAGAACCTAATGCTGCTGCTGATCTGACAGGAGGTGGAGCTCAGGTGGTAATGCAAGCGATGGGGAGCAGCTGTAAATACAGATGAAGCTTCACTCTCATGTCCGCTGCTCACCTCCTGCTGTGTGGCCCAGTGCCTAACAGGCCACAGACTGCTACTGTGCGTCGGGCACACAAAGTTGCATTTGGTAACAAAAGATTAAATGTTTTCCCCCTAAGATCAGGAACAAGAATATCCACTCTCCTCACTTCTGTTCAGCAATGTATTGGAGATTCTAGGGAAAAAAAAAAACCTAAAGGCATCCAGATACAAAGAAGTAAAATTGTCTATATTCACAGTGACATGATACTGTATGTAGAAAATTCTAAGGAATTCACAAAAAATCTTACAGTAATAATCAAATAAGGTTGCAGGATACAAGATAAATATACAAAAATCAATTGTATTTTTACATACTGATGAACAATCCAAAAACGAAATTTGAAAAATAATTTTACTCACAATAGCACAAAAAAATGAAATACTTCAAAATAAAGTTAACGAAAGTAGGGCAAGACTTGTACACTGAAAATTACAAAACATTGCTAAGAGAAATTAAATATCTTAAACAGAAAGACATTCCATGTTCATGTTAAGATGGCAATGGCAATTCTCCCTCAAACAGATCTACAGAGTCTATGCAATTTCTATCAAAATCCATGACAGTAGGCTTTTTGGAAAAAATGACAAGCTGATGCTAAAATTTATATGGAAATGTAAGGAAACCAGAATAGCCAAAACAATTTTGAAAAAGAAGAAAAACATCGGAAGACTTATACTACCCAATTTCAAAGTTTACTACAAAGATACCATATAATAAAGACAGTGTGGTGCTGGTGTAATAAGAGGCATAAAGATCACTCAAACAGAAATGAGAGTCTGGAAATAATTTATGGTCACTTGATTTTTTTTTTTTTTTTTTTTGCGGTATGCGGGCCTCTCACTGCTGTGGCCTCTCCCGTTACGGAGCACAGGCTCCGGACACACAGGCTCAGTGGCCATGGCTCACGGGCCCAGCCGCTCCGCGGCATGTGGGATCTTCCCGGACCGGGGCACGAACCCGTGTTCCCTGCATCGGCAGGCGGACTCTCAACCACTGCGCCACCAGGGAAGCCCTGGTCACTTGATTTTTAACAAAGGTGCCAAGGCAATTAAAAGGAGAAAGGTCCTTTCTTTTTTCTGAACACATAGTGCTAGAACAACTGGATATTCATATACAAAAAAAGATGAATTTGAACTCATACCTCATACCATACACAAAAGTTAACAGAAATTGATCATAAACCTAAAGAATGATCCAAAAAAAAAAAACTGATAAACTGGACTTCCTCAAAATAAAAACTTTTGTATTTCAAAAGATACCATGGATAAAATGAAAAAACAGATAACAAGTTGGGTAAAAAAATATATTTACTGAAATAACTTATAAAACATATATCTGATAATGGACTTGTACCCAGAATATACAAAGAATGCCTACAGCCAGTAAGAAGGCAAACCCAGTGCAAAAAATGGACAAAAGATTTCAGTAGACATTTCAAAGACAACATAGCAACAGTTAATAAGAACATGAAAATATGTTCAACATCATTAGCCAATGGGGAAATGCAAATTAAAACCAATATGAGATACTACTTCACAGTAAAATGGCTATAAAAAAGACACAATAACAAGTGAAGATATAGAAAAACTGAAACCCTCATACACTGCTTGTGGGAATTTGATATGGTACACCCATACTGGAAAACAGTTTGGCAATTTCTTAAAAAGTTAAAACATGAACTTACTATACAACCCAGTAATTCCTTCATAGGTATCTGTCCAAGAAAAATGAAAACGTATGTCCACACAAAGACTTGCACATGAATGCTCACAGCAGCATTATTCATAATAGCCAAAAAGTAAAAACAACTGAAATGTCGATCAACTGATGAATGGATAAACAAAATGTGGTATAATCATACAATGGTTATTCATCAATAAATAAGAACAAATTACTGACACATGCTACAACATGGATGAATCTCAAAAACTTTATACTAAATGAAGCCAAGCACAAGACAGCACTTATTCTATACAACCATTTATATGAAATGTCCAGAAATAGTTAATCAATAGAGACAGAAAGCAAATCAATGGTTGCCTGAAGCTGAAAGCCAGCGCCAGGTTTGAGTACAAAACTCGCATGGGCAAACTTGTTAAGGTGATGCAAAACTTCTAAAACTGAACTGTGGTGATCACTGCACAATCCCCCAAATTTACTAAAAATCACTTAATTATTTAGAAAATGAGGATATAGTTTCCAAAAGGTGATTTCCATATGAACTCTACCTTCCTGTAACTAGAGAAAGGTACCAGGAAGATTATAAATGTTCCTATATTAGAGATCTTAACAGAGATCTACACATGCAGCAGAGTTTATGAAGAGCCTAAGAGAATGGACCAGATAACTTTCCAAAGCCTCTTCCAAAATCAGTCCAAAAAGAAAAGTCTGATATTTAGTAGAAAATTAAAAATGCTCAAGATTTGCCTTGTTATCTAACTTTTCTGATGAAATTTTTAAACTTTTTCCTTCTCTACTTCTACTGCATTCTTATTAAAAGACTGCAAAGTCAGTGCACTTCCCCTATAGGTGTTCTTTCATATTAAAAATCAGTCATTCAAGATCTATGAACAAAAACAGAGAATGTACATACCCCAGCCTAAAATAAAATTTAATAAATGCATTTAAGGGAGGGGGATCAAGATGGTGGAATAAGAGGACATGGAGCTCACATCTACATGTGGAATAATTCTCAAGGAAAACTAACTGCAAACTGGTAGAAGAAATCCTATTAAATCAAGGCTGTAATAAAGATACATAATTGGGCAGGACAGAAAGAAAAGCATCAGTTGGACCTGTGCCCCTAGGATGGGACTAAGAGGGAAATGGAGATGACATGGGCAGGCACTTACCCTGGGGAGTGAGTGGGACCTATGCGGAGGAGACAAACCCCCTTGGCTGACTGGAGAACTGCTGGGACAGACAGAAAGACTGGAGAAGCCAAGACTCCACTAGTAAGAGCTACATGGGTGCTGGCTCACCACCAGACAGGGAGGAGAGAGGTCTGCCCTAGCGGCTGCTTCCTTGCCACACTCCCCAATCCACACCAATCCCATGCTTGGCATGGGATCTAGGGTAGCCAGGACCTGGGGAAAGACTCGATCTAGGGACACAGAGGAGACATGGGGGCCTAAGGTGTGGTCCAGGTGAGGCAGCAGTGGCCACTGTTGATGCTTACTCAAACAGCACCACAGAAGCAGCCCAGACTTCTGAAAGACACGCCACTGCTTCCCCCAACCACCAAACCATGCTCCCCAGTCCCAGCTCAGTGAATGCTCCGGCCCTGCCCACTCCACGCCACACAACAACCTAGCACTAGATCTGGGACAACCACAACAGGGGAAAAGACACACCTTGAGCTGCGTCTGAGCAGAGTTGCAGATGCCTACAAAGGCAGAACATCAGGTCTTTGTAAGCACACAAGTCCCATTTGCTACAGTACTCCCCTCCTTTGAGGCAAAGGCCCCAGTGCAGGGAGAAGGAAAAACACACACTTGAAGAAAACAGAGCCAGCTTCAGTCCGACATTCAGGGCATCCTCTTCAGCAACCTGGGAGCAGAACCTGCCCCTTACAGGGTGGCTACAGCCACTGAGCAGAGGGCAAGTCCTGCCTTACACCCTGCACAGACTCTAGCTCCCCAATCATCAGCCACACCCCCTACCAAAGTGATAGCAGCCAGCACACTCTGAGGAAAAACATGACTGGCATCCACATCAAATTCAGCCCTAACACCAAAGGCACCGGCACACGCAGTCTACACAGGGATGTTCCCACATAAGAACACTCCTTCAAGACCACAAGATATAACTGTTTCACCTAAATTCATAGAAACAGAGGAAGTTACATAAGATAAAAAGGTAGAGAAACTATCCTCAGTTGAAAGAGCAAGAGAAAACCCCTGAAAAAATAAATAATGAAACAGAAATAATCAGCCTACCAGACAATAAATTGAAAACATTGGTAATAAAAATGCTAACTGAATTAGGGAAGAGAATTGATCTCATCACAGATCATTTTAACAAGAAACTAGAAAATATAAAGAAGACCCTATCAAAAACAGTTCAACTTCTGAGATTAAAAAGCACTCTAGAAGCAATGGATAGCAGACCAAATGACACAGAAAAACACGTAGTGATCTGGAAGATGAAAATAATAGAAATCACCCAATCAGAACAGCAAACAGAAAGACAAATGTAGACCTTTTAGAATATGTTTGAATTTAAATGACTATCAGTTTAAAGCAAGTAGATATAATTATGGGTCAACATATATGAACCCCATGGTAACCACAAATCAAAAACCTATGACAGATACACAAAAACCAAAAAGAAAGGAACCCAAGCATAAGAGAAAAGAAAATCATCAAACCACAATGGGAGAAGAAAAAAAAAAGAAGAAGAAATGAACAAGGAAGAACTACAAAAAACAAACAAAAACAAAAAACTGGTAAACAAGGAATAAAGTGGCAATAAGTACATATCTATCAACAATTACTTTACATGTCAATTGGACTAAATGTTCCAATCAAATGACATAAGGTGGCTGACTGAATAAAAAAAACAAGACCCATCTATAAGCTGCTTACAAGAGACTCACTTCAGAGGCACACACAGACTGAAAGTGAGGGGATGGAAAAAGATATTTTATACAAACAGAAATAATAAGAAAGTGGGGGTAGCAATACTCATATCAGACAATACTAGACTTTAAAACAAAGGCTATAATGAAAGACAAAGAAGGGCATTATATAACCCTCCTACATTGCTGGTGGGAATGTAAATTGGTACAGCTACTACGGAGAACAGTATGGAGGCTCCTTAAAAAACTAAAAATAGAGCTACCATATGACCCAGCAATCCCACTCCTGGGCATATACCCTGAAAAAACCATAATTCGAAAGCATGCATGCACCCCAATGTTCACTGCAGCACTATTTACAACATCCAGGACATGGAAGCAACCTAAATGTCCATCGATAGAGGAATGGATAAAGAAGATGTGGTACATATATACAATGGAATATTACTCAGCCATTAAAAAGGGACGAGGGACTTCCCTGTTGGTCCAGTGGTTAAGACTCCATGCTCCCAATGCAGGGGGTCCGGGTTCAATCCCTGGTCAGGGAACTAGATCCCACATGCTGCAACTAAGAGCCCCCATGCCACAACTAAAAGATTCCCCATGCCACAACTAAAGACCCCAATGCTGCAACAAAGATCACACACGCGGCAATGAAGATCCTGCGTGCCGTGACTAAGACCTGGCACAGCCAAATAAATAAATAAATAATAAAATAAAATAAATAAAAAGGAACGAAATAATGCCATTTGCAGAGACATGGATGGAGCCAGATATTGTCATACAGAGTGAAGTCAGTCAGAAAGAGAAAGACAAATATTGTATAATATTGCTTATATGTGGAATTTAGAAAAATGGTTCAGATGAACTTATTTGCAAAGCAGAAATAGAGTCATGGATTAGAAAATAAACTTATGGTTACTAAGGGTGGACGAGGGGGTGGGATGAACTGGGAGAATGGGATTGACATAAACATACTACTATTTATAAAATAGATAACTAATGAGAACCTACTGTATAGCACAGGGAACTCTACTCAATGCTCTGTGGTGACCTAAATGGGAAGGAAACCTAAAAAAGAGTGGATATATGTATATGTATAACTGATTCACTTTACTGTACACTTTGCTTTACAACATTGTAAAGCAACTATAGTACAATAAAATAATTTTTTTAAAGGGGCATTATATAATGATAAAGGGATCAGTACAAGAAGAGGATATTATACTTGTTAACATACATGCACCCAATACAGGAACACCTAAATAATCAAGTTTTATTTATCCCAGGGTCACAAGGATGGCTCAACATACACAAATCAGTCAATATGATACACCACATTAACAAAAGAAAAGACAAAAACCAAATGATCATCTCAATAGATGCTGAAAAAGCATTTGACAACATTCAACATCCATTCATGATAAAAACCCTCATCAGGGCTTCCCTGGTGGCGCAGTGGTTGAGAGTCCGCCTGCCAATGCAGGGGACGCAGGTTCGTGCCCCGGTCCAGGAGGATCCCGCATGCCACGGAGCAGCTGGGCCCGTGAGCCATGGCCGCTGAGCCTGTGTGTCCAGAGCCTGTGCTCCGCAATGAGAGAGGCCACAACAGTGAGAGGCCCGCGTACCGCAAAAAAAAAACAAAACAAAACAAACAAAAAAAAACCCTCATCAAAGTGAGTATGGAGGGAACATATCTCAACATAATAAAGGACATTTACAACAAATCCACAGCCAACATAATACTCAACAGTGAAAAGGTGAAACCCTGCTAAATTCAGGAATAAGACAAAGATGCCCACTCTCGTCACTTCTATTGGAAGTCCTAGCCACAGCAATAAGACAAGAAAAAGAAATAAAAGGTATCTAAATTGGAAGGGAAGAGGTAAAACTGTCTCTATTTGCAGATGACATGATACTCTATATAAAGAGCCCTTAAGTTTCCACCGAAAACTATTAGAATAAATGAAACCAGCAAGATTGTAAGATACAAGATACAGGTTTAACCCTCCCGGACTTCAGACTATACTACAAAGCTACAGTAATGAAAACAGCATGGTATTGTCACAAAAACAGACACATGATCAATGGAACAGAATACAGAGCCCATGCACCAATGGTCAATTACTCTATGACAAAGGAGGTAAGAATATACAATAGAGAAAAAACAGTGTCTTCAACAAGTGGTGCTGGAAGAAATGGAAAGCCATAGGTAAAACAATGAGATAAGAATATTCCCTCACACAATATACAAAAATAAACTCAAAATGGTTTAAACACCTAAATGTAAGACCCGAAACCATAAAACTCCTAAAAGAGAACATAGGTGGAATATTTTTACATAAGTTGCAACAATATTTTCTTGGATCAGTCTTCTAGGGCAAATAAATAAAAGCAAAAATAAACAAACGGGGCCTAATTAAACTTTAAAGCTGTTGCACTGCAAAGGAAACCATCGACAAAATAAAAACACAACATACAGAATGGGAGAAAATACTTGCAAATGATGCAACTGACAAGGGATTAATATCCAAAATGTACAAAGAGCTCTTACCAACTGACAAGGGATTAATATCCAAAATGTACAAAGAGCTCTTACCACTCAACATCAAAAAACAACCTGGGCTTCCCTGGTGGCGCAGTGGTTAAGAATCCGCCTGCCAATGCAGGGGACACGAGTTCAAGCCCTGGTCCAGAAAGATCCCACAAACCACAGAGCAACTAAGCCCGTGCGCCACAACTACTGAGCCTATGCTCTAGAGCCCACTAGCCACAACCACTGAAGCCCGCGCACCTAGAGCCTGTGCTCCGCAACAAGAGAAGCCACCACAATGAGAAGCCCACTCACCACGACGAAGAGTAGCCCCCACTCACAGCAACTAGAGAAAGCCCGCACGCAGCAACAAAGACCCGATGCAGCCAAAAGTAAATAAACTAAATAAATTAATTAAAAAAAAAAACAACCAAACAACCCAATCAAAATATGGCAAAATATGGGCAGAAGACCTGAATAGACATCTTTCTAAAGAAGACATACAGATGGCTAACAGGCACATGAAAAAAATGCCCAACATTGCTAATTATTAGAAAAATGCAAATCAAAACCACAATGAGGTATCACCTCACACCTGTCAGAATGGCTATCATCAAAAAGTCTACAAATAACAAGCGTTGCCAGGGATGTAGAGAAAAGGGAACCCTCCTACACTGTTGGTGGGAATGTAAATTGGTGTAACCACTATGAAAAACAGTATGGAGGCTCCTTAAAAAACTAAAAATAGAACTACCATATGATCCACTCCTGTGTACCGTCTCTGGACAAAATGAAAACACTAATTCGAAAAGATACGTCCACCCCAATGTTCACAGCAGCACTATTTACAATAGCCGAGATATGAAAGCAACCCAAGTGCCCATCAACAGATGACTGGATTAAGATGTGTAGTATATATATATGCAATATGTTAGCCATAAAAAAGAATGAAATACTGCCATTTGCAGCAACACGGATGGACTTAGAGAATATTATGCTTAGTGAAATAAGTGAAACAGAGAAAGACAAATACTGTATAGTATCACTTGTACATGGAATCTAAAAAATAATACAAGTGAAGGTATATGCAATAACAGAAACATGCACAGATGTAGAAAACAAACTTGTGGTTACCAAAGGGGAAAGGAAAGGGGGGGAGGGCCAAACTAGGGGTATGGGATTAACAGATACAAACTACTATATATAAAATAGATAAGCAACAAGGATACACTGTATATATAGCACGTGGAATTATACCCATTATCTTGTAATAATCTATAATGGAGTATAATCTGCAAAAATACTGTACCACTATGCTGTACACCTGAAACTAACACAATTTTGGTAAATCGAGTATACTTCAATTAAAAAAATAACAATAATCCATTTGGTGCTGATTTCCAGCCTGACTTGAGGCTCCGCCACTAACAACCTGGAACTGCCACAGATGTGAGATTTCCTCAGCTGTCACTGTGGCCTGGATAATCAATCCAACTTTCTATTGGCTAGGCTAGCCTCCCTGTAACTGGTTTTCATAAATACAAAATTTGTATAATTGTTACTGGAACTACTTGCTGAAATATGGAACTTGTTAAAAGTACCATTTATTTTAAAATGCACAGTTTCACATACAAGCAGCAGCACATCTTTCACATCCAGCCAATCAATCAAGTTAATGCTTCGTATTAGAGAACGGAACAAAAAATGCAGATATTCCACTACAGAGTTTGCCTTTCTTTTCTGGGGCCTTAGTAAACGTTTTTCAAGAAATCAAGAGGTATATGACTAAATAATGAAAAGAATGAATTAAAATGTATAATATACCAAGGTATAATTTAGCTCAACTCTAAAGAAGCAGGACCTAACTTTTACTCTGGGGGAAAGAGGCCTTTGATATAACTAGGAAAAGCAAATTCTTTTTTGATGCAGTCTTTCTTGTACAGGTATAGGAGTAATGTATATGAGGGCTTATTTCCCTGCGAATCTGGCACAGTACATCAGATTGAAACATCAATTTGATTTAACCTTAATGGATAAAGTCACAATGAATATATTTTTATATAAGTTTATGTATAAATGACCCCAACACAGTATGAATTCTATCATTTGTAACAACCTTTCCACCTCTCATGAGGGGAGTAATGAAAATCTGTTCTGAGCTGCACATCACTAAGGTTGAGTGACATCCAGAAAGAACTGAAGTTGGGTGGTCCAAAAGTGCCTGCTCATCTGATAAGTAACTCAGTAACATCTCAGTTAAGATGCATTAAATGGGACACAGGTTAGAATGAAACCAGGTGCCCGGGAGCTTTCCAACAATTTCAGATTAGGACAAACGTAGAGGCACATACAGGTCTTTGCTGAAAATTCCTTGGCCTTTATTTGACATTCTGGTCCCAAATTGCTGATGTTTTAAAAACTCCAAATCTTTCCCCCTCCCGACTTTTCTAGCCCATACAACATGACCACAGAGGGTTCATGGTTGTAAACGCGTCCACGTAAAAAAATTCGAAAAAAGCAAGCTAAACAAACACAACCCCCGACCACCCCCCCAAAAAAAAAAAACCTCTCAAAGGCTTTGTACGCTATTTGGCCTTTCATTCAAAAAAAGTGAGTTAGTGCGAGATGATCGCCCACCAGAACCCTCCTCCCCTCACAGCGGGAAAAGCCCGCAGAGTACGAGGGGTAACAGCCCGCCCCGGGCTCCTCTAATTGGCCTCCCGCTCCCAGCGACCTGAAGAAGGGGGGCGGTGCGGAGAGCATGTGGCCAGCTGTAAAGGGTGATGAATTTTAAAAGGAGAGATTTTCACATCTCCCACGGATCCAAGGGCGAAGAAATTCACCTTCGCTCCTGTCCTTTTAAGAAGACATAGCTAACCTAGGCTCAATGAACAGAGAGAAGCAAAACGCCAGCCCCCAGCTCCCAACGCTCTGGGGAACTCCCTTCCTTGTGACCACCCCCTACCCCCCACCCCCGACCCTCTGTCGGCTCCACCCCCTGGGCCTGCTCCGCCCTCTAGCCACGCCCCTCGCCCAAGGCCCCGCCCCTACAGTTGGCGCCATCCCATCCCCTACCCACTCCCCTCAGTCCCTACAGACAGCGCGAGCCCTGCTCACCCACCTAGAGGCGGGGAACGGAGAGAACGTTCTAGCGAGTCTCCCTCACCCCCACCCAACCCACACCCCCAGGCTGACGTGTCGGCCGGACCCCCGAAGGAGGCAGCTGCCTTCGCTGTCGTTCTGCGGCCTCTCTCTTACCAGCTGGTCCGCGCCAGAGCTGCTTCTGCAGTTTGGGCAGTGGCGGAAAGGCTGCCAGCGCCCGGTTCTGTGGCTTGAAAATTTGACTTTGCCTCGTACTGGTTTTTTGTTTTGTTTTGACTTTTTTAGAACTTTCCCGCGGTCGCTCGTCAATGGAGCCGCGCGCGCACGTATCCGCAGTGCACTCTGGGGCCTGGCCAGCGGCTCCGCGCCACCGCGGCCTCGCGGGAAAATTCCGACGAATCTCTTGCTCGTGGGGCGGGGCGGGGTAGGGGCCCCGGCTCAACCGGAAGTCGGTCTGGCTGGGCGGGTTCCCTGGCGAGGGGGCCTGCTGGGGCTGCCTTAGATGTCACCGGTCTCTGGTTGGTGTCGCTGGCCCCAACTAGACCGCAGGAAGTACCTGGAGGGGAAAAACGCGGATTTTTTAATCGGTTGTTGCTCAGTTATTTCAAGATTCTGTTCAAAATGCAGAGAATTTTTAAAAGAAAAATTGGGTCTTGGTCAAGAAGGTAAAACCTCGAAAGAAAGCCTAGAATATGATTTTCTAAGTGTGGTCACACACAAAAAAGGGATCTTTCTTGGGTTGATGTCCCTCACCACCACCAAAATCAGTTCTATACACTGTTTGATTGGGGTTCAAATCAGTTCTACGCTGCATTTAAACCTAAGTGGTTTAAATAAATAAATGGAAAACAGCATTTTTAAATAAACTTCCATTAATGTCATTAGTATTAGCGTGTCTTGGTGGATTTTTTAATTTTAATTCTTGAACTTAGTAATACACGAAGGTTTTTCACAGATGTTTAAATTTTTACAAAAAAATTTTTTGAGGAAACTGCCTAACCTTAAGCCTTATTTTTTTTTAAATCAATGACATAATTATAAAACTACAACTTAACAGGTGCTTTCAAAAAATTTACTACAAGGCAATGTACACACATAATAAAAATATTCAGACACCTCCAGCCTTCTATAATAAAGGAATATCCACTTTACCAAATACGCACTTTACCGAATAAATTGAATTCAGAGATTAGATAGTCTATTAACGTTATACAGCTTGTAAGTGACAAAGTTAGTGTGTAGGGTAATGGTGACAACAGCAACAAAAATTTTTTTAATTAAAGGGAGATGCAAAAGGAACCAGACCTAGAATTTGAGACAAAATTGGCAGGATCTGTATCAAGAAATAAGGTGTTAAATATATTCTTGAAAATATTCCCTGCCAGCCAAAGAGGTCTCTGCTTGTTTGATGTGTGCATAGTTCAAGGTGAGTAAATCTAAAGCAGGGCTTGTGCAGAGAGACACATGCTTGAGTGATATTCATCATGGCACTTTGGCCATAAGAAGAAAGTCGCCTAATGTGACAAGTTTAACTTTTGTGTTTACCAGCAAAGGAAGCAATTAAACCATGTATTTCTTTAGAGAAAATATCTGTTTTGTTACTCAGGTCCTTTTAAGTATTTGCTGAAAAATCATTTCTAGTGTTTGTAGTGTTAATAATTGAGGTCTTGCCATATTGTAGTTTTATGTCTTTTTAATTCAGTGGTTAATAAAGAGTTGCATGGCTCGTTACAGTATATGAAAGGACATCGTATTTAAGCCTAATTTAGACCTAAATGGGTAGCGTGTATAGTATAAATTTCCAAATATAAATTTATGGGAATTTATAGACATTTATTTTATCTGGCATCCATATGTATGGAGCTATCCTAATACTTTAATACTGAGATGATCACTATAAAATGCCTGAAAAGTTTCTTGAGAAAAATACTTAGATATGAATCCTATTTTTAACTGCCTCATAAAGTTGAGTATGTGTGTTCTAGAAACAATTTTGGTTACAGTATAGAGTCAAATCACACAAATAATATGGCAAAAATGAAAAATGGCACGTGTAGGCAAAAATTATTTCATCCTTAGACACAATTAGAATCTATTCTAATGGAATCCATCCGTTAGAATCTTTACATTCTGGAGAGAAGAAACACGACAGCTGCGTGCTGCAAGGTTACTGACATTAAATCTTCCTTTAAAATTCAACAAACAAATAGAATAAACTGTCTCGGATTCTAGTCATTGTAGTAAGACTCATGTTTCCAGAGTTAGTCCAGACACCCACCTGGTTTCCGGCTCTCATATGGCACCCCAACACTTAACACTATCTTGTCCTTGGCTCTAATATTTGCCGCTGGTATCTCAACTGTGAATATTCAATAAGTGTTTATTAAGTCCCAGGCACTAGGCTGATTATTTTCTTTAATTCTCACAGTGATCTTTTGTGGCAGACAATATTCCAGTTTCACAGATAAAGAAACTGATGCACAGAGCAATCTCAACTGGTAGGTGTTATACCTTCAAATACAAGTAGATTGATTCTGGTGCTTCTTATTACTTGCCATTCTCTTGCTCTTGCCCCAGTCTGGGTACCAGACCACTTCCCAAGATTTTAGTGGGGCAGAAGTGGGGGAGGGGTGATGTGACCCCAGAGGCTGTGCATGTTCATCACCGCACTGCTTTCCTCTTAAAACATTCTGACTGAGGAAATGAATGTTAAATTGCAGATGAAAACAGTAATAATAATGCTTGTGCACGAAATGCATCAAGAAATGGTGCAAGTAACAGTGAAAGCCTTTGATCTGCCACGCTGATGGCGGAAAAGCACCTGAGGTCAGGAAACAGGGCTGCCAGAGGTGGAAAATAACAGAAAAAGGGAAATGTATTATAACTGTTGCATGGTACTGCCACCCTCCCCCAACATGCTCATTCTCTAGGCTCTGTTGAAAGAATGAACCTTAGGAAAATATATTTGTACTAATCACCCAGCTCCCTGCCACAACGACTTGAATCAGAAATAGTAACCTGATCCCCACTGAACCAGTCAAACTGTTGCTGGGGAATTTGAAATCGCAGCACTGGGACTGACTGTACCACCCCTACATCACAGAAGCCAAACCCCATGCCAACCAAAGACACTGGGGAAGAAAAAATATAAGTAACAAACAAAGTTAGTTGGCAGAGAATGTTGAAAGACCATGTTATTCCATGAGAGATAGAGGGTAGTTACCATTCCCAACTTTCCATTTTTAAGCCCAATTTTAAGGCAAACTGACTAGCTTATCTTTCTGTTCTTAGTTGTCGGTGAGATTCCCTTGTATCATTGCAACAATCACTCCCTCACTTATTCTGACTTCAGTGAGTTTCTCTCCCTTACTGCAAAGCAAGCCCTGACTAAGGACCTGGCAGTGGCAGCTCTTCTTTGTGTTACTGGGCATTAGCACTTTGGATAAAACCTACTTGATAAATTAATCAATGGATACCTCATGAGAACCTCCCAAGCAGAAGGCATGAAGCATATAGGCTGCATTTAAAACACAGATCCATCTGAGTATATTGGAGTTTGGAGAAATCTCACAGCTCACCTATATAGTCCAGGAGTTCCCTGTATGTGGGCCAGTAAAGTGTCAATAATATTAGAAGACTAACAGAGTTAACTGTTTATTAGGTGGAGTAAAGACTGGGGAGCAAGGGGGAATCTACCATTATTTCACTTTTTTAGTAACATTTTTGACTTTCAAAAAAGATGGGAAGGAGTCTCAAAGAACAGTCTTATAAACTGAATAAATTTTGCTTCACGAAAAACTCATTAGATTGTCCGTATTAATCTTGTTTTACCACTTCCTCTTTCCTTGTTAGTATGAGAACACTGCTTTTACTTAGCATGGCAATGTGCCCAATAAAAAAGACTACATTTCCCAGACTCCCTTGCTATTAGGGGTGGCCACGTAAGGAGGTTGTAGCCAGTGAGAGAGAAGTGGAAGCTGTCGGGTAGGACTTTCAGAAAGGTTTCTTGAAAGGCTGAAAGACAATAGACAAGGAGCTTTTTAGCCCTTTCCCTCTTTCTCTTTTTTCCTGCTGGTGGTCCAGTCACCTTGGACCATAAAGTACCTCAAGGACAATGGTCATGGAATACGGACGGCAGAACAAAGGAAATAACAGGACCCTGGGTCCCCAGTAATCATGGGAGTCACCTGGTTTTCCTAACTCTGGACTTCTTTTATTTTTTAAATAAATTTATTTATTTATTTATGGATGCGTTGGGTCTTTGTTGCTGCACGCGGGCTTTCCCTAGTTGTGGCGAGCAGGGGTTACTCTTCGTTGAGGTGCGCGGCCTTCTCACTGCAGGGGCTCATCTTGTTGCAGAGCACGGGCTCCAGGAATGCGGGCTTCAGTAGTTGTGGCATGTGGGCTCAGTAGTTGTGGCTCGCGGGTTCTAGAGCGCAGGCTCAGTAGTTGTGGCACATGGGCTTAGCTGCTCTGTGGCATGTCGGAACTTCCTGGACCAGGACTTGAACCCGTGTCCCCTGCATTGGCAGGCGGATTCTTAACCACTGTGCCACCAGGGAAGTCCTGGACTTCTTTTAGAACAAACAAAAATAAATCTGTTTTGTTTCTAAAATAACTACTGTTATTTTTTTTAACATCTTTATTGGAGTATAATTGCTTTACAATGGTGTGTTAGTTTCTGCTTTATAACAAAGTGAATCAGCTATACATATACATATATCCCCATATCTCCTCCCTCTTGCGTCTCCCTCCCTCCCACCCTCCCTATCCCACTACTGTTACTTTAGGTCTTTCTTGCTAGCAGCTGAACTCAGCTGAGGCACTATAGTAGGATCTGAGGTTACTCTGATGAAAAAAATAAAAGAAAGAGAAAAAATACATATCCTCTGCCCTTGTGAAGCTTAGTCTAGTGAAGGGGATCGTCCTTTAATTAATCAACATCTTCTCTGCCAGTAGCATAGATGTTGTCAAAATGAGATAAACTCAAGACACTAGCACGTTTCATCCAAAAAAGGGGGTGGGGGGTCCTAAACCACCTCAAGAGACAGGAAGGCAGGAGACTCTTATCCACTTACTAAAATCCTATAAATGTCGTAGAATGGAGAAACAACTTTATCATTTCGCAATCTCTGACACAGAATTCCCAGAAAACAAAAGTTTGTTCTTTTTCCATTGATCAATGATATACCCTTTTTGGAAAAAAAAAAAAAAGAATAAGAAAAAAAGATATATATATATAAGGGCAGTTTTCATTTGATTTTCTTTAGTTCAGTAAAAAATGCATTCCTATTTAGAGCATGCATTCCCACTAATCATGGTGTGTTGTAACTAGCATAGCACATTTTTATTGCCTGCAAAAAATAATAAATTACATTTTGAAAGAAGCACATGGCTTAACCATAATTTTCTTCTTAAGTATTTCATAATGATTCATTTAGCATGAAATTAATAGTAAAGAATTGCTAAGAATAAGCACTTTAGAAATAGCAAATGAAAAGAAATTCTGCACATTTATGATTTGATTAATTCTGGAAACTATTTAGTCAAAAATAAGTAAGTTTTTTTCCCATTCTTTTGTCAGTTTCAGATTGACCCTTTAATTGCCTAGCATTTCTCAGTAAGACTAGTTAACTGCATTTATTAATGTGCTACATTTAGGTTTCAATACACTCAAATCATACAATAAAACAGCTGCTGGTGAGTGGCAGAAATGTGGAGATGTGGCTCAAAGGGTACAAACTTCCAGTTATGAGTGAGTTCTGGGGATCTAATGTACAGCATAGTGACTGTAATTAACAATACTGTATTATATACTTGAAAGCTGCTAAAAGAGTAAATCTTAAATGTTCTCATCAAAAAAAAAAAAAAAGATAATTACGTGAGGTGATGGAGGTGTTAACTAACCCTATTGTGGTAATCATTTCACAATATACACATGTATCAAATCATCACATTGTATGCTTTAACTTATACAATGCTATATGTCAATTATAATTCAATAAAGCTAGAAAAAAACCTGCTGCATGATAAAGGAAAAAACCCCAAACATGACACCAACATGTATATATATAGTATTATACTATATAGTATAATATATACATATATGTATATATTATACTAAATACATGTATATAGTATAATATATATGTATAATATATACATATATATACATATATATATAGCTTTCATTCCTCAAGATCCAAGATCTATAAGAGTGAGTGGGAGAAACTAACATTTAATGAGCATCTACTATGTCAGGCACTTTGTTAAGCACGTAACATTTATTATCTCATTTGATTACTTTCTCTGGCATAATCTCATCACATGTAAGTATAATTTTTAAAAAATGTCACTCCCATTTTTCATGTAAGCCAGTAGAGACAATGTATCAGGAGAAATCATTTTAACTGTAAAAAAAAAAAAAAATCAGGACTGCAAGTGACAGAGCATCATCTGCAGTCTCACTGGGGCTTGATTTCACAACTTCCTTAAATGTCTTGGATCTCTTTTCTTCTCACACTTGCAGACACCTGTCTTTGCCTTGCTCCCTGGCTTCATGTGCATATATCTTAGCTCCCAACAAGGCCATAGTCATCTTAGGAGCTGAAACCAGGTCCTCTTCTTCTGTATCTCTTGAGGGTCTAGCAAAATATTGGGCCAGAAAGAATAAGCAAGCACCCTGAAGTTTGCATCTTGCCAGCAGACTTGTTTTGTTTACCTTGAAGGCTGTTTGAGAAAAAAATTGATTGAAAACATTTAGAAATCAGAGGATCTCACAAAAAATTCTTTACATCCCACTTTTCTTCTAAATATGGAAAATATGGACACCCTGGGCCAGCGTTTCTGCCTGGGAACCATCACCTGTAGTTCAAGAGCAGTACCTCCTGTAGATAGGCAGTGGTTCTCCAGCTGGGTAGCCTCCCAGCCCCAGACTGACCCCAATAAGCACTTGACTTTGGGATTCCTGTACTAGACATGCCATAAAAATCTTTAGTGGTGTCCTAATAGTATCCCATAATTTTTCAAGTGTGGAACCTGCTTGCTAAACCCAGGATCTATTTGAGGGAATCTTCGCAAAACATTTTTAACGTGTAAATTGTCCTCTAAGACCTTGCTAATCAAAGTGTAATCCGTGAACCTACAGCAGTAACATCAACTGGGAGCTTGTTAAAAACTCTACTGAACCAGAATCTGCAGTTTAGCAACATACCCATGTGATGTGGATAGGAATTAAAATTTGAGAAGTACTCCTCTAGATGAAGTTCATGGCTAACCCTATCTCTCTCTCTCTCTCTCTCTCACACACACACACACAAACACACACACATGCACAAACACCCCAAGGCCAGGCCACATTCACTCATTTTTGTATCGTGGAAATAATATTTTGAAAATTACTAACAAGTTTTTCTCTTTTGCCTTTCTGAATGTAGAGTCAGAGGCATTCTTCTAAATGAATGGAAAGAGATTAAAAATACAAAAGAATATGAGGTAATGTCTCTAGGCTTAGGCCAAAAAAACCCAACTCATAGAATTTACCTATTATTCTTGATGACAGAAGGAGGAAACGCCGTAAGAACAGTGAAAGAAAAGCACCACTCTTTTTAGCACTAAGGGTTGACCGAAGAATATAGAGGCAGGAGAGACCTTCGGTCCAGGGTCTGAGCATGTCCTACATGTCCTCCCTTCTCCAGAGAGGTGTATAGATTCTGTAAGGCCCACATGAAGGCACAAGGGTTTTTTGTCCTCACTCTTCTCTGAAAATCTGCCTCTGACAAAAGGACAGCACAGTGTAAAAATGGACAAAGGACTTGAATAGATATTTTTCCAAAGATCTACAAATGGCCAATAAGCACATGAAAAGATGTTCAACATCATCAGTCAACAGAGAAATACCAATCAAAACCATTTCACACCTAATAGGATGGCTATTATAAAATAAAACAAAACAGAAAACAAGTGTTAGCGCTGATGTGGAGAAACTGGAACTCTCATACGTTGTTTGTTAGAATATAAAATGGTTTAGCTGCTGTGGAAAACAGTTTGGCAGTTCCTCAAAAAGCTAAACATAGAACGACTGTATGATCCAGCAATTCCCCTCCTAGGTATAGACCCAAAAGAATTGAAAACAGGGACTGAAACAGATATTTGTACACCAATGTTCATTGCACCATTAGTCTCAATAGCCAAATGGTGGAAACAACGCATGTCCACCAACAGATGAATGGATGAACAAAATTAGGTATATGCCTACAATGGAATATACTATAGCCATAAAAAAGGATGAAGTTCTAATCTATGTTGCAACGTGGATACATCTCGAGGACATTATGATGAGTGAAATTAGCTGGACACACTAAAGGATAAATATTGTACGATTATACTTACATGAAATATTTAGAATAGGCAGATTTATAGAGACAGAAAGTAGATTAGAAATGACCAGAGGCTGGGAAAAGGGAGTAATGAGGAGAATTTCTGTTTCAGATGTTGAAAAAGTTTTGGAAATTGTGGTGATGAATACTATGAATCAAATTAATGCTGCTGAATCGTACGCTTAAAATGGTTGAAATGACAAATTTTATGTTATGTATTTTTTGCCACAATAAAAAGAATACTTTTTGCCTCTGGGGCTCCCCACAGGACTGTGGGTGATTTGAAAGTTGATGGTCAGAGTGAGTGGACAGTAAATGGACCTCTGGCTGCTTAGCCCATAGGCTGGAGGGAATATGTGGCATAGACCCAGGTGTCTATAGTCAGTGAAGGTCAATGTGATGCCAAGTCAGGAGGGGTCACCTCAGACTGTGACCAGTCTGACAAAGAGACCAAACCAGAGGTGAATGACATCCAGGCAACCTGCAAACAGGACTAGAGCCATGGTCCCAGAGGCCAGAGAAGTCAAAGGACACCTCAACCAGACATCCCAACCCTTCTCTGTCACCATAAGAGGGTATAAGACACTCTACCACTCATATCTCAAGATATTATCTCAAGAGAAGAAAGGGGGAAGGGGCAAATGAGAAACATTTCTATCTGAGAAGGCTGAGCAACAGCTTAAGACACTGATACAATTTTTTTTGTTTTTTTTTGCGGTACGTGGGCCTCTCACTGTTGTGGCCTCTCCCGTTGCGGAGCACAGGCTCCGGACGCGCAGGCTCAGCGGCCATGGCTCACGGGCCCAGCCGCTCCGCGGCACGTGGGATCACCCCAGACCAGGGCACGAACCTGTCCCCTGCATCAGCAGGCGGACTCTCAACCACTGCGCCACCAGGGAAGCCCAGCACTGATACAATCTTTAAGCCAGATAGAACTAACAGTTAATTTTTTAACTCCCTCTCTACTCCCCACCCGCACCATAAAACAAAGGGTGGGCTTTCATGAGGAAGATCAAATTGAGTAAACAAAGAAATTTCGAGAGCATGGCGGTGCGTCCCCCAGCGCCTGCTAAACCTCTTACACTGATTCTGGTGCCCCCCTTTTGGCTTCTACATGCTTTTGTGCTAAGGGCCAGGCCCTGTGGGGACTCTTTTTGAAAAACTTGACTGCGGCTCCTGGAACCACCTCACCTGCAGGTGCAGACTCTGAAATTGAACGTTTGCTTGGTTTCTTCCCCTTCTCTGTCCTTCTTCCTCCATCTGCTTCCTGGTTTCTTTAGGCACCGCCCCCCCACACACCCCGTTAATAAGTCACTTGTATACAAAAGCTCATCTCATAGCCTGCTTCTGGGGAAAAAACCTACAACATGCGTTTTTCTCTGCACTCCCAAGTTACAATATAATTTAACATCTTCAACCTTGTCACATCTGTTACTTGGCTGACTCCAAAAGTATTTGAGTTTGCGGCCCCTGTTGTAGGTGTTCTGCATTGTTTGTGGGAAGCACTGAGCCAGCTCTGTGGTAGGAGTACCTCAGGGAGGGAAATTTCAAGCAAGGTTGGAAGGAACAGTTGGGGAACAAGATCACAGAGGTGGGCACCTACTTCCTTCCTCCTCATTTTGGCCCCCCCTCCCCCAAACCCCAACTCTGCTTCTAGATGTTAGACTCCAGGCTGGTGAAGTGACTCCAGGAGCCCAAGTCCAGTTTTCCAAAGTGAATCACAGGAGCCCTGACCCTTAGAACAAAAACAAACTCTTTAAAATTTAAAAGGTAATATGGGTTTATTTCAGAAACCATAAACTAGTAAGAAATAATAAAAATAAAAGCAACTAATTCAAATTTTCTGTTTTATATCCATGAATCCATTCATTTTTTTCTCTTTTCCTGATTTCCACTGGATACTTTGAGATTTCTTCTGCTAGTTTAATTTATGTAATATTTTTGTTCAGTAGTGGTTATACTCATGTTTATCCCTACTGACTTCTTATACTTTTCAACATTTGCGTCTTCCTCTAAAAGTACTACTCAACTGCTACTACTCTAGTTCCAGGTATCACCATCTCTCACCTGGATCACTACAAAGCATTGCTGTTGGATTTCTCTGCTTCCACCTTGCAGCTATACAGTCCTTTTAAAAGCCAGAATTCGCACTTCTCCACTGAACATCCTCCAGTGGCACCCTATTTGACTAAGGAAAAAAAGTCAAACTCCATAGCTTGGCCTACAAAGGCGCACCGCATCTGAATTCTTGCTCTTGATGTGCCATCATCCCCCTGTTAATCCCCCCCTTAGCTCACTGGGCTTCAGTACATTGGCCTTTTTGCCCTTCTTCAGGCATGCTATGGAAGGTCCCACCTTGGGGCCTTTGCACCAGCTGTTGCTTCTCCTTTCTCTCACCTCTTTCATGTCTTTGCTCAAATGTTCCTTCTTAATGAGGTGTACCCTGATCCTCCTATCTAAAATGGAAACAAAAACCAAAACAGAAAGCCCTCCCAGCACTCCCAATTCCCTTAGCCTGCTCAATTTTTATTCTTTTTGACCAAAGCATCTCCTAACATATTATGTAATTTACTTATTTATTATGTTTATTGTTTATTTTCTGGATCTTCCAACTAACATGTGAAGCCTTGAGGGCAGGGATCTTCTACTGGCTTGCTTACTGATATATCCTGAATACCCAGACCAGTGTCTGGCACAAAGCAGGCATTCAGTAAATATTGGTTGAATGAATGAATGAACGAATGAATAATGCTCTACTTTTCTTATGAGTTATCTTCCAAATTTCGGTCTAATTGTCTTTTTCCTTTTAATTACTGGGTTATTTCTTCATCTTTATTTTCTGAATATTGGATTGAATTTTACATTTCTGCAATCATATTTCATTTTCAAAAGCTCTTTCTTGTTTTCTAAATGTTCCATATTTATAATCCCCCATTTTTATCATGGATACAATATGTTCTCTTATTTTGAAGTTTTCTTGCATTGTCTTTTTCCTCTGTTTCTTTTTTTTGGTTTTTGTTTTCTATACTGAAAGATTTCTTCAAATTTATGATGAACTTTGTCTATTCATATTTAATATTGAGGCACTAAAGGCCCATTGGAAATTCCACATACCTGGTTGGATCCTGTCAATGGGTGGTCCTCAATGGGTGGTGATAGGTGTCAGCCTGTCCCTTTTGCAGGGGAACCTTCAATATCAGTATCTATAGAATTTCGGGGAGGGGGCTGGTTAGTCTTCCAGTAGAGAAGCTCCTCCCTGAGATCATACTCCTGCCTGCCAGGAGTATGGGTAAGGGACCTGAGCAGAATACAGGGGACTGCAGTTCTCCCAGTTCAGAGTGTAGATTTTCACTGGAGTTTTCCGGTACAGAACTTTATCCCTGCCGTAAGTTGGAGTGTAGCCACAAGATCAGAGTCCATGTGGTTCAATCTTCCTGTCTTCAGCCAGTGTAGGGGCAGGGTAATTCTCTAGCTGCGTGGTGGGGAAGGGGCGGGGTGAGGCTTGGGGGTCTATTTCTTACCACCAATTTTACTCCTGCCTTTAACTCTGCACTGCACCCATGCTTCTGAAGTACCCAGCACCTCCAATTCCTGAGCCATCCCAGGGTTTAGTAGTGCAAACCTGCTCACTTCTGATCTTCTCAAAAGGTGGAGATTTTAGCTTCCAGTTTGCTAAGACAGATGTCAGCCACTGATTTGTTTGCCACCTTCCAAAATTTTATTAAGCTCTTGCCTCTGCTGTTGCCTATTCTGCTTTCTTTATTCTTATGGGTTTATGTCTGTTTAATTTATTTTGCCCTATTTTAGTGGGGTTTTGGGAGGGAGCAAAAATTAAATTATTTAATTGGAAGTGATTTGTGTTATGTCCAATATAAATATTATTTATGTAAAAATAAAAGAAAACCACTTGCATTTTTCTTTTTGAGAGATTGTGTTTACATCAGGACACTGATTATCAAATAAAACCAAGTTTTACTCCATATATGCTTATTTGTGCAATACTATCTAAAAAGTATCTAATCTTTAAAGACATTTAAACATTTAAAAATGATGGGTGGAAGCATTGTAATTTTCCCCTCTATAACATGAATCATTTGTTCCGCTGGGACACTGTTTCCCAATATTTCTAAACTAATGTCTCTTTTGAACAAATATAAAACTTTTCATTTTCCCCAGTCCTTGCCATTTCTGATAAATTTCTCTTAAGGGCCTAGAAGATATTTATTAAGCTTTATATTCTATATTTTGAATTATAAAAGTAAGGTTTTATTTATATTTCCAAATACAAAGTATTGAGTAAATATATGTATTCAAATCATATTTTCTCATTTCTCCAGATTCTAATTAGTTCCCCCTGCTGGGGGTAGGAGGGAGGACAGGTGACTTAGCAAGTTGGTAAAACTATGTTTAGGATGATTTTAGAAGCAATATTTTTCCCCCTGATTTATGAGCATAACTATTCTGTGAAATTTCGGGCAAGGGGAAGAATTTTCAAACAATGTATGTTTTAGACAATGATTTCCACCAAGGTCTATTGCCTTCCAGACTTGACTAAATCATTGTGATAATTAAACTGCTGGTATAATGTGAATTTAAGCTGACTAGATTATCATGGGAAGTTTATCATCTTCATCATGAGAAACAGTCCCAAGCTACCTTAATAAAATTAAATGGACTGCATTTAGCATCTCCTCCACAACCATGACAGTGGTTATTTCACCATTTTAATAACATATTTAACCACATTAAATTAATTGGTGGAAAAGGTATTTGTAAAATCCAACTATAGAAATATAAAGAAAAGCACAAGTGAAAAAAGAAAAATTAATTAAAACAGGCTTCATCAAAATTTAAACTTTGTGCTTCAAATGATACCATCAAGAAAGTGAAAAAACAACCCACAGAATGGGAGAAAATATTCACAAATCACATGTCTGATGAAGGACATATCTAGAACGTATAAAGAGTTCTTACAACTCAGTAATAAAATGATAAATAAACCAATATAAAAATCAGTAAATTATTTGAGTAGACATTTCTCTGAAGAAGATATACAAAGGTCCGATGAGCACATGAAAAGATTCTCAGCATCATCAATCAATAGAGAAATGCAAATCAAAACCACAATAAGCCACTACTTCATACTGACTAGGGTGGCTATAATATCAAATATGTGGAGAAATTTGAACTCTCACACATCACTGATGGGGATGTGAAATGTACAGCCACTTCGGAAAAAGAATTTGGTAGTTCCTCAAAACGTTAAAACGGAGTTACCCTATTATATGACCCATCAATTCCACTTCTAGGTATATATCTCAAAGAACTGAAAACATATGACCACACAAAACCTTGTACATAAATGTTCATAGCAGTATTATTTATAATCGTCAAAACATGGAAACAATCCAAATGTCTATCAACGGATGAATGGATAAACAAATGCGGCATATCTATACAAAGGAATATTATTCATCCATAAAAAGAAATGAAGTACTGATATCCTGCTACAATGTGTGTGAACCTTGAAGGCATTATGCTAAGTGAAAGAAGCCAGACACAAAGACCACATATTGTATCATTCCATTCATGTCGAGAATGGCAAATCCACAGAGACAGAAAACAGATTAATGCTTACTAGGGGCTGGGATGAGGGGGAATGGGCAATAATTGTTAATGATTATGGGGTATCTTTTGGGGGTGGTAAAAATGGTCTAGAATTAAATAGTGGTGAGTGCTGTGTAAGATTGTTGACTATACTAAAAATCACTGACTTGTACACTTTTAAAGGGTGAATTTCAATATTTCAATAAAGCTATTATTAAAAAGCAATTTCCCTAATTATCTAAAGAGAAAATCTCTGATCTACCAGGTAGTTGTTGGAATCAAGATATAAGAAGGCCCACACAATTCATTTGGTTGATAAATCTCTTAAGACTCTTTTAAAATCCAACCATTTCCCTTCTCTTTTTCATGCCACTGATTTGTTGAAACAATCCCTTAATTAATACATCAGATGACTGTTTTGCTTGTGTTGCAGTTGTAGGATGGTGTACTGGTGAATTTCCTTTATTTAAAATTTTCTCTCAGCCCCTTTAATGTTCCATTTTCATTCTGGAAGAAATAAGCCTCGTTCCCTGTTATGGGAAACTTCCGAGCTTTCAGAGACTTAGATCCTCATTAGCCTGCCTCTCTCCACATCCCCCACAATCATCCCCTCGACCTCCCTCGTTGCTGACCTCGGCCTGTTCTCCATTACCCTTCAGCCCAGCCTGGCCTCCCCAGGGTGGCACACAGAATTGCAACTCCAGATGTGGACTGACCAGGGACGCGCCTATTGGGATGGTTACTTCCCTTGATCTGGACGCCATCCTTTAGTTAATACAAATTAAGTTCTCATTAGTTAGTTCATTCATCAGCTCACATTCTTGGCTTATTTTCCCCTTGAAATCAACTAAAACACCTAGAATGTGTTTGCACGTGTGTGTCTGTTTTCTCATATAAACTTATGCCAGGCTGTGTACTTTACAGTGGGATTTTTGAACCTAAAGGCAAGTTTTTATTTTTACTTCTGTGCATTAAATTTCATTTTGTTGACTTTTGTCCATCTCTACAATCTTCAGAGATCCTTTGAATCATACATACTTTACAAATCTGAGAAGCACATTTCTCTGTTGCAAGGTCAAATACAGAGCCCTAGAGCTTTCCTTTAAAGGCCTTCTTTCCCATATAACATTGATACATTGCCTCTTTGACCTCTCAGGTTTAATCAACTATAAATCCACCAGACTGTACCAATTCCCAGGCCTTAATTCTCCATGTGCTCTACAATAGTATCATGAAAGACTTTGAGAAGTGCTTATCTGAAGCCAAGAAACTGTTCATTTATTTCCAGACTCATTTCATTTTTCCTTACCTTTCATTGCAGCTCACTAAACAATAAAGTGTTTCCTTGATCTCAAGAACGAAATGAGTCCCTAAATTGCAAGACTTGATTGTTTTGCTGAAATTTTTGATAACTACCTTATTCTGCTCACAAATCCATAATCTCTAATCTTTGAAACATAGTCTTTAAAACAAATTATCACTAAGTTGTTTTAACAGACCTCTGCCTTAATGAATATTTCCCTTCTTTTACCTTGTTAGTCTGAATTTTGTCTTATCCGGATAACATGTTGGACAAAATATTCATTGACTTCAATATTTTGTTTTGAGGAGAATACTTTCTAATTTTAAGAAATTTCTTGAGAGTATCCTATTTATTTAAGCTCTCCTCAATGTGTCTTATGATAAATCCCATACGTATATAGTAATATCTTAACTGCTTATTCATTTTGACATCCTTTGTAGGCAACAGCATGCTTAAATCTGTATACTACTCTACAGAAAATCAGAATGCAAAAAGTAACTGCCGAATACAGCCACGAACGCAGTGAATTCGATAAGGTAGGCTGAGAGACTCAGAGACTTCTTTCTGTCAGGTTCTGAAAGAAAACCCCACACTCCCATAGCTCATAAATGATAGGCATTTATGAGACATCCACAAACTGTGTGAATGGCTGGAGAGTCTTTCCACGACTGGTGCTCTTGCAGGACCACATTAGGCTCTGCATCTGAACTGGCCACATTTGGTGATGTGGATGTGGACAGGTGAGCTTGATGCTCTGCCATTTTTACTATCAATCATCCAAAAAACATTTGCGTTCGGGAAATACTGGTCGGTTTAGGATTGCAAGGAAATGGCAGTTCCCTCTGCTTGATGAGGTGATCCACTCTAGGAAGATCTCACATTTTTTTTCAACCATTCCAATGGAAAACAGCCAAGCTCTGGACAACAGCACATGGTTTGGTCTCTGCAAGATGCAAACTCCATCCTGCTCAGAGAATTTTTTTCCTGCTAAAAGAGTAAACAAAGCAGTAAATAAAGCAAACGTTCTGTAGGAATCCTATGTGGAGAGCGTGGAGAAGGCTGCTCTGTCAGAGCCGACATTTCAAGAAACATCTTCAGCCTGAAGGAGACTTATAGCTTTTGCGTTATTCAACCCAGTAATAGGTATACTGTGCTTTAGGGAAACATTCTAAATGTAACCATATTAATGGAGCTCATAACTTTACTAGTAGATTAATGAGGATCTGAAAGATAGGGTAAGTCTGATCTGGATAATGTGGTGATTAATGTTTGTGATGTAATAAGGAAACCCCAATTAGGAAACTACAGGGGAAAAAAAACCTCAACAGGCTTTTTCACTTAACCAAAGCTTTCTACCATCTAAAGAAATTTTGCAGTGTCATTTAACAAGCTTTATGGACTCAGGACATAAAGTCAGAGGAAAGCCTATTAAATGTTGAATCAAGAGTAAGCAATGTAACGATCCACTGAGACTTCATATCTTTCCTTATGAAAATTCCGACATCAGAACAAATTACTGTGAAAAATATGATCTGAGGTTATAATAATAAACTGGCCTATGTTTGTGATATTTCAAGTACACTTTATACTCGGTTCTTTCAAGAATATGGGAAACATACAGCATCATTTTCAAGTGGACATTCACCTACAGTCCAATTTTCACTCTCATTATGACTTTTAATAAATTCATCCAAAATATTAAGGACAAAAACAAACACTCCCATCTTTAAAGTGAATTTTATACCCCCTTTTCTTTGGGCCAATAAAAACATCTTAGGATGCCAGATATTAGTAATAGTTTTCCCTACATACATAGCATATTTATGACAAATTATTCTTTTGTATTAGAAGAACATTCTAGAAATAAAAACCTAAAGAAACTTTAAACTACTATGCACATACATATACAATACGAGAGACATCTTCTTACTAAAAATATATATATATGAAACAATGATACAGCCTTTTAAATGATACTGGTGAAAACCTTTTTTGCACCCTACTTAGTGGTTTCTGGAGGTTAATGACCAGATTCTAGAGGTTAATGACCATCTGAGGAGGATCAATGAGCTAAGGCTTCGTCAGAACTATTAACCTCAACCAATCACTAATGGCTAGAAATGTCTTGGGTCTGGGAGGTTAGCTATAGTACAAGATTAAGGAGAAGGAACTGTAAGCTCTTAATGCCATCTTTATGCTCTATGTCCTTTAATTTGGAATGTACACGGCAATTATTGTTTTATACATTGGCCAATCAGATGATTTAAAACACCATTCAGTACTCTGTCCAACAGTGCTATAATTAAAGGCCTTGGATTTAAAAAGGAAATAATGTCTATTAATTTCTATCTATTTCAGTTGCTTATGTTTTTTTGTTTGTTTGTTTGTTTGTTTGTTTCTTTGCAGTACGCGGGCCCCTCACTGTTGTGGCCTCTCCCGTTGCGGAGCACAGGCTCCGGACGCGCAGGCTCAGCGGCCATGGCTCACGGGCCCAGCCGCTCCGCGGCATGCAGGATCCTCCCAGACAGGGGCACGAAACCGTGTCCCCTGCATCGGCAGGCAGACTCTCAACCACTGTGCCACCAGGGGAGCCCTCAGTTGCTTATGATTTTTATATCCCTTGCCAGAGTTAGTTTTGTATTTTTTCTTAGCATCTTTGTACAGGGGTTTTTATCTCTTAAAAAAGTATACCTATTTGTTAATCAATTCCCTGGAGTGTAATCAGTACTCAAAATGATCTAGAACAGAGTCAAGAAGTCTTCTCAAAACACTGCAATTTAAGCAACCACCTGCATTTCTCAGGTCCCAGAGAACTCTCTCTGACTCTTTCAATTTCACGCTTATCACTGAATGTTTTGTATTGGGCAGGGAAAACATCTTAGGTGTCTATGCAGTGTCTATTTTGTTTTTAGCACATGGAAGTCCCCCCAAAACATGTATTGATTTGACTGTATACATGTGAATCAAGTCTCTGTATATGCATCTTTAAACGCAGTAGCTATTCTTATTTTCAAATACTCATGCTATACATGATTAAACATGTTCAGAACAGTGATGCCCATAACACATTACTACGTGAAAGAAGAAAGTATGTAAAATATAATCCTATTTTTTAAAAAAGAAAGGAAAATATTCTCAAATTATTTGAATTATTAAAGTCACACAACTGTGAACTTATTCAGTTATGTGTCTCTCTTTTTGAAAAAATTCCAGGTTCCTTGAAGAACAATGAGTTGGGAAGTTTTAGGCAAACAAATCAAAACTCCTCAAAGCATTCTCCTTAGTCTTGCCTTATATCAATCACCCTTTCTTATTAACTTCTCACCCTTAAAAGGTGTTTCATTGGGGGAAAAGTATGTGGTAGGCTTGGGGGTGAGGAGTGAGTTATAAAATGCAAATTATATAGAAGGGAGCTACAGCTATAACAACACCTTATGTTTATTCTGAGCCTTGCTCAGTGTTTTGTAAGCACAATCTCCTTACTCCTGTGGGATGAGTAGGTGGCAAGACTCTTGATCTTTACTTGACAGATATCTACGATATAAAAAATTAAATGTGAGCATAAGATCTTAACAGAAAGGAATTGGATGATGAGAAAGGTTAATTTTAATGTATGCCCTCAAGCACAGTTCAGAGCAATCTACACTACCCACTTGATTTTCAGCTGCATTTTTTAGCATCTTCCAGCATGCAAAGTTCCCATGTGGTAGGAGTCCCAAAAAACTGGTCACAGTGGTTGCCTTGAGGGAGAGAAATTTGGCAGATGGAGGGAGGGATTAATGAGGGGGAGATTTTTTCCCTGTGTACTCTTCTGTACCTTTTTGGATTTACCTATTCAAAATTTAATTAAAATTTTAAAAAACCACAAAAAACCTCCTAAAACAGTTTTCAAGAGGGCAGATTCAATCAGAAGATCTGCTCCCTTGATGTTTTCCCTCCATTCTCCAGGAAACTGGGTGGCTGTGCTTTATCCTTCATGTTTCTTTGTAATACTCTGATAGAAATCATTGCCTACAATTGATAGTTTGTATTAAATGTATAAATTAGCCTACAATTAAATGTATACATTCAGAGATTTAATAGAAATGAGAAGTGCAGTGTGTTGAAAGGCACTTTGGCTCTCCCTCTCTGTGAATTTATATATGTACTGCACTTTCTTCATCTGGGTGGTGGATCACACCAAAGACGTTTCAGGTGTCTTTACAAACCACAAAGAGTTTTTAAAAGAGGAGGTAAGTGTCCTCCTTTTCCTGATTTCACCCAGTTTTCAACTCCTTATCAATTTAGTCTTGATTGAATAAAATAGATGTGAGGTCTTAGGCTGACTAGCAATGAAGTACAACTTTTTAAGCAGGAACAAGAAAAGAACTAAATCAGGGTATCCTGTGTGTGGGGGGGGGGCAGTGAGAAACATACTTAATGATTGTACATATACAATTTTGCGCCCACCTCCCAGTGTTTGAAAGTCATCCCAATAAATCCCAAGGGTATCACTGTTTCCAGACAGACCATGTCTTTCAGCCTAGGAGAGAAGAACTAAGGAAAATGTCCTTCCCTGACCTCTGTGAGCTCCAGAGCTGTGCTCCTCCAATTCTGAAGTGCCTCTAGATCAACCCCAGCAAATGAAAGTGCATAGTTTTCTTGTTAAAATGCAGATTCTGGTTCAGCTGATCTGGGGAAAGGCCGTAGATTCTGCATTTTAACACACTGCCAGGTGACATCCTTGCTGCTGGTTCAGGGAGCACACCTTGAGTAGAGAGGATTTAGACAGAACCCGTTCTCAGTTGCATCAGTTGTATCAACAGATTACGCTGGTGCCAACGATTAAGGATTTCTTTTTCTTAGCCAGCAAGCCTGGGGACTGGCAGAATTGGGCTGATGAGGCATTTCCACAATGCCATCAGGGATCTCAGATCCTTTGACTGTTTTTGCTTTGCCATCTTTCATGTGTGATTTTCATTCTCATTCTGTCAGTAGAGTGGCTGCCCTTCTGGGTATCAGATTAATTTTTTTATACGGGACATAGAGTTAATGGAAGAGGGCAAATGGTATATGACAGCTGAGTCTGCCTCTTTTAATCAGGAAAACAGTAGCTTTCTTGGAAGCCAGAATTCTACTTCTCATTGGCCAGTAGACTTCTACCGACATCTCATTGGCCAGACATGTCACATGAGCACATGCAGCTTCAAGGGAACTTTGTAAATAAAAATTTTCAACCAATATTATTGTCACCCTGAACAAAGTGTTAAAAAGGAAGAAGGGAAGACTAGATATTGGGTAGGTGTGGGAGGCAGAATAATGGCTCCCCAAAGATGTCCCTGTCCTAATTATTGAATCTGTGATTAAGTTACCTTGCATGGAAAAAAGAACTTTTTGCATATGTGATTCACTTAAGACTCTTCAGATGAGGAGATTACTCTGGATTATCTGGGTAGACCTAAGGCAATCACGAGGGTCCTTAAAAGAAGATGGCAGAAGGGACAGAGTCGGGCAAGGAGATGTGATGATGGCAGTAGGAGTCGAAGTGATGTGGGGCCATGAGCCAAGGAAAGTAGGCACATCTAGAAGTTGGAAAAGGCAAGGAGATGGATCCTCTATAGTCTCCAGAAGGAATGCAGCCCTGCATTTTGTGTGACTTTGTGTGACTGTGACTTTGACTTTAACCCAGTGAAACCTACTTTGAAATCTTGAGCTTCAGAACTGTAAGATAAATTTGTGTTGTTTTAAGCAACTAAGTATACAGTAATTTGTTACAACAGCCTTAAGATACTGATACAGTAGCCAACTAGCATTGCCTGTCATAAGGTTTGAGTTAGGAGAAGGTGTGAAGAGGCCTGCAGCGAGGAGGGAAAGAAGCATGAGTGGCAGGGCCATGCCCTGTAATCAACAAACTCACCAGATTGGGGTGAGTGCTTAAAGGAGAACTACTGAAAAGTTAGAACACAAATACACAAACACACTCAGCAAATGAAGACAACTGGCCCGAACTATAAACATTTTAAAATTCATCTGTTTGTTTTATTTTGTTTTGGCAAGTAATGTTTCTTTAATGGGATCATGGACTACAAGGGAACCATAGTGAACATCCCAGTCAAGCCCCTCATTTTCCATCCGAGGACTCAGGCCTGAAGGTAAAGTAGTCATCTGCTTCCTATGTGAGTATGTTTTCTACCATGTCCCACTGCTTCCTGCTTTTAAGCGGGTTGCCAGATAAAATACAGGATAATTAAATTAAATTTGAATGTCAGATAAACAACAAATGATTTTTAGTGTAAGTTCTGTATGTTTCCTATTGCTCCTGTAACAAACTACCGCAAACTTAGTGGCTTAAAGCAACACAAATTTATTATCTTACAGTTCTATACGCCAGAAATCCCACTGGGTCTCACTGGGCTAAAATCAAGGTGTCAGCAGGGCTGTGTTCCTTCTGAAGTCTCTAAAGGAGAATCTGTTTCCTTACCTATTACAACTTCTAGAGGCCACTGGCAATTCTTTGGCTTGTGAGCCCTTCTTCCATCTTCAAAGCCAGCATTGTAGCATCTTCTAATCTCTCTCTGTTTCTGATCCTTCTGCCTTTCTTATCAGGACTCTTATGATTGCATTGGGTCTACTCAGATAATCCAGGATAATCTTCCATCTGAAGAATCTAATTTTTTTTAACAACTTGAATAATCTAATTTAATCACACATGAAAAGTCCCTTTACACACATAAGATAAACTGTTCAGAAATTAAAATGTGGACACTTTTTGGATCATTTTTCTGCCTACTGCAAGTCCCAGATATTGCATGGAACCTACCTACACTAAAAAATTATTCATTGATTTTCTGACATTCAAATTTAACTGGGCACGACTTCCCTGGTGGTGCAGTGGTTAAGAATCTGCCTGCCAATGCAGGGGACATGGGTTCGATCCCTGGTCTGGGAAGAACCCACATGCTGCAGAGCAACTAAGCCCATGTGCCACAACTACTGAGCCTGTGCTCTAGAGCCCGTGAGCCACAACTACTGAGTCCGCATGATGCAACTATTGAAGCCTGCATGCTTAGAGCCCGTGCATCGCAATTAGAGAAGCTACTGCAATGCTAAGCCCGTGCACCGCAATGCAGAGTAGCACCCACGCACCGCAACTAGAGAAAGCCCACGTGCAGCCATGAAGACCCAGTGCAGCCAAAAATAAATTAATTAATTTAAAATATATATATACATAAAATTAAAAAATATATATACATAAAATTTAACTGGGCATATTGTGTTTTTATTTGCTAAATGGCAAATGGCATATATTCTCTATGGCATGATAACTATTACACCTAAGACTCAAACAATAAACAAAAAATTGTCTTTGGACTGGTGAGCCGCTTTTTCCATTTTGTGAAAATGGATATTCGCCTTTTAATATTTCGTACTGTGTTTTTAGTGAAAATCTGCTAAACAATTTCTAACAAGTTAATCTTCAATGTGGGCATTTTACCCCTAAGAATAAATGAACACATCACAGCAGTCAGAGAGGAAGGACGCCAAGTATTTATTTTAAACATTTCCAATTTTCTCAAACACCAAATGGTCCCATTCTCTCAACCAGCCCATTAATAAATCTGTTATCCAAAAATGTGGAGCTAAACATGGCTTAGCTTGGCCTTACTTAATTATTGAGTGTATAGAATGTTTTTCCCTTTTAACCAAAACATTTCATGGGCAAGAGAGGGGCCAGGAAGTAGGACTATCACAGTGTAGGATGGGTTCAGATTTGATGCCTCCTTGACTGGCAGTGTTGAAACACCCCTGTTTTCCACCCCAGCTGCTTTCTGAATAACCCCTGACACAATTGTCTCTGTGGGTACTGGAGGTCCCTAGGCCTTCTCATTTCTGCCGGCTTCTCTTACTTGACTCTTCTCTAGTCTGACGGTAGCAGGACACCTCTCCTCCTAGTGAAGGGTGTCTAATTTCGACTACTTCTCACTCAAGGAATCAGTTCAAAATGTCTCTTTCTTTGAGCAGATCTCCTCGAGCTCCCTTTAATGACTATGTTACAATTGATTACAATTAGCAGTATTTACTGATGTGTAAGTACTATAAGGCTCAAGTCCATTAAAAAACACACACGCACACACACAACAAACCTGCTTTAAATAGATTGCTCTGGTGGTATTAGATAATAACAAAAATTATTCAGAACTTAGAAATAGACCCAAGAAGATTGTCTATCTTTTTTTTTTTTTTTTTTTTTTTTTTTTTTTTTTTTTTTTGCGGTACGCGGGCCTCTCACTGTTGTGGCCTCTCCCGTTGCGGAGCACAGGCTCCGGAGGCGCAGGCCCAGCGGCCATGGCTCACGGGCCCAGCCGCTCCGCGGCACGTGGGATCCTCCCGGACCGGGGCAGGAACCCGTGTCCCCTGCATCGGCAGGCGGACTCTCAACCACCGCGCCACCAGGGAAGCCCTGTCTATCTTTTTAATGTCCTACTAGAGCATGGTTTAACAGGCCCATCTAAGGATTATTTCATTCTGTGCATCTAGGAAGTTGTCTTATTATTTTACTTCCCTAGCTACTACTAAAGACTCAAACTTCATGCAATTAACTATTAACTTGTAGACCTGTATCCTGTCCAACAGAAGTGTGAGTGATTTCTTTCAGGTAGAAAAGATATCCCCAAAGGTTATGATTTCATTGCTCTGAAGCATATTAACCAGTTTTGTCTTTAATTTAGTAATGTTATTCTAACCCCCTTTTTTAAAAAAAGTGACTTTCCTGATGAGTGATATAAACCCTTGTCCCTGAGATGCTCTTCAAACCAGCTTCACACTCTTATCAGATTCCTTATTAATTAATGAACTGAATGAAATAGTTGACGTGTACCCATCCTAGATTTCTATGAGTCATGTTTTAACTTTTTGAAAATTATGTCTTGACACTAATAAGTCCATTTGTCTTATGCTATGGATTTGCTTTAACAATGTCTTTCCTCACAGTTGGAAGGTCCAGATTCTTAGCATGGCATTCAAGGTTCTTCATATTCTGGTCCCAGCTGGCATCTCCTTTTCTGTGAAGCATTCCCCAACCTCTTCTTTCCCACCCACACCATTCCTTCCTCTGGCAGAGTCAGTTGTCCCCTCATCTTTTGCACCCAACATCCCCAAACACGTTTATTGATAAATTGACGTATTTTCCTACCCTTGTGCTTGACGTGTAACCTAGAGGTTAATTGAGATAATGCATTTCATCTCCTAGCCACAGTGATTGCTTCAGGTGGGGTTCAATAAGCACTGTTCCCAGGACATGTACGGGAATGGTGTGACAAAATCACTCTTTCTTTTCTGCCGGATGTGGACAAAAGCCTGCCTCCCTGGAATCTGGTGGCAACCATCTTGGGCCCATAGGAGGAGTCACCTCAAGATGAAGCGGAAAGCAGCTCTGAGAACTGGAAAGAAACCGAGGCCTTGGTAACATGGGTCAGCCTCTGGATCAAGCCTTAAAACAGCCCTGTTTCTCGACTTTTTAGTTCAGTGACCTAGTAGATCTCTTTGATCACTTAAGCCTGTTGGAAGCAGTTTTCTATTATTTCCAGTCAGAAGCATCCTAGCTGATACATATACCTGTATCACTCATTTGTATATCCATCAATGTGTCCTGCATAATTTTGTATCTGCCTAACTTCTGGCCGAAGAGAAACATCTTAGAAGGACTATATTCTTGTCATTTCTGCAAGTAGTAAAATAAAACCCTACTTTCCCCACCTTTGCAGCCCCCAGTGTCTGTAGAATTCCAGGTCTTAATCCTATTTTCTGGCATCCCTCTCATCACATCTGGAGCCACATGAATCTCTGTGTGCTTCTACCCTACGGTGCCCACCCCTGCCCGCTTCCTCTGGAAATTTTCAGAGAGAAAAATGCCCGGGCTGGCAAACTGTGGGTCTAATAGAGCCCTACGTAAATATGCCTACATCATATGTCAACAAGATGCGCTTTGTCACTTGCTACTTCGGATCTTGAAAATGATTGTGGAAACTCAGCATTCAATGCGGAGATTTCCTTGGAGAGTTATGGGTCCCACCCTCTGAGCAGCCACCCTTGGGGACCAGGCTGAGAAATCACCTGGGAAAGAGATTTTGCTGCCAGATGAAGAGGGCCTGGGAATGAATCTCTTCTTCATGACCAGGCACAAATGCTGGGAAGCCCTTTGGAATCATCTCTCTCAACGGACCTTCACAACATCTCCATCTGACAAGCGTACTTGTCCTGCCTGAATAACCACTTTTTGACAAGCATGCCGAGTTTGTTTATTGGACTTGTTTCTCTCTTGTATGAAGAGTGAGAACGCAAAATATCTGTGGGAAGAACAAGCCTGGAAAACTAGTTTGTGCTTCATATATTTGCATACCTTGAGAGTAGCAAGGGAAAAACATTACTTTGAACTGGTTCGAGTAGGTGAAAGCCAGATAGATTTGGTAATTTAAAATCGCAATTCAGTAAGCCCTTAAATGCCCAGGGAAGAAATTTGTCTGTTTCAATTCCTAAATAAAATTGGTAACAATGCTGAAAAAAATACTGAATGAAATCAAAGTGGTCTCTGCCAGTTCCATATTTCAGATGTTATTTATGTTGTGTTAGTTTCCCAGAATCCACTTCATCTGGGACAAACCATTGCTAATAATTTATATATGATTCCCCATATCTGCATGTTAAAATAGAATGAAGTAACCAGTATCAACGTGGTTTTTACAACAAAGGCCAGAAACTTCTTTCCTACTCACCACCTGGGGTCCCTTAGGGGTGTGGCGCTACCATTTAAACATGAAACACCCTCAATCCCTATATTTCTTCCTCTCCCTCTCGACTCATGAAACACTTGGAGTTAAAAATAAGAAGTAGGTGTATGAGGCAGGCACCCACACAAGGAAGCAGAACTTACGATTTGTGTCTTACAGATTTAACAGATTTTCTAACACTTCCTCCTTTCATTGAATTTCATAGTATCTGATGCTACTACAAGCATATAATATTAAACTCATGGAGTTCCCAGTTGAGGTGTGGCTGTGAGGATAGAGCAGATGGACACCCATAAGTTATTTTTAGCGATGATAACCTGTCCCATGGGGTCACTGTGGACTTTCATTTTGAAAGGTGAGCCTGGAATATTTCACATCATAGGGACATATGACCACATCCACATTAAAATGAATGTTTTCTGCCCCCAAATTGAAAATGCTTAAAGGAAGCAAGATTAGCACTTTTACATAACAGAAGGGCAGCTGTTATCTCCGTGTTGCCTAAGATGCTCCCATTTTAATTTTGGCAACATAGCCATCATATCCTCAAAAAAGGGTAATAATCACGTTAGACTATCTCAGTGTGGGTTACAGAACACAAATTTGTAAAGCTTAATGTGGTAATTTCTCAGTGAAAATGGAATTTCTAAGCTGAGAAGTCTAGGCCTCTGTCCATCTATATGAATTTATTAATCAGTTCACTAATACATATTGAATATTTGCTCCATGCAAGGCTAACGAGTGTAGGGGAAACTGTGAAGTCTAAGGCATGGTGCCTGTCTTGAATTGCTTATAATTGAATAGATGATAAAAGATTATATTATTTAAAAAACCCTCATATTCATCCTTCAAGAATTAGCTCAAGACTCTCTACCCTGACCCTCCTTTGGTATTCCTTCCTTGAGGGAGTTAATCACCCCTTTTTCTGGACTTTCCAGTACTTTCATTCTGAACTGTAATGCTTTCTACAGCTATCTTCTCCCCCACAGCTATCTTTGTAGTTGCTTAATATAGTTCCACATAGTAGGCTCTTGAAAAAATGTGGGTTAACTAAATAATGAACAAAGAGTTAGTGCATTAGAACAACCAAGAGAACATTCTGGATTATATAATAATATGCATGAGACAAGTGGGGCAGAATGAGCCCTCCCTCCAACCTGGGTTGGTCAAGAAAGATTACACTGAGGAGATGGGAAACACACCAGATCTTCACGGCTGGACTTGTCAGATGTAGGTAATTGTGCATGGGACAGTGAAGACCCCATATCCCTGCTCCCCCAAATCTGGTGTTCCTTCTGATATTTAAGTCAAATCAGCATAAAATAAGAAGAGGTAGACTATTCTTACAAAAGTGTTTGACAAGAAAAAGCAGCTTCACCAAGAAGGGTCACACATTTGAAGGAAGAATGCCTCCACTAAGTGTCTGTCCAGCTCAGAGAATTAGAGTGGAGAAAAGCAAACTTTAGCAGGGGGTGTGTAGCATTGTCAAATAGAGAAAGAAGATGAATCTAATTCCTTCTAAATGGTCTTCCCATTCACCAGAAAACTATTTTAGAAGGTAAATTTTCAGCTAGCTAAACTCAACATACCTCAGATTCATGAAATCCTAGTTTGTACACACTATGGAATATTTAATCCATCCTTAATCATAACCCTTTTCCATTCAATTGTGCATCTTCTTCCCCGACCCAACTTCCCTCTGCCCTAAACCTTCAAAGCTTCCTCCACTCCACTCCATGCCCTAGTCCATCTCTTGTCCCATATGGTCTTTGTCACCCATCATTCACTGAAGATTCTTGCACGTTATTCACTTTTTAAAATAATAAATGAGGTTTTGTAGCGTGGTAAAATATACATAACGTAAAATTTACCACTTTAACCATTTCTGAGTGTACAATTTACTGACATTAAGCATATTCACATTGTTGTGCAACCATGACCACTATCCTAAATGATGTATTTTTCATTACATCATATATATTAATTTGGTTCTTAATTCTATCAAAATTATGTAAATGCAGAGTTTTGAGTAAAATGGTTCCATGAGGCTTGTTACTTACATTAGCAATTCCTGACCCACCCATTCCCCATTTCTTGCACCTCCCTCATCAGGATCAACCATTTCCAATTCTTTCATCTATTCCTTCTGTACTTAGGTCTACATATCAAATATGTTGCTACTTTTTGATTTCTCTTTTTTATTTTTTTATTTTTGGCCACTCCATTTGCAGGGTCTTAGTTTCCTGACCAGGAATTGAACCCGGGCCCTCAGCCATGAAAGCGCAGAGTCCTAACCACTGGACCACCAGGGAATTCCCATCTTTTTCTTTTTTTTTCAGTTTTCACAGGCATTTTATTCATTGGAAAGTTACCTCTCTGACTTTATCAGGCTCTGTTCTGAGGCAAGATCTGTGTTATGTTTATTTTATTTTTTCTTCCAGTTTTATTGAGATATAATTGACATACATCACTGAATAAGTGTAAGGTGTACAACATAGTACTTAGACTTACATACATCATGAAATGATTATCACAATAAGTTTAGTGAACATCCATCATCTCATATGGATACAACATTAAAGAAATAGAAAAACACTGTGACTGAAACTCTTAAGATTTACTCTCTTAACAACGTTCATATATAGCTACAGCAGATTCATTATATGTGTCATGTTGTACGTTACATCCCTAGTACTTATTTATCTTATAACTGGAAGTTTGTACTTTTGGCTGCCTTCATCCAATTCCCTCTCCCCACGCCCCAAAGCCTGCCTCTGGTAACTACAAATCTGATCTCTTTTTCATTGTTTGTTATTTTGAAGTATAATTGACTTACAAAGCTATGTTAGTTCCTGGTATACGACATAGTGATTCAATATGTCAATACATTTCAAAATGACCATCATGATAAGTCTAGTTGTCATTTCTCACCATACAAAGATATTATATAAACTCCCAATCCATCCTTCCTTCACCCCACCTTCCCCTTGGCAACCACAAGTCTTGTTCTCTAGGTCTGTGAGTCTGTTTCTGTTTTGTAAATAAGTTCATTTGTGTCACATTTTAGATTCCACATGTAAGTGGTATCACATGGCATTTGCCCTTTTGACTTACTTCACTTAGTATGATCATCTCTAGGTCCATCCATGTTGCTGCAAATGACATTATTTCATTCTTCTTTATGGCTGAGTAGTATTCCATTGTGCGTGCGTGCGTGCGTGTGTGTGTGTGTGTGTGTGTGTGCGTGCGTGTGTGTACCACATTTTCTTTATCTATCATCTGTTGATTGTTTCCATGTCTTGGCTATTGTAAATAGCTCTGCTGTGAACATTGTGGGGTATGTATCTTTTCTAATTATAGCCAAAACCATTTCTTGAAGAGGCTGTCTTTTGCCCACTGCATATTCTTGCTTCCTTTGTCACAGACTAATTGCCTATATAAGTGTAGGTTTATTTCTGGGCCCTCTATTCTGCTCCATTGATCTATGTGTTTGTTTTTGTGCCAGTACCATAATATTTTGATTACTGTAGCTTTGTAGTATAGTTTGAAATCAGGGACTGTGTTACCTCCAGTTTTGTTCTTATTTCTTAAGATTATTTTGGTTATTTGGGGTCTTCTGTGTTTCCATACACATTTTAGAATTATTTGTTCTGGTTCTGTGAAAAATGTCATCAGTGTTTTGATAGGGATTATATTGAATCTGTAGATTGCCTTGTTGTAGTATGGTAATTTTAACAATATTAATTCCTCCATGAGCATGCTATCCATGTGTTTTTGTCATCTTTAATTTCTTTCATCAATGTCTTATAGTTTTCTAAGTACAAGTTTTTTACCTCCTTAGTTAGATTAATTCCCAGGAATTTTATTTTTTTGATGTGATTGCAAATGGAACTGTTTTCTTAATTTTTCTTTATGATAGTTTGTTGTTAGTGTATAGATACACAACAGATTTCTGTATATTGATTTTTTGTCCTACAACTTTACCAAATTCATTGATGAGTTCTAGTAGGTTTTTGGTGGTGTCTGTAGGATTTTCTATGTATGGTATCGTGTCACCTGCAAACTGACAATTTTACTTCTTCTTTTTCAATTTGGACAACGTTTCTTTCTTTTTCGTTTTTGTCTGATTGCTGGTCTAAGACTTCCAATACTATGTTGAGTAAAAGTGGTGAGAGTGGGGATTCTTGTCTTGTTCCTGATTTTAAAGGAAATGTTTTCAGCTTTTGACTGTTGAGTATGATGTTCCTGTGGGTTTGTCATATATGGCCTTTATTATGTTGAAGTATGTCCCCTCTGTACTCCCTTTGTTGAGAGTTTTTTCATAAACTGATGTTGAATCCTGTCAGATGCTTTTTCTACATCTAATGAGATGATCACATGATTGTTATTCTTCAATTTACTAATGTGGTGTATCACATTGATTGATTGTGGATATTGCATCCCTGGGGTAAATCTCACTTAATCATGGTGTATGATCCTTTTAATGTATTGCTGGATTTGGTTTGCTAATATTTTGTTGAGGATTTTTGCATCTATGTTCATCAGTGACACTGGCCTATAATTTTCTTTTGTTGTGATATCTTTGTCTGGTTTTGTATTAGGGTGATGCTAGCCTCATAGAATGAGTTTAGAAGCATTCTTTCCTCTGCAATGTTTTGGAATACTTTGAGAAGGATAAGTGTTAACTCTTCTCTAACTGTTTGGTAGAATTCACCTGTGAAGCTGTCTGGTCCAGGACTTTTGTTTGTTGGGATGGGGTTTTGGTCCCCTTGCTCCTTGGGGATAATCTCAGCAATTGTAATTATCTTCTTTTTTGTGGGTCGCCCACCTGGGTGTATATGTCTTGACTATATAGTGTCTGTGCACCTTCCACCCATTTTGTTATGATTCCTTCTTTGTACCTTTAGTTGTAAAAGATCTTTTTGCTAGTCTTCAGGTTGTTCTCATTGAGAGTTGCTTTGTAAGAGTTGTAATTTTGGTGCCCTCATGGGAGGAGGTACGCTCAGGGTCTTCCTACTTTGCCATCTTGGCCACTTACCTTGATTTTTTGCAATTTTAGAACTTATCTATTTTTTCCTACCATGAATATGAGGATTTTATTCTTGTACTGGCTTACTACTACCTCACACATGTACTTCTTATACTTCCATCCTCCCCATATAATTATACAATAATTGTAGCTAGATCACTATGCATTGTTGACATTTTCATGCTGGTAGATTTGGATGGAACACAATTTAGAGCAGAGCCATGTAGAAGATATTACTTTCTTGCACAGTATTTTGTTTTCCCTGGAGTTATTTTCTTATTTCCTCATATGCTGAGTTCTCTATATGTCTACTATAAGTTATCCCCAGACTCTTCTTCTCAGTTTGACTGAATCCCCTTTCAACATATTAGGACTTACTGGACATTCTATCAGTTTCATTTTTTTGAAGAAATCTCTCCAGGAACCTTCTTACCTGGTCATATCTGAACTGGTTGCTCTCCAAATTTCCTGAATAGTTGCCCTACTGAGATAGCCTTTCATCATTATCCTGGGATTCACTTTTCTTTCCCCTGCATTGAATTCCCTTTATCCTGGATCCCCTGTCTTCTTCTCTCTTTGTTTAGTCCCTTATTTTTGTGGACCACACCCTATAGTAGCTTCTTTTTTTTTTTTTTAGTAGCTTCTTGAGAAAGGGTACATGGGAGGTAAATTGAGATCTTGCATTCTTTCTTTTTATAGCTTAATTGGGGTATAATTGACTTAAAATAAATGGCACGTGTATGCACTTGTGAAGCCATTACTACAATTGTGATAATGAACCGTCACCCCCAAAACTTTTCCTGTTCCTTGGTCATATCTCCCTTCTGGTGCTCCATGTGCCTCTCTTCCACCTGTAAGTAAGAACTGATATCTTTTGACATTATAGATTAGTTAGAATGTCCTAGAATTTTATAAAAATGTAGTCATAGAGGGTGTACATTTAACAGAATTATTTTGAGCTTATTCCATGTTGTGTTATATAAATTGTTCATACCTTTTAATTGATGAGTGGTATTCCATGATACACATATACCACAATTTCTTTATTCTACCACCTATGCATTTACATTTGAATTGTTTCCAGTTTTAAGCTGTTACAAATAAAGCTGTAATGTACATTCATGTACAGTTCCTCTCCTTTTACATAAAAATGCTATCATTTCCTTTGGATAAATTCCAAGAAATTTAGATCTGTGATTCCTGGAAGTCAAATGACTGGGTCTTATGGTACGTAACTACTGAAGTCTAAGAAACCGCCAAGCTGTTTTTCCAAAGTGGTTGTGCCATTTTAAATTCCCACCAGAAGAGTAAGAGAGCTTCAGTTGCTTCTCACCAACACTTGGTGTAGTCAGTCCTTTTAATTTTAGCCATTCTAATTAAGTATGTACTGGTATCTCACTGTGGTTTTAATTTGCATTTTCCTAATGACTAATGATGTTGAGCATTTTTCATGGGCTTATTTGCCATTTGAATATTTTCATTGGTCTGTTCAAACCTTTTGGCAACTTTCAAAACATGGTTTGTTTTCTTATTATTGAGTTTCGAGAAAGTTCTTTTTATATTCTGATTCAAATCCTTTATCAGATATCTAATTTACAAATGCTTTCTCCCATTTTGCAACAAGTCTTTTCATTCTCTTAACAGTGTCTTTTGAAGAGTAGAAGTTCTTAATTTGACAAAATCTAACATCAATTAAAAAAATGTAATATACTTTTGCTGTTCTAAAAAAGTTTTGATCAACCCAAAGTTTCAAAGATTTTTTCCTATGTTTTCTTCTACAAGATTTATAGTTTTAAGGTTTACATTTTGATCTGTGACCAATTTTGAGTTTATTTTTATATATTGTATGAAATATAGATTGAATTTCATTGTTTAACATACAGATATTTAATTGTTCCAGCACTATTTGTTGGAAAGACAGTCCTTATTCATGGAATTAACTTTGCACATTTGTTGAAAGTTGAATGACTGTATATATTTGGGTCTGTTTCTGGACCTAGTTTTCTTCCATTAATCTACCTTTATGCTAATAAAAAACTGTCTTGATCATTGTAGCTTTTTAGGTAAAGTAAATTCACTATTTTGTTTTTCTTTTTCAATGTTTTGTTGGCTATTCTAGGTCCTTTGCATTTCCATATAAATTTTATAATCCTATTATCAATTTGGACCATAAAAAAGGTCTTGCTGAATTTTGATTTGGATGGCATTGAATCTATGGATCAATTTGGGGATAACTGATGTCTTAACAATATTCAGTCTTCCATTCTATGAACATAGTATATTTCTGCATTTATTTACATCTATTTAGTTTTCTCAACCATGTTTCATAGTTTTCGGTGTACAGGTCTTGCACATCTTTTGGTGGATGATATACTTACATTTTCAATACACTCAGATGATAAAAATAAGTTGATGAAAAAGATGGGGACGGGGGACCTTCAAGAAGGTGGAGGAGTTAAACGTGCAGATCGCCTTCCTCCCCACAAATACATCAAAAATACATCTACATGTGGAACAACTCTTACAGAACACCAACTGAATGCTGGCAGAAGGCCTCAGACTTCCAAAAAGGCAAGAAACTCCCCACGTACCTGGGTAGGGCAAAAGAAAAAAGAAAAAAACAGAGACAAAAGAATAGGGATGGGACCTGCACCTCTGGGAGGGAGCTGTGAAGGAGGAAAATTTTCCACACACTAGGAGGCCCCTTCACTGGTGGAGATGGGGTGTGTGGGGGGGGAGTTTTGGAGCCACCAAGGAGAGTGCAGCAAAAGGGTTGCAGAGGGCAAAGAGGAGAGATTCCTGCACAGAGGATCAGTGCTGACCACACTCACCAACCTGAGAGACTTCTCTGCTCACCTGTCAGGGCAGGTGGGAGCTGGGAGCTGAGGCTTGGGATTCAGAGGTCAGATCCCAGGAAAGGACTGGGGTTGGCTGTGTGAACACAGCCTGAAAGGGGCTAGTGCACCACAGCTAGCCAGGAGGGAGCCCGGGAAAAACTCTGGACCTGCCTAAGAGGCAAGAGACCATTGCTTCGGGGTGCACAAGGAGAGGGGATTCCTTCCCCGTCTACCCACAGAAGGCAGAGCACCGCCTAAACCAGCTCCAGAGATGAGTGCGAGCTGCGGCTCTCAGCTTGGACCCCAGAGATGGGCATGAAACACTAACGCTGCTGCTGCAGCCACCAAGAATCCTGCGTGCAAGCACAGGTCGCTACCAACACGCACTCCACCCCCCCGCCCCGGGAGCCTGTGCAGCCCGCCACTGCCAGGGTTCTGTGATCCAGGGACAACTTCCCCGGGAGAACACATGGTGCGCCTCAGGCTGTTGCAACAGCTGTTTTTCTTATATTCTCCATTGTTTTTTGCGCTAACCATCTCTCTCTTCCTTCTCTCTTTCATAATTGTATAATTTTCCAAATATATCATTCCCTAAATGTTCCTCCTTTTTCACAATACTGGTGACTTTGTATGCTGTTTGTTACATTCCTTTAACCATTCATTCACCCATTATTCATTCCTTCAACAAGTATGCCTTGTGTTCCTACCATGTGCCAGGCATTATGTACGCTAAGTGCTGGAGGTACTTCTGCCTGGAACATCATTGCCTCCAAATGCCCCCTTTCTCCACCTGAACTTCCACTTAATTGAATTATCTGACTTTTACTGTGAGCTTATTCAAGGTCAGACACTGTGCTAGACATGCTTTAAGCCTCTGCTCTCTTATAAGACTTCCTTTTTCCACCAGAGTTAATTGCTTCTGCCATGCTCTGTATTGGTAATTCAGTAATGTTTTGCTTACTCATTTGTTTATTCACTCATTCTTTCATCAGGTATTTTTGAGAGCCTGCTATATGCCTGCGTTAGGAGCTGGGGAAACCATGGTGTGAGGTAAGTGCCAACAGACATTTGTGCCTAATGCAATGGAAATTCTAAGTTGGAGCAACTAATTGTAAGCTGTAATTATTTCCCTTGGTCCCTGGGTTCGTCAAAGATCTTGAGCTACCTGAAGGCATTGATTACATCTTCTTGTTATTTCCAGTACCTAGCACAGCCTCTGGCACATGGAAGGAGCTTACTAAAGGTTTGTTGTGTGTTTGAAGCCCACTACTATGCTATATAACAACTGGAGACCAACCTGCGTTGGATCATCATACAGTCATCAAATTAATGATCTCTCCAGGCACCCACATTTTGGCTTATGTCTTTTCTCAAAGTTGAGTCAAAACAAAAGCTCATCTACAACTCAATTGCATTTCAGATGCTCTGCCCTGGTCAGACTGGCAATATGCCAAATTCACTTAAATTTCTGGGAGAAGGTTTGTAGATTCTGAGGGGTGGCTCATGAATATTGGGTGCTTAGTGAGAGGTGAAGGAGAAAAACAAGCTGTTGGAAAATGAGATGGAGGCCGAACATAAGGTTGGTCTCCTTCTTCATCTTTCTGGGGCTAATCAAAACTCAACAAGTTAGCTTTGGCCACTGAGCCTGCGCGTCCGGAGCCTGTGCTCCGCAACGGGAGAGGCCACAACAGTAAGAGGCCCCTGTACCGCAAAAAAAAAAAAAAAAAAAGTAAACAAACTTTTATCATAAGATTCAGCAATTGTGCTCCTTGGTATTTACTCAAAGGAGGTGAAAACTTATGTCCATACAAAAGCCTGTATGTTTATGAAAGCTTCATTCATAATTGTCAAAACTTGGAAGCAACCAAGACGCCCTTCAGTGGATGAACAGATAAACTGTGGTACATCCTGACAGTAGGATATGCTTTGCTGTTAAAAAGAATTGAGCTACCATGCCGTGAAAAGACACGGAGAGCCTCTGAGTGCATATTACTAAGTGAACGAAGCTGGAAAAGGCTACATACTGTATAATTCCAACTATATGACATTCTGGAAAAGTCAAAACATTAGAGAAAGTAAAAAGATATGTGGTTGCCAGGGGTTGCAGAGGGGGAGAGATGGAGCACAGATCTTTAGGGCGGTGAAATTACTCTGTATGATACTATAATGGTGGATACATGTCATTATATATTTACCCAAACCCATAGAATGTTCAACATCAAGAGTGAACAATAATGTAAACTATGGACGTTGGGTGATAATGATGTGTCAGTGTAGGTTCATCAATTTTAACAAATGTATGATATTTTGGTGGGGGATATTGATAATGCGGGAGGCTATGCATGTGGAGTAGGGGGAGCGGAGGGCATAAGGGATGTTTCTGTACCTTCCTCTCAATTTTGTTGGGAATCTAAAACTGCTGTTTAAAAAGAGTCTTAAAAAAATAAGTGCTAGAGTCACTTAAAGTTTTTATGAGTTTTTTTTAAATGTTTCATTTAAAAAATTTTTTTTAATTAATTAATTTATTTATTTTTGGCTGCGCTGGGTTTTAGTTGCTGTGCGCGGGCTTTCTCTAGCTGCGGCGAATGGGAGCTATTCTTCATTGCAGTGCCCGGGCTTCTCATTGCAGTGAGAAGTGGGTTATCTTGCTGTGGAGCTTGGGCTCTAGGTGCACGGGCTTCAGTAGTTGTGGCACGTGGGCTCAGTAGTTGTGGCACGTGGGCTTCAGTAGTTGTGGCACGTGGGCTCAGTAGTTGTGGCACGTGGGCTGTAGAGCACAGGCTGAGTAGTTGTGGCACACAGGCTTAGTTGCTTCACAGCATGTGTGACCTTCCTGGACCAGGGAACCCGTGTTCCCTGAATTGGCAGGTGGATTCTTAACCACTGCACCACCAGGGAAGTCCCTAAAGTTTTTATGAGTTTAAATGATACAGTATATGAAAAGTACTTTGCTCTGTGCTTGACATAAGAAGCCCTTGACATAAGAAGCCCTTAGTAACTGGTAGCCATTAAATATAAATAACATGATAAGGCAGCATTACAGCACAAGTAAATGACAACTGGGTAATGCAAAGTACAATAGGGATGACCACAGAAAGTAGTGAGGAAAGGCTTTATGGAGGAGGTGGGCCTCGTCTGGCCCTTAATAAGAGAGCAACGCTTAGACAAGCCTCAAGGTGGGAGTGGTGAGGATGACTACAGCATTCTAAACAGACAAGACATAATGCACTGTGGTGAGGAGTGTGCAAGGTGCATGGCAGGCTTGAAAAAAGATTATTTGGATGATCCGAGAGGTCTTGTATAGAAGTCATAGCAATATGTCCTGAAAATCACTCACCTACGAAGTCCCTAAAACTTCTGGATTATTCAGGTCTTTAAAAATGTATAGCTAAAGTTTCAAAAAAAAAAGGGAAACCTTTGAATTCTAAAATGTGTAAAAAGGATGAATATAGGGAAGTAATGAGCACTGAAGCCAGCTGCTGCTCTGTGAGCCTTTGTCAGTCCCTGACTGCCTGGAGCATTGCTCTTTAAAGGGCTGCCCAAGGGTGACAAGGACAAAGGGTGTCAGCTTGGAGATCCCCACAAAAACCTGAAACTACTTCAGTGGGTTACCTGTACAAAAATCTGCCCCCTCAAAGGGAGATTGGAAGAAAACTCATCCTTTTCTGGTTTTAGCTCAGGGGAAAAAGAAATCACTGAGAATTCACAACCACAGGCCAGCTCCTTATGGTGAGTGTGGCCTAAATTCACACTGCCCATATGATTTGATAAATATCAAGCTAAGAATTTAGTTCAGAGTGAACCAGGGTTGATAGTGCCTGAGATACACAGCAGATGCAAACTAAAATTCTCCCTGGAGGAATGCTCCTAAAACCAGGCCTCGAAGAACTTCTTTAGAGAAAATTATAGAGAATGTGCATCAATTTTTTTTTTTTTAAAATCAGAGGACATGCGAGAAAACAAGGTACTATGAGTGAGCGTCAGCAAAACAACAAACTGTAGAACCAGACCAGCAAATATACCCAATATTAAAGTGATCATAAACAGAGTATAAAGTTACTATGTTGAATATATTTGAAGAAACAAAAGAGGCTATTAAAAGTACAAGTAAGCAACTAGAGACTTAAAAATGACCAGGCAGATTTAAAAAGGGAAGCGATGAGAGATGAACCTGCAAAGCAGATAGCGGCATAACTGTGGGGAGCCTTGCCAGGTGAAGAAGTGGGACTTTGTATATACACACAATGGAACCACTGAAATCTTCAGACAGTGAGACTGACATATGTTAAGTGGAGTTTAACTAGGACTAATCTGGTAACTGTATGCAGAAGAGACTAGAGGCTAGAGGGTGCCAGAAAGATCGACTGGAAATTCCATGGCGGGAGTGCCAGTGTGTGCTCCTAAGAGAAATGAGAATAGAAAGAATTTGTGGAAGCGGGAGAACCATCATGATGGAGAAACCAACAGTATTTGGTGCCTGGATGTCAAGCGAGTAGGGAGGATTCTAGTCTAAGCCTTAGACTCTCTGACTGACATCTTGTATTCCCTTCTCCTAGAACTTCCCCAAACCCAAATCCCTGGATTCATCCTCAGCTTCCACTTGGTCCCCATGACCTGGGCATGAGCGATGCGTGAGCAGAGGGGAGCTGCACGACCCTTCAGGAAGCATCAGAATGCAGTAAGCTTCCTACTAACCAAACATATGTGGGCTTCACACAACTCCAGACACAGGGTAATAATAATTGTGCATCAAATATTACAAAGCCCTCTTATATGTCCTGTCGTGGTTGATCCTGGAAGCAATCCTTGAAATAGGCTGACGAGACCTTATTACTTACCCCTATTTTATGACTAGTGAAGCTGAGGCTAAGCGACATGAAGGAAGATCCCCCAAGTCACACAAGTTCTTTAGTGGCGAAGCCAGCACTAGACTCTCCCAGGCTAGAACGCTGTTAATTCTTCCACATCTTGGAGGGGGGGAATCTTAGGATGGACCCTGTTATGTTCTATTGTATTTTGGCCCTTGCAATGATGCAGGGCATAAAAAGAAGGGAAGTTACTGGAAACTTTAGTTCTAGCTTGTTCAAAGCTATAAAGAGGGAATTGTGTAATGTCAATGCATTTTGCAATTTCACTGATGCTTTGATCATAAGCTAGAATATTGAGGGGGGGGGTCTACTATGGGGGGGAGGGTTGAAAGAGACGAATGGAGTTGCTTAGAGAGATACAGTTGTAAAAGGGGATAGCAGCTGAGTTTCTGACCCTAAATTTTTTGGTGCTCTATGGTGTTAATTAGACCTTTCTTTTCAACCTGATTGACAGTGCATTTTAATGAAGAAATAACAGAGCCCAGCAGAGCCTGGCAGTATACTCTTTTCTTACAATTTACAAGCTGAACTTCCCTTGGCAACCTACATCTGGTTTGCTCTGCTAGTAAGTCTGTCAGTAGAACAATGTATAGGCTCTTTCATTTCAATAGGTTTGCTGTTATTAAAGCCTTCTACATTTTCCTCAGCTTAATTCATTAAGGCTGTTAAATTTCTTCAAATTACTTTCCTTAAATTAAAAAAAAAAAAAAAAGCACAGTTTTGACCTGCCTGAATAAAAGTGGGATAGTATGGAAATGTGAAGGCTTTTAAAGGAAGAGGCTGTACGTTAAGGGTTATATAGTGGAGGCTTCATGGAATTCTTTTAAATTATTTTTTCTCTCCCTTTAAATGGGATGTTTCCTGGAAAATTAGAATAAATCCCGAAGGATCCCTTAAGCCTCCCGTGACCAGTTGGAAGCAGAAGGTCCCCACCCATTAAATGCCTTGACCCCCTCAGTGCTGATACTTGGCAAGTGTTTCGGAACACTTATTTTTTTTTAAGATTTCACTTTCGTTTTATATTTACAAACAGACTTAAAAAAATAGTACATCGTTTATTTTTGACTTCTACGCAGAAGCAAATGTCCATCTCTACCAGAGACTAACAGGGAGCCTTGCTTTTCGTAGATAATCCAGGTGACCGGGGAAGACAGGCAGGAAAGACTGGGTTGACATACCTCCCCCTGCCTGGGGACAGGGTTGGGAGCAGGGCTGAACCTACAAATTGGGGGTTAAGTGACTCCAGTAGAGGCTCTAAAGGCAGAGAGCCAAGCAGATCATTATAAGCTTCTCCTCCAGGAAAATGGAAGCCATTTAAAAAATTCCAGGAATTGCTTGGAACATGCAGTATTCTTAAATAAAGGACTTTTGGCATTCAGAATTACTGAATTTAGAAGAGGAAAAGACTCATACCTCACCTGCCTCCCTTCCCTTGGTCTACTGCCACTACTTTGTCAAGATCAGTTGAAAAGACCTCCAAATTTGGAGTCTAACCACAGTGCCACATTTTCATGAGGAGGGCAGATGGGTGTTGTACCCTATTAAGGGTTCTGCCCATATGCTATTTCCAGGTGTTTGCCCACCTGGATTGCGTGATCTTCAATTCTGTATTAAAATTTTCTTAGGTCAGAAAAATGCTTGAATTCATACAAACTTCTATTGCTGCAGGGATATGATAGAAGAAGATCATAGCAAGAATAAAGTTAAAGCTCCACTCAGGAACTTCTGCTCACATCTTGTCGATTAGAACTGGGTTGTGTGAACACTCTTGGCTGCAAAAGAAGGTGAGTGATTTCTGGACCCAGGGCTGCCCCAGACAGAGTCACGGATTGATGGTAAGGAACAAGGAGAGGATGGACATTGGATGGACACTAGCAGATTCTGCCAGCTCACCATCTTTTGGGCATTTCTAACGTTAGTTTCTATGAGCCAGTTACAACAGCTCCAGACTGTTGTAAAGCTCTTCTTAGTTCCTTATTATTCAGTAATACAAGTTCATTGTAAATTTCTTTAAATTAGAAAACAAAATTGAGAAAAAACAGAGAAAAAATACTTTTAACCTATTCTGTAGAAAGAACCCATGTTAACCTTGAGGTGTATTTCCTTTCAAACATTGACACATACACAAACATACACACACAGACACATGATACACATGCATACATATAAAATACTTTTTTTAAATGGACTGATTAACTTTGAATATCTTTATTTTTATTCCTGGCATTGCCATACTATAAGCTTGATTCTAAAGCAGAATGAAGGTATAATCTTGCCCAACCCAACAGGATGTTCGTGTATTTCAACTGATACATAGATTCTCTCTCTCTCACCTGTGTGCACATGTGCACATGTGCACGCACACACACACACACACACACACACACATTTGTTTTATCTGTTTATCTGTTGTAGACACAGGTTGTTTTCACATCTTGTCTATTGAGCATAGTGTTGCAATGAACATGGTAGTTCTAACATCTCTTTGAGATCCTGATTTCAATTTTTTCTGAGAAATATCCAGAAGTAGGGTTGTTGGATCATATGGTCATTTTATTTTTTGAGGAAACTCCATACTGTTTTCTGTAGCTGTGCACCATTTTGCATTCCCACTAGCAGGGTACAGGGTTCCAATTTCTCTACATCCTTGCCAACACTTGTTGTCTTTTGTTTTTTTTTATAAAACCATTCTAACAGGTGTGAGATGATATCTCGTTGTGGATTTGATTTGCATTTCCCTGATGACTAGTAACGTTGAGCACTTTTTCATGTACCTGTTGGCTATTTGTATATCGTCCTTGGAGAAATGTCTATTCAAGTCCTTTGACCATTTTCTAATTGGGTTATTAGTTTTTTTGTTATTGAGTTGTAGGAGCTCCTTATCTATTTTGGAAATAAACCTCTTATCAGGTATATAGTTTGCAAATCTTTTCTCCAATCCTGTAGGTTGCCTTTTTATTCTATTAATTGTTTCCTTTGCTGTGCAGAAGCTTTTTAGTTTGATGTAGTCCCACTTGTCTATTTTTGCTTTTATTGCCTATGCCTTTGGTGTCATATCCATGAAATCATCGCCAAGACCAATGTCATGACCTTTCCCCTAGATGTCACTTTTGGGGTCAGACCTCAATTCCAGAGATGTCATGTCCTTGAGGTGCCTTCTAGGGTGAAGGTGAAGAGTGGGATTTGAATCCCTTTGCTCCTTTCCCCAGGGATTGGGAGCTGGCCTGAGAAGAGGGTTTCTGGGGGCCAGAGCTTGGGCCAGAAGAATGACCAGAAGTGATAAGAGTGCCTAAAGCAGAAGTGGAAAAGGGCAGATAGGGTGAAAGACCAGGACACTAGAGAAGTCCAGAGATTTCCTCAAACAGACGGGGGAGGCCAGGAGAGGGGGTGTGCTTGCCTGGGCTTATGTAGGCAGCCGAGGCAGGACTGGGTGAGCCAGGCTGCTGTGTTGGATGGCTCATGGCATAGGCAGGGGCCCCCAGTCCAGGTAAAATTGCTGAGCCAAATAGTGATTCCATTTACGAATGTCTCATTATCAACATCTGCCCAATGACTTTTACATAAGTCTGCTATGTTTAACGGAGCCTTGACTTAGAGCTTTTTTTTTTTTTTTTTTTTTTTTTTTTTTTCAGTACGCGGGCCTCTCACTGTTGTGGCCTCTCCCGTTGCGGAGCACAGGCTCCGGATGCGCAGGCTCAGCGGCCATGGCTCACGGGCCCAGCCGCTCCGCGGCATGTGGGATCTTCCTGGACCGGGGCACGAACCCGTGTCCCCTGCATCGGCAGGCGGACTCTCAACCACTGCGCCACCAGGGAAGCCCTAGAGCATTTTTGATGTTTAAACATTTCCTCTGCTTTGAAATTACTTTAGCAATGCTGTTGTGGGCACTTCCTAGTGTTTTCACAAGACTGTCATATGCTTACACGTTTGATTCATGAACTGCCTGATTCAGGAAGGGTCTCTGTTTCTCTGCTAAGAAAACGGACGTGCACAGAAGTAAAATCGCTTGCTCAAGGCTCGACTGCTGCCAGTTTGGAGGCTCTTCTTTCTCAAGGCAATGAGCGTGATGATAATGCATGGTAACCTAGTTATCACTCATAGATATAGACACTCACAAAAGTCCAGGTTGACTAGAGGCTTTGTGACCACTAAGACTGGCCCAATCGATTGTCAGGGACTCTCCGTCTGGGCTGTCCACAGCTCCCTCCTCAGGAGCAGGACCATTTCCCCCTGTCAGCTGCTGGGCGCCAAGATGCCGCTCTGGGCTGTGAGGACAGTATGGTGGTGGCACAGAAGATCAGTGCTCAGTAGCTGAGCGTAAAGGATAGGCCCCTTGGGGCACATGAAGTTCTCTTCTTCCGAAAATGAGAGTAATAACGACCGACTCACATTAAATGCGAACATGAGAAGACAAGGTGAAATACGTAAAGTCAGTTTATAAACCGAAAATTGCTACACAACTATAATGTAATATAATGACTCTTTTTATTATCAATAGTAATAATAATATCTAATATTTACTGAGCACGGTGCCACAAGGTATACATGAACGATCCTGTTTAGTCTGCAGAATAACCCCATGATATGGGTTTTATTATTATTTGTCCATTTTCATAGGTGAGGATACAGAGGCAAGGTTAAGTAGCTTTCCCAAGGTCACAGCTGGTAAGTTAGAGAGCTGGGACCGTAATCCAATTCTATCTAACTCAGAACTCTGTTTTCCTAGGTAATCCAGGTATGATTATTTTGTATGGTTTCCAGATCCTTCCTTATTCAGACTGTCCTCCTTGGATGCTTTCTTATTTATTTATTAATGTCTGTTTTAAAATACACCACCTATAACTGAAAAAATATTCCAAACGTGGCCTGACTATAAAAGAGTACTATGGGCCCATCACTTTCCTTGTTTGAGATATTTTATTTTTTTATTGCATCCCAACATTTTATTGGCTTTTTGAACAGCTTGGTCCCCCTAATGGCTTACCTGAGTTTAACGTCTTCTTAATTCCCTAAGTCCTTTTCTCTTGAACTGTTGTAAACTTGGTCTCCCCCATTCCAAACTCCTACGAATGAAATTGGATATTAGTCTTTAATCTATTGCCTTGTTTGAGGCCCCAGCCAGAGTGTGGAAACTCTTAAGGAATCAATAAAATATTCTGCTGGGCGTTCCAAGCAAGATCCCCAAATGCTAATTATTATCGTTAAATGAGTGACTCATCTGAAAGAGTTTCCTTTTCAAGATGCATTGCATCATGTGGGAACTGTTTTAAATAGACCACCCTGTACACAAACATTCTCATCTTAAAGCATTCAGGCACCACTTCTGTGTAGTAAGAGAGTAATTGTCCTCTCCACCTCACAGACGGGGCGACTTCACAGACAGCACGCGACGTGAGAGCTTCCATGAGGCCCAGAGCTCCTGGGTCTCCTCCTGCTTCATTTCCAGAGGGTGAGACTGTATCTCTTCCATAAAAGGGAAAATTTAGCAGAAGAGAGAAAAAGGGCTGAGCAACCCAACCCATTTTCCACTGAATTAAAAACAAGTCCCTCATGAACAAAAGAGGATTCTTTACAGTGGGCTTTAAAAAGAGGGACATAGGGGATAAGAATTCGAATTAAAATATTTTCAGGGCTACTTTTCACAAGGCAGGAGGAAGATGAAATGAATTTCAAGCCGCTCTGGAGGAGGAAAGACCGTGATCCTGGAGTATGTAGAATACATATGTAGAAGGAATACACATGTAGAATATGTAGAAAGGAGGGCCTTAGCTGAGAAAGTGAGTGAATCGCACAGGAATTTAAGTTAACTGGTTAAATTGCAGACAAATAAGAACAACATAAATTTCACTGTTTGGAGGAGGGAGAAATCTCTTCTTAGAAAAACAACAACAACAAAAAACAAAGCGAATCTTCACCTCTCTGTGCATATTTTCCTTCTTTGCAGTGGTGAAAGTGTTTGCACTAATTTTCCAGGGAGACCAGAAAATATGTATGGTGTGTTTTGTCTCCAGTGGCATCCTGGGTCACTGAGCACCGTCATTCAATGCAATTTGTTGATGGATAGGTGGAAGAATCGAACCTTTTCAGCATTAGGGGGAAAAAAGTAACCAGAACTCAGTGTCTATATAGGAGCCCCACTCAAAATAATTTAAAATGTTAAATCTAAAAGTTATAGAAAACACCACGCCGTGGGAGGAAGCACAGACATTGTCACTGGGAGAGAACCGGCCAGTTGGAATTTGCCTCTGTTGGATAAGGTCATGTTTCTAGAAGCTGAGTGACAAAAACAGAGTGTTCCATGTGGTTTTTGAATGCACCAGATTCAGGCTCTCCACCTCAATTGTGTGCAGAAAGAAAGGCCCAAACTGCAAACCAGGGTTGCCCAGAGAACTGGTGGGCTGGGGCGGGGGTGGGAGTGGGGATGGGGGAGGGGAAGAGCATTCTCTCTGCTTGCAGGGGGAAATTCTCCACCAGCTCATTCCCAGCTGAACGCAGAAAGGGGATGCATCCTGATACCCCCTCCAGTTCCCAAGGGAACGGGAGGCAGCTTGAGCCCTCCCCCTCAGTGCCTCTTGGTTCACTGAATGCAGTGGCCTCTTCCCTGGGGCCGGGGTGAGAGATCAGGGTGGCCCACCGCACCTGGAAAAACTTGTTTGCTCCTGTCCTGCCCTTCACTGCAGGCGCAGGTGGAGTCTGCTCTGAACCTGAGCTGAGCCCATTTTCCTGATCTTACATAGGGGGTTCAGAGGGAGGGGTGAGGGCGGCAGACTGGGATATGGTACATCCTGGAATGGGGCACAGAAGACAGGAATGGGAAGGACAGATCCCTGGGCCCCTGTGATGTGCCAGGCCTGTGATAACTGCTTTCCAGCAGTTCTCTCATTTATCCTCATTTTTCGTGGAGGACGTGGGGGCTCGGGGGCAGTAAGCAGTCTGTGGAAGGCAGGTGTCCCATCAGTAGAAAAGTAGGATTGCAGCCTGTGTCTGTCTGAGTGGCACGGTCAGGAGTGTCGCTCTCGGCTTTGGCCCAGAAAAGCACCCGCCCTCGGCCTTAGGAAGTAACTCAAGGCTTCAGGTGTGATGGTGTCATTTCCACACAGACAGGGATGATCCTGTCAGGCCTAAAAACCTTAAGTGTCAGAATTCTCACCTTCGGCATGAAGGGAGAGGCTGAAGTCTGAAATCAGACTTGGTCCCGGGTTCGGATCCCAGCAGATTTGCATTCCGTGGTTCTGTTGGGGAGAATTCTCGGATCTGCATCCTTGGAGGAGAAGGGAGGCAAGCAGGACTGCACAGAGGAGGGGATGAGTTGCTAGACAGTCTCAGCAAAGGCCTCAGCCAACCCCAGACGCTCTGGAGCTGAAAGTGGCCTCCAGGGCTGGGATTTCTCACCCCTGCCCCACTACTTATTAGATGCGAGCTCTTCTGGGGGAGGGGCGTGAACTTGGGAAAGGTAGTTCTTCTGAACCAAAGGCAAACCATAAAGAGGGACTCAGTTAAAAGCTGTTGGCAGCCAACACTCAGCACAGCTGAGGGAACCGGGGCCTCAGTCCTAGAGGGGCCTCTGGTGATGCATTCACAGTACAGGTGTACCCAAATACCAAAGCCGTCAGGCCAAGAGGGAACAAGACCAAAAAACAGGGCATTTCAAAGTATCCCTCAGTTGAGAGATACACAGTCTTCACATGTTAATATTTCTGAAATTGGGATGCATTTCGCAATTCATGTGAAAGGAGGCTTGCCAACTCTTCCCCACCCTGCCTACTCCAAAGCTGTTATTAAATTGATGGTGGATATTAGAGTAGAAAATCTTAGAATTGAGGAAATACTATGATGAACTGACTGGCTGATAAATAGGACTCTGGGGGCAAAGGGATCTTAGGTCTGCAAATTGCTTGAGAAGAGGGACTCTGGCTCCACTCACAGTCAGGAGGTAAGTGCTCCGATCTTTTCTTTGCTTCTAAGCTACTTTCAAATTTTGTTTGTTTGTTTGTTTACTTGTTTTTAGTCTGAACCTCTGAAAATAAGGAAAGAAATAAGTGAGTAAAGAAAAATTGTGGAATCTGTCCTGTGTGTCTGTAAGGCCTCTTGAATTAATAAACCTTATTAAATTGCTTCAGTTTTTTTTCCAAACTGCTCTGGAAATCTCCCTAGAAAGTTGAACTCTACTGCTGGAAAATAATAATGTTGTCTTGTAAATAGAATTTAAAGTCCACAACAAGTTTTAGGTAATTTTTATTTTGTCAGTGCAGTACCTGCACAATATTTATAAAGTGAAATAGTATAAAACAGCTTGTGCCAAAACCGTGGTATCTGCTCTCCTCATCCTCCACTCCTGTCCTAGGGACAACTACTGTTTTTAAGCTATTTTTTCCTGCCAGTTACATGTCCATGATTCTAAGTAATGTATGTATGTACTGAGTGAATTATTTTGACTCATCTGTTTTTTGGGTTTTTTTTTTTTTTTTTTGGCCATGCCCCATCACAGCATGTGGGATCTTAGTTCCCCTACCAGGGGTCAAACCCATGCCCCCTGCAGTGGAAGCATGAAGTCTTAACCACTGGACCGCCAGGGAAGTCCCTTGACTCATCTGTTTTATCTACTGACTTCATACTACAGTAGAGGAGCCATCCCCTCAGCCTTCCTTCCTTTGTTCCCCGATATAATTATGTCACAAATTTTAGAATTAGTTAATATTTAGTGTTTACATTACTATGGCTATGCAAATATTCTCAGCTGAGCATTGTATTCTTCCTTATCTTTTCTCTCCTGAAGTTAATGATTGCCTTTCTTTTTCTTTTTTTAGTTTTCTTTCCCATACCTATTAATAACCTCCCGGTACAACTTTCCACAAGGAAAGGCCTCAGGCTTCTTCATGAAGGAATCTATGCATTCCATTTATTTTCTTGGAGGTCCTACAGCCCTCCACTCTCCCTCTATCTGGGCAAATGGTACAGCTGTCATCCTGAGACTTCTTTTCTGTCATCCTTGTAATTGCCTTGACTTTGTCTGCGATTGTATCCCCTAGTTCCTAGATCTTACATCTTCTCAAGGGAGGAATGGAAAGGAGTGGGGCAAAGCACAGATACATACACATACATTTGTATACACACACATATATCACATGTTAAGTTTATTGAGGTATCATTCACACTCAGTAAAATGCATGGATCTTAATTGTATAGCTCAGTGGGATTTGATAAATGAATATCCCCGAGTAAGATATAGTATATTTCTATACCCCAGAAAGTCCTCTTGTGCCATTTCCCAGTTAGCCCCACCCCACACTCCCTGAACAACCATTGATCTGATTCCCATCACAATGATTAGATTTGTTTTGCCAATTCTAGAACTTTATATAAAAAGTATTTTTGAGGGTCTGGCTTCTTTCACTCAGCATACTATTTCTGGGATTTATCTATGTTGTTGCACACAGTTTTGATTGCCAGGACAACTGTATTTTATTAATGCCTTTCAGTACTCTTTGGCTTTTAAAGCTATGTGTATGTATTTGAGGATAACAAGCAAGTCGTACAATGGCAGAGGGCATGGTGATGAGTGTGCTCCCCCGTGCTGTTCCCTGAGCCATGTTGTCTCTGTTGGGATTGGCTGCACTTGGCCTACAGCTGTATCTTGGGCTCTCTCTTCACAAGCATCCTACACTCCCTTCGATTCTATGCTATGTAGAATTTCCTGTTTTCTCTATCCCATATCTTCCTCTTTCTTGGTTTACTTCCTCATTGTTGTGAAAGTATCCTCCAGTAGCTTCTTGAGAAATGGTGTGTAGGAGATACATTTTTTGAAACCTGGAATGTCTGAACTTGTCTTTATTTAACTCTCAGTTTTAATTGATAGTTTGTTGTACATAGACTCTAGATTGGAGATCATTTTCCTTCAGACTTTTTTTCTGAGGCATTGCTCCATTACTCTTAGTTTCCAGTGTTATTGTTAAGAAGTCTAAAAGCATTTTCATGTCTATCAGATTGTGACCTTAAAAAATATTCTCTAGAATATTGGAGGTTCTGAATTTCACAGTGATGTGCTTTGGTGTGGGTTAATTTTCATCTGCAGGCCTAAGCCCTTTCCATCTAGAAACTTGTATCCTTCAGTTTTGGGAACGTTTCTTACATTATTTCATTGTTAATTTCCTCCCCTTTATTTTCTCTATTCTTGTCCTCTAGAACAACAATTATTTGAATGTTGGATAACCTGAACTTTTCAAGATCTCTTACCAAAGAATCTAGACTCAATACGATAGCCTGCACAATTGGAAGTGGTCTTTATGGTCTTCTCAGGTGGTTTACTGAAACGTGGACTCAATGGGTCAGCAGGACATCGACGAGGAAAATCTTCCTAGTTTTATGAACTTTAATTGATACAGCTCATTGTTTACTTTTCCTGAAAGGTGAGATTGCCTGAAGTGAGGATCTTTATTGTTTCATAGGCAGTGGCTATCATTTGGACAAATGATCAGAGACTTGGAAGGACCAAGACTGGAGGACTGTAACAAGGAAGCTTGGAGAAGAAGATTTTAAATGGACTTTTTTTGCAATAGTGTGTGACAATACTTTTATCCCATGTGATTGGCCACCCCAAAGCGCCTATCACAGAGGTGGCTACAAATATGCAGGTGGACAAATGACCCACCCTGTGGACATTAGTTAGCCTCTTTCAATAGCCTCCCAATTGCTTGTTCAATGGGCTTTTAAAAAAGTGGCCACAGTAGTAGGAAAGAAGTCTGTCAGTAAACAAACCCATGTCACTTCCCTTCACATCATTCCTGAGTTCCTAACTTGCCAACAGCAGTGACCATGCCTGAAACCCTGCCAAGGTATCATGCCTGGGAGGACAAGCTAGTCACCTGTGGTAGGTGAAGAGGGCATGTAATAGATTTTTTCATTTAAAAAATAGGCTTTATTTTTTAGAGCAGTTGCATGTTCATAGCAAAATTCAGCAGAAGGTACAGAGATTTCCCATATACCCCTTGAGCCCATCTATGCCTAGTTTCTCCATAATCAACATCTCCCTCCAGAGTGGTGCACTTATTAAAATTGATGAACCTACATTGATACTTATTTGGGGTTTGGCTTTTTTTCCCCTACCCACCATGCTTCTTCCAGCAATGACATTCATGAATTTACTGAATACCTAAGCATCTTTGTGTTTTTGACAAAGAAGCTCACTTCATAAAGAAGTAAGGTAATGGAAAAATAAAAATGGGTTTCACCACCCACATACCCAGAAGCATCTGAATTCATAACAAAATAGCCTATAGAAGATGGGTGTGTTGCTAACAACACCTTGGGACGTTGGCACGTTGTCTCGTGAGACATGCTGTTTGCTTGGAATCAGTGACCAATGTGGTTTCTCCCATGGCCAGAATTAATGAGTTGGAGAGGGTGTGGCACCTCTTATTATTACATTCAGTCACCTACTTAGAAAATTTTCCCTTATTGCCCTTGCAAAATTTTTGTTTATTGCCTCTATGACTCTGGTCTGTATTGATTTAGAAGAGATCTTAGAGCCCAAGAGAGAAATGCTTCCCTTGGGCGCACAATTACTGAATTGAAAGCTGTGACTTCCACCTTGACTGTTTGAGGCTCTTCATATTATTAAGTGATCAGGCAAAAGTTAGATTAAGTGTTGGTTAGGTTGATTTATACTAATTGTCCAGGGAAATAGGGTTTATGCCACCTAACAAGAACCGGGAGGAATATGAGTGGAACCCACAAGATCCACCTGCTGGTTTTACCATATTCAGTGATAAAAATTAGTGAGCGACCAAAGCAACCCTGTGCAGTGAGACCAAGGGCTCAGATCCATTTGGGGTTACTCCATTGGGTAAATAACTCTGAAATGTAAACCCTGAATTGAAAGGGAACATGGAATGGGTAGTGGAGGGGGGAATCATAAATATCAGTTAAAATCTTTTAACCAGTTACAGACATGAGGATTCTAGCATTTAAGTCTCCTCTTTTATTCTGGGCTGGTAGCACTTTAGCCAGTGTAAATATAAAAAAAAACCAAACTTTGTAGGCTTCTAAGTATTTGATTCCAGTCCACCAATTGCAAAAACCATGCCACGATTCTTACGCCATTCTATGCAGATTTAATTACTGCTAATTGAGACATATTGGGCTGTTGTGGGGTCACACACCCCTTAGCTTCTAGGAGCTGTTATACAGCTTAAAGGGTCTCCTAGATGCTAACTTGTGTATCTGCATGGAATAAGAAATTATAAAACATGACAAACATGTATACATATGAAGATGAGTCAAACAAAACCTGTAAAAGTAAAAAATGCTTTTATAAAATAAAAAACTAAAAGACTTGTTTAGCAGCAGAAGACAGAACCCATGAACTGCAATACAAATCAGAAGAAATTATTCAGAATGTAGCACAAAGAGACAATAAATATGGAAAATACAGAAGAAAAGGTAAGAGCTATGATGTAGTGAGATAAATATAACAAATACTTGATTTCCAAAAAGGAGAGAAGAGAAAGAAATAGAAAAGGCAATATTTGAAAAGGTAATGGCTAGGAATTTTCTAGAACTGACCAAAGACATCTGTACACACATTTGAGATGCACACTGAGCCCCAAGCATGCTGTTTTAGTTTTCTGTGGCTGCTGTAACAAATTACCACAAATGTGGCTTAGAAGAACAACAGAAATTTATTCCTTCACACTTCTGCAGAATAGAAGTCTGAATTCAAGATGGTGCAGAGCTGTACTCTCTCTGGAAGCTCTGGAGAAGAATCCATTCCTTGCCTCTTCTAGCTTCTGGTAGCTGCCAGCATTCTTTGGCTTGTGGCTACATCACTCCAATCTTTGCCTCTGTAGTCACATTGCCTCCTCCTCTGTGTGTCTGTCATATCTCTCTTTGCCTACTTCTATGAGAAAATTTGTGGTGGCATTAAGGGCCCACCTATATAATCGTCTCATCTCAAAATCCTTAATTTAACTGCATATGCAAATATTCTTTTTCCAAATAAAGTAAAATTCAGATGTTCTGAAGATTAAGACATGGACATACTTTTTTAGGGGCGAGTTTTCAACCTACCACACATGATAAATGTAAAAAAGAAAAGAAACCCACGTGTAGTCACATCAAAATGAAAATGCAGAAAAACAAATTTAAAAAAAGAGAGCAACCACAGAATAAAGATAATTTCTCTTCAATGGATTAGTAGTTAGATTAAAGGCTCATTAGGAATCATGGAAGCCCAAAGTCAGAGAGATGATATTTTCAATGTTTTGCAAGAAGGTAACTATCACCTAGAATTCCATACCCAGGAAAACTATCTTCCAAAAAGGAAGGAGAGATAAAAATATTCTCAGAGAAAAGAATTAAGAAAGTTTGTAACCAGTGGGTACTTACTGACTTTAATTCTAAAGGATATACATTTTAGGCAATAAGAAATTATTCCCAGATGACAGGTCTAAAATACAAGAAAGAATGAAGAGCAAAGAAAGTGGTAAAAATATGGGCAAATGTAAATGAACACTGACTATTAAAAAACAGTAATAATAATGTCTACCTGTGAAAAAAGAACAAGATAGAACTAAAATAAAGACAGTAATAACATACATTGGAGTAAAAGCTTTCAAAAATTCATGGAGTTAAAGCTTTCAAAAATTCTTGTATTATTCATTCAACAAAAGTTTTGGAGGTTTTGCTATGTACCTGACACTGTTCTAGGCACTGGGAATGCACTGATGAACAAACAGACAAAACCCTTGTTTTTAGAGCTTATTTATATTCTAGTGTGAACAGAGAAAATAAACAACAACAACAAAAAGTTTTTAAAAAGTATTGTATAAAGTGATAAGTACAGAAATAACTAAAACAAGTATGCATGTGTTGGGTGGGGCAGGGAGAGGGGCAGATGGAGAAGAAGAGCGTTCCAGGCAGAAAGAAGACTGCAAAGGCTGTGAGGTGAGAACAAGCCTAGAGTGCTCAAAGAACAGGAAGGATGCTAGTGTGGCTAGATCTGAGTAAAAGGGGAGAATAGAAAGAAATGCAATGAGAAAAGGAATAGGGGCCAGATCCTGTGGGCCTTTTTGTCATGGTAAGGACTTGGTAAGTTTCACCGTGAGTAATATGGATGCCTTCAGAGAGTCTGAGCAGAGTGACATGATCTGACTTGAGTTTGAGCAGGATCACTTGGCTCTAAATTGAAAATTCAGGCAAAGGATAATTGTGACTTGAACTAGGATGGTGGTGGTGGGGTGGGGGACAGTGAGAAATTGTCAAATTCTGGATCTATTTAGGAGGGAAGCCAATATGATTTGCTAATGTAATAGATGTGAGGCAAGAGGGGAAAAAAAGGGGTGAAGTATACATCAAGGTCAGGGCTGGTTGCACAATTTGCAGGGCTCAGTGCGAAATGAAATTGTGGGGTTCCCTGTTCAAAATTTGTGAAGAATTTCAAGACAGCTACTGCAGGGCAGTAACTCAGGCTCAAGGCCCTTTGAGTGTGGGATCCTGTGTGACTGCACAGGTTACAAGTCCATGAAGCTTACCCTGATCAAGATTTTAGGCCTCAGCAACTGGAAAAATAGAGTTATCATTAACTGATACTGGGAACTCTGGAGAAGTGATTAGAAAGATATTGATTAACCTTACCTTTCATCAATTAAATATGCATACTGTAATTTTTAAATTAACCATAAAATAGAAACAATATATATAGCTTCTAAGCTAACAGAAGGAGAAAAATGGGATTGATATAAAATAGTCAATGAGAAAAAAAGGAAGAAAGTTTAGGAAGATGTACAGAACAAGTGGGATAAATAGAAGGCACATGATAAGGTGGTATATTTAAATGAAAACATACCAAGAATCATATTAAATGTAAATGGACTAATTTCAGATAAAAGATTGTCAGTCTGTCACATATTTTTTAAAAACACTCAACTATATGCTGTTTAGGAGAGACACATATAAACGATGGAAAAAAATACCTGCAAATATTAACCAAGGAAAGTTTGTATACCTTTATGAATATTAGATAAAATGGACTTTGAGGCAAAAGGCAATATAAGAGTTAAAGAGAGCTAGCTCATAATTACACAAGACAGATTTGCAAGAATAATAATTTTAAATTTATATATGCATGTATTATTGTTTAGCCTTAATATATTTAAATTAAAAATTCACAACTAAAATGAGAAATAGACACACTTATGATTATAGGACAAAATTTAACATCATTCCTCTGAGTAGTTGAAAGAAAAATTCATGATAGAGATTTGTGCATGGTTAACAAACTCAACCTAAATTATGTATAGAACCCATGCCCAACAATTGCAAAATACACAGTCTTTTCAAGCAAACAGGGAACATACAAAAACTGACGATCTAGTGAGCCATAAAAGTGAATCTCAATAAATTTTACAGAGGAATGTTCTCTGACCACAATGAAATTATGTTAGAAATCAATCATTAAAATTTAAATCAATTAAAATAAAACATTTCCATTTGGTTGGAAATGATCAAAGACACTCCTAAAAATATTACTGGTCAAATAGGAAATCACAATGGAAATTAGAAAATACTTAAACTGAACTAAAATGAAATAGTACATATTAAAACATATAGGACATAAAATATCTTAAAAAAGATAAAAGTCTGAAAATCACAACTGAAGTATACACCTCAAAAATTAGAAAAAGAACAGCAAAATAAACACAAAGAGCATCAAAAAAAGGAAGTAATAAATATAGGAGTAGAAGTTAGTGAAATACAAAACAAACATATAAAATGAGGACCAATAAGGTCAAAAGTTGGTTGTTTAAAAAGATTAATAATTGACAAATTCCTGTCATGACTGATCAAGCAAAAAAGAGAAGGCACAAAAAACTCAAATCAGGAATTTTGTGAAAATAGAGACATCACTACAGATGCTGTAGACATTAAAAAGATTATAAGAGAATATTATGAACAACTTTAAGCTAATACGTTTGAAAATTAGATAAACTGGGAAAATTTTCTAGGAAAAAATGTAACTACCAATTTTGAATTAAGAAAAAGTAGAAAAACCAGATAGTTCTAGAACTGTGCTTGTCCAAAAGAAATATAATGACAGCCAAAAATATGAGTCATGTGTGTAATTTAAAATTTTCTAGTAGACACATTTTAAAAAGTAGTATAAAAACAGGTATGATTAATTTTAATAATAATGTATTTTATTTAGCCCAATATATTAAAAATATAATCATTTTAACATGTGATCAATATAACAATTATTAACAAATATTTTTCATTCTTTTTGGGTACTGTCTTTGGTGTGTATTTTACACTTACAGCACATCGCAATTTGAACTAGCCACATTTCAAGGGCTCAATAAACACATATAGCTAGTGGCTACTATATTGGACATGCAGATTTAGGCCAAGGTTGGAGAAGCTGCTCTACCAGATAACAAGATTTTATTTTTTAACAATGTAGTCATCAGGACAGTATAGATTTTGTGCAGAGCTAGACAAATACACCAAGGGCTGTGTCATCAATAACCAAGAAATGCAAATTAAAACCGCTTGATTTTCAGAAGCCTCAGAGATGCAGTGAATAGTCATGTGTGTCGAAATATTAAAACAGTCAAGAAAGCTGAAAGGTCTTAAACATTAACATTTATCAAGAAGGGTTATCTGAAGTAGAGTATGAACACAATGGGAATCTAGTATGAACACAATGGGAATCTAGATCTAGAATTTTTAAGACTGCTTTATAATGCTTATTGACTTCCATAAAGAGAATAATTTTTTTTGTTGGTAGTTCATGGATATGTTTTGTGTTATTGTTCTTATTTTAAAAGTAATATTTAGAAAACACTAAAAGCATGAAGAACATAAAAATCACTCCAATTCCTATAACTGTATACTTTTAGTATATTTCCTTTCAGCTTTTAGTGTGTGTGTGTTTAAAATAAATTTTGATCATGCAGTTTTGAGAAAAGTAATACACAGGCATTGCAAACAATTTGGAAAATATAGAGAAGTATAAAAAAAAATCCATAATCTCAACAGCCAGTGGAACCCTTCCAGCTTTAATCATCTTGCTTCTTTATAAACTTTTTTATACAACCCAAGCAAGGCAGCTTTTTAGCTATACATTTAAGATGAGGGATAGTGAAACATTTCTCCACTTCAATGAAGCTAGGAAATCAGACAGGGTCTCCCTCACCCAGTCATCGAAGGAAGCTGGAGCCGCATAATAAGCGTCTACGGTGCCATGTATAATTAAGGGGGTATGTTGGTAAATGTATTACGAGCAAAGGAAAATGACAAGATCTAAGGAGCCAAGCATGATGGATTGCTTCAAAGAAGGCTGCTTACCAAGTGGGGCCTATATCATGATGTGCAAGAGAACACTGCAAAGAAAATCATATTGCTGAGGATCCAGAGGATGTATTTACACACATATATATCTTTAAAATCCCTTGGATGGACATTTGACCTGTGTTACCCTCTTTGTCTTTCAGAATTTCCATATGGAATGTTACCTCACCAAACCAAACTACTGTAGGGTCAGTGAGTTTGAAGTCTAATTAATTTTTTTTCCCATTACCAGAAGGCAATCTTGGAATAAGATCTTCAAAAACATTGTAATCTTTCTGTAGGCATATTTATCTCTTTCCATCAAAACAACATACCAGAGTTTACAAAAAATTCTTTCAGATGAAATTCAAAATGCTATGAGTGTTTATGTACTCGTTGACAGACATTCCATTCTAAGCTAGTTAGAAAACTGAATTTTTTTTCCAGGCCCATAAAACTGTGGTTGAGCCTGTGATGCATTGAAACAGAGAGATGAAAAGTAAAAATGAAGTCAGATTTGACATTTACCATCCCAATGACAGACACATAAAAATAATGAGTTGCTTCAGTGTCTGAATCAAAAATCTAAAGGTATAGACAAAAGGTATAGACATAGACAGTACATTGGACTTTAAACTCTTCATTAAATTTTTTGAGTGTTATGTAGACACAGTAGATGCTCAGAATTGAAATTAGAGGCAGAAGGCAGCAAGGAACTGGGAGTCCAGTTACTTCAGGGCAGAGTCTATGTCAGATTTATTTCTTCTTTCTATAATCTTTGGTCCAGTCCCTGGAGCTTGTGCTCAAAATATTTTTGTTAACTGAGTGACTGACGAACTGACTGAATGAATGAATGAGCATGTGAACATATGGAGTGGTAGTCTGTGCTGTGGATTGTATGTTGTAGCCTGTGTGCTTTACTGAGTCACTGATTCTATGACTGTGTTAAAAAAAAAAAGCTTTTAAAATATAAAGTCAAAATCAAATCAATAAATCAGCAACTTTACTCATGAATCTAGGCTAGATATTGTGGTAAACATAAAGATGGTAAATCTTTACATGTGGAACATGTTGGGATGAGATTAAATAACAAACATTAAATACATTTGTGAATCCTGAGAGCCATGGGAACATGGAAGAGCTTTTAACTGAGAACTTGCCCTATACTACTGTACACCAAAATTAAAAACAGCTTCAAATTGCTATTATTTTGACATATTTCCCTCCCTTTCCCTCTACCACTGCTACCAAAGGCCAAGTATTTCTGCCTAATTGCTATCCATTGAGGTCAGGCTGACACGAACAGCTGGATGAGACTTAACCTGAAGTTTTGGTTGGATCAATTCACCAGCCCCACTGACCCAGAATTATAGATATGACATTTGCCATTCACCGTATTAATCATTCTGACTAGATATTAAATTTGTGATTTACTTATTGGAGTACACAGACTTAGCCCAAGGGATAAGTCTCACCTGAAGTGAAGTAAAGTGAAAGTTTCACATCTTGTATCAATGAAATAATGTGACATTGAAATAATCAGTGAATATGATAGTAAAAGGTCAAGCCAGAAGGGTTTTCAGGTCTGGGGTAATGATGGCTGCCTGAATCCAAATTTCTCTCTGCATATCCTTATACATCTACTTCCCAAATATAAAATCACCAAGTAGTACAAGTAAAACCACACATGGCCCATGCCTTCAGCATTACTAGTAGACAGAGAATACCACAACGCTCAAATTACCTGAAAATAGGGAAATAAACACCAAATTTCAGGAGAGTCCCACTACCACTTCAAGCCTGCAGATGCTGAGAGTAAAGAGAGGGAGACTTAAGTGACTCACAAAAAAAACCAAGAGACAGAAGTGAAAGATACACGAAGCATAGGCAAAATCACCCCAGAAAAGCCTAACAGTAAGTGTCAAAATATTGAACCCATGTCTGGACTTAGTAGCTCAAAGCATCATCTACAGAAGAGAGGCTTAAAATGAGCAGCCCTGGAAGTGGAAACCTTGAAGAAGCATTGCTGCTTCAGTGGAAAAATCAGATAGAGAAGTGGTTGTGGCCTTGAAGATGTTGCCATGAAGAACCAAAAGGAAATGAGAGAGAAAATTAAAGAATGAAATTAGAACACTCCTTAATACCATACACAAAAATAAACTCAAAATGGATTAAAGACCTAAATGTAAGACCGGACACTATATAAAACTCTTAGAGGAAAACATAGGAAGAACACACTTTGACATAAACCGCAGCAAGATCTTTTTTGACCCACCTCCTAGAGTAATGAAAAGAAAAACAAATGGAACCTAATGAAACTTAAAAGCTTTTATAAAGCAAAGGAAACCATAAACAAGACAAAATGCCCTCAGAATGGCAGAAAATATTTGCAAACAAAGCAACAGACAAAGGATTAATCTCCAAAACATACAAACAGCTCATGGAGCTCAATATCAAAAAAACAAACAACCCAATTAAAAAATAGGCAGAAGACCTAAATAGACATTTCACCAAAGAAGACATACAGATGGCCAAGAGGCACATGAAAAGCTGCTCAACATCACTAATTATTAGAGAAATGCAAATCAAAACTACAATGAGGTATCACTTCACACCAGTCAGAATGGGCATCATCAGAAAATCTACAAACAATAAATGCTAGAGAGGGTGTGGAGGAAAGGGAACTCTTTTGCACTGTTGGTGGGAATGTAAATTGATACAGCTATTGTGGAGAACAGTATGGATGTTCCTTAAAAAACTAGAAATAGAACTACCATATCACCCAGCAATCTTACTACTGGACATATATCCTGAGAAAACCATAATTCAAAAGGACACATGTACCCCAATGTTCATTGCAGCACTATTTACAATAGCCAGGACATGGAAACAACCTAAATGCCCAATTACAGATGAATGGATAAAGAAGATGTGGTACATATATACAATGGAATATTACTTAGCCTAAAAATGAATGAAAGTGAGTCATTTGTAGAGATGTGGGTGGACATAGAGTCTGTCATACAGACAGAAGTAAGCCAGAAAGAGAAAAACAAATATCGTATATTAAGAAATATATGTGGGATCTACAAAGATGGTACAGATGAACCTATTTGCAGGGCAGGAATAGAGACATAGACGTAGAGAATGGACATGTGGACGCAGTGGGGGAAGGGGAGGGTGGGACGAATTGGGAGATTAGGATTGTCATATATACACTACCATGCATGAAATAGATAGCTAGTGGGAACATGCTATAAAGCACAGGAAGCTCAGCGACGACTTCGATGGGCAGGATGGCGGGGGCGTGGAAGGGAGGTCCAAGAGGGAGGGGATATACATCTAGCTGATTCACTTCATTGTACAGCAGAAACTAATACAACATTGTAAAGCAATTATACTCCAATAAAAACAAAAACAACAACAAAAGAGAAGCATGATGTTTAGGAGATATAATGGCTCACAAGGACTGATAGCATCTCTTCCTAACCCTGTGTTCAATGACATCCCATTATTAGCTTGAAATCCACCATGGAGGCAGTATACATACCACAGAAAGTAGCAAATGCTACAAATCAGGCTACTGATGCCCCTGGAGATCTGGTTGTTAAACACTTATCAGCAAGCTGTTGAACCAATCAATCCCCTTTCTCCACCACCACCACCACCACCACAACAGCCAACAACATCATCCATTAAAGAAATTGCACTTCAATAAACTGGCGTAAGAAGGCACTCCAGGAGCCCTGCCCACAAAACGCCTAGAAATTGAAAAAAGTCAAGCTGATTTCTTAAGGAACAATTGTAACAAGAAAACAAAGTTAAGCTGATGAAAATCCACCCCCAAAGCCATTCACAAAGCAGAAGAAAACTTAACACAACCCTGCAAACTGAATTAAGTATCCCAAAGCAAATATGTGGAGATAGATTTTTTTTAAATCCTAGAAATCATAAATTAAAAAAACTAAGAATATAAAGGGATGCAAAATAGGAAGAAATGCGATATGAATTGATTAAACTTAAGAAACATATTGAGAAAAAGACTCCGTTCTCTCAGAAATTAAGAATAAATTACAAATCCCAATGGAGAATATATTTCAATGAAACTTTAACAAGTGGTGCTGAAGAAAGCTAGACAACCAACCAAGAGAATTAAAGTGAGACAAATAAGTTAAAAGGGTCCAAGAGAAAGTGGCTGAAATGAAAGGCAGACAAAAAAGGTCCAGCACATGAACAATTGTAGCTCCTGAAGGAGCAAACAAAATACTGGAATGGAACACTAGCATTTAAATGTATATAACTTCCCGGAAATAAAAGAAAAATTCAGTCTATATATAGAACAGCTTACTGTGTAACTATGAAAGTTGACATGAGACAATGATTTCCAAGACATATCCTAGTAAAACTGTTAGACTTTAGGACAAAGGAAAGAAATTCTTAGAGTCTCCAGGCAAAAAGATCCAGTTACTCACAGGAAAAAAATCAGGCATGGCATCAGCTTCTCCTGAGCCCCACACAAATGAAGACAACGGTGAAGCAGCATGTTCATGAAACTCAAGGAAAGTGCTAGTCAAGAATTTTATATCCATCTGAGCTATCCAAACCATGGAATACTTGATACATGGGAGAATATACTAGAGAATGAGCTTCATTCAACTGAGTGATAATAGAAGAAACTTCAGCAAAATAACCAATGGTGAGTCCTTCAAGTAGTTAATTATAGAGCTGGGAGTAAAAAAAAGGGAGGGAACATGAATGGCAAGCATATAAAAATTGTATTTTCTGAGAAAGTAGAAATAATGCGACTAAAAAATGGAGGAGAAAGGACAAAGATAGGGGAAAGCAGAATAAGATCCCTGCCTGTTATAATAACTGGGAGTCAAACGATACCATTGAAGGGTCAGATACTAAGAGGTTAAGTAAGAAAAAAGGAGTTAGAGGAACTATAAAATATATAAATACAAAGGTAATAACTAGAACAAAAAAATTCTTAAATACCAAAAGAAATTTTAAAATGAATATAGATGATACTCTAAATAGGGAAAGAACCACAGTAAATACAATATAATATACACTGTAATTATAACATAAAATAGTATGATGAAATTGAGACCAAACATATGTCATATTGTTAATATGAATAGCTCTAACTTGTCTATATATTATGACAAGATCTTCAAATTGGATTATATAGCACCACCAACTCTTTGATGTGATCAAAAGACACACCTAAAGCATAATGATTCAAAGAGTAAAAATAAAGAGAAGGACAAAGACTTATCAGGCGAATGGAAACAATAAGAATTCAAGGATTGTTATTGTGATATAAGACAAAGTGGAATTTAAGCCAAAAATCATTAAACAAGATAAACACTTATTAAAATTAAAACTATAATTCACAAAGGACTGGAACCTGCTTTGGAAGGGAAAAATGCTATAAAGAAAATTATTGGCATAATTGTCAAAACTGCAATATGGACTGTAGTTTAGATAAAAATGTCATAGCAAAGTCCTATTTCTTGAGTAAGAGAATGGCCTTGTTGTTAGGAAATATACATAGAATTATTAAGATGTAAAGATACATGATATATGCAACTTGTAAATGGCTAGAAAAAGTAGTGAATCTGGGTAGAGGGTAAATGGGAGAGCTTCGTATTATCCTTGCAACTTTTTGTTAAATTTGAAATTACTTTTTTAAGAAAGCAAATTGTATGCATTTGTTAACACTCATCAAATGAGGTCCACTTTAAATTTGTGCATTTTACCTTAAAAATTCCACAAATCACAAATGAATGTTGAACTCTAATTAACAGATATATGCTAAAGTGTTTAAGAGTGATGTAAGCAATTTAAAAACGCTTAAAAAATAAGATGACTCGATGGACAGGTAAGAGCAATGTATAGATGGTTACTAATGTGAAAAAAGCAAATATAGCCGATGGTGGGTATATGAGTATTAATTGTATGATTATTGCAGCTTTTACTGTATGTTTGAAAGTTTTCATAGTAAAATGGGAGAAAAAAAGGTAAATCAGTAGTTTGACGCCATGTAGACTTTATAAATAACTAGAGGACTGACTAGATTTTCCACCTTCCAGCACTTTCTCTTTTTAACTCGGCCTCTTTTAGAATCTAACATCCGGTCCAGTCACATAAAGTCTTGGAAACACAGGGAACCACTACCTGTGTCTTACTTGAGTCCTAATGCTCTATTGGATGGGCAAGTTTGTTCACGAATCGAACCGGCCCTCACAAATCTAACTCCGATTTCCTTTTTCTTTAACTTGGAATAAACTAGGCCAAGGCCCCCTCATACATTGAATTTACTTCCTTTAAACATACTTTGAATTTGCTTCCTTTGTGGGTACATATGCATCACACATCACCACACGCACACGCACACGCACACACACGCACACACACACACCTGTCTTCGCTGGGTGAGGCAGAGCCAGTTCCCACTGCTGTGGAAGTCTGGTTCTGGTTTATTTTTTAGGGTAAGAAAAAGGCCATTAAAATTCTCTCTGACGGTTGAGTCAGTCCTTGTTGGGGGAGGGGAGGGACAGAACCAAGGGAAGAAATTTCCTGGTAAGCAAAGCCCCACTTAAAAATTTTCCCTTTCTTTTTTTTGTTTCTCCTTTTTTCCCTCTTGAAGCGGCTCTCTCTGGAGTCAAAGCATTTTGCAAAAACAAACCACTCCAAAGCTTTCAAGTCCAGGGAAAGCTCAAGCAAAGTTAATTAACATGAAGGTTCTCACAAAAGTTAATTAACATGAAGGGACTCACAAAAGCTGTCTGTTGGCATCTGCTCGCCTCCCATGTGCAGTGGTTCCTTTGTCTGATGGCAGACTCTAGCCCAGCCCTGCCGGCCTTGCAGCATCTCCCAGGGCCCAGGCTGCCTTCATTTCTCCCAAAGCACGTCTGCATCCTCCTCAAAGTTACACGACGTTCTAGGAGGCTCTTTGCTTCCATGATGAATCGTGGCTGCTTTAAGAAATCCCCGAAGAAAGCTAGTTTTAAAAATGCTAGTTTGAAAAGGAAAAAGAGGAAAGAAGGATAGGGAGAGAGGGAAAGAGGAGGGAAAGCAAATGAGAAAGGAAGATTAAAAAAAAGTCCTTGTAACAGAGAGATGATTTTTTGTAGACCTATTAAAGAATACAGATACACGCAAAATATAAATCACTCAAAGAAATAATAATATAATGAAATAAATAACATAATAAGTAATGAATAATGCAACATATTAAGTAATAATATGTAACTATCAAATAATATTACATTAATATTGATACATAATATTGAATACCATTTGCATGAACACTATAATGAAAATGTACACCCTCTCGGTCTTTGCCTCTGTTCTTTTTTTTTTAAATATAAAAACTCATTAAAATAATTTTATTTCTTTTTTGTGCCTTTACCTGAATGGTTATATTTTCTATAATGAAAATATATTATTTTTTTGCATAAGGACATTTCAATAAAGGTTATTAAAAGATTTAAAGTCTTGGGTTTCATTTCTTTTCCATTTTATTTTTAAAAATTATCTTCATTTTACATATGGTTTTCAGATTGCTGTAATTCAGCTTTTTTTTTTTAAAACATCTTTGGGTTTTTTTTGGTTTTATATATTTTATTTTAATTATAAAATAGGTTGACATTCTAATAAGTTTTCTGAAAGTTGTAAAACATTTTGCTTAAACATTTTCTAAAGGTAACTAAAAGTATAAACCCAGACAACTTTAAACTCTTAAAACCAAGTACCAGTGTTGATTGCAGGGTTCTCATTTCAGAAGCATCTTATGCATGACAGGGGTGTACAGTCATAAAAATCTGTGTTTTTATTGTTGTTCTTTTTGGGATCCTGTATGTAGGCTACATTTTTTTTTTTTTTTTTTTTTACAGTGGTTTAGCTCACAGTACATTCTGTCCACAAAATACTGTTCAAATTACTGTTGAAGGTGTGTCTGGCCTTATCTGTTTAGTGCTACCCAGAGTATATAAAATCAGAATGAATTTAGTATTTCCTAGTAAATTCTTAGGTGCCTTATTCTTTTTTTTTTTAAACATCTTTATTGGAGTATAATTGCTTTACAATGGTGTGTTAGTTTCTGCTTTATAACAAAGTGAATCAGTTATACATATACATATATCCCCATATCCCCTCCCTTTTGTGTCTCCCTCCCACCCTCCCTCTCCCACTCCCCTAGGTGGTCACAAAGCACCAAGCTGAGCTGATCTCCCTGTGCTATGCGGCTGCTTCCCCCTAGCTATCTATTTTACGTTTGGTAATGTATATATGTCCATGCCACTCTCTCACTTTGTCCTAGCTTACCCTTCCCCCTCCCCGTGTCCTCAAGTCCATTCTCTATGTCTGAATCTTTATTCCTATCCAGCCCCTAGGTTCTTCAGAACCTTTTTTTTTTTTTGTAGCTTCCACATAACATGTGTTAGCATACGGTATTTGTTTTTCTCTTTCTGACTCACTTCACTCTGTATGACAGACTCTAGCTCCAACCACCTCACTACAAATAACTCAGCTTTGTTTTCTTTTCCATTGTATATATGTGTCACTTCTTTTTCCATTCATCTGTTGATGGACACTTAGGTTGCTTCCATGTCCTGGCTATTGTAAAGAGAGCTGCAGTGAACACTGGTACATGACTCTTTTTGAATTATGAGTATATGCTCAGTAGTGGGATTGCTGGGTCATATGGTAGCTCTATTTTTAGTTTTTTAAGGAGCCTCCACACTGTTCTCCATAGTGGCTGTATCAATTTACATTCCCACCAACAGTGCAAGAGGGTTCCCTTTTCTCCACACCCTCTCCAGCATTTATTGTTTGTAGATTTTCTGATGATGGCCATTCTGAAGGGTGTGAGGTGATACCTCATTGTGGTTTTGATTTGCATTTCTCTAATGATTAGTGATGTTGAGCATCCTTTCATGTGTTTGTTGGCAATCTGTATATCTTCTTTAGAGAAATGTCTATTTAGGTCTTCTGCCCATTTTTGGATTGGGTTGTTTGTTTTTTAGATATTGAGCTGCATGAGATGCTTGTATATTTTGGAGATTAATCCTTTGTCAGTTGCTTCCTTTGCAAATTTTTTCTCCCATTCTGAGGGCTGTCTTTTCGTCTTGTTTATGGTTTCCTTTGCTGTTCAGAAGCTTTTAAGCTTCATTAGGTCCCATTTGTTTATTTTCATTACTCTAGGATGTGGGTCAAAAAAGATCTTGCTGCAATTTACGTCAAAGAGTGTTCTTCCTATGTTTTCCTCTAAGAGTTTTATAGTGTCTGGCCTTACATTTAGGTCTTTAATCCATTTTGAGTTTATTTTTGTGTATGGTGTTAGGGAGTGTTCTAATTTCATTCTTTTACATGTAGCTGTCCAGTTTTCCCAGCACCACTTATTGAAGAGGCTGTCTTTTCTCCACTGTATATTCTTGCCTCCTTTATCAAAGATAAGGTGGCCATTTTTCATCCATGTTCATCAGTGATATTGGCCTGTAGTTTTCTTTCTTTGTGACATCTTTGTCTGGTATTGATATCAGGGTGATGGTGGCCTCATAGAATGAGTTTGGGAGTGTTCCTCCCTCTGCTATATTTTGGAAGAGTTTGAGAAGGATAGGTGTTAGCTCTTCTCTAAATGTTTGATAGAATTCACCTGTGAAGCCATCTGGTCCTGGGCTTTTTTTTTTGTTGGAAGATTTTTTAGTCACAGTTTCAATTTCAGTGCTTGTGATTGGTCTATTTATATTTTCTATTTCTTCCTGGTTCAGTCTCAGAAGGTTGTGCTTTTCCAAGAATTTGTCCATTTCTTCCAGGTTGTCCCTTTTATTGGCATATAGTTGCTTGTAGTAATCTCTCATGATCCTTTGTATTTCTGCGGTGTCAGTTGTTACTTCTCCTTTTCATTTCTAATTCTGTTGATTTGAGTCTTCTCTCTTTTTTTCTTGATGAGTCTGGCTAATGGTTTTTCAATTTTGTTTATCATCTTCTCAAAGAATCAGTTTTTAGCTTTATTGATCTCTGCTATTTTTTCCTTCATTTCTTTTTCATTTATTTCTGACCTGATCTTTATGATTTCTTTCCGTCTGCTAACTTTGGGGTTTTTTTGTTCTTCTTTCTCTAATTGCTTTAGGTATAAGGTAGGTTGTTTATCTGAGATATTTCTTGTTTCTTGAGGTAAGATTGTACTGCTATAAACTTCCCTCTTAGAACTGCTTTTGCTGCATCCCATAGGTTTTGGGTTGTCGTGTTTTCATTGTGGTTTGTTTCTAGGTACTTTTTGATTTCCTCTTTGATTTCTTCAGTGATCTCTTGGTTATTTAGTAGTGTACTGTTTAGCCTCCATGTGTTTGTACTTTTTACAGTTTTTTTCCTGTAATTGACACTTAGTCTCATAGCATGGTGGTCGGAAAAGATACTTGATACAATTTCAATTTTCTTAAATTTATCAGGGCTTGATTTGTCACCCAAGATATGGTCTATCCTGGAGAACGTTCCATGAGCACTTGAGAAGAAAGTGTATTCTGTTGTTTTTGGATGGAATGTCCTATAAATATCAGTTAAGTCCATCTTGTTTAATGTATCATTTAAAGCTTGTGTTTCCTTACTTATTTTCATTTTGGATGATCTGTCCATTGGTGAAAGTGGGGCATTAAAGTCCCCTACTATTATTGTGTTACCGTCCATTTCCCCTTTATGGCTGTTAGCATTTGCCTTATGTATTGAGGTGCTCCTATGTTGGGTATATAAATATTTACCATGGTTATGTCTTCTTCTTGGATTGATCCCTTGATCATTATGTAGTGTCCTTCTTTGTCTCTTGTAATAGTCTTTATTTTAAAGTCTATTTTGTCTGATATGAGAATTGCTACTCCAGCTTTCTTTTGATTTCCGTTTGCATGGAATATATTTTTCCATCTGCTCATTTTCAGTCTGTATGTTTCCCTAGGTCTGAAGTGGATCTCTTGTAGACTGCATATATAGAGGTCTTGTTTTTGTATCCATTCAGCCAGTCTATGTCTTTTGGTTGGAGCATGTAAGCCATTTACATTTAAGGTAATTATCAATATGTATGCTCCTATTACCATTTTCTTAATTGTTTTGGGTTTGTTTTTGTAGGTCTTTTCCTTCTCTTGTGTTTCCTGCCTAGAGTAGTTCCTTTAGCATTTGTTGTAAAGTTGGTTTGGTGGTCCTGAATTCTCTTAACTTTTGCTTGTCTGTAAAGGTTTTAATTTCTCCATCGTATCTGAATGAGATCCTTACTGGGTAGAGTAATCTTGGTGGTAGGTTTTTCCCTTTCATCACTTTAAATGTCCTGCCACTCCCTCCTGGCTTGTAGAGTTTCTGCTGAAAGATCAGCTGTTAACTTTACATACTAGGGGATTCCCTCGTATGTTATTTATTGTTTTCCCTTGCTGCTTTTAATATTTTTTCTTTGTATTTAATTTTTGATAGTTTGATTAATATGTGTCTTGTTTGCCTCTGTTCTTATACAAAGATAGCCTTTTTTTTTTTTTCAGAAACAGGATTATAATATACCTACTTTTGGTAACCTGTTTTTTAATTGATGAATAGATTGTGAACTTTTTCAGTGTCAGTAAACATTGGTCTCTGCAGACCCTCAAGGATTTTTCTGATTTCCAGATAATCAAATTGTTCCAAATAAATATGTATATAGGTTTTGCTATGTCACTTATCAGGCCTCTTATATATACTCATATAGTCAAATATAGAGTGTGTGTGGTATATATTGAACACATCACATGAAGAAAGGTTATGTCTCTTAAGGGCTTACTGTGGGGATTCTTCCTTAGAAAGAAGTGTACACTTGTTTAGATTTATAAGATTTTGAAGTTATGTATCATTCACCTAGAACTTTGATACTGGGAATGTTTGCAAAGAATGATGATTTGATTCCCTTTAGAGACTTTATAATATCTATTTCCAAGTTCCTAATGGTTATGAAAGAGTCATACTGACCATGTGTAAATCTTTCTTCATTCAGGAACTGCCCAAGTGGACGGTCATGGTCCTTTGACGCTTTGTGCTGCTGCATTGTTGTCCCTGCCCAGGTGTGTTCACTGGGATTTATTTAGGAATTTTGACATGTGGGACTGATGTAACTAAGACCCAAAGGCCGAGGAAGGCTTGATTCCCATTGCAGATATCTCCTATTATCATTGCCAGAAGTCTGTTTTGTTTTTCCAAATACTTTTTATAATTCCAAGCGTCACTAAGACCCCTGGGTTTACACCAGTTACCCCAGTAACTGCTCTGCTAGCTTCCATAAACAGAAGAATTTTGAAGTGACTGGCTCAGGAAGAAAAGAGGGCAGTACATACCACAGCCTTCCCAATGCCTGAGGTGATGTGGACAGGCTAGAAACAGGGTTGATTGCTTTTATTTTCTCCAGTATAGGCTATATCAGAAAAGTCTGCAGCTGATGACAACAACGGAAACTGTGGATATAATAGGTAAATGCAAATTTAGAGACCAGAAATATTTCCAGACAAGCCCCAGACAGCAGTGAAAGACCATTCTGGATCTTGGGAGGAAGTGTGGGGTTTAAGAGCATGACCTGAGTTTGAATCCTGGCTTTGCTCCCCAGTGGCTGAAGACTGTGGTGCATATAATGGCTGCATATTATGTGGTGGATTGGTGTCCTGCATCCATTCCAACCATAGTACATTTCAGAGGTGAAGAAATAAAAACACTTCCTAGACTCCCTTGCAGCTAGGGTAACCCTAACGGATGTGGTTTAGTCCCACCCATTGAGTGCAGTCAGAGAAAGCAGAAAGCAGAAGTGCATTTGGGGGCCATATTTGTGTTGTTTCTGGTGTTTCTCCTGGGAAGCATGGTTGTGGCGGTGTGGTTCAGAAGCTGCCAAGAACTTTCCAGTTTGACTGGTGGCTTCTTGATCTTAAAAGAGGCAGAAACCCTCTTGGTAGTATGTTTCTGTGGCATTGGCATTGCTCTTCAAAACAGCCCACAGCTTTTCTTCTCCAGCCTTCTCAATAATTCTGTTATTATTCTCAATCATTCATTACCTTGTAATAAATCTCTTTTTGCTTAAACCAGCAAAGAATGGATTCTGTTCTTTGTAATGGAGCCCACAGAGCTGCTTAGCCTCTCTGCAATGGCTTCTGATGTGTCTCCTTGGCTAGGCTCAATTGCAGTCCCCAGCGTTCTCTTTCCAGTGTATTTCTGGTTAGGGTCATCCTCTTTCCAGACTTGGAGCATGGAAGGGAAGCAGTGGTCATTTTGTAGCATGCACACACCTTCTCCCAGGTGTTCAATCAAACACTAACATAGGTGCTGCTGTGAAGGAATTTCGCAGACGTGATTAAAATCCCTACTCAATCACCTTAAGTTCATTAAACTTAACTTCATTAAAAAGAAGATTATCATGGGTGGGCCTGGCCCAATCAGTTAGAAGGCCTTTAAAAGAAGGTACAGGCCTTCCTCAGCTTTAGAAGTTCTCTCCTGTGAACAAGCTTCAGCTCACGCCTGTGGGGTTCCAGGCTGCTCATGATCCTTTTCTCCTGTCTGCCCAAAGAAGGACCTTGGACTTGCTTAGCCAGCTCCACAATTGCATTTGTCAATTTCCTGTAATAAATCTATCCATCTGTCTATCATCTTCTGTCATCTCTTTTACTTCCTCTGCTTCTCTGGTTGAACCCTAACTGATACACTCTCTGAGCCTCAGTTTGTTTGACTGCATAATGAGACTTACTGTCTCGCACTAGGCTTGCTCTCTAAGGGTTACCTAAGAGAGTGAATGTGAAGCACAGTACCTGACAAAGATGTAACTCTATGTTGCTCCCATCCAATCCTGGACATTCATTCATAGGGTGGCTATAGCTCTGCCAGGTATGTAATCTCAAAAAGACCAGTCCTCTCTCCGCAGAAATATCAAAATGACTCTGCCAGTTCACAGTGATCCTTCCAGCCTCTGAATTTCTAGGTTTTGCTTACCTCTTCCTGAAGCTTAACCCCTATCTTCCTTTTAGTATCCTTTTATCATCTGATACACTACACTATGCAATAGTTGTTCCCTCCCTAGCTCCCACTAAGGTACCCAAAAAGATTGGGGTATATACTGGTTAAATTGAATCCAACTGAGACATTTTTGTAAGCTGCATAATACTCTTTGCAAGCAAAATATGTGTGTTATTGGGATCAATGGACCCAACCTATTCTTCCTTTCCTCACCCCACCCCCAACAGGTGGTGATGGGAAAGGGTGGGGATATGGTTAAGTCCGTGGCTACTCTGAGAATGGAATGGGGCCTCCCTTTGGTACTGAAGAGTTAGAATCTCAGAGGTTAGATCATTCCTTAGGATGGTCATTTGCTTGGTTTTATTATTACCACATATTTTCACATGGGAAACACTCACACTCATCCTGTGTATCTCTCTCCTCAAATGACTAAACATAGGGTTACCACGTGACCCAGCAATTCTACTCCTAGGTATATACCCAAGAGAAATGAAAAACTATGTCCACACAAAAACTGGTACAAGAATGTTTGTAGCAACAGTATTCCTAATCACCAAAAGGCAGAACCAACCCAAATGTCCCTCAACTGACCAATGATAAACAAAATGCAGTAGGGCCATACACTGGAATTTTATTTGACCATGAAAAGGAATGAAATACCGATACCTGCGACAACATGGATGAACCTTGAAACATTATGCTGAGTGAAAGAAGCCAGTCGCAAAAGACCGCATACTATATGATTCCATTCATCTGAAACATCTAAAACAGAGCAGAAGGTAGGTTAGTAGTTGCTTAGGGCTGGGGGAGGGGGAGGGGTGGATAAGGCAATGAAAGCTAAAGGATGATGAAAATGTTCTAAAACTGTGGTGATGGTCGCATAATTGTGACTATACTAAAAACTATTGGATTGTACACTTTAAATGGGTGAAGTGCATGATATGTGAATTATAGCCCAATAAAGCTATTAAAAGAAAAGGAATCCAGAAGGTGGAGATAAAATTTATTCAGCAAACACACGCTATGACTTCTATGTTTTAGTCAGCAAATACGCATGCTTCAAGTACACCTGCCTCATGCCCAGATTCCAGATTTAAATGCTGTAATCTAAATGCTCATCAACTGATGGACCCCCACCCAACTCACTGGGCGTCACCTTTTTAAAGGGCCACATCCAGAAATGAACTAATATAAATTAAGAATGCAGAACACAGTAAGTCTTCACGGTCTGGCACAGAGTAAATAGCCTGTACGTATTTGTTATTATGACTGTTATCGTGGAATTTGCAACACTTCCCAGTTTATGCTACTTCTTCAACTGCTCACTCCTCCCTTTGTGGGTTCCTTTGCTTCCTCTGCTCCCCAAGTGGGGCGCTCCTCAGGCTCCGTCGTTTTCTATCTACACCCTCTCTCGCCAGGTGCCCGTCAACTACGGTTTCTATTCCAATGGTTCCCAGATTGACATCTTTCTGGACCTCTGGGAACATCTTTTCAAGTGTTTAAATGCTACCAGTTCAAAATTAAGTCCATCCTCTCCCTGAGTCCACCTGCCCCTCCTCACTCCCTCATCTCACTTGCAGGCGTCCATGTCCTCACGGCGCTCACTCAGGCAGGAAACCTAGCTGCCTGCTAGGCTCCACCCGTGCCAAACTCAGGAAACCTAGCTGCCTGCTAGGCTCCACCCGTGCCAAACTCAGCATCCTTTCCCCAGCTGCGGGAGTATCGGTGACTGACGTCTCGGCTCAGTCCCTCTTTGGGAGTTGTGCTTGATGGAAGAGAGACACCTGGCCCAAGAGCGTGCCTTTTTCCTGACAGCAGCCTGCATCCGATGACTAGTCAATGTGAGAATGTCAAGCTCTGGCCTCCTTGCCATCATTTGAGCCATCATCTCGGCTCCCCACGGGACCAGCTGCATGACGGTTCAACTTCTCCCTCTGCTCAGTGCTGCTTCTTTCACTTTCCCATAGGTTTTGACCCCGTACACAAATCTCCTTCTCAGAGTCTGCTTCTCTTGGAATCCGACCTTCCGCACTGTCAATCACTTTTGACTTCCCCAATCTCTTCTCCTTCCAATGACAATCTAAAGCCTGTCGATGTCCTGTGAATCTGTGACTCCCATATCAAGTCCGATGCCATGGCTGAGTTTAGATCATTTGGAACAAAAAACCTGATTCCTGTTGGCCTGAGCACAAAAGCCGTTTCAGAATTGAAAATTTCAGTCATAGATGTAGCTTTAGGTACAGCTTGATCCAGGTTTGAAATGATGTAACCAGTCTTGACTTCACCTTCTTTCTTCCTTGGCCCTGCCTTCTGCTCTACTGACTCCTTTCTAAAAAAACTCTCGGGCTTCCCTGGTGGCGCAGTGGTTGAGAGGACGCCTGCCGAAGCAGGGGACACAGGTTCGTGCCCCGGTGCAGGAGGATCCCATGTGCCGCGGAGCGGCTGGGCCCGTGAGCCATGGCCGCTGAGCCTGCGCGTCCGGAGCCTGTGCTCCGCAGCGGGAGAGGCCGCAGCAGTGAGAGGCCTGCGTACCGCAAAAAAATAAATAAATAAAAAATAAAAATAAATAAATGAAAAACTCTCTACCCCTCCAGTTGCAAGGAAGCTCACTTCCCTTCCTCGCTGCCCCACCCCTCTCTCTTCCTCATCTTTTCTGTTTCCTCCTGCATTTTAGTGCCCTTTTCTGCTCATTTTGAGTCTCTGTTAGGGTCATATTTACTGGGTTTATTTGGTGAGTTAAGTTAGGGCCTGACACATATTAAGCAAGAAACTGTGGTTTTTATTGCTAGTAGCACTGCTACCCAGGGTGGAGCTCCACCTTTAGCATCTGTATTTTGGATAGACTTCTGTTGGCGTTGGTGCTGAGAGAGTCTGACTCCACTGAGTATGCGAGAGGACAACCTTCTTGTGGGAGGGAGAATGAGAGGAAGGAATTCAGAAGGGGTCAAAGGTGACAGGTCAGGACTTTCTACGCATGTGGGTATGTTTGGGCAAGCACGTGCATGCATGATGTGTGTTTTGCAGTCCAGGGTGGATGCAGGCTGTGTCCTCAGCAGTGGAAGAAGAATCCATAAATACAGGCATCCTCCCTTACTTACACTTTGAAAAGCCCACCTTAATCGTGTGCGCCTTACGATTTCAGGCCATTAGAGACCATTAGTAGATGAACTCTGAGATTTCAATCATGAAATGCAAACCGTCTCGTGAAATGCAAACCTAGTTTCACATAGTAATCGCTTCTAATTAAGGAGGAACATTTTAGCCAATTAGCTTTTGGAATTTAAGTGTAATCAGAAGGCTACTTCAGAGATTTGCTAACCGCTTCCCCCATTGCAGTTGTTTGCATTTAGTGCAGATATATACCCTGTGCACATGATTATGCATGTACCCATGGTGGCCGAGAGGCCCAGAGCTCTTTGGTTATAGTAGTTATGTGGACGACAGTCACCCATACCTCTGAAACTATCACATAAAACAAACGGGGGAAGGAACGAGGGCAATAAGAGAGAATAACATCTGACTGAACTAGATCCACCTTCTAAATCTGACTTGACCGCTGAAGGTGTTGGCTCGTGTTAGGCACCAGATTTCTTAGATACAAGATGACAACAGTCTCATACAGCTTCAGTCTTCCATGATTCATGGCCAACTCCCATGATTCATGATAACCTCCCATGATTCCATGTAAGGCGGGAGCTGTACAGGAAAAGGTAAAGCATCCGCTGATAGAAGGGCCAAGCGAGCTTATTGACACTTCAGCATCTGGCAACTGCTCTTGCGGCCCATGGGTGTTCTGACCATCTCCTGACAATCTGTCTCACTCAATCTTTCTCATACCTCTTCCTCATGTTAATGGTCTTTTCCATAGTATCGGCCTCACTTTCTGGACATCTGACCATGTCCCCTCTGATGGATAGCTGTTCTCTCTCGCAATCCATAGCAGGGAGCCTCCTGCTTCTCTCTGTTCGTGCCCCATCTCGCTTCTTCTCTTGCTCAAAAGAGGCTCTCACCAGGAGTCTACCTACCACTGCTGCTGATTGAACTTTGGAATTACAAAGATTATTCTTTTGGCATCTTGGGCTAAATGCTGCAATCCTATTATATAATAACTCACCAGTCAGAACTTGCTCATCAATTTCTCCTCCATCTGTATGATTTTTTTTTCTTTATAAAAATAAAACAGGTTCTTTTCTACCACTCCCCCCTTCCACAAAAATACAAGCTGTTGTCCACTGTGTACAAAGATGGCCCTACTGCTGACAGAGGTTATTTCCCGGGATTACTTCAGTGTGAACTTCTTTTTTTTTTTTAAGGAATTTTGCCTTTTTATTTTAAAATTTTATTTATTTATTTATGGCTGTGTTGGCTCTTCGTTACTGTGCGAGGGCTTTCTCTAGTTGCGGCAAGCGGGGGCCACTCTTCATCGCGATGTGCCGACCTCTCACCATCGCGGCCTCTCTCCTTGCGGAGCACAGGCTCCAGACGCGCAGGCTCAGTAATTGTGGCTCACGGGGCTAGTTGCTCTGCGGCATGTGGGATCCTCCCAGACACAGGGCTCGAACCCATGTCCCCTGCATTGTCAGGCAGATTCTCAACCACTGCACCACCAGGGAAGCCCCAGTGTGAACTCTTTATCTTTATTCTTTGCCCTGTTGGTAGCTTACATCACACTCCTATACCTTCAAGTTCTGTGGATAGGAAGGAGATGAATGAAGAGGACACTTCCCAGGGAAAAAAGGAATATGTATAAAGGGGTTTAACTGACTTTGAGAAAGATTTGGCTGCGGTTGCCTCTTCTGATTGCCACTGCTCGCTGGGGTGTGTCTCATTCTCAGAGCAAATGCTACCTCTGCAGGCTTTGTTTCCCTTCGCGGCATCTTGGTTGAAAGGTCTCCTTCCCTTTGTCCCAAGAAAGGAAATCCCTAAGGGAGAAGGCGTACATCAATGATTATAACACCCTGCCATGTAGAATGTTTTGCTTTGGCCACGCCAAGCTGAGTTTGGGTTACCGCTATTGGTCACTTCTTTTTGTAGCAGAGTTCCCTGTGTCCCTCTCTGTTTTCCTGAGGTCCACCATATTCCCAACAGACCAGAATGTCCTTTCAAGATCCTTCTGATGGCAGTTGTAATTTCCTGTCAGGGAACCTATGCAGAAAAGGTGTCCAACATGCCTTCTAATGTGAACAGTTAAACAGATTCGCGTTCGAGGCATGTTCTCATTAGGTGCAGGCTTCATTAAAAGTAATTAAAATTGGGCAAATATTCTTGTTGGATGATTAAAAGGTCATCTCCCCTTCTCCTTTTGGGAGGTCATTGCCAGTTACCAAAAATGAACACCTGCCTTTACATCAACATGGCTGCTGCCTGCAACTTAGCAGCACACAGCATTCCCGAAGCCGTTAAATACGTCTGTCGTGACAAAAAAAGTGGGGCCTTACGTTTACCTAAGTCCTGAATAAATGTGGTGGATTTTGGGACACAAATCTGATTGTTCTCCTTAGGCCAATATTAAAAACTAAGTTAGCTTACTTAGGTGTATGTAATTTCTAAAGAATATAGAATTGAATGGCAATGAATGGTCATCTTAGTGGTATAAAAAACACACCGAGAAGAAAGTGTCTCTCAGTTTGAATCCCAATTAACGCAATTAGTGTTTTCCAAGCTCAGTTTCAGGGAGTACAGATTCCCCATGACTTCTGAATGAACCAAGAGAGCATTACGGATGAAATTCACCACTGGAGGGCTGAGGAACACGTAGCTGATTATACCAGGAGGTAGGAAGATGAGGTTATGATAGAAAACCCTGCTGAATACTTTATTTTTTCCAGGTAAAGTATCCGTTAAGGAGGACATTGTGTTACCCGAGCACCTTATTCCTTGGTCGGTGTACTGTATATCCAAAAACCTTCCCCTAGCTACTCTCACGCTTCTGTATGAGGGCCTGTGTTGCCTTGGAGGCCGAGAGGTGGTGATTGAACCAAACTCAGTGCAGGGTCCAGAGGCTCTTCTGAGTCTTTCAGTTGACTCTTCCTATCCCCTCTGGTCCAGACCTCTTCACAACCACCATTGCTTTCAACCTTCAGAAGTCTGCGAGGGACAGGCATCATCTTTAATTTACGTACAGACGAGGACACAGAGGCCCCAAGGTTTCAAACGACTTGCCCGAGTCACAGCTGGTCAGCTGGAGCCCTCTCGGTGGGAAGGGTAGAAGAGGGTCTGGCCTGGCATGGACCTCCCCTTCCCCCCCACCCTCACCGGCCTGTTAGGTCATTGGCCCACACCCTCCAACGAGGCCTGCCCCACAGCCGTGGCAGAGCACTAAGAAGGGAATTCCTCTCTCAACTCCCAGGCACAAACGCAGAGTTCACGGGTCTCTACTCTCCCACAGATGAACATGTGTTTTTGTGGAAAGACCACACAGAGGAGTTGGGATCTCTATGCTGTTTCCAGATCTGGCCTGCATTGGCTGTGTAGCCCGAGTCAAATTATAGAACCACGGCCACATTCAGCTGGAAGGAATTTAGAGATTGCCTCTGCTGGTGCATCAGAACCACCAGGACAGCTCATGGAAGCACAGATTCCTGGGCTTCAGTCCCAGGATTCTGACTCAGTAGGTCTGGGGTGGCACCGAAGATCCTGCTTTTCTAGTAAACTTCCAAAGCATGAGTGCTGCCGATACAGGCACCCCACGTGAGTATCACTGGCCTATGATAACCTTGTCTTAAGATGGGTCAGCAAACATTTTCTTAAGGGCCAGTTAGTAAATATTTTAGGCTTTGCAGGCCGTACAGTCTATGCTGCAACTATTCAGTTCTGCCGATGTAGCTGGTTAAGTGGCCGTGGACGATCTCTACATGCATATGGGCCTGTCTGTCTTCTGATAAATCTTCACGTCAACAGAAGGCCCCAGGGCTGTAGTTTGCTGATTCCTCACCCCATGCTGATAGAATCTGAGTTCTTCCCCACCACTCCTTGCTTTCAGCTGTAAAATGGGGATGCTATTCCTGGTCTTACTTTTCTCCGTGGCTACGATGAAGACAAGGTACGATAAACACTCAGAAAAAAACATTTTGTATCAGGTTCAGTCAGTCCCATATTGTCAGCTATACTGTTTTTAAGCACAACACCTTCCCTTATTTTAATAACCATTGAATTGGACTTATAACTATCCCCTTGAATTATTAGGCATCACATAGAAAGAAACACAAAAAGGCTAAGAGAAGACAGAAGGAATCATTTTGAAGGGTAATTTAGGAACTTTCTCTGTGTCAGAAAATAAAAATGTAGAACTCTTCCTATGTCAATAATGCCTCCATGAAGGAGAACAAAAAAATGAGTATTTCACAAGGTTAGTCAGACAAGAAACAAAGTTTATGATGGCGTGACGCACGACTACTGCCTTCGTAAAATATTTTAATTAAAAACCATTCCATAAACAAAGATGTAACCAACAAGTTATATTATTTTTTATTCATGTTAGAATTTCTATCAGTGTTTGAACATTAATATTTAGAGAGTTTGTACATTTTTGCCTTCTGAGGTTTAAAATGAGAACCACACTAGGTCACAAATGGTAACTAATACACATTCCACAACTGCATGAAGATTCACTCAATCTCACTCTCTTAACACTGTTAAACGTTTTCTTCTCCTTGCTGTACTTTACAATGAAAAGTGTGCCCCACTCATGTCTCAGCAAAGTTCCAGACATTATGGATTCATCACATATAAATTCTTTAAAAATATACTTCTGTCAAAAGACTTGATGACTACTATGTACACTACAAAAATAAATTTTCATATAAATAAATTATATGGCATACTTTTATCTTTGTAACTGAAATGACACAAACCCATTTCTGCCCAAATGGGCAGACAATGAGACCCAGTTTGAATATTTCCTTTAAACTCCTTACACTAAAACCTACCATGAGTCCTTAATGAAAATGTTATATACTCTGAACTATTTAACATTAGTAAGCACTCTATACAAATAAAAATTCTGTTCAAAGGTAAAACATAGCTGTAATAGTGTTTCCAATAGAAATAAAATCCCTGCATTTTTCTGTTATAAACTGGCATGACAAATACTGTAGGAAAACATTCTTATGATACAAAATTATAAATATCAGCAAAGATTTTTTTTAAAAAAAATTAAAACATCCAAATGAACAAACAAGACAGACAAAATAAAACTATTTTAAAAAAGAGAGAGAGAAATTCTGGTTGCCTGCCAGCCCCCGAGTTCTCCCTTTGCCAATGTGACTACTGGAGAGAGCTCTACGCTGTGCAGAAAGCAGGGGCCAGCCAAGCAGTCAGGCACCATGCAAGCTGGGCTCAGGAAAGGAGTGAGGGCACTCCTCGAGCCAGAGGGAAGCAGACCTCTGAATTTTGCATCATCTCTCTCCTGAATGTGGGATACTGAGTTTTCTGAGCAGAGCTGAGTGTTAGGTAGACAGACAGTGTGGCTGACAGAGGCACCAAACAGTAGCAGTGGGGCCATTTGGGACCCTGGCATATGAACACACACATCTGGTAGCCACAGTCTCGCGGCGAGTTTTACAGTCTGAGGTCACTACACTGCTGGTACTACTGTGGGCCGTTGCCTTTCGAATAAGATTTTCCATGTAAAACAGGAGGCATAATGGGAGCTGCCCTTTGTGCACTCCTACAGTAGCTTAGTCTGGGTACCGAGTGCTTCCCCAACATTTGTTGGTCTCTGGCTAAGAGCCCAGGAAGACCAAACCTCAGAGCAAGACAACAGAATTGATATGGAAGCAGATCTTTAAAAATAACACCTGGTTGAGAGATATGTCTCTATATACATTCTTCAGTGGGGGTTATGCAATCAGCATCTTCCTGCTCTTCAATAAATGTCACATTGAAAGAATACTAATGATGGTGAGAAGAGGGGGATGAGATACTTAGGAAGCGTGCACCCATCATGTTAATATTAACACTTGGAGGATCATTCTTCTGAAGCTCACATCCTATAGAATTTCTGATTCCGTATCACCATATTGGATGCTCACTATTTTAAAGAGGAGGCAGACAGATCCAGAAAGCCCCAACCGTGCCATTTAGCAAGAGAGGGAGTTTAAATTGTAGGGACTCAAAACATCACCTCTGGGTCTGCTGTGGACCCAGAATTAAGAGGTCATTGTCTCCAGAAGATTTCCAATCCACTCTTAAATTTGGGTGGTGATAGTGGTGGTGGTGTGTGTTAAGTGTGTGTGTGTGTGTGTGTGTGTGTGTGTGTGTGTGTTGTGCGTTGATTACAAGAGAGGTACAATGAAGGCTGCGTACTTTAGAGGATACGCTCACGGCCCAGCTGAGGCTCCCACTGGGCATGTTCTCTAGGTTTTTAATACCAATGAAGATGAAGAGATGTGAGCTCTGTACCCTGAGGTTCCAACATCCACCACAATGGTCCATGCGAAGGAACTTATCTCCTCTGAGGCACGAGTTGGGGTGTCTGGATGGCAGCCAATAATCTTAAGAGATGCCCTGAACTTGAAGTGAGTCTGGCAAAAGGATAAAGGAGATGTTTAGGGCTAGCCCTCCACCAGCGCTAGCACTAGAGATATCCTGACTCTTCTGGCCTAAGGTAGAGCCCACCACGGGTTCACAGACAGTAAAAAGAAAAAAAAAAGAAAACAAAATCACAGTACAGTACATTGGGAAATCACACACATGTTCACACACACAGCCAAACAAGAGAATCTCATCCAACTACACCTAGAGAAGCCACCGGGGTTAACGTGCTTTCTTCATATTTGCTCATTAAACAACAACAAAATTATCACGCATAGCGTGTTTGAAAGTTAACAGTAACATTTCATACTACCACAGGGTTGTGATATGCAAATTTAAAATATTTTAAACAGAAACCTTTACAAAATAATCCTATTACATAAGCAATATTTGCATAGAATTATACAGGTAAATTATACAATATTTAAGCAGCAGCAACATATGCTGAAATTTAAGACTAAGTTAAGCTTGGTTGTGGCACAGAGACCAATGTACAAATAGGGAGGGGCTCCGCTGTGGTCTCCCCACCGCCTGCTCTGGAGGCGGGAGTGCAGAAAACCCAGATCACACTACTTTACATCCGTTCCTTCGTATATTACATATGTGTACACCTCTTAAATATTTATAGAAATATTTCACAAAATAATACAATCAGTTACAGTAACAATGAACTGCTGCCTGGCACAGCACGCCTTTCTAACTCCGCAGCTCTCTTCAAGCAGTTCCTGGTGGGGCAGGGTAGGGGTAGGGAGGGGCTTCCAATCTTTGGCCTCTTTGCTTCAGATTTTACTCACCCTTTAAAAGAAAAAAAGAAAAGGAAGTCAAAGTAACAGGTCTACGAGTCCCTATGTATAAAGCACAAACACAGGCAAAACGGGTCTGGGGTATAGAGGTCAGGACGGTGGGGGATGGGTGAGGGCATGAGGGGCTTCCAGGGGCGGGTCATGATCTCTCCCTTGACCTGGGGGCTGGTGACAGGGATGTGCTCACTTTGTGACTGTTCACTGAGCTGTGCGTTCATCAGACATACCTGCTATGGCTTTAAAAGACTGAAAAATAGGTGAAAGGGGCAGCTGTCAGTGTCTCTGTTGAGATGCATTAAACCTCCACAGGCTAACTGTGAGGGACAGATCCAATCTGGAACTCAACTGGTTCTCCAAGGATGACGAAGCTTAGACAGGCAACCCTGCCTGTGGGTAAGAGGTCACTGCGGTTCAGTAGGGGACACATGAGTGCCCAGGGCTCCAGGAGGATGCAGCCATCTGCGTCCCTCTAAGTCCCTGAGGGGTCACTGAAGAGCAGCGCCTCAGAGGCCCACCCACCTGCCCACCGGCCCCGCCCACCTCAGTTGGAGCTGCTGCCCCGGCGCCTCTCCTCACATTCCACGTCCTGTAGCTCAATGACCTCCACCTTGGGATCCCTCCTCTCGCAACGGACGTTAAAAGGCACATGGGGGTCCTCAAACAGCCCGTGGTCAGTCTCGGGGTAGTCCTCGTAGCCCGGGCGAAGCCCCCCTCGGGGGTTCCGACTGGGCCCGGGCGGGGGGTGCACTGCAACAGTCACGGACGCTGAGGCCGTCACGGTGGTGATGGGCTGGCAGTAGCTGGGCACGGAGCTGCCCGTGGCAGTGAACGCTGGGTGCCGAGGGTTGTGAGAACGGGTTCCCCGGGGGCCCGTGCGGTCCCTATTGCTAGGGCCAGAATGCCCTTCAGTAGAAATTTCGAAAGCGTCTCTGCGCGGTCTGTAAGGGGGAGGCCTCAAGCATTCTCTGGGGGCCTCTCTTCTGGGCTGCTGGCCTGGCCGTCCGGGTGGCAGGGACCCTGAGTCCAGATGGGGCTGCTGTCGAGGGTTGGAGGGTGGGTGCTGCCTCGGTTCAGGATGGACCACCTGCAGAGGGCAAGGGCAGGTTGAAACAGGCCGGGTGCTAACCCCAGGCTGGGCATCGGCCCCCGCTGCCCCAGCCCTCCCTTCATGGCTCTGACTACCGCCCGGCCACCCACACACAGCTCTTTCTGAACTAGAGCTTAGCCAACCCCACAGATGGCCGGGAGCGCCCCAGGGAGTGACCAGGGGCCTTCCACCCACAACGACGTGGCAGAGGTACGCCCTGTTTGGACCCTATGCCTAGGCTTTCTCCAGCACAGCTGGCCGGACACATACGGCTGCTGCCCATAAATGCAGGGCTGTGGTCTAAGTACCCGAGCTGCCTCTCTCCCACAGTTCGCCACCCCACCCTGCTGGGTAGGATCAGATCTCGAGCTCCCTCTTCTTCTAAAATGACTAAGTGTCTGGCCCTGGCTCGCCCAAATGCAGGACGTTACCCGGACGTTGCCTACACTGTTGGATACGGTAGCCATGAGGGACATGTGGCTATGTATGTTTAAATTAACTAAAATTCAAAATTCAGCCCCTTAGGTCGCACTAGTCGCATCTCAAATGCTCCACAGCCACATGTTGCAGTGGCTACTGCACTGGAGAGCACTCGCACTGTCACAGAAAGTTCTACCGGGCAGTGCCGCTCTATCCTGTTGTTAGGAATCTGGTTTCTGGGTCTCTGTACAAAGCATGGAGCAACACAGTGGCCACATCAATCAAAAGGACCGTGACCAACTTCAAAGTCGTTCAGCTTGTACCTATTTTTAGGCTCCCGCTGAACAAAACCAGATTCACACTGCAGCTCAGCAGGCATCGTCACGGGGGGTAAGAGGAAGAAAATTTAGGTTATTTGGTTGGCCTCTCTCTCTTTCATGGAAGGGCAGCTCCAGCCTGGGACTGGAATACCCATTTCCTGGAAGGACAGCAGGAGGCCCCCTGTCAGAGCAACAGGAGCCTTAGAACATTCCTTGGGTTTTGTGTGCTGTGCCCCAGGCCTGGGGGGCCGAGGACATCCTGGGGAGCACAGAGAGGGGAGAATGCGGTTGGGGCTCTCAGGGCCTCTGAGAAGAGGCTCCGGGCTGCTCACGGTTTTCCTGAATTACTGAAGGCTGGTTCTCAGCTTCTCTGCTCCTTCCCGCCACCTAGGATACGAGCTTGGAGCCACAAAAGCTTCTGGGGAAGTCTTAGACACTAACGATTGAAATAATTTTATACCAAGGGTAATTAAAAGGAACAGAAGTGGAAGGGAAAAGAAATCACTTCTGCTGGCAATAGAAATACCATTACATTTTAAAACAGGTATCCTCCTACAATGATACGTAGCTTTTAAAAAAGGGGGGCAGGGGGAGCAAGGCATGCTTTACCTCTGGTCCTTAAGCTCAACCTGTACTTAGCTCAAACATGATCTATGCTGACGGACGTTCTGTGTAGCCACCAATATTGGTCCCTGCCCTTTTCAATCTGTATGAGATACAACCACATGAAACTGACATTTTTATAGTTTAAGAAGAGCCAAATATTGGCCATTTCATATGAGTCCACCTAACCTATACATTTTCTGGCATGCTGTCTGTGATTTGCTGTTCAGAGCAGGCAGGGGCTGCCTCCTGGGGTGACTTATGACTTACGGTGGAGCGGGCGAAGACAGGGTTCTCTGTGGCTTCCACGATCACTTGGTGGGAAGGGCCCCCGGCGCCCTGCTGGGCCTCGTAGTGCCGAAGCTCCTCACTGATGCCCGACACCGTCGTCTGAGAACTGTACTCCGAGTCAGAGGAATCAGACCCGTTGTTCGTGTGACCAGGGGGCAGAGCGAACCGGACCACACTGGGGGGCGGCTCAGGGGAAGGGGTGGGCAGCCGGTTCAGCCCATTGGCTGGAGACACCTATTTCAGGGGATTCAGTATTACAGGTGTTATCAACCATTTACCTGGTGGCCACACTTAAGGTTCAAAGCACAATATTGTTCAGGGGTCGCTGCCCCTCCCCCGCATCCCCCCCGCATCCCCCCCGCCCCCCGCCCGGCCTCTCACGCTACCCTGTGTTCACTTGGCCCAATCCCTGCCACTCTGAAGACCCTTGGGCCTGACAGCTGGAGCAAAAGACCTGCCCTCTGCTTTCACACTCTGGAAAGGCAGGCTGTGCCCCTTTTACTCCTGTTCAAGCCCAGATATTCTTCTTGAGTGGAAAGTGCTTCACTGATAGAGACCTACAAGACTCAGGTTGCCAATCACTAGGTTTCAAAAATAAACAACCTAAACCAAACCAAACCATTCCCCCTACATCCCCTAAGACTATTAAACTGAAGAGGAAAAAAGCCATAGTTATTTGAGCTGTTTACTGAAAAAGTAAACAACCAGCAAATGTGGATATACTTAAATATCTAAATTAAGAGTGACACCAGGAAAAACAATATTCAGGTGGTCCGAGGGCTGCACATTACACTGGCAACAATTACTGACCTCAGGATACGGTCCGAAGAAGGACAAAAGGACTGGCAGCAAAACCAGTCCATTGAGAACACCCAGGATTGTTAGGATTGCCAGGACAGCAAAGAAATACCTTGAAGATAAAAGGGAAACAGGAACATTTACCATGGCAAAAGTAAATTAAGCTACCCTTCACGTGCCCAAACGTCAGAGCCAAAAATTAACAAAACCCGCACCAGTGAAAAGGCTGTTACAACACTGCGTTTCAAATTCAGCACAAGATTAGGTTTTTTTTTTCTCTTTTCTTTTAACCTTATGACTTTGAGGACTACATTCTACAACCCAAAGTGTTAGTTCATGAAGGGAAGAAAAAAAATTAGGTTTGTTAATTTGCTGAAATCTCATGGCATGTAATGTTATTTATGAATGTGTTACACAAACACAAAAATATGGAATGTGAACTGAATGGCCGAGCAGACTGAAAGCACAAATACAATGCAGAGGGGCCCCGTTCATGAAAACCCAGCAGAAGCAAACAAATGAAGTGAAGGGTGTAGAATTTAAACAATTTAGCCCAGGAGGAAAAGCAGCCCACTTCTGCAGGCAGCTAATCCACTGTGAAATGCTTCTGCATCTTAGAGCAGAATCTCTAATTAAGTCTCCAGCGTAGCAGGTAAGGCTTTCCCCGGGCTTTCATTAACCGCAACTTTCTGCCCAGAATTCTGTGAGTTCCAGTTTTACCAAATAGTTCCAAGTGCAATCTTTTTAGAACACTGGAACCAGCTTTCGGCAAAGAAAACACTGCCCATTCTGTGGTTGCTGGGGCATTTTCGGGGGAGGGCGGTCCACAATGACGGGCTGCTCTGCCGGCCAATCTTTTGTTGAACAATTTAGCATCTCTGAATACTCTTGTTTTGCGTCAGCCAATTCAAACATAAAGGCCGCAGCACCATGAAGAAGAGGAGAGTGCACAAGTGGCCCTGCTTTCCCACCGTTGAGGGCTAAGGTCTGGGATCCTTCACGAATACCAAGGTGAACCTGTCAACCAGGGAGAGTCGCTGGAGGATGTTGCACACAGCTGGAGGCAGCGGGCTCCACGCAAGCATGCGTTTCTGTAACTAACGGTTTCTAGGGCAATTCTGCTGGAAGTGGGCTGGGGTGGGGGAGAGCTCAGGATGTTCTGGGAAGAGGGAGGGCAAGATATCTATCTGTTAATGGTCCTCTTGATCATAAAACGGAACAGGCACCAACCTTTGCTGTGCCTATATATGTTTCAACATTAGATGAAAGGAGAGAGAATCCCTATAAAAATACAAATACCTCGCAGCTATTGTAAACATTAGAAACTTCTGAGCTGCATTAGTAAAAACCAAGCAGCCGATGTCTTGCACTAATGTAAACTGCTGCAACTTTAGGCGGAGGCATATATCAGCAGCAGGCATTAAGACATTTGCATCCCATCCATCTAACTCTAGAATAAACAGACCAATTAGATTTCTGACAGCTTAGTGTATACAATGTCTGCTCATTTAGTCGACCTCAGTGAGGGCTTTATCAGGTTAATCCATCCAGTTCTAGAAAATGGGAAGCCCTTTTAAGTGCTTGAAACAAGAACCCTGATATCTCTGGGAGAGAACAAGACGCCATGGGTTAGATGAGAGAGCTGGGATCCTGCTCTCCCACCCAGGTCCCAGATGGTTGTTCTAACTCAGGCTACGTTTCTTCTCCGTGGCTCCCTTGGCATCCCCCACAAGGCTGAGTGAGATCCTCTGAGATCCCATCACACTCTGTTTCCCATGGTTTTGAATTGCCGGTGACCTTGTCTCTCCCCCCACGTACAGGGGGACGGGGTCTACATTACTTGCAGTTGTGTGAAATGGCACTTATGAGGTGCTCACTACATTGTGTTGAATGAGACATTACACAAAGGAACTCTATTTGACACAGGGTTTTTACATCACAGAGAAACAACTACTAATGCCCAAGTAACAGAAAAGTCAAAATCAAATTAAGAGCTTAAAACAAAACCCAGACCAAAACCTTCATCTAGTTTAGGCATATGTCTACCTGATACTGGCAAACAGGGTGTACTAACTGGGCCTGTTAAGCGATCGGTCATCTGTGCTGAGAGGATCAGCAACGCGGCCATCATCTGGGAGCTGGCTGGAAACGCAGACTCTGCTCCCCACCCCCAACGAAGTCCGATCTGCACTTACAGAGAGCCCCAGATGACTCACGAGCACGTTACAGCTTGAGAAGTACTGGTCTACACCTCTCCACTCATTCTCCACCCAAGCGACAGTGAGCCAACCCTGGCACTCATTCTAGCAAGGCTAAATCTCCACGATGCCGACCCGCCCAATGGGGTAACGTCACAGACCCGTGGACCGATCTTTTCTCGTAATAAAGAAACGTTGGCTACAACTTAAAACCCTCTTCTTTTCACTTGGAATTGAAAGGCCCATCGCAACATACACATCAGAAAAGCCTGTTTAGATTCTCTCTCTAGATTTTCGAAACGTCCCTAACGATCAAGTCATTTCTCACATTTCATTCTGCTTTACCATGGTCCTAATTCTGGACTATCTTTTACTTATCGATGATTCTGGCCTCGCCCCTCCACGGAGCAACAGGGTTACATCCAAGGGCAGCTTTGTCAAAAAGCTGCGGAGGCTGTTCAGGGAAGAAAACGGTCTTTCCTTGCAGTTCTCAGATTCTTTTTCAAAGGAAAACTTGCTCTCCTTTTATACTTCACAAAGTCAAATCCTTAATTAAATTCACCAGAAACTGCTTGCCATGAAATCCAAATTGAAAGATGACTCCAACTAGGCTTGGATCTCAAAAATTTATTGGTGTTAAGTCACACGTTAAATGCTTCTTAAATCTTAGTGGCAACTCAAATGTGAAATCAAGGCATGTCATCTTCACTTCTTAAAAGAATAAAATCTATGTGAAAACTGTAGGTATCTGTACGTTTTCCTTTCTACAGTTTTGAAGGAGAAGTAAAGGTCAAATTCAGTCAATTAATGGGAACCAGGTCGTTTCTTTCTGTTGGTATTTCTAACCTCAATAGCAATAACTGGGATATCGGTTTCAAGTTGTAGAGTTGCCTTCGTTGCTAGCCCCAAACCCTCCATCTTTTCTCCCTAAGATATTCCCCAAGACAGCTCTAGAAGGCAGCTTGCTTTTATGCCTCTCAGGATACCTCTGAGTTAAGAAACTCAAAAGAAAGTGGAGTCACAGATCGTGGCAATCACTTCACAATGTATGCATATATCAAACCACCATGTTGTACCCCCTTAAATATATACAACTTTTATTTGTCAATTATACCTCAATGAAGCTACGGGGTTAGGAGCGGGGAGTAGCGTCACAATGAAGACATGCTGCAATCTTCCAGAGGCAGAAGGAAATAAGCAACAGAGGTCACGTTAGAAACGAATGCTTACCTGACAATGAAATCAAACTCGGATCCTGCAAGCATCAGCACTCCTAACAGAGTGGAAACGGCACCGTCCAGAACGGGTGCAAACATGTGCTCCAGGGCGAGCATGGCCCTGCGGTTCTTATCGCCAATGGCTGTGAGAAAGGCCTGCGCAACGAGGAGAGGTCAGATGATCAGATTCCTGGACTTGACTTGGTCAATGGCCAGCTTCGTCTTCAGTGCTATTAGCCACTTTCCTCTGCCTCCACTGAAACTCTCAGATCTCACCCTCTATCTACTGGCATGTTTAACTGGGGCTGCTCAACTAGCTAAATCGAGGCTTACGCTAAATTGACCTGTTCATGATGATGGGTTGTATTTGGTATTGATGTAAATCTTGAACATCAAGAAGAAAAGAAGAAAAGCATATTTACTTTAAGTTTAAAAACCATGCCAAAACTATACAAATGAGCAAAATGTTCCCTTCTTTTCACTGTTACTCACGCTTGAGTTTACTCCCCACACTTAAATGATCTAGCATCATTCACATGGGAGACCTCCAGTTGTGAAAGCGACAGCATTTTGCCCGAGTTTTTGAAAGGTCAAGATCTTCCTTCCAAAGGGGCTTAGCACCTGGGTGCTAAATACATATTTCCTCACTATTATGCTGAGGTTAGAAATTCTGTTACCGTGTTCCAACTGATGTGTCTGTAGTACATGTAAGTACCATGAAGCTATCACAAGAAAAAGACAGGGCTGTAAATTCAATCAAGCCTGTTCTAAATATGTGTGGGTATATCTCACCTCTTATGCATTCTCTAAAGCTCTTCTAGGTCAAGGATACTGTTGATACCAAATGGGAACTTTATGGAGATCTTGGTATATCAGACTATTGGCTTGAGAGTGTGACCCAGGACCATTTTAATGTGGGTTAGTTACTGTTACACCCTGTCTGCTCCCCCAGTGGGGGGAGGGCTGAGCCTGGCAGAAGCTTGCTCTCTGAAAGTTAAGGCTGCTCTAGGATGTGCTGAGAAGAGGGCTTGGGGCCCTTGCAGGTGCACTAGGGAAGGACAGGATGTTATTCTACTTAATGGATGAAGAAATAAAATGACACAAAAGTCTGCAAAGGTGCATTGTGAATTCTCATATTTTTCTCTGAAGTGGGCTCTATGTATGGACGCTCTTTCAGAGTTGGGAGATTTTAGGGTCAGAGTAGTTGTCTTTTTCTCCTGGGAGGAAAGCACCAAGGTGGTGTGGAACCATGTCGCTCTGTGCTGTATCTGGGCCGTGAGGCCACAAGGGTCAAAGTCGGGTTGATCTTCTTGCATATCACTTATGCTACTGAAACAGTAAACTGCCAGGTGCCCATCGATTCCTTGACGACTTTCACATACAGGACACGGTAAGAACACCATGTCCTGTGTGTGGGTAGCCTCTTGATGAAGACCTGGGCTAGCAGCACAAAGCCAAGCTGCCTCTTGAGACTCCTTCAATTCTCAGGAGTAAATCTTGCATGAGGAATAGAGGCGTTCCTTCACTGTTTATCCAGCACCGGTATGGATATTTATGTTCATACGACCTCAGAGATCCAAGGGGCCGCTACAGTTTAAAGACTGTCGTTAGCATTTCCGCCGCAAAAATCTGTTCTAGGACCACCCTTGTTTGTAATGCTAGCTACCAAGAAGAGTGGTTTTCATTCACATCAGAATAAAATGATTTGTGGATTTTTAACTCGGTAATTTTTCTCCTTTTTAAAAGAAATGATATCGTCATTATGTGTTCTCTAAGCTCTAGGCTCTTCTTTCTAAAAATCCCCTCTCCTTCTTCCCAGCTCAATTGAGGAAAGTAATTAGGGTAGGCTCAAAATGTAGAAAACTGTTTCTATGTATTATCGGCTTTTTATTATACATTGGGGGAAAAAACTGGTTAACTGCAACAAAACATTCCTTCTGAAATATAAACATTTATCATCTCTACGCAGCATAAATATGGCCCTGAAAGAAGACAACAGAAGGTAGAAGGCAGAAGCATCTGTCTAGACACCCATGTGTGTAGCTATGCATGTGCCATGTGTTAAGCCCAAAGAAAATCAATGCTAGAGACTGCAAAAGCAAGGCTTTTTGCAAGAGCAAAGGCTTTTACTCAAAGTAACTTGATCCAAGTCAAATGCTTGGTTTCCTAGCTAAGCATTCCAAACATCAGTATTTATTCAGTCAGTAAGTATTTACTGAATGCCTACATAAACCCAAGGACGCAGACTATAAACACAAGTGTGTACGGAACATAATTTACACATCGCTATAGGGCTTTTGAATGATTCTGATAAATGTATACGATGGGTTTGTCTCTTGGGTTAGACTCCTCTTGAAGTTTACTTTTCTCCCACAAAGATTCACAGGACTGTGCATAGAAAGAGCCGGGTGGGTGGGTGGGGGGGGATTCCTATTGAGAGCAACGCTAGTTCTCCTACTTCCTGCTGTCATGAACTTGGAAGCTGGGAGGTCGAAGGAGCTGGGTGGGCTCAGGTGGGAGAGCTAGTTCATCAGCCCCAGGGTATTTCCTCAGCTGCCAACTCACCTCACCCTCCACTATGCCATCCCCACCAAATCTGTGAGTGTGGTCTCATTTTATCCCTGCTTTATGACTGTGATTTTAAAAATTGTGTGTATTCATGCACATGTATACACCATCTGTCTTAGGAACAGCAGACGAGTTCAGGACCCGTGATGACACAACTGACGACACCAAATGAGCAGAATCCTTCCTGGCCCACTCGGACACACCAAAGACACTGCCTACTGCTGATGTGGCCTGGCTTTCACCTTTGACACCCTTTTTCTTAGATTTCCCCCAGAGGGAAAGGAGTCCGGCTGAACTTCAGCCACTCCCAGGGAATGTCTGTGCTCTGAAGCCTTTTTGCCGTGATGTGTGTCAGGTGTGTTCCTTGATGTTGGAGAAAATGAAAAGCTTCCCAACTTGGAAACTAAAAAGAGCTAGAGGAAACAGGTTGCCTTTCTAGTGAACAGCTTTCACTAAAAACGTCTCCCATACCAGAGCAACATGAACGGTGAACTCCACACCAATGCCGACGGAAGCGATCAAGATGACCACAGGCACGGCACTCAGCTTGATTCCAATGAGGCCCATCATGCCAAAGAGCTCGACCGTCATCAAAGCCAAGACTGTCACCTTGAAAAAGACACACAGGATGAGTGGCTGGGCACAAACACACTCTAGGTGTTGCAAAAATTTTTTCAAAACTGTTCCCCGAGCGCAATCTATAAGGAATTATAGAAACACGCACTCATTGCTGGCTACAAATTTAATACAGTTTAAAACAAGGTGTTTCCTTCTGTTTTGATCTTAACCATCAGAGACCATCCTTCAACTTATAACTGAGTTGCAACTAGAGTTTTTGGTTGCCTTGCCCTCCATCCTTAAGAAAGCTGATCGGACGGGGTGAATAAAAGTTCTTGGACGTAAAAGTAGCTTTGCTTTTGCTTGGAGAGTCCATGGACTGAGTGAGGATGACTTGGGAGAAAGGGGACGTGTGGTCAGCTGATGTGGGTCAGGTTACAGCCCCTTCACTTTGAAGAAATGTGGAGTTACTGGGGTGGACAAAGCAAACAGTCAAATCCAAGGAAAAGCTTTTATTTGCCTTTCTTTCATCTGCCTTGTAAAAATTTCTAGGGGGATGGAAAGAAAATCTGTGTGGCAGACTTTGGAGTTTTTGGGGCCAAAGAGGAGAAAATACAAATAAAACAATGAACTACACAGAGACAAAAGAAGGAGAGAACGATCTTTCCTTCTGGAGGTGGGGGTTCAGCAGGCAGTGAAGGGGGGACAGACAAGTACAATAAAAGTTCCCTTTGCTTTCTTTTAATAAGCTAATGAAAGATGGATACCATCAATCGCTTAAGTACCATGAAAACTCCTATAGACTAAACATTTACCTTTAAACATACCTGTTGCACAGACTTATGGTGCAGAAACAAGACCTGGTCTCTGTTTTTATAATTCTGGCATTTTGAAGGCTATACCACAGTTCATGGAATTTAAATACTGCCATGATTTTATTAGACTACCCAAAACTTGTTTCAAATCTGAGAGTATTATACTTGGAGAAAGAACGCAAAAAACAGGTTGGTAATACTCGTTTATCAATTCTGACCAAGAGTTAAAACAAACACACCACACAAAACCATCCCTAAAACCATTTAACCATATACCACCATCCTAACTTCTCGAATTATCGCTCCATTTAGAAGAATCTTCTCTATATTTGGTCTGGGATGTAGTAACAAAATGACACTTGAATTGAAAAAAGTTACGCTTTGAGTGTTTGTATTTAATAAATGCTCAGCTCTACATTATGGAAAGTGTGCTCAAAAACTCCCCTATCTTTACACAAAAAGTTTAAAGGAGAGGGGACAGAAGATTAAGGCCATTAAAGGCTCTACCTAACCATGAACCTCACCACCTCCAGTAGAATAAATACAGTATGGATGATGCAATCTATACCCTCCTCCAGAGGCCCAGACATAAACAAAACTTCCCGGCTGCAGAAAGAGCTATGCTGAAAGGAATGTGACTTCCACAAAGACCCTTAGAATAAACTCACAATGATCCCGGCCGTCCAGGGGTTCAGGAGGAAGACAGCACACACGAGGAACGTGCAGGCCAGCACCACGCTGATGGACAGGAGGAGCCAGTGGCGGAGGCCGATGTACTGCTCCCAGAAGAGGAAGGGGTAGCCGTTGGGGTAGCTGGAGAGCCCCAGGCTTGTGTAGTTGTTGCAGATCGTTCTGACTTTTTCAATTGCTTCAACGAAGTCTGAGGTGTCACGCAAGCCGTTGAGGTAGAAAGGGAACTGAGCGTATTCGATGGGCTCTGCTGCTGGGACTGGAGAGAGAAGGCAACAGGGAGAGGGCCCATGGATCAGGGGCTCCTGGTAATACTGAGAAAGGCAAACGGACGCCATCCAAGGGTGGAAGAAATGCAACAAGCTCCCACCGTTAGCCATCCCAGACGTGCATCCCCGGGTTCTCCACAATTGCAATGAGAAGAGAAAGAACTCGGCAAGAAAGTCCACTTACTGCACCTCTTTCAACATGAAGGACAAACAATACCAATGATGGTCTTCAGGTCTTTACAGTTTCAATATTTGGTTTAAGAAATTTTAAACAATGATCAACCTTTGATTTGTGTGTGTGTGTGTGTGTGTGTGTGTGTGTGTGTGTGTGTGTGTGTGTGTGGAGGAGGAGCCTGTGATCTGTGTATTGATTTACCCTTAGATTTTAATCTTCTAGAAGCAGTCACTCTTTGGAATGGGTCTAAACAACTTAAGAATTCAACTGTGGGAACATTTTTTTTGTTCAACTGACACAAGTGAAAATACTAAGTTCAAACTGTTTTACTCAATCACTTATGAGAACAAAATAACTCGAAAGTCATGCTTTACTGAGAAAAATGCTTGACTTTCTTATCCTTTTAGTGATCTAACACACTTAAACCTTCCATGCTTCTTTTTTTTTAATGCAATGCTAAGTCTTCAGCAGCAGGGGAAGAAATCCTTACACAACAAGCATTTAGTTGCTGCCGTTGTGTGTTCCAGACCCTCTGGGGTCATTCAGTTGACTTGCTAAACATGATTTGCCCTATTATAATCTCAACTATAAATTTTCATTAAGACAAGCCTTGGCTGCTTGCCACAAGGCTCTGAGGTTTAGATACAGGGAAGCACAACCCGCCTGCTCTCCAGCCATGTTCGCAAAGGGACCTGTCTTCTTTCTCACGTCCTCCCTTGGACTCGTACCCAAGGTATACGCTACTAATATCTCTAACCCAAATGCAAATTAAATCCATCCAGAACCACCTTTCAAAGTCGGGGCTGAGAGGTGAAAGGAAGAGGACGCTGTTGTATACAGACTTTTCTGCTCCGGTTTAAACAGCTTTGACAGAGTACAGGTGCTTGGTGGCTTATAGGAATGACCCAACTTGCCAAAAATCCCTTCAACACCAGAGTTGACAAAGTTAAGATAAACATATAATCCCCAGCGATAAAACTCTGCAACAGTAACACAACACTCGACCTGGAGGCGTCCCCAACTTTCACATGGAACAGCTGGCATTAAAGAGAGAGGCCTGGTGGACGTTTTCGAGTCAGAGGCACGAAGGGAGATTACAGACTCTTATTTCTCAGTGTGATAGAGCATGAGTTGCATTCGATTACACATCCTCATCTGTCTCCCAGAGTTTTAAACTGAAAGAAATATATTGTTCTGTTTACACTGTTGAACCCTGCGTAGTGTCGACGGATGAGGGCTGGGACTGAGCCTGGAGGTATGGCGTGTAAGGAGCCCCATAAGCTTGCAGGCCCAACGGAAGGCTACTTACTTCTCAGCCTGGTTTCTGGCATGTAGTCGGCTTTGTCGTGGACCCACTCAGGACGGTGAGGCCGGATGTTGGCTTGGGAGGCGGCGTACGCCACGGGGTCGTTGCTGACCCAAGCGGTCAGGTAGATGTAGAAAGCGTTGGGATTAATGATGCCGTCTGCATCCACCAGGCGCCGTCTAGTGAGCTGCAAAATGGGCAGAGCAGAAGCCTTTCAGAGGGGTGCTTGGGGTAAACACACTCCTGCCTAGAGAGAATAGGAGCGGAGCTCTGCACCAGCATTTGCAGCAAAGGAGAGAATGCCCACTGTTTGCAAGTACAGAAAATCCCATCAGAACACCTTTGCTTTCTTTCAAAATGCACTTATCGGAGGATGCAATAATCGGCATGTTTATAACACACACACACACAGAGTTCTGCAGACGGCCCAGGAATGGACTGAACCAATTAAATCTGAATGCTAAAAGACTGTCTGCTGCCAGGGCGGAGAATGAACAATCTGAAGAAACATATTTATAGGAGAGGAAGGGGGAAAAAAACCTGGCAAGGATCCCCATACACGTCTGTGTGCAGTTAACCTCTGCTGTTAACACTAAAGGAAATGCCACCCAGTAAATGGAGGAGAGCTATAAAAATAAAACAACATCTGTATAAATTTTGCTAACACTAGCCTCCTATGACCTGTGTATTCAAAAAATGCCCATCGCCAGAAAGTGGAAGGGACGGGTGCACAGCCTTGGTCTTTCTTGGAATCTTATTCCGAGAGAGGTGGTCACACATAGTACGCCACATCCTGTGAGGATGCCAAATACTGTGCTCCCTCTAAAGTGGGTCTGTGGGCCTTGCATAGGTGAAAGGCATCAGATGACAGATATACAGAGACACACACGTATGTGTGCATATACTTTTTCCTGTTTACTTTAGATTGAGAAGCGGTTCCAATGCTTTCGGTCTTTTTTAACAAAATGAAAACACCCATGACAGAAGTTAATAGAGAAAGAGTGAAGGAAGAAAGGGGAGGAGAGTGAGAGAACTAAATTTTAGGGATCTGGATTCAATTAATCCACAGGATATGTAACAACTGTACGTCTTCAAGCCGTCTCTGGAATTACATAGTACAGCTCACGGCCTCCGTGCACACAGCACGCCCTTCTCCCTCCCAGGCAGAGGAAATGATGTCCGGGGGCCTGGCCCAATCACATTTGTTCCAGTGTCCCCGGTCCCTAAAACCCAACCCAGCCCCCCGGGCATCCCCGCTATCTCTCAGACAGACGCCTCTGCCCGCAGCCCTGTCAAACCAGACAGCATGCCCCATGCGGCCATAAAGCACCAAGTTCACACTCCATAATAACTCTGAACAATGTACTTTGTAAATCTGTCACCTTTAATGCCAGCAAAAAAGGGGAGACAATACACAGAGCTGCTAGGAAGATCATTAGCATGACGGTTTTCCGCCTGAAGTAAGCAGGCAAGTAAGCTACAAGGGGGGAAGCCAGTAGTGGGGCTGGACTCATTTGAAATCTGAAGGGTCCAAACGCCCTCCCCAGCATGCCCAAGGAATCAAAAGGGATATGCCGGAATCCAAGTGTCACAGCCAAGAGGCAAATGCAGCTGGAGAATATGATTACCAAATAGAAACAGCTCTTCTTACTTAGGGGGTAAGCACAACAGTGAGTCCACTCAGATTCCAAGGATTTCCATCTGCCTCGCTGATGAGAGAGCAATCCGTCTGTCCTCCTCTGCCCCTTAGGCCACAGCAATGCAAAGGAATCAAACACAACTAATCTCCCTATCCTTCTATCCTTCCCTAACCCATCCATCCGCGCCAAATTCTATTCTTTCAAATTCTGCCCCCCAATGGATCCACCTTTCCAAGTTTGAATAAAACCAAGACTGACACGGTAACAAGCACAAGAATTCGAAAGAGAACCATGCAACACAGTATGTCTAACATCTGAAAGAGTCTGCATTGCCTCAACTATACTTTCTTCTGACAATTGCTCTGAAGGTAAGTAACACACTCGTCCCCACTTGACAGATGAGCAAGGTGAGGCTCTCTGGGTTGCCTGCAGTCATCCGATCTGCTGGTGGAATGAAGAGAATTAGAGCCAACTCAATATTCATTCTTCCAGCCCCCGATGCCTCGGATCTGCAGAGAGCACAGGCTGGGATTGCATGCTGTCAAGCAGTCTTCAGTGGCAGTTGCCCCAAAGCCCTGCTCAACGACGCTCTCCGAAGCTCCCGTGGTATAAGGCAGTGAGCGTACCTGGCTGATGTCGATGGGCTTATCACGGCTGCCGGTTTGCACCAGGAGTTTGTAGGCAAGGACCCCGTCATCTGATCCATTTTTGTAATTGTTTGGCATGATTTTCCCAGTTTCCCAGTCACTGTCAAATGCATCCTGAAGTCCTAGAAAAGGCAGATGTGTGTAATACATTATAACTCTTATCCAGAATGCTCCTGGTCCTAACAGGGTGCTCTGAGGACAGGGAGCGTTTGCCACCAACCCCAAACACTCTGTATTCTAGTTGTATTTGACTTCATGTGACACTATTAGATTTTTTGTGAATGAACTTCAAGTTGCTGATAATCACTGCCTCAAAGGCAGAAGGGGAGAGTATTCATTTCTAGGAAACAAATACACATGTTTTACCTCAAAAAGCCCCCCCCCCCCAAACTCCACTTCTTTTCCCCCATGACAAAAGAAAGCAAGAGGGCTGGGTGAGAAAGACACGCCAGGCCCATTCAGTGTTTCGTGCCACTTCAGGTGCTAAGCCATGGGTTCTTCGATACAACCAGAAATTCCACTCAGAGCAGGAAAAACACATTCAAACTCCCAACTTCAAACAGCAACTCAGTTGCTTCTCCAGCCCTGGGTGAGTGAACATGATTCTGTCAATTTGTTCCATCTGTTCGACTTGTGGAGCTAATACAAGCTGTGGGATCGGCTGCCAGGTTGTGTAAAGATCACAGCCGACACCTATTCACTCTGGACTGTTCTCTTCCTCTCTGCCACCCTTCCTCCAAGAGGGGCTGTGGAGGAGAGAGGAGGAGGGATCTTGTGTGCATGTGTGTGCAGGGAAATACCTCACAGGGTAAATTTGGATCATATTGAGAACAGGAAGCCACAGGCCAATAGAAGGGGGCTCTGTGAGAACAGATGACAAACCGCAAGGCCAAGGAGGGGAAGGAAAGAGCTTTCTGGCCTTGGGGGATGGGCGCGCCCACCAGCCCACCACACACAGCTGCGCTTGGCTTCTGTAATCAAAACCATCATTACAGACCTGACGGTTTGGCTACAGCTGTAAAGAGATAAGCGTGTTGGAAGAGAAAACAGGGCCCTGGTGACCCGGCCCTCGGGTCTGAGCAATTGCTGGCTTGCACACACTCTCCTCTGACACCCACCCCCCGCTCTTCCGTCACCCTGCTCCCCCAAACCACCTCCCACGTTGAGCTCCCAAGCCCCAGCAGCCCAGGAAGCCACATCTTCTGAACCAGCTGCACGTGCACGGGTTAGACGTGGCCAGTAAGGAGGGAGGAGGGTTTGTTTCATTTCACGACACGCCCCCGTTCCCCGCAACACACGGATCTGGTTCCGTTTGTACTCAAAATAGTTAAACTCTTGGGGTTTGAAGCTGGGGGGAGAAGGGAACACAGGACTCTCTCTCTCTCGTTCTCTCTCTCTGTCCCAACTAAACCTTCCTTCCGACGTTGCTGTGGGCGTTGTTTTCACAGGAACAATTTGGGGATGAGGGCCTCGGGCTCGGTGGTGAAAGGCGGCCCTGTTCGGGGAACGTGGAGTGGCCGCGGGGCCGGGCGGGGAGACCACCGGGATGGTTGCACTCCCCTCTCACACAGACTGTTTTTCATAGCGAGGCATGCATACAACCATCAGTACTGAACAGATGTTATTTTATTACCTAAAGCCTTTTTTTTCCTGTTTTTGAAAAAAATAAACAGGAGAGAAAAAAACCACCCCTACCAGAAAAGAGGCCTATTTTGTTTTCCTCACCATAATAGAATTTCCATCACTTTGTGGCCTGTAGGCACTTTAACCCTTTCCTCTTGACCTGCTATCCTGAGGAGCAGAGCTCACGCTTATTGTGAGTGTGGGGCTGTCTAAGCATTTTACATTGATTACCCCTCGTTCAATTCTTAAAACGACCTCATGAGATAACCTACTGGTATGATGGTTCCCACTTTACAGATGAGGCTTGGGAACGTGAAGGAACTTGAGGAAAGTCACCCAGCAGGTAAGTGCTGGAGCTAAGCTTTGAACCCAGGCAGCCTCTTCCGGAGTCAGCTGGAACCACGAATGCTCTAAACCGCCCTGAACGCACTATGGTGCCCAGGAAACAAACATCTGTTGATAGCAGAGTTACCGTGGGCACCAATGACATCTGGCGGCAAATAGGGGGCCCCAAAAATCTGAGTGCGGTTTTATGATATTTATACTCTACGACTCTGGGGACACCCTAGAGTGAAACAAGGAAAGAAAGATCTGATCTGGGGAGGTCAACCCTGTTGGCAATTCCACTCAACTCACCACCTACGCTGCTGGCCCCCTACTCGCCATTCACTCTGCTGGGGGCTTCACGATGAATGAGAAATAATCATTGACTTCACAGAAAAGTTAAGTTCTTTCATAATTAGTGTATTATTTTCTGATTAATTATCAAAAGGCTCAAGTAACAATGGTTTGGCCTAAGTGCACGCACACTATACAGTCTTGACACAAAACAAGGAACAAGGATTTGCTTCTTCCCTTGGCCAAATATTTCACATTCCAACACATGCATACTGTAGGAAAGAACTGTGACGTTTCACTTATTTTATGGCAAAACATGAAAGTTTTAGCTAGAACTTTTTCATTTAAAATATTTTATACTAGAAATTATTTTCTAGTGTGAAGTTCTGAGTTAATTATCTCAACTGCCAATTTTTCTTTGATACAGGACGCTAGAAAGAAAATGCTAATTTTATTTGCATATTTCAGTGTGAAATATAAACAAATACCATGTGTACAGTGTGGTTTTTATCTCCAAGGTCACCGTATTTGCATGTATGCTTAAAGGTGACATTTGAGATAATTTCTGTATTACCATCATACATTTTTATGAGTAAATCCCTCCCCCCCCAAACTACTGGAATGTTGCTAAAGACCAATGGGATGACGTGGTTTGTAATGGTCATTCCATTAAAAACTAATGAGGGTCCCATCACTTAGCAACCACACAAAGTGCTTTGAAGGAAAGCTGACTCAAGGATAACTACTTCCTAAGAGGAAATGTTCAAAGACCAAATCAACCACTCAACAGGCCTGAAAAATGTCTAGGCAGCCGGTGGTCCCAGTATCTGGCCATCCCGTGTACACTGCTCTGCCGGACCTTGGTAGAGTCAGATGCAGAGGTCTAGGGCTGGCTGGGACGCCGACCAGTGGGCATGAATGGATCTTACTTGGTCTAGGTGGGTGCTGTTCACTTAACAATCAAAACATGATTCAGATGCACCTTTTAAAAAGATTCCCAAGTCCAAATGCTTTAGGTCTTTAAAGGGATGAAAGCATGGGGATAATTTACAATAGGCTATAAAAAGGTTAGCCCTCTGCACTGCCCGGAGACAATGCCCCTCTACCCTCTTCCAAAGCTCCGCCTAACATGCCATATTGAACATTCAAAGGAATGGCCGAAGACACTGAAATCAATTCCAGGATAACCCTTCTTTGCTCAGATACTGGCAGTGCTCTGCAGATCTCTTTGTTATTTGTGGCAAGTTATTTGCATGTCTTTGGCCAAAGGGGGAAAAATGAAAAGCAGGGAATCTCTCAACTTTCTTGTCTTCTTTTGATTCATCATCTGAAAAAAAAAAAAAAAAAAAAAAAAAAAAAACCACTGCTTCCCAAACTACTGTAAAAAATAAGACTGGGAACAAATTCAAGTTAATCTCACGAGCATGTTAAAAAATAATGTTAATGTCATGTAGTTCTCTTCGCCTTCCTCAGAAAAAGAGAGGTCAAATCTGGTAACACATGCACGAACAAAATTCTAGGAACACGAGTCAAAGACAGAGACCGTACTGAAGAATTTTCAATCGAATTCAAGTTGTTTACCATTTCATGCAAACTCACAGGGAAATTGGCTGCTTAATCTTTACATACAAGTGTATTGACTTAAGACCAAAAAAGGCACTTAAATCTGTGTTTAAACAAGCCTAATTAAGTGGGAAATTAAGACAATCATTTGGATAACTTAAGCCAAAAAATGTTGGGGCCATAATTATTTGGGTATTTCAGTAAGAGTATTTTTGCTTGAATTGTGTAGATAATTATCTTGATTCTCCACTTTACTTTGCATGTGTCAACACAGAATAAATGAACAGATGTTCTTAGAATCACTGAATACATTCATATTCAGTCAGCAGTTAGGGGCAACTTTAGGCCGTCTTTCTCTCCAGTCGACTACTATTTCCTAGAAATGTTTCTAAGGGCAAGGTCAGAAGCTGAGAAGGCATTGTAAAGCAGAAATTGATTATTTATCATATACTATGAGATGTGATCAAGCGATTAAGCTTACTCCATATGGTAAGTCAAAAGATGGTCAAAAGACGGAATTTTAAATTATATTCACCAATGATGCAAAGCTACTAATGTAGTAAGTTACAATTTGGCAGTGAGTCAGCCTAGAAATTCCATTAACACTTGGGTTTCACTTGGTCACCAAACTAGCCACCATTAAAATAAAAAGAAAAAGTACTAGAAGCATCCAGCTCCGTCTTTTATAACCTACTTTCCCATTTCCTGCTTTAAAATGCCTTTCTCAGCTTCTGACCTTGCCCTTAGAAACATTTCTAGGAAATAGTAGTCGACTGGAGAGAAAGAAGGCCTAAAGTTGCCCCTAACTGCTGACTGAATAGGGATGCATTCAGTGATTCTAAGAACATCTGTTCATTTATCCTGTGTACTCATAAATTCTTACAGAAGTTCCTGAATCAGCCATTTGAACTGTTTGCATCGTTTTATAGGTAAAAACCAGATTTGGGAGCTGCGCCAGAAAGAGTCTATATAAGAATTTTCAGCAACAATTAGAAGTCAGTGGAACATGTCAGTGTTACATTATCATCTAACACTTTAATAAAGTGAACAAAGGGAACTTGTAGAAGCTGAACACACCAAAGACCAAATGGTGAATGTTTACCAAGGACAAGGGCCCTCCAGCGGCATCTTACCTTGGAGCCAGTCTCTGAAGTAGTGCAGCCACATTTTGGGAAGCTGTTTATTTTCTTCCAACATGACATACTTCACATTACTGAAACTCTTATGAAGGTCGTAAAGTAAGTGCTGGATATTGGGGTAGTCTGCCTTCTGAGTGACTATATACATGTTGTAGAAAGAGAAGTATTTGAACTGTGCAGCAATAAAGTCATATTCTCTAGTTTCCCGAGGCACAATGTCTGTAAGGTCCAGCCCATCACGCACTCGGGTGGTCCCATAAAGGCTGACCCCCAGCAGGCCCAGGAAAAGGAAGATCACCACGACCTGCAACAGAATAAGGGGCCCGAGATCAGACCCGGAGGAACATAACCGACTCTCCCTTGACAAAGATGAGCTGTTTGGTTTATACCTCACTCTTACCATCACACTATCTGGATGTACAGTGGAGGGGTCGTTTTCCCAGAGGAAAAAACATAAAATCATGGTAATTTTGCTTTTTTTTTTTTCTTTGGCGGTACACAGGCCTCTCACTGCTGTGGCCTCTCCCGTTGCGGAGCACAGGCTCCGGACGCGCAGGCTCAGCGGCCATGACTCACGGGCCCAGCCGCTGCGCGGCACGAGGGATCTTCCCGGACTGGGGCACGAACCCGTGTCCCCTGCGTCGGCAGGCGGACTCTCAACCACTGCGCCACCAGGGAAGCCCGGTAATCGCATTTTTTAAACAAGCTCATTTAGAATAAAATCTTTAAAATGCAAGGAGTTGACGTAAATCGAAAGAAACATTTGCCACATAGAGATGCACTCCTGTAGAAGATGAGCTCATTAAAATGGCCTCGAGCTCTAAATGGACTGACTCGTTAGGAGGCCTGAAATACATCACATCTGAGGAAGCAATCGGATGAATTCCAAAGGCGCCTGCTCTGTTATTTTTTGCAGACAGTAGGAGTCTTCTGTTTTGGTAATTACCTTGGCTTTTGGTTTCAAGAGGAAAGGGGCATAGTGCTTCTCGGCAAAAGATGAGAGTGTCCACCTGCTGCAGGGGGGCTCAAGGCAGTGGAGGCTAGAGTCAGAGAACTGGGAGAGCAGGTCCCTCGTGGAGCTGGTGCTCTCGGGGCTCTGGCAGCTGAGCGTGTCCTGGGCCACGGTGACGGGCTGCACGGAGATCTCGGAGCGCGGCTCGGCAGTGGTGTAGTACACGTGCGTGTGTGGGTCGTACTCTGTGCGAAGCTGCACCGTGGACTGCATGGTGATCTGGGTTTCGTGGGCGAAGCTGTGGCTGCTGTAGGGGGGCGGGGGGCTGTAGCGGGTGTTATTGTGAGTCTCTGTGTAGGCCTGGGGTTCAACCTGAATCACTCTGCTGACACAGGGGCTGAAAGAGGGGGAAGTATGTTGGAATGGTATACCGAAACAGGGAAACGGTGCTTTCATTTCTGCCAATGACTGACATTATTCACTTTACACAGCTCTGACTTAGGAGCAAAACATAGCCCTGAACTCCACAAACACCATCCGGTTTATCCATTCGGACACAGACACGAGTCAATCAAAGGAGGCCAAATGGATGGCTGATCCTGAATTTGGCTGACAAAAATCAAGTTACATGCCGATGACCCTCTTAATGCATAATTCCTTTAAAAAAAAAACCCCAAAACCAAACCACCCAAAGGGTGATATGTTTTCCAGATGGTGGTTTTCAACCTTCGTTCTGCCCTAATCCATAGAGATACAACACATTCCCAACAATCAGCAATACTGGTGTGTGGTAAACAATGATCCTGTGTATCACAACCTCGGGGCTGTAAGAATGTTCAGTTGAGGGAGGGGAGAACCCCAGTGACTCCGACGTCCCCCCGAGGAAGCATCCTCTGTCCGTTATCTCCCCTGCGTTCGGCACACTGTTAACTACGCTTCCTTCTAAGTTCACAGACTGAAAATTTCTCTAAACATGACCACTCTGCTCCCAACAAATAAAGGCCACAGGGGCCAGAAAATGTACCTTGTAAAACAGCAGAAAATATCCAATCTCCTGTCCTCACGTCGATACAAATCCATGCTGAGAATTGCAGGAAAAATGAGCAGAACCATAGCAAAATTGAATACCACCACTACAGCCGCCTGGGAGAAAAAAAAAAAAAAATGTAGAGGTCACTAATACCTTTCCTCCCAGTCAGAGGACTGCTTTGAAAATAAAGATGCTTTAAACAAAATCTTTCTTTCACTTTCCTAACTGAGGTGTTTAAGCCTGAAATAGATGCTGGAGTTTCTCATCACTTTGCTTCTCGTCCTTCATTAAGAGACCATTTGACTAGAATAGAGGCCCCCATCATTCCTTTCCATCTCTAATAATTCCATGAGCCCACAGGGTACAAACACAGGAACTAAACTAAACCAAACTGACAAAAGCAGAACCGAGAATATGCCTGAAATGTTTTACTTTAAGATAAAAAGAAACATTTTCCTCTTAGAACATTTCTAAGAGTTCACGTAGCCCTGATTTTACACTTAGAAAATTTATACATAACGTGGCTCGAGTATATCCAAATGTCACCTTTAAAACACAAAATAAAAATTCAAACACGTCCCCCGAGGTTTTTAATAGGCACATTCCAAATAGCCTCTGGAGTAGCCTGTGGGGTGTGCGAGCGCAGTAACATAAAAGGTCAAGGAGAGTTAAGCAGAAATTCCTGTGTGTGATTCTAGTATGCAGAATAAATAAGTACGGATTCAAAAGTCACTCCATAACCTAGAATAAACACAGGGCTAGATTCTGTAGCGCTTTGGCAAATCTCCTGCTGACCTAGTAAAAATTACACAATTGGGCTGTTAATAGGGGAAAGTCAACAGAGGACAGTTGAAAGGGCTCTCCCGTACAGAAAGGCATGGAAAGCAGCAGCATGATGAAAAATGCAACTGGAGTGCAAAGTAACCAAGAAATCATCAGAAAGTTTTTTTGAAAAATAAAAACTCTTACAAGGTTTTTCAAAGAACTGCTTAGTTCTAAAACCTTCTCAAACTGGGTAAACGTTTCAGGGCGAGAAAAGAAAACCCGATTACAACTGGTACCGAACAATACCAGAGGAGAACCTTGCAAAGGTCTCTGGATAGTAATTTGTGAACTTATGCTTGAGGTGAAATAGCAAGCCCAAGTTCTGGAGAGATGCTTTTTTCGATAATTAATTCCCTGTCAAGTCTACAAAACCAAAAAATAACCAAGAGTCTCCTAAAAATGACCCAACCCCTCTCTTCGTCTGCCTTGAAAATTCCTCATCAATTCAAAATACATGAAACATGTTAACCGGCCACTCCAATGTATATAACGTACTTTAAAGACCTGCCTAACATGTTATAAGCAAATCACTATTTCGACTAGAGGATTTATCTAAGAGGCAAATAGAAAAAAGAAAAGTCAGGGCGGCGTATTGGGTACAGAAGACACAAAGATAAATAAGACAAAATCCTGCTCTCAAGGAAAGACACAGCCAAAACTATAAACAAATTACAAGCTAGGCTGACAAATGTAGTAATAGAAGCATGCCAGGGTTCCAGAGCGGCTCAGAGGAGGGGAGCATGCAGGTGGGGGTACACGGGGGGGGGGGGAGTGGCCAGAAAAGGTTTCTTGGGAGATGGAGAAGACAAAAAAGGGTTTGGGGAGGACCAGGGAGGAAGGATGCATGGAGGAAATCCGATAGGCCGTGTCTGAGTTTAAAAGCTATGCAGTACTGCTGGGTTTAAAATTCTGTTGAGGGAAGAGAAAGGAGGAGGAGTGATGGGAAGTCAGGTAGTTAAGTTACACACGATCCGTTCGATTCTTACAGCAACCAGGAGGCAGACGTTAGTCCTGCTGTCGACCCTTTACCTAATAAAGACCCGTGGTGCAGCGGAAGGTCACCTGCCTGAGGCTCCCAGTAAATCGGATTCAAACACAGGCTTGATGGCCTAAGCCCCCAGCCCAGCTGGGACCTGGGAGTTCTCGTTAGATCTGATCACCTCCTGAAGGGACAGACACGGGGGGAGGGTTAGGATTCCTGACCAATCAGAACATAGGGGAGAATGCATCTGCTCCTCAAGGGTTTTCCAGGAAAACTTAATCTTGGGGGGCGGAATCCTGTCAGCTTTTCTTTTTATTACAGTCATGCTTAGAATTCAGGAGTATAATTGCAGACAAGAAACTCTGGGCATCTCATTTTGAACAGAAGTTCCTGGGGATGAGGACAGAGACTGTGAAAAGATAAGCCATGCAGGTGTATACAGGTGGCCCAGATGTTGCGGCCAAAACAACACTGATGCTTTCTGCCATGGCTGGGGAATGTATCTGACACCAGCCTCATCCATCAGAGAAATCCGATGGGCATCTTGCTTGGTCTCTTTGTGGTGGAAATGGAGAAACGAAAGAAGAAACCCAAGGTAGCTTCCCATCTAAACTTACTGTCCAACAGCTTATTACATATATAGGTAGGATATCTACTGATAAGAAAGTTGTAGAACTTCAACATCCTCTAAAGTGCACTGAAATAATAAAAACAAACGGCAAGGATTTCTCAGTAAGAGAGAAGTGTCACTGCTAGAGCAAAGAGCACTTTAAGAAATTTCCAGTAAATGTGAAAAGATGACGGGGATGATCCTGCACCGTCAATCAATTCTAATTGCTGTGCTTTAAGGAAACGTCCCATTCCCCTGCAAAGCATCTATGGGTGGCCCCACTGAGACGCAGAGCAGAGAGGAACTGGCCCTGCCTAGAGGGGCCCTCGTCTAAACCCTCTTACCATTTGGAACAATAAGGCATTCTGTTCTGGGACTTTTCATTGAAGAACAAATACCATTCAGTTACCAGCAAAGCCCCAGTGTAGGGCATTCGTTTTCAAAGAATTATAAACAGTGCCACTGCTTTCTGGTATAGAGGTGGCATTTGGACAGATGGATAAAGATTGACAAGGAGGTTTCTTTGGGAAAGAAATTCTATTTATTTTGGCAAGGTCACAAAATTGGAAAGGCTCCACAAGGAAAAATTTTAACGTGGGTTTATCACTGGACAGAACCATTTTGGATATGTCCTTCTGATGCTTAACCTAGAGTATCCTGAAAATACAAATACAAACGAATACCCAAAGTTACAACCTAACACAGTTACTAACGTAAAGAGAAACTATATAATGGTCAATTTCAAACGTCAATACATTTTAAAGGGAACCAAGTGTAAAATTTCTGATGGCTACTGCAAAAATCATGGCATGCTCTTTTTTCTTAAATTTTCTATTCTTCTTTTTTACTTTTTGTTTTTGTTTACTGAGAATGAACCAGTATCACAGGAAGCCATTCTCTAGCAAATGAGAACTTCTAGAAGCTGTAGATGCAATTCCTAAAGTGATACTCCAGTGCCTTGGAATAGAAATGCAAAACCAACAGTATTCATTTCATCTCAGTAAGGTGCTTACCTTGGGAGAACTTAGCGTACTGGATTTTCTAAAAGGCGTAAGGAAAACTCATGTAGCTTTTCAGACCACCACACCATAGGATATCATTAGAGGACAGTATGCCTTGATGAATCATCAGTTTGTACTGAGAGAGGAGAGGAGAAAATGAGAGAGAGGGACAAGAAGAAAAGAAGGAGCGTGAGGTAAAGCAGATAAAGAACAGCGAGGGAAAAGGCAGGCAGAGAAGGACAGAGGAAGAGGGAGGGTCCCACTGTTAAAAGACTCTAGAACAGTTTCTCAGTACCAGAATCTGCTGTATACGAGACAAGAGCAGGCTATCAAAGGGTGCTGCACACGTGCACGGCTGTGCAAAAGGCATCCTAAAACTTCAGTTGTACCAACAAATTAGCGGGCATCTTTTATTTACCTTCCGTATTACTGAGCACTTCTTAGATATATTTTCATTTTCTTTGAACTTTGGTCCCACTTTCAGATTTAATGTATTCATTTATTCACTCACTACTTCTATTTCTACTTTCTATATGTTTATAATAAAATGAAAATAAGCTTTTTTTTTTTTTAGTATTTTTCTTTTTGGGGGGCCTGGTGGTCATACTGATGGGTACAAAACCTTACACCAAAGAGTAAACAAGTCTAGTGTCCCAAATGCAGTAAGATCACTAGTTGCTTAGGCCTTTATCGGTAAGTAGTGAAATAAGATTCATATCTGAAGGCTAGAAAAGAGCTGAGTGTGTTGACAAAAATATGAATAGAAACCTAATCCATGACTTGTCAATTTCTCTTCCTGGTCACAATCCTTAGAACCTTTTGGTGATTAAAAGGAGTAAAGCAGTATGAATAAGCTGGATGGATGTAACGAGAGTTTAAAAAGTGACACCAAAAGTAGTTTCCTTTAAAAACCTGGCCATCTCAGGAATTACTATCCCATTGTAAGAGAGGAGGAAGAGGGAAAGCCACTGCTCCTTTAATCTTTCTTGGAAACCAGTTGGAGCTTTAAAATTTGAATTTCATTCACAAAACCTCAATAATATCCTTGAGAAATCAAAACCCTAAACCACTTCAGGCTTAGGAAGACCACGCCACAAACTGGGCAAGCAGCCTCCTTTATCTGCTGCGTTGACCAATTTCAGGATCTCCCACGAGTTTCAAGCAGCTGAAGAGCAATGCCCGCACTTTACACCAAGCACAGAACTGACCATAGCTGCATCCCCAGTCGCGGGAACTCTCCACTCTTACAATTCATGTTAGCTGGCTCTTTGGAAACATATCTCAGAGGCCTCTAGATGTGAAAGGGCCTGGTTTGGAAGGAAAGAACAGAACAACGATGGACCAAATTGCTCTGCGCAAGAAAGGGAGAGGAATTCTGTGTTCTCTTGGGCAGCCTCAGAGTCCGGTAGGGAACCAAAAGGAAGGAGAAGAGGGGCCAGGAAGAACAAGGAAGGAGAGGTGGCAAGTAAGGGCTGGCCAATCCCTCCTCACACAGTGAGGGATCTAACGCTCAATTTTAAGGTATGGCCTGGCCTGGGCTACCCCGCAACCCCATCCTCGTATCCGTGAAGTCTGCTCCGTGCAGCGGCTTTGTGCTGGGGGCTGCTTTAGGGAAATCAAGAGATGGTAGCCAGCAGGGGAAGGGGGTGAGCACAGAAACTGAGAGTGGAGTTTAGAAGCAGGGACGAACAAGAGCTGGCTGCACCAGGGCCCAATCCTGATTATCTGCAGTACGGGCTTACAGGCGTGCCCCATGGAGTGGCCCTGGGCCATGAGGATACCCAGGCCTCAGGCTTCTGAGCTATAGGGCTTTAAAGGAAAGAAAGAACCCTAGAACTTTCTTTCAGAGGGAGTGTCAAGGTTATTGCTTAAAGACGCATCCAGCCAGAAGAAAGAGTCCCCAAAGCTGGCATGCTGCTTTACTTCACGGTGGTGGTACCGTAAGCACATCACTGGAGAAAAGCAGACCTGGAAGGCTCGCTGCTGAGCGCAGCGCTCACAGATCCCCCCCGGATCTAGTTACTGGAAACTCACCTGCAGGGAGAATGCCCGCAGAGCGGGAATCGGGATCAACGCAGCCATAAAGAAGGCTGTGACGTTGCTGATGGATGTAAGGGCCACGCTGGCTCCCGTGCGCTTGAGACACTCCCCGGTCCTGTCCTAAGGATGAGAAACCACAGTGCTGAGAGCTGCACAGGGCGGAGTCCCCTCAGACCACAGACTGTGTGAAATAAGACAACTGGTAGTTTACAACGCTGATGTGAGGGGATAAGAAAGGGATATCTCTGCCTTTCCCTCTAACACCAACACTGAAGTTCAAGTTTTCAGTGCTATCTACACAGTCATGTGTTGTTCATGGTTATTACTACCCAAAGCACAAAGCTGCAAGATAATGATTTAAGTACATTTTTAATATGGTTAAAAAGGGGCAAGGAGAGATGAGAACAAAGTAACCAAAAAACCCAAAGAAACAAACGTGCACTTTGGAACAAGTCTCCTGAGATGCTTTTAACTTACTTTACTTACTTAGAGTCAGTCACGTGTCATCTGACTCGGGACTGAAATGTTTACCGGGCCAGATTGAGAAAAGTGGAAGGACAAACACTCAGGAACAGAGAGGGGCTTCTGCTGTCCTCAAAGGTTTCTTCTTTTGTTTTTCTATTACCTCAAAAGGGATTCTTTTATTCTGCCCTGTTTCACTAAATGCATGCGCCAGCAGGAAGACATCGTCCACACCGACGCCAAGAGCAAGGAATGGCAAAACCTGTGGTGAAGACACAGCACAGTGGCGTGAGACACGCGAGGCCCGAGAATTCTACAAAGCCATTCAAAACGCTGCCGCCAGCACCCCAAGGCGCCCACCCCAGGGAAGGCTTACACGGACTCACGAGAAGAGCTTGGTTTTATCTGAGCTAGACCCCGAAGGCTAGCAGCTGTGGCTCACAGCAGATCTTGTCCATTACTATGTCTAAGCTCCACGCATAATAATTTGGTTAAGTTAACAAATGAGAAGGAATTATACTCCAATAAAGATGTTAAAAAAAAAAAAAGTGAGAAGGAATCCATCTCATTTAAAGCAGTGGTTCTCAGAGCGTGATGCCTAGACCAGCAGTGTTGGGAGCTGGCTAGAAATACAAATTCTCCACCAGCAGTGTTGGGAGCTGGCTAGAAATAATACAAATTCTCCACCCTCACCCCAGATGGACTGCATTAGAAACTCTGGCGATGGGGCCCAGCAATCAGTTTTCACAAGCCCGCCAGGTGACGCTAATGCACACTCAAGGTTAAGAACCACTACTCGAATAAATGATCTAAATTCCACTGACAAATGAAGCATCTCTAACTAATCAACAAGCCCATTCAGACCTGCCACTGTCAAGTGGTCCACTTAGAGACAGCACCCCCCTGAGAAATGGGGCATCTTAGTGGAAAAGGCTGGAAGACCCTTTAGGTGACATGGACACACTGGAGGCCAACTGGGCAAGCCCGGAGAGGGGTGTTTGTCAATGAACAGCAGACGGACGGCTCCTTTAGTACCTGAGTTGTTGCAGCATTAAAGGAAATCCCGATCAATGAGCACAGGCCCAATCCTGCAGCCACTGACAGTGCAACCAACAGGACACCAGCCAGCCCCACGGCACCCTGGGACTTGGAGCAGTCCCAGCGCAGCATGGTTAAACAGGCATAGGCAAGCTACAAGCAGAACAGTTGGGCAGGGTGGTGGGGAGGTGAAGGAATGAAGGGGAGTTGGAGGAGGGGGGAGAGGAGGAAGGGGGAGACACAAAACAAAAGCCAAACATTAGAATGTGTAAAGATTCTAATGTTTTCCCCCACCCATCACCCCAAATCGAAAGGCAGAACTTATTAAATCGAACAACAACAAAAATTTACATTACAGACATCATACGAAATGATACGAGTCAAAGATGGGCCAACTGCAAATGGTAATAAATGCTTTACACGACCACTTTTTAAACCGTTACGAAGCCGAGCTCTCCCTGTCTTGGGTGCAAGTGTGTGTTAAGAGCAGTTAAAAAGCAGGGGCAGTCATGGAAAGGTAAAAACTAAAAAACAAAACAAAAACGCCCCCTGGGAGAACCGAATTGATTGTTACCATCAGTAAATAGCCACTGGCCACTCGGATGACGCTGACGTCAGAGAAGGACTTGAGGATGTCGTCCAGGGTCGTCGTGGTAAAGGAAAGCACCTTCTGAGTGGAGTTCTGAGCGACGCTCTGATGAACTACCTGCGGTCACAACGCAAGGATAAATTCCCAGATGGGATTAAAGCTACGGTGAGCTTCGAGAGCACAGACCTCTCAGGTGACATGTCCCCTTTACCCGACCCCCACTTTTTTCTGATGCCTTGAAAAGCGCTCTCCATGATTGGGGTTTGAACTTGGACTAACGTTGAAGGACCTGAGCCTGGGACAATGAAGGCTATTGCTAATCAAATGAGAATGTGGTGCTGTGGTGAGCCGGTGAGCCTGCGTAATTGAAGTTTTCTCCGACAGCCTTATTTATGCTATGTCTAAGACTACTATTCTCCTCGCCATAACTCTACAACTGATTTGCGGGCCCATCAGTTCCCCCCTAATCCAAAACAACTCATTCTTAGGGGCACTCCTCCCCCTCTTCATTCGCTGGCCACTTTCAAAAGGTCACATGCAGCTCAGTAGAGGTCACTGCTTGGGAAACAAAGGCCAGCTCCTGTCACATGACCTAACCAAGGGGACTGCAGCTGTGAACAGATTCTACGCCTTGCTAATGTTTTCCAGACACCTTTTTTCGCTAACCAAGTGTTTTTTTTAAACACTGTTATGCCTTAGCTCTGGGGTTCACAATTGGTTACTCAAAATGTTCCAGGGCATCACAATTAGAATTAGCATCACCCAGATAGTGAGATTTTCAATATAAAGAGAAGGAAGAAGTTTTCATCCCCCCAAGTTCCCAGAATTACCATCAGTTTTGAAAATAAATTCTAATGAAAACAATGCTTTAAAACGTTAAAACGAAGTATTTCGTAACTAAGGGGTCTGTACTCAGGTTCAAAGGGCGTCAGAAGGCCACCCATTTACCTCCACATACGTCCTCTGCCAAGCCTCCAGGATGGCTGCCGCCTTGTCCTCGTTCCAGTTGATGTGCGAGACATACTCATAACCCTTGAAGTGTTCGTACATTTGCTTGGGAGTCATTAACTGAAACATGGTCTGCAAGGCGTGGGCGCTGCGATGGGGTGGAAAAGGCACACCATCAGCCTCCCCAGGAAGCAGCGCTCACTGTGCAAAGTCCCCACCGAGCACCCCCGACCCGCTCGCAGCCGTTCGGTCCTACGTGAGCACATGTTTCCATTAAAACGGGACCTGGATGGTTATTTTATTTAATAGATTGATGTACCATATTAAAGGTGTAACCTTACAAACCTTTTACAGATACACCCCCAAATTAAATTAATAGGCAATTTCCTTTCTCAGTTTCTAGTCAACGAAACAGGAAGGGTAGTGGAGTAGATAGCCTGATCAGATATGCTGGGCTCCACGCTGCACGCCTGCTTGTGCAGAAATCCCAGACGACAGCTCTCTCAAGGGAGAAATCTCAGACGGAGCGCCTGACACTTGACGGAGCGGAGTCCACAAGTGCACAGAGGATAATTCTCATTTAGCCCTCAGTCGCTGGTCTTTCCCTTGAACAGTCTGTGATGGAGTTCAGCTCATATCATGTAACTCCACATGGTACGACCAATTCCTCTTGCCTGCTTTATAGTTGCCCGGATTTTCTACATCACGGGTAGAGCGTCTAAAATCCTACAAGCGCTAACTACAGTCTCCATGAAAATGATAAATCTTGAAAAATTCCCCATAAGGTGCTTTTTTGAGCTGGTCTAGTCCACTAATATTTCCTCATATTCTATTACACCAGACAGCTAGCTAGGGTAACAGTTAAGTATTAATACAAATACACTTGCAGACGTCAGAAGGGAAGCGGTTTCTGAGGAAAGGACAAAAAAATAGATGGCTTGGATTTTCCTCCATGTGTTGGATTACCTGACAAGCTTTCCAGTGCTGTTCTTGACTGTGCCACCCACAATCAGTTCCTCCTGCCAGTGCATATACTTTCTGGATAATCCATGACACCCACCATTCAAAACAAGGGCCATATCAAGAGGCTAAAAATAAAGAGACAGCCTCATAATTACAGGAATTAGTAGGCAGGTCACATGCCTTGTTAAAATCCAGTGCATTAAGGGCTTGTTTGTTTCAGTGAGAACATTAATAAGGAGGCTAATGAGAGGCGTATGGCAAATCTTACAGCAAAATTTAGCGCTTTAAACAAACTTAGTTCCACAGACCAAAAAAGTCATGGAGAAGGCAATCTTAAAAATAAAAATAATAGGACTAAAAATGGGGGCAAATGGCAAGTTTTTTCTCCCTTCCCCTCCTGAGAAGCAATCAATGGCTGTACTTACTTTGGTTGCATTTTTGTTGGGGGCTGTGGCAGGGCAGTCCGGATCAGCCGGATTGAGGCAGGGCCGGTCCATGTAACCATGACCAACTTCAGCCTTATTCAGCATTTCCTCCCAGCTGTCCACTTGATAGTTTATTTTCTTTAACTCTTCTAGGAATTCCAAAGGGTCAAAGTTTGTCCACTGCAAAGGAGGCTTACCTCTGTGAAAGAAATTAGGAGGCAAGACAATGAAAGAGAGGCTTCCAAGCCCTTAGTAAAATAACAAGACTGAATCTACTGCATCTGGATTGTAGGATGCTTTTCGGGGAAACAACTGTAATTCTGGGACCTTGGCACAAAACCCAAACGCTCCTTTCCAGTATACCTATATGCAAACCTAAGTCAGGAAAATAATTCATGAATGGACATGGCGAACAGAGAGCTTATAAATTAACAAAGGTACCAAAGAATCTTAACTTGCTGATATAGTATATTTAATGCCTAACACCCAAATTAGCCAAATGGGTGCTTCTAAGCATAAGACTGAGACCCAAAATTAAGGGGTGGGGGGGGCGCGGAGGAAATCACAATGTCAAATTAGCACTTGCCAGCCTAATAAATGCTTTATAAATGTCATCAATCAAAATATTTGATCTCCATTACCTTTAATAATCCCATACTTATGAGCTCTCTCTGACAGCCTGGCAGTCGGCCCCACGAGCCCCCTGCTGCCTCTGCCATCACCGCCATCAAGGCCACTTCCCCCCACACTCACTTTTGAATTTGTGCTGCTGACAGACCAGAAAGGCTTTTGGCTGCCTGTTATGTGGTTCAAACCACACTGTAGCTGCTTAACCAGGCTGAAGTCATTATTCAGAATCTCCCAACCAGAAAACACAAAACCCCTTATTTCCCACCTAAAACTGTACACTGAAGGTCAGGGTATGGACACTGCAAATTGCTTTTGCAGACATGCGCAAGCTAGGAGGGAAACAATAACCCAAGCACTAACTCTTGCATAATTAACTGAAAATGTCTACACTGATTAACAATTATTCCTTAAATGATGCCGTGTACATAATATTCAACCGCTAAACTGCGAAGCATCCCCTACCATGACCTTCAAAGATAGTGGATTTCCCTCTTAAATGCCATTAATGTGATCCAAAGAAAGGTCAGCATTTCACTTAACAGGAAGATCTTGAACTTCGACATGTACCCACTAATAAATTCTCTCCTTAAAAAATAAGCTAAACCCACGTTAAGTGCTCGGTGTACAAAACTGCAAATATTTTAAAGAGTTAAAAATCACACATACTCTGAGATAATTTGCATTTTATTTGCATATAAATGGGCTGGTAAAAGTGAATGAAATTTAATGATGCCTACAGAACTTTTTTTGAAAAGAGGAGAAACATTCTGCCGAAGTGCCCTCTCCCCCAACTATTCACTCGAAACATGCACATGGAATTTCAATGTTTTTATTTCTTGTCCAAAACTGAAACAGAATAAACAATGATAAGGTAACATCAGAAACATTCTAGAGTTTAGAAATCACAGACATCAGAAAACAAGATCACACACTTACAGTAGGTATGCTGTCCCAGATTGTAGCTTCGCCCCTTCCCAGAAGCAGTCCAAAGGTGTAATAATTAAACAAGGGTAAAGATATTCTATTATCTGTCAAAGTTGAAAAGTATAGGCCACGCATTAGGCTAATGTATACCACTGGGCTATTTGAGAATTTTTGAGAATTTTTTTGCAAACAGAAAGAAAATATACCTGATCCATGTAACCTGTTTCTGTGATAAGTTCTCCAGATTTATAACACAAATGTTCCAATTTCCATTGCCTATTAAAATAAAAAGCAGAGACAAAAGTTTCTTATAGTAATAAAGGAAATGTGTGCAAAATCAGAACTATAGAACATACAGAGAGAACTGCAATTTTGATCACTTTTCAGTATCTGTCAAAATGAGCAGAGCTTTGCCAAATGGATTCAACAAGCTTGCTTTAATGAATAGATAATACTCAACTGTAATTAACATGTGGGGTGTTTATGTAAATGAATGCTACCCAAAGTACTTGAAAAGTCTTGTTTTCTTAAGTGTTCTCCCAATAATCTTGTTTACACCATTAATCTGCTTTTCCACATACATTAAACAACTTCAGGGCAGATAATTCAGAGTTGAATTATCACAAATTCAAAATAGGTGGGGACTAAATTAGTAAGGTTTATAATGTATTAACATATATTGAGGTGGGAAAATATTATTTTTTTTACTGGTAAATTATGTCCTTATTAACAGAGAGTGTTCAAAATGAACTTTCCTGCTCTTAACCACAAATGCTATAAAGAACATTACCAGGTAGATTGGTTTCCCACTTTACATTCTTCTATTCTTGTCCTACAGAAATTATATCAAATATACTGATCAACAATTACCTATACTATCCATCGTCTATTACTATAGCATTTTGTTATCCCTAGAAGAGTGCTGTATAAGCCCAGGCCTTCCCAAGTGTATTAGGGAAATGAGTCTAATTTGAAAAAAGAGAAAATTAGGAAAAGGTGGGGATGGGAACTCCAGGGAAAGAAAAAATATAAAACTCCTTCTAGACTGCTCTGTTTCATTGGTCTACTTTTTCTTTTATTAGTCGCCCAAAAAGAACGTTCTGGACTTCGCCCTCTTCCTTGTGGAACCTTCCCATCCATCCCTCAGTGCCCTGCTGAAATGCCACCTTTTTGCTAAGCTTTCTTGGATCAGTGCTGTGAAAGTGACCCCTTTCTCTTGAACCCCAGAGCAATGCTGGTCGGCTCTCCTTCTTGACACTGGAGCACCTGTAGGAGGGACTGCCTGTGTTTGGCTTTGTACATGCTTCTCTGTATTGTCTTTCCTCTCCCTAACTTAGGCTGTGGTGGTTTCATTCCAGAACTCCTCCTATGCTTTTACTACATCCACAGAATTGCTAAATTAGCTACAAAGCTAAAGGGTAGTATTTGGTAAAGGTGTGTGAATCCACCTTACTCTGCCTACCTGTCCCCAGGAATTCACCACAGTGGCTCAACCCCCTATTTTTTGGTGACACATACCAACCACTAACATCTGTAATGAATAAAGTAATGAGAAGTAACTTCTTTTTCTTTTTTATTCTTTGTGAGGTGACTAAAGGCAATTCAAAATGTAACTGTTCCAAAAACAGGTTAAGCAGTGAAACATCTTCAGAACGGTGGACAGCCATCCAAATGGCTGCTTGAAGGACCATACTCATTTGGGTACAGTGCCAAGATACTCACTGAAAATACATTATAAAGTAATGTAGTTCATATGTTACTAAACTTTAGAGACAAATCAAGATTTTAAAAATCATTTCACGAGAAAACTGTTTGCACTAACACTTCCGCTGTATTTCCAGGGCAACTTTATTTGCTAAAACAAAGGGGTCTAAACCAGCAGCCTCTCCCCACCACCTTACCTGTTATACATATATACATGGACCCGGCTGGCCTGGAGCGCCGAGTCCAGGTGCTGTCGGAGTGCCTCCGTGGTCAGGACATTAGCACCGTCTTCCTTGGGGGTCTGAATCATGAGTTGAGGATTAAACATAGCCTCTTCTCCAATCTTCTGGCGAGTGTAATTTAATTCACGACTTACTCGCCCACCAACTGGTAAACACGTACAGGTTTCAATTAGAACAGCAAAATCCCCACAAATTCACATTCTGTTACCTCACTAACAGGAGCAGGGTACACGATAAATGAACTCTGGTCACAGAAATGTATGGCTGATGTCTAAGGGGTAACATTCACTTTATTATGACTGGCGATGTTAACTCTACCAATAACAAACATATAAAAAATACTCACTAAAACCTCTTAACAATGGTCCTGCCTGTCACACACGCAAACCTAATGCATGCGTGCTTTGTGCACCTTCTAACTAACACACCATATGTATAAAGGGGGAGGGGGAAGGAAAACTTGAGACACTTTTCCTTACAGACCAGACCAAATACCCCTGTTACAATTTCTTTCACTTGTATAAACAATGTGCCCCTGCAGCACATTTCAAGATAAATGGCTTCAATTTACACTCTTCTCCTAAATAATCTGGCAAAGGTAACAAGGAAATGTTTCTTCTTGTTGGAAAAAGAAACAAGGAAAGGTGGCAAATGTGTATTTAGCACAAAACTTGCCAGGAGAAGATAAATAATGTGATTTATGTCAGATGCACAAGGGGAAATCCCACTTGAGAAGAACCAAATGTATCAGCCATGGCTGTCTTGGGAGGCCCTGGAACCTGCTCTCTCAGATTCACCTGGTCAGCATCCAGAAAGCACAGGTGCCAGGTTCTGAGTCACCTGGGGGCGGGCTGCCTGTGTTCTGGAAGCTCCCCTGGTGATTTGGAACCCCTGCCCCAGCTTCTCCAGCAGGCGGCCGAAGCTGGGCGGGAGAGAAGCCAGCACAACAAAGCACGAGTAATGTTGTTACCAAAAACTGCTTTTTTTGTCTTCTTCCTCGGGTTCTAAGCTGTATTTCAATTAGGGTTTTAGAACGCGCCAAGCTCAGGATGCTGCACTGTCTGGGACATATGGAGGGCAAGGAGTTTTACTTCTCAACAGGGCCCTGATGGGAGCTGTGAAATGAAGCTCTGGAAAGGCTGCTTTGATTCAACACGGCGAACGGTAAGGGCTTGGAGGGAAGGCCCGCAGGGACAGCTAACAGAAGAGAATCCTCGAGCACCCTCACCCCTACACACTCCAGTTCCAAAAGGCACTGTAAGCTGAATGTTTACTGAAAAGCAGGCCTTCAGTTCTATCTTTTAGAAAGAACCCTCAGGGATCATCTTAGCTTTCCCACGAGCAGAAATCCTTTTTCTTCAAGTTTAGTATTCAAGGACATAAACATTTGGTTTGAGCAAGTAAATAAGGACTGGGAACAGCGGGTTGTTTAGTTCTCTTGGCATATTTTATAAACAAGGGAACAAGCTAAAAAGCAAATAATGCCCTCATTAGGAAAACTAGTCCAGATTCGCAGACTGGCAGAGTCATCTGTGCAGGTTCACGCAGATGGCCAAGGCCACCGTGGAACTCTGTGAGGTGAGGTTGAACGTACTGTGGTGTGTTGGAGAGACAAGAGGAAGAGGGAGGGGAGGGGGAGGGGGAGGGAGGTGTAGGAGGAGAGAGAGGGAAATGATCATTGGCTATAAAAACTATTCAGATGCTGCGGAAAACTTTGGCAGATAGCCCAGGGAACTGCTGAGGCCCCAGTAATCAGTTTGAAGTTAAAGACCATAGGAAAAAATAGGAAACAACTTGCAGCAGAGCCTCCATTTACATAAGGCCATAGGCCTTCTCAGGATGCTACAGAAAAGCTGCCTGCAGGCAGGGTCTGGCTCCTTCTGGCAGGAATCACTACGTATTATGTCAACCAATTAGTGAACTGAATTACACTCAATCCACATTCTCTAGAGATAGAAAAGCTGTTTGAGGTCCCCCCCCCCCCCCACCAAAAAAGCCAATTATTAGTCCAGAGGTCACTCCTGAAAAGCTACAGAGCTGCACACCAAGGAGCTCCAAATAGCCTTTTTGAAGAAAAGCTCAACCCCTCCTTTTTTCTGGCTATCAGACATCAATGCCCCGTGCCTATCAGTCATCTGTACCTGCCTTCTTAAGCACTGGCATAGCACGTGACTTCTCATGCTGCTTACAAAGTCCTAACGCCAGCTGAATTCAGACCATGAGGTAGAAACAACCACCACCAAAGCAGGACCACAGACCTCCCCGCGGCCCACTGCTCCCCAGGCCCCTGCCTGCCCAGCAGAGCGGCTGCCTCCAACTATAACCAATAAGGTGATGACCCAGGAGAGAAGTGCGCACAGAAATAAAAACCAAATGCAAGGTTCATGCTGCTAAGAACTAACTAAACTCTTCTAGACCAATCTCATAACGGTTCGATTAATTTACCTCAGGGGGTTTCAGAAATGATGCTATTTCCTACAAGATATAAAATGTACCTCAGGGATTCCATAATGTCACCTTTTTAGAGTTTTTAAGATGTCTATTTAAATAAACACCTATATTTTAATAAAGGGGTACGTTTTTCACATCTCTAGAATTGAAAACCTTTTTGCTCTTCCACCTCTTTACGCTAGTGATAAATGTGAATATTTTGCTAACGTGACAACCAGTTTCAACGAAGACAAGACTATTATCATTGGCAGATCTAGCAACTAGAGTTGAAGGATCCTGAATTCTAGTTTCCACAACCAGCTATGCTGTATCCTACTTTTGAGTACTGTTAAATTAGATTTACTTTTCCATATTACATGACGATATTTTACTTAACACTTCATCTTTTATAAACAAATATGAATGTTTCTGCAAAACTATTCAGTAACTTTTTAAAAAGTTTAGCTGATAACCACTTTCTCTGATAAATAGTTGTAACATGACTCATTCAGCCAGCAAGCATTTGTGGGGTTCATGCTAGGTGCTGTGTATTGGGGTGTGTGGTAGATTAGACAGCTCCAAGAGGCTCGCTGGCCAGTGAAGCAAACAGGCAGTACACAAGCAAACCAATGGGGTAGTTTCATGGCATGACAAGTGCTACGGAGGAAATCAAGGTGGCGATGCCATGTGAGTTACTGGGTGGTGGGGCAGGGGAAAGGCCACTTCAAATGGAGTTGCCAGGGAAGACCTAAAAGGAAGAGATACTTATGTTGACCCTGAAGACCTGGGGAAACAGCATTCTGGCCAGAGGAACTAGCAACCACAAAGGCCTCAGGTTTGGCTTGCAACAGGGAGAGAAAGAAGGCAAGAGCGGCTGGAGCTGGGTGAGACCATAATCGTGTCATTCACTTGGTCGCACTGGTAGACTTAGCTCCTTCTCAGGTGGACCTGTGTCATAAACTGCACAGCATTCATACGCTCTTACATCAGTATTCACCCAAGTCACTCTAGAACAAGCTACCAGGAACAGAAATCTTTCTGGACAGGGCAGTTTTACAGATCCACTGACTTTTGCGACTCTAGCAAATGCCTATCCTACATCACAGCTGAGTGACGGCCCCTTATCTTGCCGTCTTCCTTACCACGCAGGAGTGTGAAGCTATGGTCTCAGGAAGCCCTTTCAAGTACTGAAATTACAGGTGTGGTTTGGGGGAAATGGTTTGCTCCCTTCTCTTTACCATTATCAAGGTCAAAGTCCTTTTTTAATTGAAAAGTAATCTCATATTTATGAAATACCGCAGAGTCATTTTTGACTACTGAGCGGAATGACCTGTAAGGTCCAGCATTTGTGATATAGATGTAGGTATACAGCCATGTGAACAGTGGTTATTACTGTGCAGTGGTTTATGAATAATATTTACTCACTTTACTTTTTGGGGTTTACCTCTATTTCTTAATGCTTCTGCAGTAAACACGTATAATTAAAGACTCCCATGTGACAAAAAGAGAAAAAGACGAAAGCTACTTGACAGGTATCTGAATTAAAAACAAACTCAATGCAAAAATATTATGCATCTCTATCATATGCTGAAGTCCTCTGATATTTTTTTCCTTCTTCCAAACCGAACAACTGTAACAACAAAATTAACAACCAAGCTTTTTGAACAACACTCAGGAAAACTGTTACTTAGGATCCTGGACACAAAATAAACGTTTACATGTGTGTGGTGCTTTCCACTTGCAAAGCCCTTCACACTCATTATTTACTTATTTGTAAACATTTTGCTTACTGCTACTCCCCAGTCAAGATGGGGCAAGGTGGAATGGACAGGCAATGGGAACAGATATCAGAAGACCTGGGTTCTGAGCCCCAGTCTTGCCACCCGAGGCACTGAAATTTGGGATACAGTTGAGTCTCAGTAACCTTCTGTGGAAAGCGGAATATAAATGATACCACTAACCTCACAGGATGGTGTGAGCACTGACAATTATATGAAATTTCCCAAACCCTTAACCAGGTGCCGAGCAGGCAGCCATTCATTTATTTGTTTATTGCAGGGCATGCATCATCGCCCTTATTTTACAGAGCAGGAAACAGAGCTGCAGAGTTTGGCTGACTCGCCCAAGGTTACCAGCTGATACGAGGTGGAATCAACCTTTAACTCTGAGCCCAACTGTCCTGCAAGCTTCAGGGCTTCCGTGCACCAGCTGAGATTATGAGTTCAGGAGCACCAAATGACACATACCGGACTAAGTAAGCTCACAGATAAGAGTTTTCAGAATGCACAAAAGTACTGCACAGGACAAATAACTGGTATCTTTATTTAAAGGACAACAATGTTGCCTCTCAGATTGTTTACCACCACTGAAAAGACAGGGTTTTTTTCCATAGGGCCCCATGGGCAGTCGTAGACAGGCCCCATTTGCCTCTGGTCCTCAGAGGTGCCTGTCTTAGAGGGGGCAGAGAGAATGAGGGCACACAGGGAACAAGCAGCCCTAAGCCTCTTTACCTACAAATTCTGCCATTTTGTTTTCCAGGAATCGGAGGCTTAAACCAATTCTTTGAAAGAGGCAGGGTAAAAAGCATCACTTCTGCTGATCCTTTCCTCTGCAAATCAAACCAAGTATAGTTTTCCAAGGTGAAGAGGGGCCGACATAGGTAGGAAACCATTCCGCTCAGGGGTCCATACCCCCAAGGCCAATGGCATTCCAATCCATGGTAGACACCAGACGGTCCCCATGATGTTCTGCTGGATTGTTCCTCAGCACGGCCTTTCACACAGAGCTTAATAAACATCTGTGGCATTCATGCAAAAAGCTTTTGGCAAAAGCTTATTGTGATTCACATAAAGATGTTCTGAAGGACCAACCAAAGTGTTTTTCACAATAAATTCCAAGTCCTTTCAGGGAGGCACTGTCCGCTGCCCACTCACCTCGGTGCACACTCAGTGTGTCGGATGAATAAATGAATGAACAGCCTCAATACAGAGCCTTGGGAACAGGCAGTCATCTGTATAAGATATTAATTCTCCCCAAAGCCTCAAAAGTCAATCAGTCAAAACAAATGACCCTTTCAGCCTGAAAAGTACCCACTCAGAGTCCAATTAGGAAAATGGGGTCTGTGTATATGCAAGTGGGGCATTTGCATTTGATTAATCCCATGAATTATCTAACAGCCTCTAGACAGATTTTCCCCCCCTTTAGTTGCTTCAGGTCCTTCTTTCAATCTTGTGATTAGTTATTGTGAGCATGAAAAAGTGCAAATCTCTAAAAGGGTGTAACTGTAAAATTATTAGCACCAGCTCATTTTCTAAACTGAAAAAAATGAAGATTCAGTAATTTGGGCAATTGGCTGAGAACTCCTGGGCTGTGAGTTTTAGTCACTCTTCCACCCATCTCTTTTATTCATGACTAGCCAACTGCTGCTTAAGCTTCTGGGCTGTTTTTCTCCTGGTGGGATTGTGCCCTTGGGCGTTGCCATGGGAAAATGCTAGAATCATATAGCCCAAAGAGAATCTGTCTTCATGAAGTGAACCCAGCGCGATGAAGACAGCAAAAACAAGAGCCGGACAGACACACTGCGACGCCTCCCCGGGGACCGTGAGGGGGGAGGAGGGCCAAGCGCAGTGCGGCTCTGAGCATGTGCCTGCTACTAGCCCCCGCACCAGCTGTTTGCGGTACCATCTGTTCCCACCCGGGCTGCTTCCTCTGAACGGCGTTCCCTGAAGCCGCCAGCTCGCCCTGTCGGACACGATCAGGTCAGCCCAGCACCCTGCCCACACTGGACCTGCTGCCTGCCACAGCTCCCCCGACCCGGTATTTCTCACAGGGCCACCAGCTCCCAACATGACACTGCATCTGTCAGGAGGCCCATTCTTCACTGGTCACTTGCTGCTGTGGCAAATCAGGGCTGGGGTCAACCCCACCTATGACAGGCTGAGTGAAGCCAAGCCTGCAGAAGGATGTTGCTGGCTTCCAGCAGAATGCGGCAGCGTAGAGCTCGGCTCCATCCCTAACTGCATACTTGCCCGGCTGTGAACTGTCCCAGGTCCTACCGTGATTGCACCCAATTGCTCAAGTGCTACAGGCAAGCAGATGCAAACCCCAGTCCTGTCCTTCAGCAGGAGCTGAGCAAGCCCAGGAGGGTCCGACACAGAGCAGCATGCTTGCTCAGAGGCAATGCTGGACCAGGAAGTGGAACCCAGGGACCAAAGACAGCATGTTGTTATCAAGTTCTAAGTTCTTAGTGAAGGCCTCATGTCTTCATAAGGACACAAAGCAACTGAACGACAACAACAAAACCAAACGCTTGCAAGGGCTGTGGGCTCTCTATCTAGTAGTCAGGCTGTCGGATGACATCAACCCCGGTTCCCTTCTCCCAGCTTCTGTGGGGCGGATATCACCTCTCTGCTCTGAACAGTCTTCTTGCCATGATCCAGCCTGGGCCTCTTTTCACTGGCCTCCTGCTTGAGTGGCCTAGGGAGCGGGGAGACAACGTGAGTCCCCACCTTCGCATACAGGCTCCCTGGCCCCTGCAGAACGCCATGCTGGCCCGATTTATCTCCTGCACCGACCCTTCCCTCTGCATCTGTGTGGGGAGACGCATGTCACTGGTCACTTGGGGCCACTTTCACGATTGTGTGGCCATCAGGATTAGCTGGATTAGGGGCTGATGCATAAGGACCCCCTGGTGCTGTGAGGAAGTTTCGTCACTAGGTCAGCATGGTGTGAACTATGTTCTGTCACCACCACCACTCCTACAGTCACCAACCGAAGAAAAGTGGGGGTGGGGGGAGGGTGGCAGAAAAAATGCTTCCAGAGCAAAAATGCATGAACTCTTCATAGCAATAAATTCCCCCATCATGCATTTCGAAGGACATGAACGATTGAAGACTGTCTCCCTTTTAAACAAGAAACCTACAGGATTCTTTTCTTACCCATAAAGAATTTCATGGGTCTGAGAGTGGCGGTAGGTGGGATGGTAAGCATAGCTGCCATAAGACACAAGGGAACTTCTATTCTAGCCCTTTGCTAAAGCCAGTCAAGCAGTTTGGGAAGAGAGTCAAACGGTTGGAACCTTATTATGTTCAAGGCGAACTAACACCTCCACAATGGTCAATTCTCATTCTTCTAAAGATGCTTGCACTAGCTCACCTAAGGGGGATTCCCCTGTTTAATTAGAAGGAAAACAATATGGACAGGAACAGTGGAGGGGATGGGAGGGGGGCAGGGGGAACAAGAGGATGGGGAGAAAACCAGAGGCACAACTCTTAACTCCTTTTAAAAATTCACTAGCTGAAAGTTTTCCTCCCAGGAAATCATTTGGCCCATTCACCTACCCCAACCTCCCATCCTGGCCGCCACTCATGTGGACCCTGCATGAAGTAAACACAATTTGTAGAGAAAGTAATGGGATTTCTGCAAGTGTGTGTGAGTGTGTGTGTGTGTGTGTGTGTGTGTGTGTTTTATAGAATAGTCCCTCTTGCACAGAATCGGGCTGTCCCATCAAAGCCGTATCTGTTATATTTCTGTCTTTCTCTTCTGTTTGGCGTATTCACCAACAAGAGAAAAGGAGGTAAGCTTTGGCGGCCCTGACCTGCAGCTGGAACACAATACTTTCGCACAGCCCTGCCGACCCCTGACATAAATTTTACACCGCAGCTGGCATTTACACACTCAGCATTACCATATGTATAGCTGCTCGGTGCTAATTATGCTAATCACCTGTCTAACTCGCTGCTGCGAAAAATGGTTGTATTTAGCAGTCCAGTGCCTACCAATGCAGCTTACTGTGTGGCTGAAATGTACATTCAGACGGCCCTGAATGGCAAGATTTTTCCACGTTGCTGGCTACATTCAGGCCTCAGAAAAATTTATTCAAGTCAACTGGTTTCGGTCCGCAACAAAAAAGTTACGAGAAAAAAGTGAGTGTGTTCTTGCCCTAACATTCTGGATCTGCTTGCAAGCAAAATGATAAATCAATTGGTGTGGGAAACAAAAAGGGAGAGAGATTTCTTTTGGGAGCCATGTGAAACTGTAGCCTATTTAAAAAAAAAAAAAGAAAAAAAAAAAAGGGTCATCCTATTCCCCAAATCTCTAGAAAGAGCAGTTAATAGATATTTAGCCCTAATCCCAATTCTCTCAAATTGCAAGCTTTGTTTGCAATTAAGCAAGGTATTAAACATGTGCAGTTTTTTTCTGGATCATGTGTGACAAAAATGATGGTATCGTTTTTTAACTTATTACAACACTGTATGAACCTTATGGGGAAAAAATCAGGTAAGAGGAAAGAAATGATGTCTTAGGTAGTCTCGGAAAATTATTTCGTTACTTTATCTTTTAGAAAGCTTCTACTTAAAAAGACACTGTGTGATATTTACATCTATTTTGTGAAGTTTTCTGGCTTCTCCACTAAAGGAGCAAAAGAAATCAAGGGAATAGGGGTGGGAAAGATGGGAGAATTCAAAATAAGAAAAAAAGTGGTTGGGGAGGGATGGAGGGAGGGAGGGAGGGAGAGAGAGTAAAAAAGTCTACATTTTCCTTAACCTCAAAATTCCTGTTTTTATCATCAATGTTTCTTAAAGCAATTTTCTCAGATCATTCTATAGAATGGATTTCTAAAATCAAGATAATATTATTACAGGTTGTTTTAACAATCCCCCAAGTCCAAACTGAAACCCCATTTCCTCCTAACTCACAAAATACTTCCCTATTAATTTTTGAAAACCCTGAATCTAGTCATCGTAAGGACTGCTTAGTATTTGATTACTTGGGTGTACAGATATGTCTAGGCATTCCAATTTCCACAGCACATGAGACACATTCTACTGGAGGGATGGCCCAAAGTGCTTAGTTACTTACTCACCTCTAAATGATCATCATTAGATTCTTTATTTAAATTTAGAAACTGGAAGCAAACTGGAAGGCCATTCATTTTGCAGGGTAACTTGGGTTACCCTGCCCCCAATGCTACAAAACACCAGAGCAGCTCTGTGATAAATCTCAGGTTTACACACAGAAGGTGGACCGACCCAGCAGGAAGGGGCTGTGAAAGAAGCTGGCCTCTCCTTGCCTTGCTTCACTCAGCTTTCAATTTAACTCACAGCTGATAAAAAGGGTGATGATGCTCATAGTAACTTGAAGATGCCGCTCTGAAGACAACAGCTTTCCTCCTAGCAGCTCACCCCACCATTCTGTTCTACATTTGATAAACTTATCTGACCCAACGAAGCAACATTATCCAAGCCACATCTTGCTCTCTTTGGCATCCCAATTCAAGTTGCTTTTCCTTGCCCGTACAAAGTATTAATTCAACTGGGTTTTTGTAGTTTCAAATCTTGACTATGCAGCCAAAAATACAAATGACACAATCACTACTGTGCTCAATGCAGAGGGCTTACCCCTCTCATTCCCTCTCAATCTCCTGCTCTTCTTAAACAGAAGATGGACCACCCTGCCTCATGGCACAGAGCAGTGTTTACATTGCAGTACTTGACTGTGTAATACATCTGGCATTTTTGGGCAGGATTCCTGAGCTAGGGGCCAGAAGCCCTTAAGCAATGATTTAAGGGGAAAAAATCGTGCATATATACTTAACAAAGCCCACTTCCAGTTCCTTTTGCTTACTTTCATACATGTTTCATCAATAACCGAAGACGATCTTGGTTGATGAACTGGGGAAGTGTACTGTTTTTCATTTATTTTAACTCTAATAAATAAAGCTTGTGCTGGGGTACGGAGGCTTGCTTCTCACTAGCCTTGCCTTCATAGGCAGTTTTGGGACCCACAGGCAGTGTGGATTATTTGGGCCAACTCACACCTGCGTTTCTGGATTGGTAATAATGCCCTGCCTCCACATTAGAAACCTCTCCAACAACACACTTGTCACTCATTAGCAGGTACCTGACTGCCCACCAACAGTACAGTTTCCTTAACACATGACAGCTGTTTTTCCAACTATGCTCTAAACCCCCAATACAACAAAATGGTCACAGTCCTGAAGGAACTGAGGACAGGATGCATATTTCTGTACATACGACTCCCCAAAATCTCCACGATGGTCAAGCAGTTTCTCAATGGCAGCATTCTAATGATTTGAAAGGCTTATTTCTTCTGTCAAACTTAAAGATACATGTAGAAAAACTGAGATATTGCAGTGTAAAGGAAACAACAATCCTAAATCCAGTTTAAGAGGGAAAAAAAAATCTAAGAAGTATTACCATAAAGCACCTAAATTCAGAGTTTGGAAGCAAAGAGTAAAAAAAGTGTTTATATTTTGGTGGCCCTGATGATGTCTCTGTAGTCAAGGGAGGTTTCCACTGAGGAAATCCCAAGGAGCTTCCTTCCCCCTGGACTGCCAGAAACGCCTTCATGAGCAAAGCTGTCTGCTTTCTGGGACGTCAACTGGCATTTCTCATGTGGATGGACCATCTAATGCTGTGGCATCTGCCAAAATTTGGATGTGGAAACCTGTCCTCTTCCATCTCGATCTAAGCTCCATGTTCCCTTTGGTTTTGATGTGGGTTTCACCCAGGGAAAGCCTGAAGGTGGAACACCTGGGCTGGAATGTCACGGTGCACGTTTCACTTACTATCTCAGAAATGCTATGGGGCCCAATTCTTCCACATTTCATATGGTACATTAAGCACAGGGGACTGAGACTTGTTTCACAGTCCACATGTCAATGGATTCTAAAGTTACGTCAAAAGCTCATTAAAATGCCATGACTCTTCAATAGGGGAAGCACATCTGCTGATAAGACCCCATCAAAGAGTATGGTCTTGAAACAAACCCTCACCAACCTACGAACCCCAAGGATGCAAATGGCAGCTCTGCATCTAGAATCTCCTACAGCTGATTTGAAATAATACATTTACTAATTTCTTCCTGTCAGTTTGTGATTAACCAGATTTACTACCATTTCAGATTTCACACTAGTAAATCCAGAGATCCACTGCGAGGAAATGATTTGGGCAGTTTATGAATAGGTGGGTAGAAGGAAGGGTGGGAGGCAGAGGGAGAGAAGAGAGGAGGGGAGATGAGCAAAGGGATATAGGTGAGGGAGGAGGGAAGGAGAATGGAGAAAAGGTTCTGGGAACAGGTGAGCAGCAAAGGAGATAACAGTATTATACTAACAGAAAAACAGTGCTAAGTTAAAATACTGTATTTCTGCAAAGTGGCTTCTATTAAATCCGGTCTCCTTTCAAATAATTTTAAATATTTCCATACTTGTTTTAAAAGCCAAAAAATTTTTTTTTAAATAAAACATCCCCCTCCTCTCAACCAGTTGAATAGACTACTCCTCAGGGGCTAAATCTGGGCAGATTGCTGGCATGGACAAAGTGTGTGTGAGGGGGGGAGCCATATAAATGGCCCCTTCCACTGCATCATAATTGTGACCCCCCCCAGTAAGAGAAGGAGGGCAGACAAGTTACAGCTCAGCCCAAGTGGACAGAGCTCCAGGGGTCACAGGGAGGTCAACTTTGAAGGAGAAATCCCAATGAAATATAAACATGGCATTGTGGAAACCAGACAAATCTCCCATAGCTTGTCCAGCCTGCGTTAATCTCGCCATCAGCTGTGGCGCATAATGCAAACAAACCGATCCAGCGGTTCATACATCTGGAAACTGTCATCTTCTGGAGCCTCCAAGCAGCGTTCCGTGTATCTGAAACACCCCCTCACCCAACCCGACTTCTAAACTTGTCGGCAGGCAGCAAAGAGATATGATGATTCACAGGGTCAACTACCCTGGGAAGAAGGCATCTGAGGCTACTTGTTATTTTTAAAGCAATTATTGTTGGGCATTAATTTTTTTATCATTTTTCTCCAGATATGAAAGATATGCCACAATTGCTTCCACCTGTATGTATGTGCCCACTATCAGAATCTAATCAATACCTATCGAAAAAGCACATTCTTGACTTTAAAAAGTGCCTAGGCAACCAAGGAGCAGCAAGGAGCTTCTGTATTTCATTCTTTTTATCCCTTGTGACATGCCCCAAACCCCAAACTGACAGCCCCAGAAAGCAGAAACTGGGTGATAACCTTGGAAAGGGCAGTAAGAGCAGAGCCCAAGCACCGCCTGTCTGAGTGACGTGCCTCAGTCCCTCGCTGCCTCTTTGGTTCTGCTGCATAAGAGCAAAAGCACCTGGGGAAAAGCGGTGTGTGACAGGAACATCTGGAGAACTAGACCACCGAAGAGCCAATGTCCTACGTGGGCTTCGGAAAGGAGCCGTTACTGCAGTATGAACAAAGTCCAGTGGTGTCTTTTATTGCTTTTTACAAAGTCACGTTCATGCTAAAAACCTTCAGCCTACTGTGTTTGAAATGCACCGAAGTCTATCTGCAAAATTAAGTTACCTGAAGGAAAAGGAGTAAAAAGTATTCGAATATAACACTTCTCCTTTCTTCTATGCCTACCCCCACCCACTCTCTCTCAACTTCGTGATGTTTTTATTTGCTATGTAATGTAATTCTAAGAATCATCAAAAATTTAAATTATTTGCATGAAAAAAGTTAGTTACCTGGGTCAGTAAATACCGGGATGGGGAGGGAGGGGTATCTTGAAAATAAAACTTTTGCATTTATAGCAATGCTTTAGCAGCCACAACTCTGTCATAATAAAAGCCTTCCATCTGCACAGCATGGGGCTTCCAATTGAAATCTATTATCTAAACCAGTGGTTCTCAACTGGGGCAATTTTGCACTGCCCCCCCCCCATACACTTGACAACGACTAGAACATGTTGTCACAACTGGGAGAGTGCTACTGGCATCTAGTGGGTAGAATCCAGGGATGCTACTAAACATCCTACAATGCACAGGACAGCTCCCACAACAGAGAATTATCCAGCCCAAAATGTCAATAGTGAGAAACCTTGCTCTAAACTGAAAAGGATGGTGAAGCTCAATTATCTCCTCTAACTGCCTGACTTAGAGCCAAGAACACCGAAGGCTTACGTTAGCAACTACAAACTCTAGCTACAAACTCGAGAGCACTTAGAAACATCAAGCAAGCATTTTTTAACAAAACTTACCATTTCCCTTAAAAAAACAATCAGTCACAATTTGTGTCTTCTCTTGATACTGGCCTCCAGAGACGTTAATAACCAAACACAAGGCAATATGGATTCATTTCAAGGCTGTTAGTTTTTGCAGTAAAGGAGGCTGGGGGCTGGGCGAGCTTTGAGAATAAAACCAAAAAGCTCAAAAAGATAAATGAACATTCTGTCACTGGAGAATCATGACAACAAACTTGTGTCTGAGAGAGGGCTGGAGTGGGGGGTAGATATTCAGTGAGACAGAAGCATAAAAGTGCTAAGCAAAAATGAAAAGCCAACAGAGAAATGGGCAAGGTTAAAAAGAAGGCATTTCCCTTCTATGCCCGAAAGGATGAGAAGCACTCTGGTACCAGGGAGGGAGCTGGAGGCCAAATACACCAGTGTAAATCTTGAGGCAGGCAAAGAATGGCTAAAAGGAAGAGCTGGCAGCCCCCTCAGCCAAACACCCTGCACACATCAGAGACCTTCCTGCTATGCATCTGGACCTTCCAAGCCTCAAGGCTTTCCACATCAAACCTGATGCCCCAATCAAAGGCAAGCACTGGGAGTTCTCCCAGAGGCCACACCCCTGTCCTCTGTGCCTTTGCCGAGGCTGTTCCTTTGGCCTGGAATGCCCCACCACCCTCACCTCTCCAGCCCTGGTCCTGACTCAGTCACCCTCCCTCAGGGCTGTCCTGGAAGGTGCCCCTGCCATCCTGCCACTTGTCTGTGTGTCCGGTGGGTGGAAGTCCTCTGAATGTATCTGGGTATAGATGTACACAGTTGCCTTTGTGTTTGTGTATATGTATGTCAAGTTTTTACCCACAGGAGAAATAACATTTTCCAAACTGTCCCTCAGCATTCTCTCCCCTTAAAATCTCTTATGCTTTCCTTTCTTCTGTTGCTTTTTAACTAAGGAAATATCCAACCTCTATGCATTTGGTTTATTTAGTGTAGCAACCACACGTGTTTATGTCCAGAACATCTGCAGTCTCTATTAAGAAAAGACCATCTAACAGACTTCTTTGCTGATAGCGATGAAGAATTTATCTGACATTAAAGTACACAATGAACCTAAATTCCACATTGCTTCTCATTCTACTCTACTAAAGTCTAGGATAGCAGAGCATTCTTACTCTGAAAACTAAATGCTTCCGCTACTTGCTGTTAACAAGAACGCTAAGCTCACTACGTCAGGAACAAGACTTCCTCATTGTTACCTCTACTCTGAATTTAAATTAAAATTATAAAATGGTATGGTGGCCTCCCTGGTTGGGTTCACTTGCATTTATGAAACTGTCGCTTCTTCTACAGGGGAAGAACCTAGCATGCAATGAATGAATGAATGAATGAGAAATCAAGGTCAGGGCAACAGGAGGCCAGGTTTACTTAAGTCACTAGTAGGCAAAGTGGACATGGAGACATAGAGGATCCATAGTTTCTCATTTGTAAAATGGGACAATAATTCACTTACAAGTTAAAAATGTTACATAAGTTATCACGTTATAAAAATAAAGATAATAATAGATAGCTACTTTACTGAGTGGTAAGGCATGTCATAATATATAATAAATGGTAAGGGTAGCTGCTCAACAAGTGATAGTATTGAGTAAATAATACTTGGCCAAAGAACCAGTGTGCCACACTGAAACTGGCAAAACAGAACGGGAAGGAAAATAGCTCAGAGGCCCAAAGTAGGCAAAATGAGTCTTATCTCAGGTGTGTCACTCCCCAACACTCTGTCACTAAGCTACAGCCCAAGTGAGAAAGCTAATAAGCAGGTTTCTCCTCCCGGGACTTGACATGAGTTGTGTAATGCAAAAACATAGTTAATTCTAGAAATATTTATAAAATGTTACATAAATAAGTTACATTAGCTCTCTCTCTTTTTTTTACATTCGTTCTCTTTAAACTTATTAACAATCTACTGAAAAGTCTTGCTCAAAACAACAAGATACAGTCTTTTGTCATCATCACGACACCCAACAAATCTGCTGGCCCAAGTAGCAGAAAGTGAACATTTGGAGAGAGCTGGGAGCCCCCTTTGCTCATCACCTGCTCTGTCTTAGAACCTGTGGTAGCTCCCCACAGTCTAGCCAATCACATCGTTTCCAAACTGCAGTCCTGCGGTCCAGGGCCCAACCTGCTGCCCAGGGCCCAATGGAGCCACTGCACCCTATCCCTGCCACACTGGGGATCTCCCACTGCCGGCTGTCCACTCAAGCTTGGGCCTTTGCTTGACCCCCTTCCTGAGCTCTTGCCTACAACTCCCTCCCTCCTCCACTCTGTAGGTCGCTCCAATTTGCCTCACCACTTCCATGGAAGCTTCTTCCTTTTTCCATTTAACTTTCATGGCTTACTGCAATTGTGAGCTCAAATTTAGTGCAAGTCTGACATTCAACTCTAGTAGTTTGAAGTGCATGAATTTGTGCGCTTGGAGTGCCTCACATCTTTAGTGTCACTTACAGTGCCTGGACAGTGCTAGGGCCATTATAGATGCTCAGTAAATTTGCAGCTAGGACATCACAGGTGCTTATTAAAACCCTTCGTTATCTATCAATGACAATGAGGTGCTGAGTTGAGGTAAATTACCCCATGGATTCAATCCAAAGAACACTTGTATTAATTACCAAGCTTCTCAAGGCAAGAATGTTTTCTGGTCTTAATTATTTGGACTATTATTTTGTCACTACTCAACGGAAGACACCACCATATTCTTGCAAAACACTGAAAGCTGAATCTTCACAAACAAGGCAAGATTAACAAAATATTCTCCAAGGTTAGTTCTCCAGCAGCATTGAGAGGGATCAATTATGCATGCAACTCTTAGGCTTCCAAATTCTGTCTTAGATAGCTTTCACTAGGAATGCCTCAGATATTCTGGTGTGAAATATCTACATAATTACGGCAATCCTTCCCTCCCAGCTCACTGTAAGAGATTCCCTAAGCAGTGTTTAGGGGTTAAAATGTTTCCAAACAACAACTCTGTTACTTTCCAAAAAGAATAAAAAAACAACGAACAGAAAATAAAAACAACCTTTCCCAAAACAAAACCCCTGAATCAAGAGTTACAAAAAAAAAAAAAAAAAAGTAAAATGTTTCCGTCTGGGGTGTCAGGGGTGGGAGGTGTGATCTATTTTAAATTTACAACCACTTAAAAAAAGGGTTCAAGAACCCCCAAATTGAGGAATGTGGATAAAAGACTGGCATAACCCCTAGGAGAGCTCCTGCGGCCCCTCCCTCCAAACCCCCTTTCTTAAAACACATTTATTCTTTCAGCCTCTAAAACGCAGCCTTCCCCCAGCATAATTCCATTTTAAAAGCCCCCACCCGCGAGGAAACATTAATCTACTTTGCAAACAAGCGTTCTAGTCTGTGCTTTACTGCTTTTTTTCCAACTCCTTTCCCCCCACCCCCCCCTTTTTTTGTACCTTGAGACAAATGTTTTTTTCCCCAAGAGTTGAAAGCTGTCCAAAAACAGGACCACACACGCCGCCGCCTCCGCAGGCCCGCGCTGTGCCCGCCCCCCGCCCTCCGCACGGCGGTCGCGGCCGCCGGGGGCGCGCACACTCCCTCCAGCCGGAGGGGTGGCCTCTCTCTGCCCCCCCCCCGCCCTCCTTTCTCTTTGGACGCGGTGGGTGGGGGTGGGGGAGGGAAGGAAACCGAGGAGTACAGCCCGGAGTCGAGAGGCCTTCCTCTGGCCGCGTCTCGGCGCGCGGCGGAAGCGAGCGGCGGTGGCGGCGGGACCTGGGGGCCCCCCGGCCTTGCGGAGTGGTCTGTCCCGCGGAGGGGCCCCCGCGCCCCCGCCGGCCCGCCCTCGCCACTCTCTCCCACAACACCTCGCAAAGCGCAGCGCCCCGAGTAGATTACAGCGCGGCCTTTGTCGGGCGGGCCTGGCTCCCGGCCAGGCGCCCAAACAATAAACAATTCCCCCTGTTGCGGGCAGGGGGTTTTCGCTCTTCACAGAAAGGATCTAGGTGTATGCTGGCAAATATCTTCATCAATTGGAAGGAAGGGCAGGGGGCCCGGGGTGGGGGACGAGAGGGCGCTGCGGCGGGCGCTGGATCTCTTACCTTCCACCCACAGCTCCTCCACGTTGGTCTCGAGATTAGCTGCCTTTAATCCCACAGCGAAGGCCCCAAATATGAGGAGGCCTACAACCAAGAACTTGCCGCAGTTTTTTTGAATGTAACAACCCAGTTTAAATAGGAGTCTCTGAAACTTCGCTCTCAGCCACAGCGGCGCTTTCCGGCCAGTAGCTTTCCCCTGAGGATGAAGCAGAAAGGAGGAGTGAGCGCCGGGGAGTCGCGGCCCGCGCGCCCACGCCAGCTTCCGCGCACCCGCCCGGCATCCCGCGACAGCCGTGAGGGGTGCCCTTCGGGCTGGACCCCAGGTCGGCCCAAGGAAACACGAGCGGCGTGGGGGGGCCTGGTCTTAAATCAAAGTCAGGTTGCAGCGTGGCAGCTGCACCTTGGTCACAGCAGGGGCGCTCCCACGCGCGGCCTTCGTAGCATCCCCGAGTGTGACTTGGAGGTCTGGGAGGAGGGGCTGCAAGAACAAGGGGAAGCCGAGGCAAAGAGGAGAGACACCATTCAACACAGGCAATATTCACACCAACCTGGGAAGGGAGGGTCTGCGTAAACCCCGCGATGGAGCCCAATGTTTAAGAACCAGCAAACCACGGCGCCCTTCCCTGCAAGTCCTGCCCCAGCCTTCACCCTTCTCGGGGTGCTCCGGCGAGGACAGAGGCTGGGGGACGAGAGCACTTTGGGAACAATGTTTGGCGGGCTCCCGCATCCTGATCCCCCGCCCGACGTGGTAGTAAATTGGGATACACGTGGTGAGCGTGGGCGCCGGAGCTCACTCGCGACGTATTTCCATAGCGTTGGGAGACGCCGTGTGAGCTGAATTAGGAAGTGGGGCAGCCATCTGCAACTTACGACAATATTTGTGATCGGAAGAGGGCAGCCACATGGATCTTTCCCTCCTCTCCCTTCCCTTCTGGTTAAACGTGAAAAGCAGCAGAATGCACAGGGGAAGAGCCTGGGCCGACGCAGGCGGGGGTCCTGGCTGGGCGCTGGCTGCTCCCGGCGGTGGCGTTTCCCCGGCGCTGGCCGCGGCCCCGGCCGGCCCCTGTCTGGGTGCTCGCCTTCCCCGGATTCCACACATTTCAGCGAACCTCGTAAACACAATGAACCCGGCCGCTCGGCAGACCTGCACCGCGGATTTAAGGTGGCAATTTGTTTACAACTTTCCCTTTCCCCACAGGCTCTGAGAAGAAGTGGCTCAAAAACTGGAAAAGAAGAGGGGAGATACTCTCTTGCGAGGATAATTTTTAAGGGAGCAGAGATTTCATGCTCAACAAAAGCAAAACCGGCTGCCAAAAAAGGAAACCACCTTTATTTCGGCTCCCTCCCCCCCCGCCTCGCTCCACTCCGCCTCCCCCTCCAAGAGGTTAAGAAATGTGGCAGTATTACAGGGGTTTAGGCTGCAAATAGGGGCAGGGGCGCGGGAGTAGGGGGCTCAGGAGCAGGGGGCACAGGGCAGTGCCGCGCTGCGGCGGCCCTGGAGGTGGTCCACTGTGGACCTCTTTCCAGTGCTCCGGAAAAGGCACGCCGGGGAGGGCGCGTGCACACACACACACACACACACACACACACACACCCTCCACCCCCCACCCCCTGCGGACTTCAGACAGCCCTTTCCTCCCAGGACCGGAGGGAGGGTTTGAATTTTTCAATCCCCACTTGTCTGGTTTTTTTTCCTGGAAAGGGGTGTGTGTATGTGTGTGTGTGTGTGTGTGTGTGTGTGTGTGTGGCGGGGACGATCCCAAAGAGGAAGAGGAGGGAAGAGAGAGTGGGAGGAGAGGAGAGAGTCTGAAATGCACCTTGGAAATCTGCTCCAGAGCGAAGGCGGCGTCGCAGTAGCTGGGCCGGTGCAGATAGTCCCAGTCCGGCGCGGCGTTGCGGCGCAGCCCCCCGGTCCTTCTGCGCCTCCCGCCACCGGCCGGCCGGCCCGGGGTCCCGCTGCAGCTGCCGCCGCCGCCGCGGTCCTGGGGCTCGGCAGCGTTACCAGCCGAGGCCATGTTGCCGCCGCCGCCGCCGCCGCCGCCGCGGGAACCAAGGCTTCCCGGGCGGCCCGGCGCGCTCCTGCCGCCGCTGCGGGCTCCTGGCTCGCCTGGGCGCTCGGCTTGCGAGGACGCTGCTGGCCGCCGGCTGTTCGGGCTGGGGCTCCGGTTGACAGACCTGCTGCTGCTGCTGCTGCTGCTGCCGCCGCTGCTGCTGCTCACACTGCGGGCGCTGCTGCCGCTGCGGCCGCGGCCGCTGCCGGGGAGTCAGACCCTGCGCCTTCCATTGCCACATTGCGCGGGGGTCCCGAGGTCTCTGCGGCTGCCGCTGCCCACATCCAGTTCTCCGGAGAGCGAGAGCCGGCGCGTGGAGCCAGCCTGTCCTTCGGGCGCTCGCGCGGCGCTCCTCGCTGTCCCCAACTCCCCCTACCCGTCCCCCGCCCCGCGCCGCGACCCCTTCACTGCAGAAAGCGCCAGCAAATCCCCGCCGCTCCCGCCGGCCTCGCTGACTCTCTCGGCGTCTCACGGGTCGCCCGAGCGGCCGCGGAAGGTAAGCGCAGAGCCGCCGCCGCGGGGTCCGTGGGCGCCCGGTGGGTCTCAGCGCTGCCGGGCCGGGGCAGCCGCCGCCGCCGCCGCTGCTCCTGCGGCAGCTGCTGCTGGCGGTGGCGGCTCCTGAAGCTGCTGCTCGGACTGCTCGGGCTGCTTGGGCTCTGGCTGCTGGGTTCTCGGTAGCTGCTTGGTCCCGGACTCTGCTTTCTTGTGCTCCTCGCTGTCCCGCTGGACCATTCTGCCCCAGTGCAGCGCGCCTCTCTCGCTCCCGGGACCTGGGGACTCCGCTCTGTGTGTGTGCAGCGGGCAGCGGCCGCAGCAGCTCCTTGATTCAATAGATGAGATGGAAGAAGAAAAAAAAGAACTCTCTCCATTTGGAGAAAGAGGAGGAGGAGGGGAGGGGGTGGAGGGGGAGAGAGAGAGCGAAAGAGAAAAAGGCTGGAGCTCCCGCCCCCGGGGCTGTCAGATGGCTTGGGTTTCTGCAACATGATTGGCTCGCGGAGGGCAGAAATTACTCAGCAAACATGACTATTATTAGCTGCTTAGCAACAGCTCACCAAAGTAGAGAGACCACCCAGGTAGGCAACCCCAGTGTGTGCATCCCCGGCTTCGGGGGGAGCCTCCGAGAGCGCCAACCTTCTCGCATGCAATACTTCCATTAAGGAATGCTCCCCCTCCCTTTCTTTCTTATTCCTTTTCTTTTCAACAGTGTCTTCTTTTTGTAAGATGCTTTTTGCGCGCGCGCACACACAGACACCCACGAGCATTTGCCTCGCGATAGACACGGGGGAAAATGTAATTTTTTTAAGCGCTTAAACAATTTCAGAAATTCCTCAAAGAAAACCCTTTCAGAGGCACCTTGGCCTCAAGCTGCAGCAAATACTGGGAGGTCCGGCTTGAATTCCCAGGCCTGCACCAATAATGACAGGGTGGTGGATAGTGCGCCAGTGTGTGCCAGATTTTTTTTTTTCCCTTCTCTCTTTTCTTTTATAACCAAAGAGAAGACTTAGGCTCTTGCAGGGAACAACGACTCGCATTAAGATAAACAAAATGGAAAGTTAAAGAGGAAAGTAGGGACATTGGGAAAAGCCACCTTTCTTAAAGTTCGCTCCCCCCCGCCCCGCCCCTTTCCCTCTCAAAACCCCTCGGCAGCACAGCCCTGGTTTGAAGGAGTCAGTGTTTTATAAACGTGGAATCCAGACACCGAAGTAGTCTCGTGGAGGCAGAGTTTTTATTTGAATCTTTAATGCGACATAGGTAAAGGAGAAACAACAGAATCCTTTTAACAACCCGGAGAAACAGAAATGTTTTCTCTAGAAAGAGAAAAGTTTTATTTTGGATTCATTTGGACCCCCCCTTTTAATTAACCACAAGTCCCTATTTATTTAAAGTCTGTTTTAAACGTTCCCTCCCCAAACTGGTACGCATCGTGTTATATTTAATAGTAGCGTGACATAAAGGAGAATAAAGGCTTTGATGCTGGATTCATTTGAAACAAATTGTGCGCTGATTGCTAGGACTTGTCCGGACACTGCAGCCAGTGTCACCGAGACATGCCGGGGATTCGCTTCCCCTGGAGAAGAAAACACGCGACTCTGAGGTGGATCCTGGGGCCAGAGACAAATTAAACTGTATACACAGCTCTGACTTTTACGTAAAAAAAATTTTTTTTGAGAGTATTTTTCTTTTGCAAGTTAAGTTCCTCCCTGAGATGGGGACCAGATCCACAAACCCTCGATTCTGTCTCGTTTTAGTATTTTTTTCCTTTTTTTCTTTTTTAAAAATTGGGTTGAACTGCAGAGGGACTCTCGGCAGCAAGTAGCTGACTGAAGCCGTGAAATGGGGCAGTATGGCTTTAAGATGCACACGGTGTGTGTTCATTGAAAAAAAAGAAAGAAAGGAGAGGAAAGAAAGAAACCCAGATGGAGGGAAAGGGGGAGGAGCGGGGGAGAAGGCGGAGCCCATGCGACCACGTGACCCAGGGCCCGGCCGGCGCGCGCTCTAGGGCACGGAGGCCTATTAACGCGCGCGCGTGTCCGAGTGCGCCCGCTTGCGCGCGCGCCGGAGCTCCGGACTCCCCACGCCCGCGCAACCCTGGTCAAGCAGGTAGGGAAGTCTTTGCGCTTGGCTAGCGCCAGGCGGGCTCTAAGACTCCAGCGCTGGCTCCTGGCAGCCCAGGCGAGGCGCACTCCCCGCCGGCGCGGACGGACGTGCCGGACGCGCCGTAGTACATTCCTGAAGGCGGTCGGCCCCCTTACGTTACCCAATGCCTGCGCGGCCTCCCCGCGGCCGGCCAATCGCTGAGCGCTCGGGTCCCTTACCATTTAGCTGCCCTCTACCGAAAGGGACTGCAGCCGGGCGCGCCGGCCACCCGGGCGACCCACGCGGCTCCCGCAGGGGGTCTGTCGGCCAGCCCTCCCCGCCGCCTTACTTTCTCTTCGGCGGCTTACCCCTGCCTCCTTCTTTCAGTCTCCCCTTTCCTTTCTCCTTCCTCTTTCACCCCTTTTCTCCCCCATCTCTCTCCTCCCTACCAGCCTCGCCACCTTCCCTCTAGCTTTTTCTCCTTCCTGGTTTCACTGGGAGGCCCTGCCCTCTGAATCCCAAACCGGCAAAACGGGTGCAGTACTCTGGGCAGGGTAGGGTGTCCTGCAGAATAAAGAGACAAAGAGAATAGAAGTGTCTGGGGGTGTTCACGAGATCAGGAGGAGGACCGGAGTACCCGGCCAGCGCGGAAATTCAAAACTCAAACTACGAAGGAGCACGTGATTTTGTGCGCGGCTCTGGGAAGGGCTGCGAAAATGCAGAAGGGAAGACAAGCAGCGTGCATTTAAAATGACAGTAGGTTAATGAATAATATCGCAGGAATATTGGGCTCGACACAGAGCAAGCTTAATCTTTGAGCAATATCCTGGTCTTCATTATGTTTGGTAAATAGTATAAATCAGGAAACGTGATTTATTATTCTAGTTTTTCTCACTGAAAGGTTCTACAGACGTTTCAAGTCAAACCATTTTGTGCTTTGCCGCTGGAAATTAATTTTTAAAGATTGGGGGTGGAATCCCTAAAAAGACACGTCAGTCTTTTTATATTTGAGGCGTGCTGTACAGCAAAGGTAACCATGTAGCTATAGGCAGGGTGCTGTGTCTGTACAAAATTCTTTACAACGTTTTACACCAAAATATTAGTTTTTCCACCCAATCTTTTATTCATAGCAATTTTAGTATAGCTACTTAGATTATGGAATTCTAAAATGAACTTATAGGCTATTTACACATAATGGTTCCCTATTACTCTCCGCACGCAGCTGCATATCCTCTTGTTTTGGCGCTGCTACATGTGCACCATTTCAATGGCAAAGCCTCTTCCACTCGGGCTCATTTCCCTGGGTTTGACTTAATTCCTAAACGTTTTGAACATTGATCTCAGGGGTTTTCAGCTCCCTGAGCTCCCTCACCCGCTGTTTGATAGGTTAACTTTTCAGCATTTCAGACAATGCTCTCGGCCTGTAAATTCTACCCATCGGTTCCAGGACGCAATCCCCAGCCTGGGCTCTAACAAGCGCTATCTTAATCTCCCCACCCCCACCCGCCGCTTCCCCTGTGGTCTGCTTTTTTCATACACAGAGATGAATTACTTTGAGGATCTAATTGGCCTTGTTTCTGTAACGTTTTAAGAAAGGGAAGAGGAGCCAGTGTAAAAGCCTGCTCGACTTGGGTGGTCAGGGCTGAGCCTGCCCCCAATTTGCCTCATTGCTGATGCATGTGAGTTCGACATTCCCAGTGATAATGTTGTTCCTAATCAATCTGCCCTTATTTACATTTGTAAGCATTGTCGGCTTTAATATGCATGCCCTGTGCAGGGGACCGCTGCGCCACACCGGGTTTGTTAACTTCAACTAGTATTCTCCAGACCTGAGATGAGGCTGACAGGAGGGGCCAGGGCTGTGAAGGTGTCTGCTGGGAAAAGTCCCTTTAATGGTCTTTCTGCAGCATGGCTCCCCCGTGAGAGTTACCCAACAAGAGAGAAGCTTGATGCCTTTTCAACCAGCAGGAGTTGCTGGCCCTCTTTCTTGAGTATCCCATTGTCCCTTTCCAAGTAAAGTCCATCTCAACGCATTAATTGTCATTTTGGTCTCCCCATCATGACCCAAGACTTCATTGGAATGTGTAGTTTCAAAACACATTCCTTGAACTCTTAAAATATGATTCCCTCATATCTTCTCTCTTCTCTGCTCCAATAGTCAAACAGCCGTGGCCACGCCACACACATCTCAGAAATGACATCTGATTATCCAAATGATGACACTGAAATAAAACATCTGCCCTTTGTGTTTGGACATTCCAGTGATAAGCAATTGTGGGAGCTGCACTTGGTGGAGTAATGAAAAACCACGATAGGACTTGACTTTTCACTGGTTTCCCAGATCCAACTAATTGGGTCTTTAAAATGTAATGTAATTTAGCTAATATTTGCAGAGTACAAATGAATGAAGGAGTAAATATATCTAGTAATTTGACCCTTGGGCCATGTTATAATTTTGTCTACGGAGTTTAATACTCTTTTCCACAAATGCAAAGAACTGCAAACATTACATTAAGTGCCACAGGTATTCCTGTTGAGAGGCTATGATGGGGAGAGAAATTGGGGATTTGATGTAATATTCTATTTATGGATGGAGAGCCCAGGGTACAGGATATGAGTGATGGCCCAGAGCCTGAGCAGTTCAAAGCAGGTACCTTGGATAAGAGTTGACTCAATTCAAGCCATTTCCTGGCTCCCTAAGAATGCCTTATTATTTTCTCATTGGCAGCTTTTGTATTTGCTTAAAGGTGATGGTAGAAAATGAGTCTAAAAGGGGGAGGGAAAAAAACGATTCAGCAGTCACAGAATGTAACCCCCTTAAGCATGACTCCCCTCCCCTTCTCCCTTCCATCTTCTGTTTCCTCCCCTATCCCCCCTCCCCAGAACTGGAGGAAAGGGAACAGCTCTAGCCAACTTGTCAAAATAATGCTGCTAATTACCCCTGATCTCCTTTAATGGGAAGCTGCTCCCAATTCTACAAAAGAGTAAATGAGGGGTCTACAGCACAAACCCGGGAGCACTGGCATTTTTTGAGCTTACAGTGAGCTTGGTGGGGGGAGGGGGTGGTAGAGGGAAGATGTCCTGAGAAGGTCCCAGAAATCTCCCCATTTATCACTCCAGGTTCACATACTAGTTTGAAAAAGGGAATTAGACTTTATGCAGTGCCAAAGCTATTGGTATTCTTTTGCTGGGAATGTCACCAACTGCAGAGAAAACGTTCAGTCTACAATGAACTTGAAAGAGAACAGCATTGACCCTTCTATTGATTTCCTCCCTTGTCTGTATATCTTCTTAGCCACATTACTTTAAGCAATAGGGATGTATTTCTGGAAAGACCTAGACTTTGAACATTTTTCCCTGCATCTCTTTCCTCGTCTCTGTCTCCCCATCTAATATATCCACATCAAGCTCTGCATTTGGCAGAAGGCACGCCATTCACTTCCGTGATCTCTGCCATCGGGTCTTACATGAAAAAGAAGCTGAGCAACATGATCCCTTTGACCCACTGCTGGAGCAACAAATTTATTAGAGATATAGGCATGAGAAATGAAAGGGAAGTAAAACAATTCCAGCTTATTGTGTGTCTTTCTTTCATACTGCTAATCCGGTTTACACATCACGCCTACACGTCTCAATAGGGCTTTATACACTGTGGCAGAGGCGGGAGAAAATAAAAGGTGTGTGTGTGTGTGTGTGTGTGTGTGTGTGTGTGTGTGTGTGTGTGTGTATGTGTGTGAGAGAGAGGAGGATAAAATAGGGAAGACAGATATTTTAATCCATTCAATACCTATTGATTTGCCTCATTAGTTTTTCTATCTGTAGAAAGTTGAAGATAATTTGTAAAAAAAAAGCCTTTTTTTTTTTCACCAAATAATTCCAAATGGTGCTAACTCCTATTCCGATAGCTTGTTACATTATGACAAGATTATAAGCAGGAATCAGATACACTTCTCAGTGAGTTTGAAATGAAGCTAATACCCCAAATTCAGAATGGGCCCATTGGTGTCTACCTCGATTCAACATTTTAATAGAAAAAGATCTTGGACTCAAAGGTGTTTTATAGCCTTGTGGAAGGAAGCTGGGTGACAACTGGAACACACACAAACTCACAATTGAAAGCCCTTATTTTGCAACATGGATACACAATGCACCTGAGGCAATAATTCATCCTGAGGTACCACCCAGAAATACTAGGTGACAGTGACAAAAGGTAGTACCAAAAAGCATTGTCTTTCTTTGTGGAGGCAATTTAATTGCATGTTGAACTACTAGAGCCAAAAAAAAAAAAAAAAAAAAAAAAATCGAACACACAGAATGCTGAAAAAGGATTATTGTAGTAGTTCAAGACCTCAGTTATCTAATTATTAAATACTTAGAGCCACCCACGGTGGGCCTTTATGATTTACCTCTGGTTCTTTTATATTTTTCCTCCCTAGGGAGGAAGAATAGAAAGGGAGGAAGATGGTCTTCTCTCCCATGTCTAGGAAAATAGAGGTCTCTAGGTGTCTTCCGTAGACATCAATCCATATGGTGGTTCTTAAGTGATGGAAATTGAGATCTGAAAACTTATTGCTCCCCCACCAAGTAGGGGTAATTTTTAACATGAACTTAAATACCTAGAGACATAGTATATGTCACCGCCCAAGGTACAGTCTCTGGAAGTCCTGTGGTCCCAGCGTTGGCACCGGGTCTAAATCGGTTTGGATCAGTCTGGCCCACCTCAGGGCTCCCCTCAGGCCACACTCAGCCCTCTCAGCATTGGGCTAGCCGCCCACCTCTTTAATGGTTGGCAGGCACCAGAATGCCCGATTCCGTGGGTGCAAGGGTCAACACATAGCGCTCCTACCCGTGGCCCCTTCCTGAACTCAGGAAAGCCCCTTTGGCTCTTGTTCCCACCAACTGCGGCCAGGAGGAGGATGTTTGCGCTCCGGGTTTTGATAAGGTGCTTCTCTCCTAGCCCTGGGCGTCCCACTCATTCAGCGTCCCGGCCCGGGTGCCGAGAGCACCGGGTGTGGGTGCGAGAGCATGTGCCCAGCCCCTCGGGCAGACCTCCCCGAGCTCCCGGGAGACGAGAGAACTCGGCCGGGTGCGCGCGCGCTCTCGGCCCGCACCCTCCCCCCGGCGCTGTCACTCTCCGCACCAGCCCTCCATCCCCAGCTCTGCCTCCGCTGGCAGTCAGTAGCCACCACCAGGCTGATGAGCGGAAGCCAAGGTGGCGACCCTTTCAAGCGTGAAAATGGGATCCCAGGCGACCCCCTCCGTGAGAATTCCCCTCGGAGCCGTTCCCCGGCCGGGCCCCGCAGCCAGCCCCCTCCCCGCCCCGCTGGGCCGGCCTCGGGGGGCGGGGGCCCGGAGCGTGCGAGAGAGCGAGCGAGCTGGGAGACGCGGGCCAGCGCCCCCGCGCCCCGCCGGCGCAGCCCACCCAGCCCCGCGGCCCCGGCGCGCCGCCCGCCCGCCCGGCCCGCCCGGCCCTCCGGCCGCCGCGCGGGGCGCCTCGGCCCCGCAATCCCGCGTCCCCGGGGCGCACGCCGCGCGAGGGCGAGGTGGCGGCGGCGGCCAAGACGGCTGCACTCACCATAGCCGGCCGTCAAGCCCTGCCCGGAGCGCGGGTGCCGATGGCGCGGACGCTGCGCTTGGATTTCACATCAATTCCTTTTTTCCCCCGTGCCCCCCTTTCCTGGTCCTCCGCTCCTCCGTCTTCTCCCCGTCTTCCCTGGTCTCCCCCTAGCCTTGTCGCCGCGGATCTCTTTGTCTTCCCTGTCGTCGTCTTTTTCTTCGTCTTCGTCTTCTCCTCCTCCTCCTCCGTCTTTACAAAAGGAACGGAAAGTGTAAAAACCCCGGCGCGCTGGGCCGCCGGAGGCTTTCGGCGGAGTGCAGCGCGGACTCACAATTACAAGCCTGTTTCTATTAAGCAGTTCCATGGCCCTCGGCGTGGGTGGTCTGCCGCGCCATAGGCAGGACCTGTCAGGGTCACGTGACAGATCCGAAAACTTTACCCCTTTACAATAAACTCAAGGAAAGCAAAGTAAACTCGAGGAACGTGCTATCAGCACAGCCCTCCTGGGTAAACAGGCGCTCCCCTCCCCTCCTTCCTGGGAGGCGCCCCGCCGAGCGAGCTCCTGCGAGCCACGGCCGCCCCTCCCCGCCCCCCGCGGCCCTGTCTGCGGGGGGCCGCCGGGCGGGGGGTCTCCGCTCGCCACCTCGCCTTCCCCATCTAGTGCTCCCCCACCCTACACACGTTATTTGCTGACATTTAGTCACTTGTCCGAACCCCCGGGTGGGGGGTGCTGGGGGAGCAGGGAAGCTCATTTCAGCATCCCCAGCACTTCGGGAAGTGTGGGGTGCCCAGAGCGCTGCAGAGGAACACCACCTTCCTGTCCGCAGTTCTCAAAGCCCTTTCTTGCTCGCATTCCCACGGAAGCCCCGAGAAGCTGGGAGCATTCTGGTTGACAGGCCCACAGGCTGACAGGGAGGCAGAGAGCCAGGGGAGCCGGGCAGATAACAAGAGACTCCCGGGGAGGGGTGGGGGGAAATGTTCAATGTACTAAGATGTATGTGGATTCGTGCAGCTTCTGTCGGAGGTCCCTGGGAAGCTGATTCTTCTGAAGAGACTTTGGTGGAGTCCCTTGGAAACCAAGATTGGTAGCTGGCTGAAGAATCGCTAATTGATATTTGCTCTTTTCCCTTACAATTACTGTGGTTTTTGGGGTATGCCACCCAAACACTCCCACCCACGCTGCCTTCCCAAATGAGGCCAGCTTGGGTGATTGGGCTAGACGGAAGTGCTGTGGCTCTCAGGCTCTTACCCTAAATGGAAAGTCCTATTCAGGAGAGACCTTGCTACAATGTTTACCATTTTATCTACTCAAACTTGCAGGGTAGACTGTTTCACACACAAGACAACTAAAAGGTACTATTTTAAATGGACCCCGTTTTGAATAACGATGAATTACAGATACACTGGGAAGGGGTAAGATAATTTACTGAAACTACCGAGAGTTGCCCAGCAGATCTTCAAGAAAAGCCAGACTTTCCTCACCTCATTCTGGGCTGACAGTGTGATTAGGTGTGTGTGTACCCGTGGTTATTAAAACAAAATAAAGCAAAACAAAACCTGAGTCACAATTCATCTCCTTATCCCAAAGACGACATACCGTTCTTTAACAGTGTCATGTGAGTTTACAGGGTGTTTGTGTTTGAAACACATTAAGTAATTAAACGTTGGAATGCTGGGCAGCCCTATGAATTACGCTGGTCCAGAAAGCCGTTTCATACCAATTGACTTTAGTATAAAATGGTCTCAAATGGATATTAGTTGAGCATGGATCCTAAGAGTAATAATAACTGGAAAACCAGACTCACCAATATTTCCCTCTGAAACACTACATTTTGGTGTCATATCAAAGGACTCTGTTCATATCCTGTTATAAACTTGGGTGGGGCAAGGAAGAGGAAGGTATAAGTACATCTCCAAATAGAGTGGCCTAGAATATGACAGAGAAAGAGGGATAAGAAAAAAGAAGAAACAGCCTAGCAAAGGACATTTAAATGGCCCATAATATAAAGTTGTTTGGTAAGCTAGTTTTGTGGGGAAATTCCAGCAGAATTTGTGGAGTTTGCTTTTCCCAATTAAAAAGAAGACCCTCATGCAAGCACACTTGGCTATGTGCTCCCTGAGTGTGGCCAAGGTTTGGTGGGGTCTCAGGCATATGCAGTTTTTTTTTTTTTGGGGGGGGGGCTTCTTTAGGAAGTCAAAATTACAAACAAAATCAACTACGGGGACGTGGAAGGGGGATTGTGCGATACGGGGCCCTGAAGCTGCATGAGCTTCCTGTCAAATTGCCCCCTTTATAGTACAGAACAGGAAGGTTACAGAGCTGCCCAGATTTTGTGGTCTCCATTAGTTAAGACTGAAAGTATTAATGTCATATTTCAGTCAAATGCTTTATAATTGGGAGCAAAGATGAGCTTGGTTTGGGTGTGAATTACTGGAGTTGGACAGTGGTGGTTTAGTGAATCAGGGAGATAAAACCTTTGGTGTAGGAACCTAAAAGCTCAGGAAGGACGGGAACACACTTGAAGAGCTCTCGCTCAATAGCAGCTTGTCCTTCCTTTCCTTCCTCTGAAATCAGGCTTTGAAAACTATCTCAGTGCCATGCCCTCTCTTCCCTCTGTTCCTAGATGTTAGAAACGTTAAATCATCAATTCTGAGACATGTGTTCTCCAGGGCCCAGAACCCCATACGTTGTTACCTTCTGGCATTTCTCTGAGACCCTCTGCCAGGGTGGGTGGGCTCTTTCTCATCAAACAGCTGTGTCCACCATTCTAAAGTTGCTTGTGCTTCCCCTTCCTGCAAAGCCAGCTCCAGTGTGGCCCAGTCATAATCCTCTTGGCATGGAGGTGTCAATGACAGTCAAGGCTTCCAGGCAGCAGAGCTCAGTTGTATCCTGCCCAATCTGATAAGCCAATTTGCGTCAAGATGTTTGTTAGTGGCTTAAGGGGCTACTAGACAATACTTTTGCAAGTTAACTTGGACTTTTACAGCCATGCCCAGAGGGATAATTCCCAAGTTGGAGATTTCAGGGCATTAAGGCAGGACCCAATGGAGACATGTGGGGCATCTGAGGAAGGGACAGTGGAGGGACCTTTCGAAACAGGTCTGAAAACAGACCACATGGGCATGATCAACTCTGTTGATGAACAAGATCATCCCTGACTCTGTTTGTTTCTGAATATCTGCTGCTACTTGAGATACAGCTGTTACCCTTGTCTCACGCACACGCACACACACACACAAAGGCACATGCATGCATGTACATGTTTCATTCTATGCTCCCCTCTTCCCTGTCCAGTAAAAGTGGGTGCCTAGGCACTTTTACTCATCCCCTCCCTAAGAGCAGCCTCCAGCAGCTGGAGGGCTTCAAATGAATAACTGAGGGTTCAGAAGAAACATTTGTCCACATTTGAGAAACTCTCCATCTCAGGATGAATGCCACTCTCATACTCAGTCAGTCACCCTAGGTGTGGCCATTCTTTAATACTGGATCAAACAGATGAAGCTTTCATAAAAAGCAATTTTGCCCAATGTAGGGATTTCCATTCTAAAATGACTACCCTCCCCCATTCCTGTGAGGAAGATACCCCAAGCCAAACCAACTTGTAGAATTGGGGCTTTGAGGACAGAAGGGTAAGAAGTATTTGAAGGTGGTTGGTTGGAATTAGGAGACTGAATGAACAACTGAATTACAGTGCTACCTGCAACACTGAAACAGAACTGTGTAAACAACAGCAAGAAGTAAAACAGGATTGAAGAACAGAAAAACCTGCACAGGCAGCTTGGAAACAAAGGAGGTGGAGTGAGATGTGGAATGTAATAAACCAAAGTCTTTAAGGGACAAAATTACCAAGTAGGGAGGCACATGGAGGAGTTATAGTATTCAAAGATAGGACAATAATCTCAGGAGAGGAAGAAGCAGGGAGAAAGATACCTGTGAAACCCCCTACCTCAAAAAATGAAACTGATCCAAGTTGCTTACTCTTGTAACAGATGTCCACATAGGACTCCCTCTGATGAGAGGATTCCCTTTATGGAGACCTGCAGGGGCACCCTTGCAAATGAAGAATGTGGTATGAAATGAAATGCCAAAGGAGATTTTTAAACTGTGGGAGGCAGGTGTGCCCAGGCTGGCTGGTGATGATGGTGATGGTGATAGTAGCAGAACAGGGCCAGGAGAAATAGCTTATTGCAATCAAGCAGGTCAGAAAAATAATCAAAAGTTTCAAATTATATCTAAGAGGACTGAAAAAGATATTAAACGTGGTAAATATAAAAAATAGCCTCTGTCTGGAAAAAGAACAAAGCTGGAGATATAATCCTTCCAGACTTCAGACCATACTATAAAGCTACAATAATCAAAGCAGCATGGTATTGGCACAAAAACAGACATATAGATCAACGTAACAGAATAGAAAGCCCGGATATAAACCCACGGACCTATGTCAATTAATCTATAACAAAAGACACAAGAATACAAAATGGAGAAAAGAGTCTCTTCAACAAGTGGTGCTGGGAAAGCTGAACAGCTACTTGCAAATCAATGAAATTAGATCGACTGCCTCACATCATATACAAAAATAAACTCAAAATGGTTTAAAGATCTAAATATAAGACATGACATCATAAAACTCCAAAAGAGAACATAGGCAGACATTCTCTGATATAAATCATAGCAGTATCAGTCTTCCAAGGCAAAGGAAATAAAAGTAAACATAAACAAATGGAAACTAATCAAACTTAAAAGCTTTTTGCACAGGAAAGTAAACTATCAACAAAATGAAAAGACAACCTACAGAATGGGAGAAAATATTTACAAACAATGCAACCAACAGGGGTTTATATCCAAAATACACAAACAGCTTATACAACTCAATATTGAAAAAACAAACAGCTCAATCAAAAAATGGGCAGAAGCCCTAAATAGATATTTTTCCAGAGACAACATACAGATGGCCAACAGGCACATGAAAAGATTCTCAACATCGCTAATTATTAGAGAAATGCAAATCAAAACTACAATGAAGTATCACCTCACACCACTCAGAATAGCCATATCAAAAAGTCTACAAATAAATGCTGGAGAGGGTATGGAGAAAAGAGAACCCTCCTACACTGTTGGTGGGAATGTAAATTTTTGCAGCTACTATGGAGCACAGTATGGAGGTTCCTTAAAAAACTAAAAATAGAGCTACCACATGATCCAGCAATCCCACTCCTGGGCATATATCTGGAAAAGACAAAAACTCTAATTCAAAAAGAGACATGCACCCCAATGTTCATAGCAGGACTATTTAAAATAACCAAGACATGGAAACCACCCAAGTGCCCATCAACAGACGATTGGCTTAAGAAGATGTGAGATAGATATATATATACACACACACACACACACACACACACACACACATATATATACACATATATATAATTATATATGTATAATGTGTATATATGTGTATATGTATATATATATATATATAAAAAACAGCCATTTAAAAAAATGAAATATTGCCATTTGCAGCAACATGGTTGGACCTAGAGAATATTATAATTAGTCAAGTAAGTCAGACAGAAAGATAAATACCATATGATATCACTTATCTGTAGAATCTAAAAAAAAATACAAATGAATTCTATATACAAAACAGAAACAGACTCACAGACATAGAAAACAAATTTATGGTTGCCAAAGGGGAAAGGGTGGGAGAAATTAGGAGTATGGGATTAACAGATACAAACTACTTTACACAAAATAGATAAGCAACAAGGATTTACTATATAGCACAGGGAATTATGTTCAATATCTTGTAGTAACCTACAATGGAACATAATCTGAAAAAAAAAAAACTGAATCACTATGCTGTACACCTGAAACAAACACATTATCGTAAATCAACTATACTTCCATTTAAAAAAATGGCAATGCTTACAATTCCAATTTTGCATGTAATGGTAATGGCACTATCGCCACAGGGATACAAAACAAAGCTATGTCCTTGGAAAATATATATATTCATATATACTTGTATAATTTATATTTTTATTTAAATATGAAAATATTAAAGTTGGCTGTCTCTGAAAAAAATAGCCTCTGTCTGACAAAAAGTGCTGTTTTACACAATTAAAGTTGTTGCTTCTCAGAATTCATCACGTGTCTTAAGACTGGTGGGAAAATGTGCAGAACCAAACTTTATGTATTTGAGCTACATGATTCAAAATTTGGAACAGTGAGCCAAATTTCATTTCCACTCTGTGAGTGAAAGAGGCTGTGTGAAGGCGAGGCTCCGTGCGGGTGAGATTGTGGGGGAAGGTTTGAGGTGTGAGGGGGAGGTTGAAGGCTCCCTGAGCCTGTCATGACGTTGCGCTCAGCTGCAGGTGGGCTTGCTGATGGCTCTGAGGACCCCTCATGTATATAGACAGCAGCACTCCTTGGGCTTGTGAAACGTACCCTCTGAGGAACAAGGGCCTGGAGAGGATGTGTGTTTCTGTTTCCTTGCAACCCCCATGGGGAAGGCACTGGGCAGTGGCGCCTTCTCCGGCAACTCTGACCAGTTGTGGATGGAGGCCTGCTCTGTGGGGAGCTGGGGGGGCGGGAGTCTGGGTCTGCCTGTCCTGTTGCCCAACTCTAGGCTTGGTGCCTTCCCCTCCACACCTGTATTAGTTTGCCAGGGTTACCATAACAATGTTGCACAAACAGCGTGGCTTAAACAACAGAAATTAACTTTCTAACAGTCCTGGAGGCTAGAAGTCCAAGATCAAGGTGTTCTCAGGGTTGGTTTCTACTGGTGCCTCTCTCCTTAGCTTGCAGATGGCCACCTTCCAGGTCTTCACATGGTCTTCACTCTGTGTCTGTGTCCAGATTTCCTCTTCTTGTAAGGACACTGGTCTTATTGAGTTGGAACCCATCATATGACCTCATTTGAACTTAATTACCTCTTTAAAGACCTTATCTCGAAATATGGTTATATTCTTGAGATACTGGGGCTTCAACATATGAATTTGGGGGGATACATTTCAGCCCATAACAGCACCCAAATGTTGACAGGAGCTGGCTTGCATCTGAAGGCGAGTTCCTCTCTCTGCCTGTGATATTCAGAGGGAAGAGTCAAGATGGACTGGAGCCAGATCCTTCTTGGCTTCTAGTGCTGAGAGGACCTGGCCTGCCACCTCCCAAGAACCTGTCCACACCTTTGCAAAACTGATGCTGGGTGACACATTTCCTAGGAATGCTGGTGAGCTGAGAAAATGGCTTTAGGCAACCAGCAGAACTTTTTCCCCACCACAAAGGATGAACACTGTTGGGCTAATTATAAATCTGTCTTTTTCATTTATTGCAGCAAGTTCCTTCAGGCTGTGGTTTCCAAGGCAGGCTGCTCCTCAAAATCACCTGGGGAGTTTAAAAACAAAAACAAAAACAAAGAAACAAAGATAGATTCTTTTCTTCCATTTCAGAGCTATAGAATCAGAATCCCAGCCTTGGAGCAAGACATTTTTCAAAAGAATCCCCCTAGAGCAAGTATAGTAAAATGCTAATGGTAGGATCTAGGTGCACGCTTTCACTGTAAAATCCTCCCAAACTTACTGTATGTTTGAAGTTTTTTCATAATGAAATGCCAATGATAAAATAAAAGGATACCCAGGCGATTCCGTTGTGCAACTAAATTGGAAGACCAAAGGGACACATGGTTAATTTACAAATATATTCTTATCATCCTTCTCTATAATTGTACTTGTCACATTGCATTATTGCTGTTCATTCGCCAAATAAAAGATCTGTGAGCTTCCACTAACTTGCATAATCCTCTGTTAGGTGCTAGGAACTGGGGAATGAAAAAGAAGTCTTCCTTAAAAACATCATGACATTTCATTTTATACCCATCAGATTGGCAACGTTTAAAAGTCTGACCATAGCAAGTGTGAGCAGACTGAAACAGTGGGAAATTTGGGGCACTGCTGGTTGGAGTGTAGATTGGGTTCATTGCTTTCGGCAAATAATTTGGCATTATCTAGAAAGGGTGAATCCCATTCCTAGATATATCTCTAAGAGAAACACGAGGTCCAGGATGTGCATTCAAGAGTATTCACATCAGCATTGTTTGTGATGGCATAACACCAGACATGACCAAAGTGTCAATCAAAGTAGAAAACATAAGCTGTGGAGAATACACACAATGAAATTCTACCAAGATGTGAAAATAAATGAGCAATAGCTACTTTGTAACAATATGGATGAACATTGTCTTGGGTGAAATACCTAGGTCAGGAGCAAGCTCCGTGAGAATGCATATATAAAGCCCATTTTTTTAAAGTTCAAAATCAATACTTGTGAATAACCCATACCTTGTGAATAACCAATTCAAGGACTGTTACCTCTAGGGGTACAGGAGGTGAAGGGATTGGGGAGTTCAAAAACAATTCATTTTTTTGTTCTTTAAAATGTACATACAGGTGATAAATATACTTTTGAAGGTATGATCTATTTCATAGGAGAAACTTTTTTTTTTTTTTTTTTTTTCAGTACATGGGCCTCTCACTGTTGTGGCCTCTCCCATTGCAGAGCACAGGCTCAGTGAGCCCACGCCGCGGCATGTGGGATCTTCCCTGACCGGGGCACGAACCCGTGTCCCCTGCATCGGCAGGCAGACTCTCAACCACTGCGCCACCAGGGAAGCCCAGAGAAACATTTTTTTAAAAGACACCATTGTAGCCCTAGAAAAACTGGTGGCCTGGTGGGGTGTGAAGAATAAATAACTCTAGAATAATGTGACAGGTGCAGGAGCCACAGCGTACAGAGAGTGTGTGCCTGAGCCCCACCTCCTGAGAGGTCAGGGAAGGGGGAGGGGGACACTGAAGAAAGGAAGAGGGACTGCTGACCAGATCAAACGGAGAGAGAAAGTGAGCTCCTTGGGAAGGGACAGGGGAGAACCAGAGGCACCCCAGAGCAAATCCTGTTGTTAGAACCCAGGCCCCTATTTCTGGACCTGATCCTGTCAAACCTGTGAGCGACTGCCTTCATGCTTTCTCTATATCAAGACAATGCCCTAGGTACAGACTAGAACCCCACATAATCTTTTCCTAGGGAATGAGGATATATAAGCTTAAAGTCAAGTCAGAAAATGTTGTGCAAATGTACTGTTACTTTATGGGCCCAAACCTGGGTTAAAAAAAATCAGTAAAGTCGATATATAACCATTCCATGGGGTCACCTTATAATGACATTTCAGTGGTTCTTTGTGTATAAGGTGATAACATTTATTTACTGTAAATACTATTAGGAGCTATAAATGAGAGTAATAGTAAAAATCCATAAAATAGTGAATTTGCATGTTGATAGGATGTTTTATTATGAAGTCACTCAGCTATGGATAAAGTGACAGACAGACTGCTTAAGAAATATTCAGTTACAAACAAGCATTGACCTGGCGGAAGTGAAGGAGAAGGTAGCTTACACATTGCAGCTCATCATTTACTTTGACAGATGAACACATCTGTTTAACCTTCATGGATTGAAACAGGCTACCAGCCTACCCTTCACTGAGTGGCCCACCCATTTCCATGCCCCCACTTCTGCAGATATAAAATTAATTCCATTTGGCTACACTAATACTTTTTTTTTTCATTTTTTCTTAATATCTTTATTAGAGTATAATTGCTTTACAATGGTGTGTTAGTTTCTGCTTTATAACAAAGTGAATCAGTTATACATATACATATGTTCCCATATCTCTTCCCTCTTGCATCTCCCTCCCTCCCACCCTCCCTATACCACCCTCCCTATCCCACCCCTCTAGGTGGTCACAAAGCACCGAGCTGATCTCCCGCTGCTATGTGGCTGCTTCCCACTAGCTATCTATTTTACGTTTGGTAGTGTATATATGTCCATGCCACTCTCTCACTTTGTCCCAGCTTACCCTTCCCCCTCCCCGTATCCTCAAGTCCATTCTCTAGTAGGTCTGCCTCTTTATTCCCGTCTTGCCCCTAAGTTCTTCTGGCCATTCATGTCTTTTTCTTTTTTTTAGATTCCATATATATGTGTTAGAATACGGTATTTGTTTTTCTCTTTCTGACGTACTTCACTCTGTATGATAGTCACTAGGTCCATCCACCTCACTACAAATAACTCAGTTTCGTTCCTTTTTATGACTGAGTAATATTCCATTGTATAATGTGCCACATCTTCTTTATCCATTCATCTGCTGATGGACACTTAGGTTGTTTCCATGTCCTGGCGATTGTAAATAGAGCTGCAATGAACATTTTGGTACATGCCTCTTTTTGAATTATGGTTTCTTCAGGGTATATGCCCAGTAGTGGGATTGCTGGGTCGTATGGTAGTTCTATTTGTAGTTTTTTGTTGTTGTTGTTTGTTTTTTTTTTGCGGTACGCGGGCCTCTCACTGTTGTAGCCTCTCCCGTTGTGGAGCACAGGTTCTGGACACGCAGCCTCAGCGGCCATGGCTCACGGGCCCAGCCGCTCCGCGGCATGTGGGATCTTCCCAGACTGGGGCACGAACCTGTGTCCCCTGCATCGGCAGGTGGACTCTCAACCACTGCACCACCAGGGAAGCCCTATTTGTAGTTTTTCAAGGAACCTCCATACTGTTCTCCATAGTGGCTGTATCAATTTACATTCCTACCAACAGTGCAAGAGGGTTCCCTTTTCTCCACACCCTCTCCAGCATTTATTGTTTGTAGATTTTTTGATGATGGCCATTCTGACCGGTGTGAGATGATATCTTATCGTAGTCTTGATTTCCATTTCCCTAATGATTAATGATGTTGAGCATTCTTTCATGTGTTTGTTGGCAATCTGTATATCTTCTTTGGAGAAATGTCTATTTAGGTCTTCTGCCCATTTTTGGACTGGGTTGTTTGTTTTCTCGATATTGAGCTGCATGAGTTGCTTGTATGTTTTGGAGATTAATCCTTTGTCAGGTGCTTTGTTTGCAAATATTTTCTCTCATTCTGAGGGTTGTCTTCTTTCTTGTTTATGGGTTCCTTTGCTGTGCAAAAGCTTTTAAATTTCATTAGGTCCCATTTGTTTATTTTTGTTTTTATTTCCATTTCTCTAGGAGGTGGGTCAAAAAGAATCTTGCTGTGATTTATGTCATAGAATGTTCTGCCTATTTTTTCCTCTAAGAGTTTGATAGTTTCTGGCCTTACATTTAGGTCTTTAATCCATTTTGAGTTTATTTTTGTGTATGGTGTTAGGGAGTGTTCTAATTTCATTCTTTTACATGTAGCTGTCCAGTTTTCCCAGCACCACTTACTGAAGAGGCTGTCTTTTCTCCACTGTATATTCTTGCCTCCTTTATCAAAGATAAAGTGACCATATGTGCGTGGGTTTATCTCTGGGCTCTCTATCCTGTTCTGTTGATCTATATTTCTGTTTTTGTGCCAGTACCATACCGTCTTGATAACTGTAGCTTTGTAGTATAGTCTGAAGTCAGGGAGCCTGATTCCTCCAGCTCCGTTTTTCTTTCTCAAGATTGCTTTGGCTATTCGGGGTCTTTTGTGTTTCCATAAAAATTGTGAATTTTTTTGTTCTAGTTCTGTGAAAAATGCCAGTGGTAGTTTGATAGGGATTGCATTGAATCTGTAGATTGCTTTGGGTAGTAGAGTCATTTTCACAATGTTGATTCTTCCAATCCAAGAACATGGTATATCTCTCCATCTATTTGTATCATCTTTAATTTCTTTCATCAGTGTCTTATAATTTTCTGCACACAGGTCTTTTGTCTCCTTAGGTAGGTTTATTCCTAGGTATTTTATTCTTTTTGTTGCAGTGCTAAATGGGAGTGTTTCCTTAATTTCTCTTTCAGAGTTTTCATCACTAGTGTATAGGAATGCAAGAGATTTCTGTGCATTAATTTTGTATCCTGCTATTTTACCAAATGCATTGATTAGCTCTAGTAGTTTTCTGGTAGCATCTTTAGGAGGCTCTATGTATAATATGATGTCATCTGCAAACAGTGACAGCTTTACTTCTTCTTTTCCGATTTGGATTCCTTTTATTTCTTTTTCTTCTCTAACTGCTGTGGCTAAAACTCCAAAACTATGTGAAATAATAGTGGTGAGAGTGGGCAACCTTGTCTTTTTCCTGATCTTAGTGGAAATGGTTTCAGTTTTTCACCATTGAGGATGATGTTGGCTGTGGGTTTGTCATATGTGGCTTTTATTATGTTGAGGAAAGTTCCCTCTATGCCTACTTTCTGGAGGTTTTTTTTTTTTTTTATCATAAATGGGTGTTGAATTTTGTCAAAAGCTTTCTCTGCATCTATTGAGATGATCATATGGTTTTTCTCCTTCAGTTTGTTAATATGGTGTATCACATTGATTGATTTTCATATATTGAAGAATCCTTGCATTCCTGGGATAAACCCCACTTCATCATAGTGTATGATCCTTTTAATGTGCTGTTGGATTCTGTTTGCTAGTATTCTGTTGAGGATTTTTGCATCTATGTTCATCAGTGATATTGGCTTGTAGTTTTCTTTCTTTGTGACATCTTTGGTTTTGGTAACAGGGTGATGGTGGTCTCGTAGAATGAGTTTGGGAGTGTTCCTCCCTCTGCTATATTTTGGAAGAGTTTGAGAAGGATAGGTGTTAGCTCTTCTCTAAATGTTTGATAGAATTCACCTGTGAAGCCATCTGGTCCTGGGCTCTTGTTTGTTGGAAGATTTTTAATCACAGTTTCAATTTCAGTGCTTGTGATTGGTCTGTTCATATTTTCTATTGTTTCCTGGTTCAGTCTTGGAAGGTTGTGCTTTTCTAAGAATTTGTCCATTTCTTCCAGGTTGTCCATTTTATTGGCATAGAGTTGACTGTAGTAATCTCTCATGATCCTTTGTATTTCTGCAGTGTCAGTTGTTACTTCTCCCTTTTAATTTCTAATTCTATTGATTTTAGACTTCTCCCTTTTTTTCTTGATGAGTCTGGCTAATGGTTTATCAATTTTGTTTATCTTCTCAAAGAACCAGCTTTTAGTTTTATTGACCTTTGCTATCATTTCCTTCATTACTTTTTCATTTATTTCTGACCTCATCTTTATGATTTCTTTCCTTCTGCTAACTTCGGGGTTTTTTTGTTCTTTCTCTAATTGCTTTAAGTGTAAGGTTAGGGTGTTTATTTGAAATGTTTCTTGTTTCTTAAGGTAGGATTGTATTGCTATAAGCTTCACTCTTAGAACTGCATTTGCTGCATCCCATAGGTTTTGGGTCCTTGTGTTTTCATTGTCACTTTTTTCTAGGTATGTTTTGATTTCCTCAGTGATCTCTTGAATATTAAGTAGTGTATTGTTTAGCCTCCATGTGTTTGTATTTCTTACAGTTTTTTTCCTGTCATTGATATCTAGTCTCATAGCATTGTGGTCGGAAAGGATACTTGATACAATTTCAATTTTCTTTTTCTTTTTTTTTTTTAGATGTTGGGGGTAGGAGTTTATTAATTAATTTTTGCTGTGTTGGGTCTTCGTTTCTGTGTGAGGGCTTTCTCTAGTTGTGGCAAGCGGGGGCTACTCTTCATCGCAGTGCGTGGGCCTCTCACTATTGCGGCCTCTCTTGTTGCGGAGCACAGGCTCCAGATGTGCAGGCTCAGTAGTTTTGGCTCACGGGCCTAGTTGCTCTGCAGCATGTGGGATCCTCCAAGACCAGGTCTCGAACCTGCCTCCCCTGCACCAGCAGGCAGACTCTCAACCACTGCGCCACCAGGGAAGCCCAATTTCAATTTTCTTAAATTTACCAAGGCTTGATTTGTGATCCAGGATATGATCTATCCTGGAGAATGTTCCATGAGCACTTGAGAAGAATGTGTATTCTGTTGTTTTGGGATGGAATGTCCTATAAATATCAATTAAGTCCTCTTGTTTAATGTATCATTTAAAGCTTGTGTTTCCTTATTTATTTTCATTTTGGATGATCTGTCCATTGGTGAAAATGGGGTGTTAAAGTCCCCTACTATGATTGTGTTACTGTCGATTTCCCCTTTTATGGCTGTTAGTATTTGACTTGTGTATTGAGGTGGTCCTATGTTGGGTGCATAAATATTTACAATTGTTATACCTTCTTGGATTGATCCCTTGATCATTATGTAGTGTCCTCCCTTGTCTCTTCTAATAGTCTTTGTTTTAAAGTCTATTTTGTCTGATTTGAAAATTGCTACTCCAGTTTTCTTTTGATTTGCATTTGCATGGGATATCTTTTTCCATCCCGTCACTTTCAGTCTGTATGTGTCCCTAGGCGTGAAGTGGGTCTCTTGTAGACAGCATATATATGGGTCTTGTTTTTGTATCCATTCAGCCAGTCTATGTCTTTTGGTTGGAGCTTTTAATCCATTTACATTTAAGGTAATTATCGATTTGTATGTTCCTATTACCATTTTCTTAATTGTTTTGGGTTTATTATTGTAGGTCTTTTCCCTCTCTTGTGTTTCTTGCCTAGAGAAGTTCCTTTAGCATTTTGTTTTGTTTTGTTTTTATAAATTTATTTATTTATTTATATATATATTTTTATTTTTGGCTATGTTGGGTCTTTGTTGCTACGCGTGGGCTTTCTCTAGTTGCGGTGAGTAGAGGCTGCTCTTTATTGTGGTGCGCGGGCTTCTCATTGCAGTGGTTTCTCCTGTTGAGGAGCATGGGCTGTAGGTGCACGGGCTTCAGTAGTTGTGGCTCGTGGGATCTAGAGCACAGGCCTAGCAGTTGTGGCACACAGGCTTAGTTGCTCCGTGGCATGTGGGATCCTCCTGGACCAAGGCCCGAACCCGTGTCCCCTGAGTTGGCAGGTGGATTCTTAACCACTGCACCACCAGGGAAGTCGTAGTATTTGTTGTAAAGCTGGTTTGGTGGTGCTGAATTCTTTTAGCTTTTGCTTGTCTGTAAAGCTTTTAATTTCTCCATCAAATCTGAATGAGATCCTTGCTGGGTAGAGTAATCTTGGTTGTAGGTTTTTCTCCTTCATGACTTTAAATATGTCCTGCGACTCCCTTCTGGCTTGCTGAGTTTCTGCTGAAAGATCAGCTGTTAACCTTATGGGGATTCCCTTATGTGTTATTTGTTGTTTTCCCCGTGCTGCTTTTAATATTTGTTCTTTTTATTTAATTTTTGATTGATTAATATGTGTCCTGGCATGTTTCTCCTTGGATTTATCCTGTATGGGACTCTCTGTGCTTCCTGGACTTGATTAACTATTTCCTTTCCCATATTAGGGAAGTTTTCAACTATAATCTCTTCAAATACTTTCTTAGTCCCTTTTTTTTTTCTCTTATTCTTCTGGGACCCCTATAATTCGAATGTTGGTGTGTTTAATGTTGTCCCAGAGGTCTCTAAGACTGTCCTCAATTCTTTTCATTCTTTTTTCTTTATTCTGCTCTGCAGTAGTTATTTCCATTGTTTTATCTTCCAGGTCACTTATCCGTTCTTCTGCCTCAGTTATTCTGCTATTGATCCATTCTAGAGAATTTTCTTTTTTTTCGGTACGCGGGCCTCTCACTGTTGTGGACTCTTCTGCTGCAGAGCACGGACGCGCAGGCTCAGCTGCCATGGCTCACAGGCCTAGCCGGTCCGCGGCATGTGGGATCTTCCTGGACTGGGGCACGAACCCGTGTCCCCTGCATCGGCAGGTGGACTCTCAACCACTGTGCCACCAGGAAAGCCCCCTTCTAGAGAATTTTTCATTTCATTTATTGTGTTGCTCATCACTGTTATTTTGCTCTTTAGTTTTTCTAGGTCCTTGTTAAACGTTTCTTGTATTTTCTCCATTCTATTTCCAAGATTTTGGATCATCTTTACTATCAGTATTCTGAATTCTTTTTCAGGTAGACTGCCTATTTCCTCTTCATTTGTTAGGTCTGGTGGTTTTTTGCCTTGCTCCTTCATCTGCTGTGTGTTTCTGTGTCTTCTCATTTTGCTTAACTTACTGTTTTTAGGGTCTCCTTTTTGCAGGCTGCAGGTTCGTAGTTTCCGTTGTTTTTGGTGTCTGTCCCCAGTGGCTAAGGTTGGTTCAGTGGGTTGTGTAGGCTTCCTGGTGTAGGGGACTAGTGCCTGTGTTCTGGTGGATAAGGCTGGATCTTGTCTTTCTGGCGGCCAGGTCCAAGTCTGGTGGTGTGTTCTGGGGTGTCTGTGGCCCTATTATGATTTTAGGCAGCCCCTGTGCTAATGGATGGGGTGTGTTCCTATCTTGCTAGTTGATTGGCATAGGGTGTCCTGCACTGTAGCTTGCTGGTCTTTGAGTGGAGCTGGGTCTTGGCGTTGAGATGGAGATCTCTGGGAGATTTTCGCTGTTTGGTATTACGTGGAGCTGGGAGGTCTCTTGTGGTCCAGTGTCCTGAACTTGGCTCTCCCACCTCAGTGGCACAGCCCTGACGCCTGGCTGGAGCACCAAGAGCCTGTTCTCCACACAGCTCAGAATAAAAGGGAGAAAAAAAAAAAAAGAAAGCAAGAAGAAAATAAAATAAAATAAATAAAGTTATTAAAATAAAAAGATAATTATTAAGAAAAAATTTTTTAAGTAATAATAATAAAAAAAAAAAACCAAAATGGACAGACAGAACCCTAGGACAAATGATAAAAGCAAAGCTATACAGATAGAATTACACACAGAAGCATACACATACACACTCACAAAAAGAGAAAAAGGGAAAAAAAAAAAATATATATATATATATATCATTGCTCCCGAAGTCCACCTCCTCAATTTGGGATGATTCGTTGTCTATTCAGGTATTCCACAGATGCAGGGTACATCTAGTTGATTGTGGAGATTTAATCCACTGCTCCCAAGGCTGCTGGGAGAGATTCCCCTTTCTCTCCTTTGTTCGCACAGCTCCTGGGGTTCAGTTTTGGATTTGGACCCACCTCTGCGTGTAGGTCGCCCGAGGGCGTCTGTTCTTCGCTCAGACAGGACGGGGTTCAAGGAGCCGCTGATTCGGGGGCTCTGGCTCATTCAGGCCGGGGGGAGGGAGGGGCATGGAGTGCGGGGCGAGCCTGCGGCAGCAGAGGAACGAGCCTGAGGAACGCCGTGCGTTCTCCCGGGGAAATTGTCCCTGGATCACGGGACCCTGGCAGTGGCGGGCGCACAGGCTTCCAGGAGGGGAGGTGTGGATAGTGACCTGTGCTCACACACAGGCTTCTTGGTGGCTGCAGCAACAGCCTTAGCATCTCCCGCCCGTCTCTGAGGTCTGCGCTGATAGCCGCGGCTCGCGACCGTTTCTGGAGCTCCTTTAAGCAGCGCTCTTAATCCCCTCTCCTCACGCACCAAGAAACAAACATGGAAGAAAAAGTCTCTTGTCTCTTACGCAGCTCCAGACTTTGTCCCGGACTCCCTCCCGGCTAGCTGTGGCGCACTAGCCCCTTCAGGCTGTGTTCACGCCGCCAACCCCAGTCCTCTCCCGGCGCTCCGACCGAAACCCGAGCCTCAGCTCCCAGCCCCCACCCGCCCCGGCGGGTGAGCAGAGAAGCCTCTCGGGCTGGTGAGTGCCGGTCGGCCCCGATCCTCCGTGCGGGAATCTCTCCGCTTTGCCCTCCGCACCCCTGTGGCTGTGCTCTCCTCCGTGGCTTCGAAGCTCCCCCTGCTCCGCCACCTGCAGTCTCCGCCCGCGAAGGGGCTCCTAGTGTGTGGAAACCTTTCCTCCTTAATAGCTCCTTCCCACTGGTGCAGGTCCCATTCCTATTCTTTTGCCTCTGTTTTTTCTTTCTTTTTTTTTTTGCCCTACCCAGGTACGTGGGGAATTTCTTGCCTTTTGGGAGGTCTGAGGTCTTCTGCCAGCGTTCAGTAGGTGCTCTGTAGGAGTTGTTCCACATGTAGATGTATTTCTGATGTATTTGTGGAGAGGAAGGTCATCTCCGTGTCTTACTCCTCAACCATCTTGAAGCTCCTCCTCCAGACTCCACTAATACTTCTTGATAACCTCTACTTTAGTGCTTCTCGTTCTTTCCAACTTTTTATGTCATGGTACACATAGAAAAAATAATATTGGTACAAAACAATGGAATAAACTGGAGGAGATTGGAAGGCACCTATCTGTGGGAATTAGTGGAAAATTTGCATCTTCTTTATATTATAAAATTATGAGATAAATAGATAAATGGAATATTACAATGGAGTATTATTCAGCCTTAAAAAGATGGATATCCTGAAATTTGCAACAACATGGGTGAACCTGGAGAGCATTATGCTAAATGAGATATGCCAGGCAGAGAAAGACAAATACTGTATAGTATCACTTATATGGAGAATGTTTTTAAAGGTCAAACTAAAGAACCAGAGAATAGAAAATTGGTTTTCAGGGGTTGGAGGTGGGGAAAACAGGGAGAGGCTGGTAAAAGGGTATAAACTTCCAATGACAAATAAGGTCTGAGGATCTAGGGTATAATATGGTGAGTATAGTTGATAACACTGTGTTATATACCTGACATTTGTTAAGAAAGTAGAACTTAAACATTCTCACCAAAAAAAAAAAAAAAAAGTAAATATGTGAGATCATGCATGTGGTAATTAACTCAATATCTTCACAATGTATATGTATATCAAAACATCATGTACACTTTAAATATCTTACTATCTTATTTGTCAATTGTACCTTAATAAAGATGAAAAAACCCCAAATTTACACCTGTTGAAATTATAGTCAAAGAATCTAACAAATTCTTTGTTGGGCAAACTTGTTTTGCTTTGACAAGTTTCATATTGAAATGTCTTATGATAATATGAATGGATTTCTAATTTTCCATGTGTTTGTTTCCTAGAGCTGTTATAACAACATATTACACAAAAGGTGGCTTAAAATAACAGAAATGTATTCTCTCACAGTTCTGGAAGCTAGAAATCCGAAGTCAAGGTGTTGGCAGGGTTGGTTCCTTCTGAGAGCTCTGAGGGAGAATCAGTTTCAGGCCTCTCCTAGCTTCTGGTGATGGCCAGCAATTCCTGGCATTCCTTGGCTCGTAGATATATCCCTCCAATTTCTGCTCCATCTTCCCACGGTGTTCTCCCTCTGTGTGTGCCTCTGTGTCTCTTGTCGTCTTCTAAGGACACCAGTCATAATGGATGAGGGGCCTACACTACTCCAGCACAACCTAATCTTAACCAATTACACCCGCACTGACCCTACTTCCAAATAAGGTCACATTCTAAGGTACTGGGGGTTAGGACTTCAATATATCTGTGGGGGCAGGGGGCACAATTCAAACCATAACATCATAGAACTTTTTCAAAGCAAGCATTTCAAAATAACAGTGAAGCTCCAACTTGCAGTGTAGGCACACATGGTTAGACAGTCACCCTGAGCCAACTTGGACACCATTAAAATAGTGTACCAGTTGCAGAAAGGAGAGACACATTCAGTATATGTGTAGGCAGATTTGCGATTCCTGGAGTCTGTTTTCTGCCTTCCACCCTCAGCACCAGACAGCTCCACTTCCAGCACCTGAAACATGACCATCACCAGCTGACTCACTGAGCCTTACTCATGGGTGCACTTCAGCCGGTCACTGACCGTGGGTATCCCGAGGCTCCAGTGCACTGTCACTGTGGAGCAGCAAGTGCTGCAGGCCGGCGGGGATCTCAGTGGTCGGACCCCATTCCACTCTACTGCAGGAGTTCCAGCAAAGGCTGCTTTGTGGCTGGAGAGGCTGCCCTGGGGCTCCAGCCTCTTTGGTCAGCATGGCTGCCCTGTGGAGGACAGAGCGTTACCCTGAGGCACTCCTGAGGCTTCTTTGTGGCATGCTCACGTCTAAACTGTAGCACCTGGTGGTAAAGCTCTGTTCTCCTGCCTTGGCCTCTGTTCTGCTTCTACTTGTCTGACTGTTCCTCCCCAGCTTCCTTTGCTGGTTCCTGTTCTTCCACTTGCTCCTGAAAAGTTGGTGCTCTCCAGGGCCCATCGCTGACCTCAGTTCCTCTTGCCCGCTTACTTTTTTACCCTTATAGGTTGGACAGTGAGGCCACTGGCACCCAACTCTCCTTCCTGAGCTTCAGACTCTACATCCAACTACCTCCTGGACATGGATGCTTCACAAGTGCCTAAAACTGAACATATTCCTGCCCACCTCCTCCAGCTGAATTCTTTGTCCCTTCCCCATTCCCCAAACTTGCTCTTTTGAATCAGTGGCTCTTCCATTAACACGTTGGCCAGTCAGAAATTAAGCTGCACCTTTGATGCTGCCTTTCTGTTGGCCAAAGGAGTTCCTTAGGCACCATGTCCACATTCCTTGGTGTGGTTTACACGGTCCCTGGTGGATTTCTTGGTCTCCTTCCCCTCCAGCCCTATCTCCTCGCCCTGTCCCTCTTCCTTAGCCAAACAGAATTACATGCAGTTTCCTCACTCCTCTATGGCTGTGCATTTGCTCTTCCCTCCATCTGCCTCCTATACCTTCTACCTTTGCATACATCCTTTAAGATGCAACTTAAATGCCACTTCATCGGTGCACACAGAGATGGCATCAACTCTACAAGAGGAGGGTCAGAGAAAACTTCACAAATAAGGTTTTCGTTTACAAAATTAAAATCTCTCAAATATTATTAGTCATTTTGATGGTAAATTGTTAGTAATTAGTAGAATTATTAGTCATTTTGTTATTAAAGTCTAGAGACGTGGTTCTCAAAGTGGGGTCCCTCAATCAGAAGCATCAGCATCACCTGGGAATTTGTTAGAAACGTGAATTCCCAGGCTCCACCCCAGACCTACTAAATCAGAAGCTCTGGGATGGGGCCCAGCAATCTGTGCTCTAACAAGTCTTCCAGGTGGTTCTGGTGACAGCTAAAATTTGAGCTCTATTAGTCTAGATCTGGCCAAAAAGGAAAGGGAAGATGCACTTGCATTGTGAATTTGGCCTCTGTAGGTAGCTAAACGGGGCTTTCCTTGGCCAAGACCTGCACCTCTCTCCTCTCTCTCCCAGGTACAGTCACTCATCTAACCAACTTAATGCATATTCAGGTTGGTTTCTTACCCAGCAGAAAGACTCGAAAATGCTCCCTGAATGGAACGAAATTGGTCTCAGTATCAGAGTGTTGGTGTTCATGGCCCACATTCTTCATCTCTTTTTCTTTTTCATTTCTTTGCTAGGTCTTTCTTTGTTTCAAATTATCAGCCTCAATTGCCTTTCATGATTTCTCATTCAATGGCAAACTAGCCAGTACCATATGACTGCTTCCCAAGAATACAAAACTCAATGTCACCAAAACTGCCTGTATTTTCCAACCCTCAAACTATTCATATGTGTCTGTCCTCCTTTGTTCTGCTTATCTTCCTATAAAGGACCTCAGGACAGATTCTCTAGGCAGAACCTGGGTTCATGCTTATCCTCCAACTTGCTTTTAGAGCTTTGTCGTGCTTCTCCTAGTCATGAGGAAAGTAAAAGAGGTTAGTAAACTGGAATAGAGAACATAGGAATAGATCCCCAGTAAATACAGGAACTTAATATCTGACAAAGGAGATTTAATTCAATGGGAAAGATTTAATGGGAAATTTGATGGTGCTGACCTAAATGGATATCTCCTGGAAGAAAATGTAGTTAGCTCCCAATCTCAAACATTTGCAAAAATTAGTTCTCGATGGAGTGTTTACGTGTAAAAAGTAAAATAATAAAAATCATATAATTTAGCATGACCGCGGATTGGAGAAACCTTTTTAACAGAGGTAGGAAGTTAATTGTCTATAAGAGAAAAGAAATATTTTAAGCAAAAACAAATTAACCATTTTTGAACGGTAAAAAAATATTTAAAAAATTAAGTAACCAGAAAAATACAAGCTTCGTATAGGGGAAACACTAGGGAGTGATGGACAGTATGGCGAATGCAGAGTCCTGTCCAAAGGGGCCAGCAACTACTTAGCTCCAGCAGACGCATTGTTGCCATGCGGGGCTGTGGGCACAGTGCAGCCAGATATTCTTGTCCTTAAATCCCCTTATACTCAGAAAGTTTATAATTTCTACCTGAATTGTTTACTGGTGTCCCAAACTCAAAATGTCAAAATAAAAATTATCATTGTCTCACCAAAATATCGTTCCTCTCCCTCTTTCTCTCTTCACACACACACGCGCGCGCGCGCACACACACACACACACACACACACACACACACACACATCAACATCCATTCATGCCTGGCACTTTATGTAAATGTATATTTTTCATTTTCTTCTCTTGCCCAGCTCACTCCCTACTCCAATTCAAGCTGTCACCACTGCTGTTTCTGTCCCACATCTTTACCCACTGTCATTTCTCTTATATTCCTTCACATTCCTATACTCACAGGGGCCCTGGCCCTAGATACTCAGGACTTCTCGTGTGGACTATTGTTATAGTTTTCAAACTGGTTCCCTGCTTCCCACCTCAACCGTTCTAGTCCATCCCATCCACGATGGCAAAGTCCCATTCCTAAGGAACAGGTCTTTTCAACCAACTCCTGGACCAGAAACCTTCGATACTTCCCCATCACTAACTGAATGAAGGGGGAATTTTCAGCCCTCCCACCAATATCCTCAGCCTTCTCAACCTCAGCTCCTCTGCTCTCACTATGAAGCACCCAGCTGAGGTGCTCTGTCTCCTAGGTGACCTTTCTCACCTGTGCTTATGCTATTTCTTTTATGTAAAACATTCTATACCCCACCTCCTATCACTCACTCAGTTCACTTGTCACTTGCCCCGAGAAGACTTCCCTGGTCCCTCACTGAAATAAGCTTTCTTATCTCTTACATCCCACAATACTTACCTTATCCAACCCTCTATTCTCTTTTATACAGGCCAGAGTGGACAGCTGTTATTTTTGATACCTAGCCTCCGCTTACCATTTCTTCAGCTTGCATCACCTCAGTTTCTCCCTGTTGAACTCCTATTCCCACCTAAGAGCTTCAGGATGAATTGACTTTCTCCCACACCCCTGCACAGGTCCTTAGACTGGCCCAGCTAATTGGAGCATCTCATTTCCCTGGTCACGGTGATTGGTTCAGAAAAGGGCATGTGAACCCATCTGTTAATGAAACGCAGTGAGATTTTCTCTGGGACCATTGAGAAAGAAATAATCTTACTTTCTCACTGAGATTCTCTAACTATAAAAATTACTATATCTGGATTTTGCTAGAAACACTGGCTGGGGCCTGATAATAAATTAAAGCCAATATTATGGACGACAGAGCAGAGCAATGGAGAGAAATTCCATCCTGATTACAGTTTCTGTCCCTGGATCAGGCATTGACTTTTTATTTACATGGCCCATTACATTCCCCTTTTTTGTTTAAATTAGTTAGAAGTGGACTTTCTGATATTTGCAATCTAAAAAAAGTCTAGAATAACATGTTAATCTTCTGTTAGCCTGTAAGTTCCTTGAAGATAGGGACCATCTTGTTTATATCACTAGTTATAAAATATCTTGCTCAAAAAGGTGCTCAATAAATATTTTTTATTGAATTAGTTAACTATTGATAACTCTCTCCTGGACTTCTCTCTGCTTTTCCTGGCCCCATTTTACGGGCATTTAATCCATGACAGAGGGATACAACAGAAACTAATAATCACCACCTAGGTATTTCACCACAACCTAGAAGTTAAAAAACTCTAAGACTTTCTGGGGCTTCCTCAATCTCCTCATGCAAAGGACAAAGGAGCTAGTGTAGGCAATGCTAATAGTAACTTCTCTCCAGACTGTTAAGCATCGGAAGAGTATGTGAACCTCACTTTCTGGTTTCTGTGTTGTTGAAACGCGTCTCCTTGTAGAAAAGAATTTTCCTATGTTATCATATTGTCATATGCAACAGTTGCACAAATAATTTTTAAAACAATTACGTTTAAAGATATTTAAATATTAAATGCTCTTTTAATCAATTTTTAACATTATGATAAAATACACTTAACATAAAAGTTACCATTTTAACCATTTTAAGTGTTCAGTTCAGTGGCAGTAAATACATACACATTGTTGTAAACCATCACCATCACCCATCCACAGAACTCTTTCATCTCGTGAAACTGAGACTCTGTACCCATGAAATACTAACTAACTGGCCTTTCCCCTCTCCTTTAAGTCCCTAATCACCACCATTCTACTTTTTGTCTCTACGAATTTGACTACTCTAGGTATCTCATCCAAGTAGAATCATACATTATTTGTTCTTTTGTGATTGGCTTATTGCACTGACACAATGTCCTCAAGGTTCATGTACATTGCAAGCATGTGTGATAAGTTCCTTCCTTTTTAAGGCTGAATAGTATTCTATTGTATGGATATACCACATTTTATTTATCCTTTCATCCATTGATGGACACTTGGGTTACCTTTACTTTTTTGGCTATTTTGTGAGTAACAACTCTATAAACGTAAATGTGCAAATATCCCTTTGTCGGCTCAAAGATATTTTACGGGTTTATCTATTTTCTTTTACTGGTTAGGCCACTGTTTGCTGGTGTCAGCTCCTCCATAATAAATCCAATTTTAGAAGATAGGTTCTGACTGAACCTGCATATTCAAGGAAGTTCTATTTACTTTGAACACTTAGATGACTTTATGATTGGAGTTAGTCTTCACAACATCTAGCCAATCAAACCTTTAGAATACTTCTCCCTACTTACCCAGAAACAGCTTTTGGTAGGAATTTTATGACATTTTGTGGATGTTAGAGTTCCAAAAATTACACAGATTAAAAAGAATAAGGGAGATGGCATGGAATCAGGATCCGTTTTAGGAAAAATTAAGGCATTGATAAAATTGATGATTTTTAGGAACCTCTGGTAGGCAGAATAATGGTCCCCCAGAGATATCCATGTCCTAATCCCAAGAACCTGTGAATATGTTACATTACCTGGAAAAAGAGACTTTGCCAATGTAATCGGGTTAAGGATCTTGATGGGTTGTTTACCCTAGATTATTTGGGTGGGCGGATCCAAACTAAAATTCTTAAAAGTAGGAGAGGGAGGCAGGAGGAGAGCCCAAACGTCATGTAAGAAAGACTCCACCTACCATCGCTTGCTTTAATGGAGGAAGGGGCCACAAGCCAAAGACTGTGGCCAGCCGTAACAGATTTTCCCTAGAGTCTGCAGAAAGGAACAAAGCCCTGACAACACCTTGAGACAGTGAGACCCATGTCAGACCCAACACAGTGAGACCCATGTCAGACCTCTAACTTACACAACAGTAAGATAACAGATTTGTGTTGTCTTAAGCCACTAAGTTTGTAGTAATTTGTTACAGCAGCAAGAGGAAACTCATACGGGGACTTTATCTTTTTCTTCCCCACTTTCCCTCTTGTTCCCTGAGACCACACGCAAGAAAGAAAACTTTTTTTTTTTTTTTTTGCGGTACGCGGGCCTCTCACTGTTGTGGCCTCTCCCGTTGCGGAGCACAGGCTCCGGACACGCAGGCTCAGCGGCCATGGCTCACGGGCCTAGCCGCTCCGCGGCACGTGGGATCTTCCCGGACCGGGGCACAAACCCATGTCTCCTGCATCGGCAGGCGGACTCTCAATCACTGTGCCACCAGGGAAGCCCCAGAAAGAAAACATTTTAAAAAATGTTATTTATGTTCTCTGGCTGAATAGTCTGGCTGAACCCTTTGTACCCTCTAGTAAAGACATGACAAATAGTTGAAATTTTGAGAGCCAATCTTGATAGCCTGAAAGTGGCTGCCAATCATCTGATGTGGAAGAGGATTCTGAGCCAGTGCAAGTCAAAGGGAAAGGGACATGACTGACTAGTGGTGTCTGCACGTGGAGCTTGTGCTTTCCACTTCTATTCTGGCCTTGCCGTTCACCCTCTTTTCTAATCCTTTCATTTCCTTTGTTGTTTTCCACAGGGTTCCCAGTAATGACTCACAAGCAAAGCTCTACCTGGGCAAATTCAAGCCCCAGGAATGTTGGGTACCTGCTAGAGATACTCAGTGATGGTTGGCAGGTCACTATATTGACCTCAAAAAATCAGGCCTACAGTGGGTGTTGTCAGTGCCTCTCCATACCTTCCAGACTCATCTGTGAGCAGGGAGTGCTCTTCAGGTTTCCAGCTGCTAGAATCTGCATCTCTGTGTGTGGTATGATCATCTAATAAGAAGTATATATTTGGTCCTTGTCCCCAGTTCCTTCCACAAGAGCTTCTAAAACCTTGGAATTTCCTGAGTGATAGGGGTGAGAGGAATGTCTTATAATAAGCCCCTTTCATTCATACCTGTTTGTGCTAATGAGGTGATTCTTGGTGAGCCCTTAGAGAGCTTAGGATTGGGGCTGGTTGCCAGAGGAACCAACCATGGGATTAGAGGGTTGGAACTTCCAGAAATAGCTCCTCCCTCCCAACCCCCTTCCCCTCCCCTCTCCCCTCTACCCCTGTCCTGGTCTCCAGGGAGGGAGAGGGGCTGGGGATTGAGCTCAATCACCAATGGTCAGTAATTCACTCATTGGCTACATAATGACACCTGCACAAAATCCCTAAAGGCTAGGGTTCGGGGAGCTTCTGGGTTGGTGAACACATGTGCCAGGAGAGTGTACCCTCCAACTCCATGGGGATAGGAGCTCCGGCACTTGGGACCCTTTTGGACCTCTCCTTATGTACCATTTCCTCTGGCTGTTCATTTTATCCCTTTACAATGAACTGGAAATAGTAAGTAAAGCAGTGTCTGTGAGCCATTATAACAGATTATCACACCTGAGGAAGGGGTTGTGGGGACCATCCAACTTGTAATCAGTCACACAGAGGTGTGGATAACCTGGGCACCCACTACTTGTGACTGGCTCCTGAGGTAGAGGGGCAATCTGCACATTTAACCTGTGGGGTCTGTGCTAACTCTGGGGAGTTGATATCAGAATTGAATTAAATTGTAGGACACCCAGTTGGTGTCTACAGAGAAGTAGAGAACTGCTTGGTATGGAAAACTCACACATTTGGTGTCAGAAGTGTAATGAGTAGAAACAGATCATAGTACTGTGCCTGAGGATTCTTGTCCCTCCCAACAGCCAAATCCACACTGCCCTTTAGTGCTTGGGAATCAACAACCTCCCTGCCCCCAGCAGCTCACAGTGGAAAATAACCGTTGCAGAAGGTGGACTCGCAGAGGTTGGTGCATCAATACCCCAGCTCCTTCAGCCTGGGTTGGATAATTCTGAGGCTTGCACTGTGCCCAGAGTTTCCCTGCAGGATTAAGCTTCATCCTCTCCTCACTGCCCGTGACTATGCATTTGGATTTTCTGTTTCTCTGCTCCTGCTTTCTAAGCAGGCCATACATTTTCAAATATTCAGTACTTAAAAAGAACAAATACACTTCCATAATAAAAAGCCACGCAGTGCTAAAGGGTATGGAACGAAGAGTAAGTATCCTAGTTCTACTCTTGACTTCAAATCCTCCATTATCTTCTCCAGAGACAACCATAATTTTGTGATTTTGTTTACCTTTTAGGATTATTGTGCATGTAATTAAGCCTATAGACATATAAGAGGTAGCATTATCAAACTACTGTTCTATCTTCTACTTAAAAGTGCAGCTTAACCCTCACTCCCCTTTATTTATTTATTTATTTTTTTTGCGGTACGCGGGCCTCTCTCACTGTTGTGGCCTCTGCCGTTGTGGAGCACAGGTTCCGGACGCGCAGGCTCAGCGGCCATGGCTCACGGGCCCAGCCGCTCCGCGGCATGTGGGATCATCCCGGACCAGGGCACGAACCCATGTTCCCTGCATCGGCAGGCGGACTCTCAACCACTGTGCCACCAGGGAAGCCCACCCCCCTTTTTTTAAAACACAGGATTGCTTACTTCTTGGCATCCTTTTAGCACAGCTTCGTGCTTTTTCACCAAATCCGTGCTGATCTGAGCAGGTGATGTAATTTGGTAGGCACAATTCATAATCAAAATGATAACATGGACGATGGGGACGGCAATACTGTGGGTTTTCCCTCACAGCACAAACTCTTTACGCACATTCATTTATTCTGACTGAGTCTTCAGGAGTCTCACTACTTAATGTAAACTCTGCCTAGTTCATCTCACAGTTAGAGCTATTCGTTTGCTTTATGGGTGAGAATGCTTTAGTAGAGAAGGGGATCCTTTAAAAATGAGTACAAACCACAGTGCATTTGAGTCAGACTTCAGAAGAGCATGTGTCTAAAGGAAGCCCACTGTGACCTGGAGAAAAGGAGATTGTGGCCTTTTAAATGGGGGAGGACACTGCAGAAACCTTAGAGGTCCCTGTGGCTGGGATAACAAAACCATCATTCCCAGGGCCATTTTCTGGTGGTTTCCTCTCAGAGGTTCCTTAAATGTTCTTTCATCTACTATAAATCGGCTCTTTTACGATGTCTATGTTAAGGGAACAAAATTTCCTCTAGAAGAGATGATGTGAGGGGATTCCTTATTGGCTGGAATACGGAAGACCCTTATGTTTCATGCTCCAGTTTGATTTTCAAGTTGTTCCAGATGCCTTTCTGCAGCAACACTCTTTTAAATTAATTGTCGCAGACAGTGAACTCTGCTCACACATTTTTTTTTTTTTTTTTTTTTTGCATCCAGGGTGTGTAAGCTGTAGTAGATAACTTTTCATCATAGAGATGACCAGCATCAGGTAGAACCTGGAAGTTTTGTGTCAGCTGAGCTCCTAGCTTCTGCTTCTCCTCCTAAACATATGGTCTTGTATTTTGTATAATTGTCTCTAGAGTATCTTTGAATAGTTTTGTAGTTTTAAAATGGATTAGGGACAAATGATTATTTTTCTTTGTAGTGGGCTTTCCATAGAAACAAAGAACTTAGGGAGATTCTTTGAACAATTATAAAAGATAAAATGAGAACACTGAGAAGTTACAAATATAAAGAATTCAGGGTTTTTTCAAGACTAAATTAAAGTGTTGTGACTTTAATGTAGGAATATATAGGAGGTCATTGCTATAATTTCTCAGAAGGATGGGAATTTGGCTGGTTCAAATTCGCTTTGAGTACACACAGCAAGGTTCATCAAATAAACCCCTTTATTACTGCAACAGCCTATAAAGGGAGGTTATTTTAGGTAGGTAGGTTTTTCTCAGTTGGAGGGAAAGTCTCTGAAAATAATTTCATGGTCTATATCAGTGCTCTATCTAACTGGTCCAATTTTGCCCGCATGATGGGGGATAGCAGCTTTTATAGTGTGCTTCATTGTACAATTACCAGCTATTTCAGGAAATTCCTTTCCAACTTCAGATAAGAGTTACTTTGTGCCCCGTAGCACTGGGACAACCCCCTTATAATTGTATTCAAGCTCGGGTGGTTCGGGCGCTGCTTTTAGTCATACACCATGGAGATTCATTAGACCTTCTTTTTCACTGAGCACTTGGCCACACGGAATGTTCATTTGGAAGTTTCAGTCAAAGGCCCATAGAGCCCCACAACCCTGCACAAAGTTGTCCTGTATTTGGTCAACTGACTGTTGAATAATTGGCACAGCTCTTGATGCCAACGTGAAAGAAGCAGTGCAATGCCCGACAGTTAGGAAAGATATGCTGGTCTTGCATGAATTCCACTGTGTTTGGAGTTGGTGGTACGTATGTATTTATTGAGGTGCAGGGAAAGTCCTTCCAGTATAGGGTAGTGGTTCAGAACTTAGACTTTGGAGCCAGATATAGTGTGTTGCACATTAGTGCATGACCTTGGAGAAGTTAAATACCCTCCCTCTTCGGTTGTAAAATCTCAATAATAGTACCTACCTCCCAGTGCTGTTATGAGTTGAAAAATGAAATCATAAAAGTACAGGGCTCTGAACAGAGCAAGCACTCAATAAATGGGAATTAATTCTGTACTGTTTATCACTTTGGTAGATGCTATTGGTGCCCCTGCTATATTCCCTTGTCCCTACCACTACAGCCTCTATCAGCCCAACTTTTCCTTGCTGCTTTTTTTTTTCCTTGCTGCTTTTCCTTGCCAGAGGGCTTTCTCTGGCCACTAAACCATTTCTGCCGTCCTCATACAGTTGGCTGGAGGAGGTGAAGAATGAATATGTCAGGAAATAACCTTCAAGCAAGGATTGACGGGTGTATAAATACCCCAGCTCTCCTGCCTCTTGGTTGGAATAAACCTGACTCTGGAATTCCCCAGTGGGATTGAGTTACATTTATCTGAAGGGATGACTTTCATAATAATGGACTTTTATTGGCTACCTTCCCTTTCTTCCTACTGCACACCCCCACTTGCCACTCCCAAGTAAACCACTAGCACTCAGATCCTTCCTCAGGTCACTTTTGGGGAAACATACATTAAGACAATCACCTTCAACATGAGGAAAGAATTTTCAGTTGGACTCAGTTATGAGTATACATATGGGTTCAGGTCTCAAAATTCCTACAAGGAATCTTCTTGCAAGTAAGATTTGAGACCTTTTAACCAACTGAGTCAAAAATGGTCTTTTTTAAAAAAAATTTTTGGCTGCACTGCATGGCTTGTGGGATCTTAGTTCCCCAACCAGAGATTGAACCCAGGCCCTCAGCAGTGAAAGCGTAGAGTCCTAACCACTGGACCGCCAGGGAATTCCCAAATGTTTTTTATTCTTAATCCACACAATTTATCCAAAGGAAAACTCTCTAGGAGCTGCTGCAATAAAAAGGCTAAATAACTTTCAAACAGATTTGTTTCTTTTGCAGCAGTAACGCCTGATGTTCCATTTGCCGTTTTTTTTTCACCTTTCAACAGAGGTTTCATTTTAGAAGGTTGTGCAAAGACATCAAAACTCTTTTTGAGTTTTGGTATCTTTTTTTTTGAGGCAAAAACAACACTAATACGTATAAACAGTGGATATTCAATCTTTGGACATTATTTTGAACTGGATGCCTTCTAGTTATTTTTGAAAAAAGAGGAAACATTTAATGAAAGTTTTGAAGCTGGCAGGAGCCTTTATTGCTAGTGGGTGGTGAGCATGTGGGCCTGAGCTCCGGCAATAAAAAGACGGGTAAGTCCTGCTCCTGCTATGGCTGAGGAAACAGCCATGTGAAAAACTAACTAAAATAGAGATGTGAGTTTGAAATATGTTTACGAAGTTTGTCTAACACTTTTCAAATTCTATAATATTTCATTAGCAACATCCTGATGAACTTTCCACCAAGTTATATGGAGTGTTCAAAGTAATATTTTAAAAATATTTTTGTTTTATTTCAATTTCAAAAAGTGTCCATGTTACGTGTTATGGTAAAGGGTAAAATGATGAAGTAGCTTTTGACTAGACATTTCTAGCTGATTGCTTTTCTTAGTGGAGGTATGTCTAAGGAAAGGGACTCTGACATTTTTACATGAGTACTGTTTTAGTTTTTCAGTTCAACTTGTATAGTTACATCAGATGAATGAGCAACAAATAAACATTTTGTCAAGGATTATGTATACGCATATGTTGTTTAATCTTGTGTAATAACTAAGAGGTGGGAGCAAAATCATGTAGTGCTTATGCTTTGGGAGATATTTTTTGGTTAATAACTCCAAAGCCATCCAAATATACAAAATAGGTATTTCAGAAAAAAATGGATATACACACTCATTCATGCAGTCATTACTTCAGCAGATATTTATTGAGTACCTACTATGTGCCCTGGCACAGATCTAGGAGCTGGGGATGTAATAGTGATCAAAACACATATATAGGACTTATGGTCCAGCAAACAGATATTACTTATTTAATTGCACAAGTGAATGTATAATTACACAGTGAAGAATGTATATAGTTATAAAGTGAGATTGTGCTCTGAGGGGTAGCAGTGAGTTCCATGAACTCACCTAATAGTGGAATCTGACCTAAGCTGAGGAAGCAATGTTTCTGCTGTGATATGAAGGATAAGTGGGGTTACCTAGGCCAAATGCATTGGATTGGAGAGTGGGGAGTTGATGATAAGAAAGTTCCAGGAGGAGAGAATAGCAAGTGCAAAGACCCTGGGGTGGGAAGGAGGCAGCCTACATGAGGATCTAAAGGAAGGTCTGAGCACAGATAGCTCGGAAGACAGAGGGCCAGATGAGACTGGGGAGCCAGATTGAGGCCATGTCATGAAGGCTTTCTAGATCATTTAAGGAGATGTCTTTATCCTGCGAGCCATAGGTAGACGAAGAAGGGCATTATATAGAAGGGAATTGTGATCAGGTCTGTGTTTTGAAAAAACAAAAAAACTCAGATTGGCATCAAATCCACTGGGGGCAGGGCCAGAGGGAATAAGGGGAGGGATGGATAATTAGTAAGCGGTAGCAGAAGTCCAGTGGAGAGACGACAGTGCCTTGGAATAGAGTGGGGTGACGGGGAAAGAAAGTGACTAGATTCTAGAGGTATGTCGGATGTAAAGTTGACAGGGCTTGGGGATGGTGTAGCTATGGAAAGCAAGAGAGAGGGAGGGAGCAAGAGTCAAAGATGACTTTTAGTTTTCTGACTTGTGTCTCTGCATGGAGAGTCGTGCGTTCACCATGAGTTGGGGGGAGAACATAAGTTTTCTTTTCAACATAATAATTTTGAAGTGCCTTTGAGTCTTCTAAATGGAGAGGTTGAGCTGGCATTTGTATATAGATCTGGAGACCAAGATGGTCTTTTTTATTATTATATAATTTGTTCTTTCCAAGATTTTAAAAATTAGATGAAATATGCAGGGTTTAGGTTTGCAAGTGCACATGTGTGTTTCTCATCCCTTTACAGTATTCACTTTAGCTCATAAAAATTTTTGAAAATACGTATAATGGATTTTTCTCCCCACCATAGGAGATTAAGAAAATCTTCTTCTTATCTCCTATTAATTTGGAGATAATTGCATGAAGGCAAGTCTGAAACTTTGACGTGTAACCTTAATTGGGAATTCTTCTGTAATTTCTGTTAAACTTGAAGCATCAAGAGCTGGTGTTTGGTGCTGGCAATGAGAGCAGCGGAGATGTCCAACGAATTACCTCTTCTATGTGATTGAGTGTCCTCTGACCACTTCTTCTTATTCTGCATTTCTACCTGGACAATTTCTTCACTCTCATGAGTTAAATTACTCTTCATCTAACAGATGTTTATGGTGTGTACTGTTCTAGATGCTGGATATACAGCAGTGAACAAAATACATAAAAACAGTAACAAAAAATTCATACCCTTATAATGCTTGAATATGCTAATGATTCCCAAGCCCATGTTTAGCTCAGCCCTCTTTTCAGCGATTTAGACACACCTATATTTAATTTCCTTGGGTTCCTCAAACTCAAGATATCTAAAACCAAACTCCTATCCTTTTGTTCTATACCTGCCCTCTTGAATTCCTTGTTTGTCCAACAGACCGTGCATCCATCCACCTACCCAACTGCCCAATCCAAAGAACTGGGAATCATACTTAATTTCTCCTTCTCTCTCACTCCTAAATCCTATCGGTAACCTAGTCTTCCTATTGCTTCTAAAATAGTTCTCACACCTGTCCCCTCATCTAATTCCCAAGTGGCCCTTCCTAATAAAGTTGGCTCTCACCATCTCTTGCCTGGACTGCTGTAAGAACCACCTTCTTAGTTTCCCCCAATCCTGTATTGTTTCCTTTAAATCCCTCCTCTATGCATCTGCCAGAATGACTGGTCTAAAAGCAAACCTGGCCATGTTCCTCTTTAATGACTGAAACTCATTAACATGCCATTGAAAGCCTTCTGTGATTGTCCTCTGCCCACCTCTCCAGTTCATCTCCTCCCATCCTCTCCTTTCTCTCATATACAACAATACTGAGTCACCTGTAGTTCCCATTCCCCAAACATGGAGCGTCCTTCCCAGGACTCCTCAGCCAGCTACCCCTGCTCAACTTCTAAGTCTAGGCTCATGTGACATTTCTTCCATGAAACCATCCCTCATCCTCTAACTCCCTCCACAGGACTAGGTGATCTCCAGGGCATCGTGTGATAGTTCCTTTACATGTTGTCTTGAAACTTCCTGCTTAACATTGAAATTGCCTGTCCTCCTCACATTTTGAAAGTAGGAACTGTGTCTTAGTCTTGGGTGTAGCGTCAGTGCCTGCCACAATATCTGGCACATAGAAGGCCAATGATCAATATGTGTTGAACGGTGCTGCTGAATATGTCCTATTTAGAATACTTCTCTATCGAGGAAATTTCAAGACCGTGGTGTATGATTTTTCTTTTCTTAGAGGTACTAGGATAATGTTGTAGGAATCCTTTAATCTAAAGTATGCTTGGAATAGAAGGGGAAATATAACTTTCTGCAGAGAAAAGCTCTTTCCTGCAGAAAAAAAAGTGAGACTCACCATGAAAATTCTCAGTATATTGAGACTCACTCAATATACTGTAGTTTTTTCCTAAAAGAAATTGTCTTTTACAAGTGTCTCAAGTGTAATATAGCAAAAGATATACCAAGCAAGGGAGTCACTGATTATTTTAAATTCTAAAACCTTCAGCTTACAGACAGGCTAACACTGTGTTGAATTTGGCATCCTCTCTTGACAATGCTATGTACACAATTGATTCTATCACCTAGTTCTTTCCTGTCTTCAACTTATTTTCCTACAACAAAGGATGGAAAATATTCACAACTCAGAACATATGTATATTTGGAATAGTTAGCTCTTTCTGCTTTTTTGTTTTTTTTTTTGGTTCTTTGAAAAAATGTACTTTGATCTTCAGTGTACCACATGAAGGTCCTTTGAATGCAGTACCTAATGGGAAAAATAAATAAACCAAGAGCTGCTGTAACTTAAGATGTTCGCCTTGAGAACTATTGGTTTTTCTGTCAGTCTGTCAGCCCGCCTGTCTATGTGAGTGAGACTCTCCATTTTGAATGCCAGTGTTTTGTGTAAGTACCTTAGAGGTTTTGTTTTAATGTCTAAACACTAGCTCCTCAATGTTCTTGCCAATTGCTATAGAATTCTTTCATCACTTAGCAAGGGCAAATTTTCTTTTTTGTTTCTTATTTAGCTTGGCTTGCTAAACCTCTTAAACAGCTAAAGAAGACATCTCTACAGACCAAAAAGAATGATTTTGTCTCTTGATTGATTTTGTAAACAAACAAACAAAAAAACAACACAATTACAAATTGATTTGGTGAAGGTGGAAACATTCAATGTATAGTGGATGCTGTAGTGTGCTGCCCAGATTCCCCCTTCAGGATAGGGATACTTATTCTCTAATTTGCTGGGAACATTGGCTTTAACAACCCACAGCTAAGTCCCTCTTTGGGAATTGACTTCAGTCCAAGAAAGCTACCTGACACAAGGATGATGCTTCCTTGCTCTATTGCAGGAGGGGGCAATTTACAAAAGTCTGGCCTGCTAGCCTGAATTTGGGACAACTTTCTAGGTCCATGTCAGCTCCAGGACTCCGCACAGTCCAATTTCTCACTCTGCCTCACTCACTTGGGTGTTACTCCTATGAACACTACTGCATAAACCTCTTGCCCACATGTATCAGAGTCCTAGAAATCTTTCCCAGGAAATCCAGCCTAAGACATAAGATATTCAACAATGAATCAGTTCAGGGAAAAAAGACTGGTGTGTTAGAGTTCTTCAGAGAAACAGAACCAACAGGAGATACATTTCCTAATATATATCATATAATGTACATCCATCCATATATATATATATATATATATATATATATATATTTACATGCAGTTGACACCTGAACAACATGGGAGTTAGGGGTGCCAACCCCCCCAAAAGTCAAAAATTTCTGTATGATTTTTGACTCTCCCAAAACTTAACTACTAATAACCTACCATTGACTAGAAGCCTTACAGCATAAAGTCAATTAATACATATTTTGTATCATAAATGTATATCTACATATATTTTATGACATACTTTTTAAATTTTTTTTGATATTTCTAGGCTGTGTGGTTCATCTGTGAGTGTTTTCAAATTGTTGCAAATCTCCAAAAAAATTTCAAATATATTTACGGAAAAAAATCCATGTATCAATAAAAGTGTGCCTGCACAGTTCAAACCTGTGTTGTTCAAGGGTCAACTGTATATCTATATATTTCATCTGAATTACATATATGTAATAAACATTATCTATCTATCTATCTATCTACCTATCTATCTATCAGTCATCTATCTATCATCTATGTATACTTCTTGCCTGGAGTAGGGGATGGATATGCAGGAACCAGGAAGACTGCTAGGTTGTACAGGGGACATAAAATGTTCTAAAATTTCTTTTGAAGAAATTTCAAAAGAAATCTCTTCAATCTCTTTTGGGGACATAAAATGTTCTAAAATTAGATTGTGATGATCTAATTCAGTGTAACTTTGAATCAGTTTAAGTGCCACGTCAAGTACAATTGCCTTTTTCAGCTTAGATTTTTGGAATGTTTGAACACAAACATGAACATGAACATTGCCTTGGAGACTGGTTGTTTTCTGCCTGGGAGACCATGGATTGAGAGAGTAGGCAACCCTGTTGATTGGCTGAGAAGATGAGGGCTGAAAAGAGCACTGGACAAGAAAGAATCGTCAGTTTTATGGTTGTTTATTCACAAAAGCACTTTACACTCTGAATTTTCTCCAGCTCCTTCACCTCTCTACGTAGGTACATAGAGCAGAGGTAGATACAGCCTTGCGGAGACAGCCACACAGCACAGTGAACAGCACACAGCCTGTTGGTATGTTAGGAACATGCTACCTTTACTTTGGTTCCCAGTATACTTCCAGCTCAAACATTTGAGCTGGCTGGTCTTCTTAGCTGTATCAGCATATTGGACTAATGTGTTTAGAGAGTAGTCTACTATAACAAAGGTTTATTGAGCACCACTATGTGCCGGGTACTATTCTAGGTGCTGTGGATTTGTGGTGAGCAAGTTTGATAATGAATTTTAGATTCAACATTCACTCATCCAAAAACCATGCATTGAGCACCTACTGTTTTTCATGGCTAGTTCCAACTAATGATGAAAACGCAAAAATAAAATTGCAGCTATAGAGGAATCATGTTTCAGTGAATTGTGGAGTTAAATAAAGCCAGGTGGGCAATCCCAACTTCACCCCCTCCTAGTTGTGTGACTTTGGAAAAAAAATATTTAAGCCAAGGAACCTCAGTTTTCTCAGCTGTAGAAGTGGTAGAGAGAGTGTGGAAACTACCTATGTCATTATATCCTGTAAAATTTATTGAGATAATATATCTCATTGAACATGCAGCTCAATGTCTAGCCCTTAGTATCTAAAAATAAATATTAGTTCTCTTTTAATTTTTAGTTCACTCCCATGGATTTAAATTATGGTTTATGTAGAAAGCCATTTGAATAACCCTGTAATTCATCTTCCTCATATATAGGTGAAAAAATTGGGGACTACATATCTTACCCAAGGTTGCATAACTAGTTAATGTGAAATCAGCACTGAATGCCAGCAATCTCAATTCTCGGTTCAATGCTTTTCTACCACATCACAGTAATTGAAGAGATTTGTTTGTTCTCTGTCTCTTTTACTTGCATTCTCTGTAGGGTTTAGCGTTATCTTTAAACCTGGAGATTGCACTGTGGAGTCTCAGAATGGTTTTAAAAATGTCACTCACAAGAGAATGATACAGATGAGATGAGATTGGCCATGTGTTGGTAATTCTTGAAGCTAATGGATGGATTCATTGGGATTTATTACACTACTCCTTCCACCTTTGTGTATGTTTGAAATTTCCCATAATAAAAAAGTTAAAAAAAATGTCACCCAAATCTTATGCCAATACCAATTCCGGAAAACCCCTACTTCTACCACTTCTCTATCTCAAGGTGGTTTCATTTATTCTTCATTTTCAGTCTTCAGTAGATTCTCAATCCCTGACAGATTATTTATCCCATTCACAAAGGAGCTCGGTTTTTCAGTTAAGGTTTGGCGTTTAGAATGTCTAAACAAGATGGCATGGCCAATTTCTAATAGACAACCTCCTTGGTCACACTCAGTGGGTCACCCAGGAGCAGAGGGAGCTGGGTGTTGCTTGTTGTACTTGCTTCTCGTGGGGGCACAGAGGCCATGCTCCAGACTGTGCCACATTTGAGCAGCTCTCTGAGGAGCCAGGGCACATCTGTAATGCTGAACACAGAACTGGTCACCTGCTAGAGTAGGGGAAGAGAATTTAAAAGGGCACTTAACTTAGTATCTCAAGATATTGACATAACACTTTAGGTAGGTAATAAAACTCTGAGGCCTAGGGATGAGTAACTATTGTAACACAGAAAGTGCTGTTGAGTTAATGCCTTCTTCCTTTCAAAAAACAAGAAGAGAATGAGAGTTTCTCTCACTGCAGCTGTGTTCAGGCCCCAGAGGAGCGAGTGCTCAGAGTAGAGAGATAAAGTAGAGGACCATGGTCCCTGGCCATGGATGGAGTGGTGATTTTTTAAATACCTTTAGCAGACATTTGGAGAGTGCTTTGAGAGGACACAAGTCTCCTTAGATATGCACATCAAATGGACTCATGGCTCTGCTGAGGACCCATGACAAGCTGCTTAAATTGTTAAGAAGTTGTAATGCTTTTTTATTGAAGTATAGTTGATTTACAATGTTGTGTTAGTTTTTGGTGTACAGCAAAGTGATTCAGGTATATATGTATCTGAAAATGAATATATATATATATATATATATTCTTTTTCATATTCTTTTCCTTTATAGGTTATTACAAGATATTGAATATAGTTCCCTGTGCTATACAGTAATACCTTGTTGTTCATCTATTTTAAATATAGTGGTGTGTATCTGTTAATCCCTCCTAATTTATCCCCCCTTTCCCCTTTGGTAACCATAAGTTTGTTTTCTATGTCTGTGAGTCTATTTCTGTTTTGTACATAAGTTCACTTGTATCTTTTTTTTAGATTCCATATATAAGTGATATCATATGATATTTTTCTTGTCTGACTTACTTCACTTAGCATGATAATCTCTGGGTCCATCTATATTGCTGCAAATGGCATAATTTTCATTCTTTTTTATGGCTAATATTCCACTGTGTATATATATATATATATATATATATATATATATATATATATATATATACCACATCTTATTTATCCATTCATCTGTCAATGGACATTTACTGCTTCCATGTCTTAACTATTGGAAGTAGTGATGCTGTGAACATTGGGGTGCACGTAGATTTTCAAATTAGAGTTTTCATGTTTTTCAGATATATGCCCTAGTGTAGGATTGCTGGATCACATGGTAGCTTTTTTTTAGTTTTTTAAGGAACCTCCGTACTGTTCTCCATAGTGGTTGTACCAATTTACATTCCCACTGACAGTGTAGGAGGGTTCCCTTTTCTCCACACCTTCTCCAGCATTTAAATGTAGACCTTTTGATGACGGCCATTCTGACTGGTGTGAGGCGGTACCTCATTGCAGTTTTGATTTGCATTTCTCTAATAATTAGCGATGCTGAGCATCTTTTCATGTGCCTGTTGGTGATCTGTATAAGACCTTGTAATAATTTGAACAATTAGTTATGCCTGAGTCCTGAGTATAGCGTGGCCCCTCAAGTTGTGCAGAAGCAGGTGGAAAGCAAAGTCAGAACAGTGTGTATTCATGGAGGGTCTCAGAACTGGCCTGGCAGCAGTAACAAAGCTAAGATAAGCATGTGAAGGAGGTACTTAACTAACTAGCGCAATAAAAGGACACCTTGGCTGTTATCTCTGAGGCCAGGCCCACACCTCCAGGAGAGATGTGAATTTACTTGTCCAATGTGAGCATCAGAGCCTGAAGGAGAACCCAGGTCTCTGACTTCTCCACTCAGCACTCTTTCAGCTACCAGTGTTCCTCCACCTTCGCTGCACATTAGAATCCCCTGGGGATCTTTAAAAAATACTAATGCCCTGGTACCAACCCAAACCCATTAGATCAAAATCTCTGAGGTAGGGGCTTGGGTGTTAATAGTTTTAAAAAAGTTCTCAGGTGATTCTAACGTGCAGCCAAGGTCCCAAACTGCTGTGCTGTACTTTGCTGTTGCCTCCCCTCTGCCAGCTACAGCCTTGATCCGCTGGTCATGTCACATCTGCTCCCACTGCTTCATCAGCCCCAACCTAGCTGCTTGCTTTCTGGCTTGGTGGCCCTTCCTGTTTCGGAATGGCTGCATCCTTGCTTCTCCCCAGAGGTGGAGGCTTAACACTCACCATTTATTGTGGGCTGTTTACTGTCTCCAGAAGTTCTCCTTGGGTGGTGTGAATGGTAGCTCCCCAAAAGCTATGTTGTGTCCTGGAATGTGACCTCATTTGTAAAGACAGTCTTTGCAAATGTAATTAAGTGAAGGTTCTCCAGAGGAGATCATCCTGGATTTAGGGTGGGCCCTAAATCCATTGACAAGTGATCCTTATGAGAGATATACAGAGAGAAAGAGGAGAATGCCACATGAGGACAGAGGCAGAGACTGGAACCACAAAGCAAGGGATGTCCAGAGCTACCAGAAGGTGGAAGAGGCAAGGCAGGATTCTCCCCATGAGCCTTTGGAGATACCCTACTGCTACCTTGATTTCAGACCTCGAGGCTCCAGAACTGTGAGAGAATATATCTCTTCTGTTTTAATCCACCCAGTTTGTGGCAATTTGCTACGGCAGCTTGAGGAGACTAACAGAGATACCATCTCAGTACCCTGCTTTTTGCTTGGTTGTATCTGTAGCAGACAACCATCCAATTTAACATGTTTCCGCTGGACTTGCTTACTGAACTCAACAAGTTTTGCCTTATCTTATTATCACATCTAGAAAGTTTTGGGGTATCTACTAGGGCAACACACCCCTCTTCCTGTCTCCCTTCCAGCCTTCTCCTCTCTATCCAGACTCTACAGCACCCATCAGAAGCCATCTCACAGTGGTCACATCCTAGCCTCTTCTTTTACAGGTTTTAATTTTTTCCTATCGTGCTTCTTTTAAAGTGAACAAGATTTGCTCTGGTTATTGTACACAGTTGAAACAACTTAGACGAATAAGTTCTGCCTTCACCTGCTACTTTCCTCCACGCAACGTCCCATACGCACCTACGGTAACCACTGCTAACCAAGAACAGTCTGGTGAATATCCCCCAATCCTTCTTTCCAGGCGATAACTGACTCAGACAGGAAATATAAGCTATGATGCAGTTGGAAACAGCACTGCACTTGTTGAAGCAGGCAGGAGTGGGGTGCTTAGAGCCCACCGACTACTTCTCCTAGGATCTCTCTGAACAACCCACAAGCTGCAAGGAACAAAGACACATCGAAAACCACTACCTCAGCCCTCTTGGCGTCTGGCCTGGGGGCCAAGGTGGGGACCAGGGTAAAGCAATCGTGGCACCTTTAAGGAGGCACTCACGCTCAGGGCTATGCACACCTTAAGACATCTGCTGTTTGGGTGGTGAAGACCCCCATCCATGGCAGAGGAGGGGACCTGTCTCTCTCTACTTGTGGCTTCTAGGTGTTTCCAAAGGAGGAAGAAGCTGCAGCACTTATTTCTGGCTTTGTACATCAGTAAGTCAGATCAAGTCTGACTTGAAACCCTCTGCTGTCTTTCTAGCTCATCTAAGGTGAAAGCCAATGTCCTTGCTGGTCACACACGGTCTGCTCTCCACCCTGTCCCTGGGGCTCTTCCTCTCTGATCCAGCTCCCCATGGGTATTCCCGGCACTCACCCCACCCCAGTCACACGGGCCTCCTTCCTTTTCCTTAAACACACCAAGCGTGGTCTATCTCAGGCCCTTTGCAAACTTGCCATCCTCTCTGCCCGCAACGCTCCTCCGCCAGGGATCCAGGAGGTTCACTTGCTTACTTCTTCCGGATCTCTGCTCAGAGGCTACCTAACCAGAAAGGACTTCCCTGACTGTTCTACACCAGTGGCAACCCCAGCAAACCCCACCACTCACTGTGCACTTTGTGCTGCTTCCTTTTCCTCTGATTATCTCCTGACTCTGCAGTCACAGAGAGACTACGACAGGTTTTGTGAGAAAAGGTACAAAAACAAGCGAGATGCTTTCTCCCACTGACTTCACTGTGGGATGCCTGCTGAGCGCAGGGTCCACTGTGTTGGATTTTGTTCCTGTAGGAAGAGCCCCACAGACATGCCTTTTGGAAGTTGGACACAGGGAAGCTGCACATCCCTGAAAGCACTGGCCTGTGTCTTTGTGAACTTTCTATTCCAAGGTGCTAATTGAGTATCTGCAGGGCTGCCTTTTTCTCTTTGGCTTCCAGGAAGTTGGGGGCCAAACTCGAGACTGAACTATAACAACTTTGTGAGACTTGAATGTCTTTCTTTCTGGTTGGGATTTTCCAGACTTATTTACATTTCCCCACCCCGGATTGTTCCTGTTACGCTGTGTTATATGCTATCGTTTGTTCCTTTTTTGTAATCCAGGGATGAGGTGGGAGAGAAACAAGCTAATTATTGGGGGCACAGATGAATCCACAGGCATGGTGAAAGCGAGACTCCTGGATTGACCGCACCACTGGCATGAGCGAGTGGGACTCTGGCCCGGCAGGCACAGTTGGAAATTTAATACTGCCTTGGACAGAGAGGAAAAAGATGGGTGGAGACAAGAAGCACAGTCAAATCCTCAGGTCAAGTTTTTGCTCATATAGTTGTTTCTTATAGTATAATATGAAGAATATGTATCCGTAAGTTTATAGAATTTCTGAGCTGAGAAAAATTGTTGGTAAATCCAAATATTTTCTTGTAGAAATGAGGAAACTGAAAACCAAGCAATTTGCTTAAGGCCCAAAACTATTTATTGGCAGAGACGAGATGAGAATCCTTTTCTCTCTCCTCCTGGCCCAAAGCTTTTTCCACAATACCACCCACAAAGTTGCAGTTCTTCCCATTTTGTATATTAAGAATTTTTCATTTGAGATCCTTGGAAAATGTGTTAAGAGGTTATGCCTGCATACATGTAATTCTTTTTCCTCCACAGACTTTCCAAATTCAATAAAGAAATGGAAGGGAAGTGCCCCCTGATCGTTTTCCTCAAAGCCAGCAATGCTCTGATTTTCCCTGATTTTAACGCTCCAGCTCAAAAACACACTCGTTCCCGTGGGCTGTGGACAGAGAGTGAAGGTTAAAACACGGGATAGAGGAAACGACAGGCCTTGGGCAGCTTGGGACTGGAGGTGGGCTGTGGGTGAATTCCAGGTGGCAGGTGGGATCGGCAGAGTAGGGGGTTTTCAGGGAAAGCTGCCTGCTGGGCCCAGGAAAAGAAAGATGGGGATTCCAGATGTGCCCCAAACACGTCTAGTTTCGGTCAACATTGGAGGAATCCTCAGCGTAGGTTCTCAGAAATGCATAGAATCTGAGGGGGAGAGCAGGCTGAAAAGAGAGAAAGGGAAGCCCTTGCTGCCTGCAGAATCACAGGTCTCCAGGAGAGTTTGAACACAACAAAACGCAGCACAGACTTCTTTGGCGGGTAGCCTTAGGGGTTAGGACCTAACTTTGAGAGGAAAATTGTTCTGATGAATGGGTATATTTGTCTAGTTCCGGCTAAGTGGTTTTCAAGGATGACTTCAGCCTAGAGCCCTGCAAAGCTGAGCTGCAGCCACCTGGTGTCACAGCTGCTTTGTTTTACCAGTTAGTCAAGCACAGAGCCCTGGGGGAGGGTCGGGGTGGGGACACCTGGGAGAAGCTTAGGGCCTGGGAGCTGCCGCTGCCTGGAGAGACAGCTCTGCCAAGCTTATCGTCAAAAAGGCAAGGACATATTGGCCTGCTCATTCCACCCTCTTGCATCGCTTGGGTGTGTCTCCCTAGAAAACCAGAGCCTTTTCAGGCCCCACTTGTACTGGACACGAGCTCTTGCAGATTTAATGCCCGTGTCAGCACGGGGCCTTGTTTTCTGTATTGCATGTTGCAAAATGATGGCCTTTATGATGACAAGTAACCAACAATGATCCCAACAATGATCGTATAGCTACTCTTTTAAAAGCTAAGAAAAGCGATCAAAGGTAGGTAAGAAACTTTGTAATGGTCAATCTTCTCATGAGACACAGCTGTGACCTTAGACAGAAATGCAGTTCTGGACTTCACCCTCAGTTTGTTTTGAAGGTTACCTAAACTGTTTCTGGTTTTGAGCTGTCTTTGTATCTCTCTTCCTTATGATGGTACCATGCCCACTCAAAAGAGGCCTTGAAGGAATGAACCTGAAGACCCTCAGCTGATCAAGCCAGAGCACTAAACTGGGAATCAGGGTAAGCTTCCTGACCATCCCTTAAATCTCTTTCCAGCTATGAGGTCATTTCCCCAAGCCTGGCCTGAGGATCACATATGTTAGAATCTCTCAAGCTCTTTATTAACTGTAGCTTCCTGAGCCTGAGTCACGCTCATTGGATCAGACATCTTGGCTGTGAGACCAAGAACCTGTATTTTCAACACCTAATTCTTACGCATATTTAGTTTTTTAAAAAATTAATTAATTTATTTATTTTTGGCTGTGTTGGGTCTTCGCTTCTGTGCGAGGGCTTTCTCTAGTTGTGGCAAGCGGGGGCCAGTCTTCATCGCGGTGCACGGGCCTCTCACTATCGCGGCCTCTCTTGTTGCGGAGCACAGGCTCCAGACGTGCAGGCTCAGTAGTTGTGGCTCACGGGCCTAGTTGCTCCGCGGCATGTGGGAGCTTCCCGGACCAGGGCTCGAATCTGTGTCCCCTGCATTGGCAGGCAGATTCTCAACCACTGCGCCACCAGGGAAGCCTGCATATTTAGTTTTTTAAAAAACAGTTCGATATTTGCCTGAAAGTGGACACTTATGTAGCTATCACCCTTGTCAAGAAATAGAACTTTATCAGCAATACAGAGACCCCCTTATGTCTCTTCCTTACCCCAAAGGTAACTATTATCCTGATTTTATGGCAATCACTTTTCTGCTGTCCCTTTGCATTTACATTTAAGAATACATTGGTTTTGTCTGGTTTTTCAAGTTCTATATAAGTGAAATCATATAGTCTATAGCTTTGGCCTCTGCTTTCCTTTTCTTTTTTTTTCTTTTCCTTCTCACCATTATGTTTGTGAAATTCATCCTGTGGCTGTAGTTGTGTTCTACTGTATGACTGAACCACAATTTACTTATTTAGTCTACTGTCGGTGGACACTGGATGGTTTCCAGTTTGGGACTGTTATGAATAATGCAGCTCTGAACATTCTTGCACACATTTCTGTTGGTTATACAGTAAGGGTGGGATTACTGGGTATGCTTATCTTCAACGGTAGTAGGTAATGCAAGCTGTTTTGCAAACTGGTGACTGCAGGTCCAATTTTAAGAACCTTTATCTATACTTTTTTGCAGACTGGTAGGTGGAAACAACCACGGAGCGAGCTTTATGTGTAATTAATTGTCCTTTCCTTTTCCCCAATTTATGGAGGTAATGCCTAGATCTGTTTTCAACTGGAGTTTTGTTGATAAGTTGGATTTCTCTTTTGCTGATTACTGCTAAATCCTCCTGAATTTATATCCTAAGTGATTTCTTGATCTGTCCAGAAATTAAAACAGATATGCGTAAGAACCTGCTGTGTGTCAGGCACAGTGCTAGGCTCTAGAAACACAATGGTGAACAAGACAGGGAAGATCTTGGCCTTGGAGAAGCTTAAAGTCTAGTGAGGGAGAGACATAAATGAGAAAAGACACATGTAAATATATAATTATAGATTGTGAGATGTTCCATAGAAAAAGAACAGGGTGCTGGGGGAGAAGGAGGGGCTGTGGGGAGGGGTGGTACCACCTAGATATGAAGGTTCAGGGAGGGAGTGGGAGAGAGCTTAGCTTGAAAAATGACAGCTCAGACCTGGGTGAATCTGTGAAGAGTCAGCGGAGGATGTTCCAGGCAGATAAGCCATTCTCTTGTGTGGGCTCTTACAGAGAGAGGAGCTTGGTGCGCTGAAGAACTGGAAGGATTATGATGGATTGTGGCAGAGGAGGGTAGGCGGAGTGAGCCTGGTGAGGACGGCAGGACCCAGGTGTGGGTGTGGAGGCGTGGGTGTGGTCTGCTGAGTGGTGCAAAAGGATGGCTCTGGCTACTGTGAGGAGAATGGGTTATAGGAGGCCAGGTGAGGGAGCAGGGAGGCCAGTTAGGATGATGATGTTAGGCCAGATGACGTTTAGCTGGACTAGGACGCTGCCAGGAGACTTGGAAGACGTGGATGAATTCAAGAAACATGCTAGAGCTGGAACTAAGAAGTCTGGTGAGGAGAGAGGGAGGGACAAGCAAGAAGAATGACTCCCAGGTCTGGCCTGTGAAACTGGGTGAGAGGAGTTTACCAAGATGGGGAAATCTCTTCTATGGACATCAAATTCCTTTTATAGCACTTAAGACCTACCCGCATCCTCCTGTAGTTCCAATGTCTTTCTACACTCAATGCCAAAATGAAAGAACTCTCCTAGCTTTTGTTAACGAACTTCAAAACAAAACCAAACAAAACAACTTTTATTTGTATTTATTTTGTGCTGAATTTATTCTGGCCTTAAGTTTTTGCTTCTTCTGGGATATCTTTTTCTTCTGGGCAACTTCCTCCTCTGGTTTAGGAACATCTGCTCTTTTTTAGTAAGGATCATCTCAGTGTGGCAGTAGGAGCTCACATAGATCTGTAAATTCAGTGGTGCATCTTGGGGCCTTTGTTCACCTGGATGTCCTCAACGACCAGAGAATCTACATCTAAACCCTTAAGTTCAGCATTACTCTCTGCATTTTTAAGCATGTGCAGCAAAAATTCAGCACTGCTTTTGGGCCACTGACCCTACATCTAGCTCCACTCTTGGGCCTGGCACACCCACTAACTCTGCCATTGTAAGGATGGAATGGTACACATTGATTCCGTAAAACGACACCTTTTCAGATATACATAACCTTGATGGCTCTGGGCAGTTTCCCGGGTGTCCTTAAAGTGAACACAACAATTTGAACCTCTTGATTTACGTGATTTTGTGGAGTTTTCCGAGTCAAGTGAATAGCAAACTATTTTCAGAGACTGCCACTTACAGGAAGAGCTTAACAGTCTTTCTTCTACCCTCTTCCACCATTATCACTTATTTATTAAGTGTTTATTTGTATGCTTATGGTGTCCAAAGCTTCTGGGCCATAGTTTTAAGGTGTGGATTAGTGAATGAGTTCTTTTTATTACATAAACCTACAGACCCAAGTCAACCTCCAGATTCTAAATATGGGTAGGCTGCCCTGATAGGGAAAATAGCAGATCTAAACAGGATTCTCAGAAAAAGTGCACTTGCTTAAAAATTATCTTTTGAGGAGTACAGTTATGAAACATTGAAATATGTTAAAACCCAGTAAAAAGTTCTAAATTCAGAAATGTAAAAGAAGTGACAGAAAAAAAGAACTTACTTCAAACTCTTCTTTTCAATAATGAGTTGGACTAACAACATTTTCTTTTCAAATTTCTTTTTCTTAAAAGAATTTTAACTACATTAAGGCCATTTGAAGTGGGCTTCCTGTATAAAATACAAGATATAATCAATTTCTTTGAGATCTGTACCTTTGAACATAAACATAGCAGAAGTGTTTTTGGTTTAGAGTTTGTGAGGAAATTCCTAACTTTTCAGATTTGTTCATCTAGTGTGTGTGTGTGTATATATATATATATATATATATATATATATATATATATATATATAATATATAATTTTTTTTTTGCAGTATGCGGGCCTCTCACTCTTGTGGCCTCTCCTGTTGTGGAGCACAGGCTCCGGACGTGCAGGCTTAGCAGCCATGGCTCACGGGCCCAGCCGCTCCACGGCATGTGGGATCTTCCCAGACCGGGGCACGAACCCGCGTCCCCTGCATCGGCAGGCGGACTCTCAACCACTGCGCCACCAGGGAAGCCCCTCTAGTATATTTTTAAAATTAGGTTTTGGTCTCTTGGCTGGTCCTTCAGAATCCGTTTCCATTCCCTGGAGTCTGATTGGGAGCACTGGAGAAGAGATAAGGAAGTGAACTGAACTGACCACGCGGCCATCCAGCTGCCACTCCATCGCCTGGAAACAGAGAAGAGGCCAGGCTTTCTCAACCATAAGAGTCCAGCTAGTGAAGCATTTAGTACAGAATTTCCACGAGTACCAGGGAACTAAGCTTGGATGTTACATAGTCAGGAATAAGCAACCAGAAGAAAACCAACCACGCAATGAAATTGTTTTTTTAGCAGAAACCTCACTGTCCTCACTGCCAACTCTCCAGGTCATATGCTGCTGGGACCACAGAGAGAAACGTGGCCAAGGCTGTCATAGAACAAAAGCATTCCAACAAGTGCTTGCCAGGAGATCCCACTTCCCCTCACTATGCCACCTCCCATTGCTCACTGCTGCTTTCCAAGTCTCTCATGGATGCATCTATCTGGCACAGTCTAGAACACTTGCCCACTCCCTTGAGAATGCAGTTCCAACTGAGTCTAATAATTGGTTTTTAGGGGAGTCTGGGAAGGGTGGTCTTTCCCTTTTCAGCCTCTACAGAGCAGGGACACATTCTAGACAATGTTGGAAATGATGTTGAAATATTTTGCAGTATCTGCCACAGATAATTAACAAAATCACCAAAAGAAATGATCACCCCAAATCACTGGTCTCCTCCTCCCAGCACTAATTCCATTCAAAAGAAACAATTACCTAGGTCTTGCCTACATTTCCCAAACATTGTCATTTCAGGCACTTCCTCTTTCAGAACTGGTTCAACATTACTGTGCACAGAGCACCCAACTAATCATCCGTCTAAAGCCAGTAGACTTGAGGACCCTCCTTTCCCGTGGAAGGCCCTTGGGCACCAAAGAGTCAAGCCGTCACTTTCAGTCAGTGGCCTTGCTCTTCCCTGATTTCTGTTAGGTTTTTTGATTCAGGTCAACTGATGGATTAGAGGGCAGTTCTTCTTTTTAAGAGTGTACTACAAGAAGCATAAAACATGAATAATGGTGACACTGTTTGCTTTCTTGTTTCACGGGTTAGTGATGGGGACAAAAGTGGCTTAAAAATTTTTGGGGGGATTTTCTGTTTCCATTTCCATATGTAAGGAGATTAGCAGTCACCACTTTGTCCTAACAACAGGTAAAAAGTTGAACAGACTGAAAAATCAACAACTCTTCTAGGATCTGTAAAAGAAGTGAAGACACAGAGAAAACGGCTGCCCTCAAGATTGAAGAGACAGGTGAACACAGGGAGCCGTGGCTCAAGGGAGTGGAGATCCACAAGTAGAGACCACTGTGGGAAACAGGGAGGCAGGAAAACTGGAATGGTAATTGATGCATTGATGGAGATTCAGTGTAGATGACTCCGAGAGTTAAAAACTCCAGAGGGACCCAGCCATAGGAGTGCCCCCTACATAGCAGGCTCTAGCCATCATGTCCTATCTAATGGCGGGTGGGGGAGAAAAAAACTGAGGAACGTGTGTGAAGTTCATAGTCTAGATGCACAGGCTCATTAAATGCTGAGACTTAATCATAGGACTATAGAATGCTTCCTCTCTTCACCACCTCCTTACTAAAGGTCTATTTACAGCAGTTCCTTTTACCCAGTACACTATGTCCAGCTATCAAGAAAAAAATTACAAGGGAAACCAAAGGGGAAAAAACCCCCATAGAATTTGAAGAGACAGAGCAAGCTTCAGAGCCAGACATGGCCCGGATGTTGGAATTAGCAGCCTGGGATTTAAAACAATTATGATTAATACGCTAAGGGCTCTAATGGATAGATAGACAGCATGCAAAAACAGATGGGCAATGAAAGCAAAGAGAAGGAAATCCTAAGAACCAAAAAAAGATGCTAGAGATCAAAACAGAATTTTATTTTAACAGAGTTAAAAATAATTCTTGGATCCAAGATGGTGGCTGAAGTACCAGTCCCTTGTTTCAGAGACCACAGTGCTGCCTGTAGTTGTGGATGCAATGGTTCAAGGAGAACCAGCAATCCCTCATTTGACATGAAGAGAACAATATTACATGGGTAATGATTTGTTTCAATGATTGGAGTCCAACAAGGAAAGATCTTGATAGCTGAAAATATTAATACCTCCATGATTTCCTCAAGGGTGATCTGATGTCTAGCATGACAATCTCACCATATATCCCAGCACTGCACCAGAAACTGCATTCCCTGAGGTAGATGAGATCACAGCAAATGTCTAATTGATCACTTCACACTTTTGAACCAGGAACCTACTCAAGTTTATGGCTCCAGGGCTGGGCCCATGGCTGGCAGTGGAAAGCTTGGATCTGATTTAGAAGCATAAAGAACAACGAAACCAGTGAAGATCCAAACTACTGAGACTGAAAACAGAGACCTTTGCTAGTCTAGGTCCCTGTCTTCCTATGTCTTCCTCATCATTCAGCTTCTAATAAAACCTGAGCTCTGATATACCCCCTCCAACCCTAAACCTGTTTCACTAAAGAGCTGCAGCAGGTGTTGATGGAAAAACCAGAATTGCTGCTGGGTTTCCTAGTTGGGATGCGTGTGGAGGAGGGGGACAAGACTGGGTCTCTTGAAAACAGTACGACAACTTGTAGCCTCTCTCTGCTTGGGGGAATGGGCATCCTGGGGATACGGAGTAGTTGAAAGTGTATATATAGGCTTTTTGGCTGCTGGAAATAGACTATTGTTAAAAGCTGCTTCTTATTAAAAAGGAGGAAGCAGAGAATGAAGATGCCGTTAGCAAACTGCTAATACAATCATGGCTATCTGGGAGAGCGATCTGGCTCGTCCTGCTAACAAAAAGTGGTGGTAATCGGGCAGGAAGAATTTAGGAAAGTGGACAAGTCACACATTATTGTTGGAGAAAGTCAACTTCAAAGGAGACAATGCTCGGGGCTTCCCTGGTGGCGCAGCGGTTGAGAGTCCGCCTGCCGATGCAGGGGACGCAGATTCGTGCCCCGGTCCGGGAAGATCCCACATGCCGCGGAGCGGCTGGGCCCGTGAGCCATGGCCGCTGAGCCTGCGCTTCCGGAGCTTGTGCTCCGCAACGGAAGAGGCCACAACAGTGAGAGGTCCACGTACCGCAAAAAAGGAAAAAAAAAAAGAGACAATGCTCAAGGACACAGGAGGTTTATTTTAAAGTGCCTAATTCACCACCTCTGATGATGTGTTTGATTTTCAAGTTTATTTTAAAGAATGGTTTTCACATTGTAGCAAAGGTGAAGAAAGTCAACTCTTATAAAAACATATTCTACCAGGAGATTTTTGAAGCTCCACACCACTTTTAGAAAAGCAAATGTGCTTAATCTGCTGCAAATGTTCTTCAGAATCCACTCCTGGCTCTTGTGACCACCTCCTTTGGTCTGATTTTTCTATCCTAGAATCCTGCACAACGTGGAGTCAAAGTTCACGATGTGGTGGAATCTACCACCTGCCCACTTTTATAAAACTCAGACAAAAGTTTCCCACATCCATCTTTTTTGCACCACGCCTGTGATTCACAGTTCCGCAGAAACCAGCAGAGATCTGGTGAAAAATACCCACTTTCTCCCAGTTCCTGGTGCATACGTTTTTCGTTCAGGTATCTCAGCTGTGTTTCCCAGGTTCTTTGGATCCCAGGAACAGAGGCGATCTCAGGCTGGCTCAGGAGGTGAGGTGTATTGAGCCTACTATGTCAGGAAAAGAGCCAGCCTCTTGGGGGTGAAAGATGAGGAGCTGGGGCACTTGGGGCTCCTTCCCTGATGCTTCACAGCTCCTGAGAGCACCAGCATCTTCTCTCCAGTGTCCCACCTCCACCTCGGCTTGGCCCCTCTCTCGGCCTCACCTTCTTTTGTCTGTGTCTTCTTGCTTCTCTTATCTTTGTTAACCGGCTCCTCTCCATCCTGCTCATATCATCTTCTTCCTCATAATGTGGTTTCCTGAAAACTTCAGCTTGCTTATGGCCTCTTGTGGCTTCTTCTGTACTTCACGTGTCTCCTTTTCCCGCATCCCTTCAGCTTGGGTTCCCACAGCCCGATGCTCTCCTTCCTCAAGCCAAGTTCCCAAGAGTGGGAACCCATTGGCCCAGCTCATTCCCGCTCGGTTACGCCACGGAGTGGCTACACCTGGGTCTAATCATGTAGGCGGCCAAGGTCCTGTGATGACGCATAGCCGCCTAGCTCTTTGAAGACAGTGGGGCCTGTGGGAGTGCTGGGCCCTGGGATGCCTCAATCCATTATTTCTTCTGAGCTGAATCCCTAACAATCCATGGACCATTCTTTGTGACAGAAAGGAAAACTAGACTGAAAACAATAATTTTCCAACCTAATCAAAAAGGAAACAAGGTGAGGTATGAATATTGATTGCCTTACTCCCTATTCTAGAGAATCTGTGGTAAGCTCTGTCTGTTAACCTGCCTTTTCACTTTACTGAGCCTCATTCTAGTACCAGGAATTCACCCACCGCCATGTCGACCTGGCCAAGCTCCAAGTGCAGGTCTATTTCTTTCCCTATTGAAGAACTCGACAAATCTACCATTGAAAGGAGTTGAAAGCCTTCCCCTGCTTCATGTCACCTTGGCACTTTGCTTCTGCGTTGGCCTAGCTGGAGACAGTGCATTAGAAAACCCCTGAGACCCGGGCCTGGGAAATCTTGACCTGCAAGTGTCTATGAAGGGAGAGTGCAGTGGGCGTTTTAGTTACCCTGGCCTGTCTGGAGCTTGTGCAATGAGGTTCATGAACACTTGATGGTGTTTCTCCTTATCTGTGGGCATTAACTTTTTCCCACTCTCCCCCAGCCCTGGCCTGCCCTTTTGGTGCTATAAAGGCCCCCCAACTGGACACAGTTTTCCCATTGAGGGTGCAGTGAGTCAGGCTGCTGTGTTCAGCACACCTGGGGGAACCTATTACGGGGTGTGTGATGTGACAGGGGAAGAAAATTTATTAGGCATGAATGGTCTTTGATTTCTTGCTTAACTCACCAGGTCTCCCCCAACTCTCCCCACCTCCAGCTCCACCTGAATTACCTGCATTGTTGGGCGCCTGCCGTATTACCTCTCACCGCTGAGCTTTTGCTCCTGAGTTCTGTCTGGAACGTGTTCTCATCCTACTTGACTTCTTCTGAGTCTGAGATGTTGCTTCCTCTGAGAAGCCTGACCTGATTCCCTCTCCCTAGGATGGGACTGAGTTCTCTGACACCCACACACACGTGCTCCCAGGGCAGCTACTGTTTTTCTTCTGTGTTGTAATCACTGCTAATTGTTTTGAGTGGAGACTCCTGGAGCACAGTGCCCTCGGTGTTTGGCACATAGAAAATGCTCAATAACTTCCTGTTCAGTGTTGAATGTGTGAGCTTGAAACTTGGCTTGGCTGGTGGAATCTTCTCATTCATTCTGGGTTTAGGATAATATTATGCATTCCGGTGAGAATTCCTGGTGGTGCTTCATTAATAACAGTGGTCAATATTTCTAGAATAATTATCGTATATCAGCGTACCATTAAGTGCTTAAGTACGACACAGGTGTTTGTCTCTGTCACTCTCTTCAACCAGCGAGGTAGATACTACTTTTAACTCTGTTCTATAGACTAGGAAACTGAGGCTTAGAGAGGTAGAGGGAATAGCCGAGGCCACCCAGCGAGTAAGTGGCCACAGTGGAGTTGGAACCTGGACGATCTGGTCCCAGCCCTTCTGCCTGCAATGACACCTGCTGCCATGGAGTCCCTGGAGCTCCTCTGCTTGGCACAGGCATTAGGAACCTGCAAGAGACTTAAAATGCAGCTCTCTGTGTCTTAAATAGTGCTTTCTACTAGTAATCTTGAAAGTCTTCAGCTTAAAAAAAAACACCCCAAAATCCAGGGTGTCCTGCCAACTGAGGCATGGTATTTAAAAATAATTGTAATTCTTACTTATGAATGTAAATCCAATTTCTTTTTTCTGTTTTTCTGTTGCCTTTTTTTTTTTTTTTTTTTTTTTGCGGTACGCGGGCCTCTCACTGTTGTGGCCTCTCCCGCAGCAGAGCACAGGCTCCGGACGCGCAGGCTCAGCGGCCATGGCTCACGGGCCCAGCCGCTCCGCAGCATGTGGGATCTTCCCGGATCGGGGCACGAACCCGCGTCCCTTGCATCGGCAAGCGGACTCTCAACCACTGCGCCACCAGGGAAGCCCTGTTGCTTCTGTTTTATTATGCAAGTAATACCAAAGTGCGTTCTTCTTTCTCAGCGATTCAGATGAGCTAGGAATACGTAGAGTAAAATGTGAAAGGCCTCTTCACCGCTTGCTTCTCCTCACTGAGCAATTCTGCTTTCTTCCTCAGAGGTAACAATTGTTAAGTTTGGAGTGGATCCTTCAAGTCCTTCTTCTATGCACTCACACACAGGTGTGCGGCCAGGGAATAAAATTCTTTTTCCACATAAGTGGCATCATCCTCTGTGCATCGTTTTGTCACTCAAGTTTTTTCCTGCTAGGCACTACATCTCGGAGACCAGCCTCATTCTATTTAAGAACTTTATATATCGTCTTTACCATCCTTTAGCTCTTCCCTTACTGATGGAAATATGGGGAACACCCAGAAAAATTGCAAATCACAGCTTGCTTTTGCTTTCTAAAAAATGCTCGAGAAGAGTGCTCATTTCGTGTTGAGGTTTACTGCTCCTTTTCTCGAACTTGTATAATCAGTGCCACTCACACTTTCTTGAATGAGGAATGCAGTCTGTTTTGTTTTGGTAAAATTAGTGACTCACAATGTCTCCCCTCTCAGCTGACAGAGGCCCAGTCTATTGTGTGCTTGGAAGGGGCACAGGATGTTGTTACACTTGGCTACTCAGTTGTACAATGGTCCCACGCTAGGTAAGGCCCCGTGCTAGTTAAGCCCTTGTTTGCTCTTCAGATACTGACCGCAGATTGGCACAATGGGATTGCTACCTGTGCGGTCAAGGCTTACAGGTGCATGTGTGTATGTGTGGTGTGTCTGTATGTGTGTATATGTGTGGTCTGTGTGTACGTGTTGTGTGGGTGGTGTGTATGTGTGTGCACAGTCTGTGTATGTGTTGTGTGCAGTGTGTGTGGGGTGTGTAGGTGTGATATGTGGTGTGTGTATGTGTGTTGTATGTGTATATGTGTGGTGTTTGTGTGGTATGTGTAGGGTGTTTGTGTGTGCATTGTGTGTGTGTTGTGTACTGTGCGTGTGTAGTGTGGTGTGTGTGGCATATGTGTATGTGTGGTGTATATGCGTAATGTGTGGTGTTTGTGTAGAGAGTGTAAGTGTGTGTGTGTGTGTGTGTGTGTGTGTGTGTGTGTGTGTGTGTGTAGACACCAGCCCACTCCTCTGCACTGGCCCACTGGCCCATTCATGTGATTGCAGGAGTACCAAGAGAAGGAGGTTTACGCAAGGAGTGGAGCGGTAAAGGGACGTTGCTCCTGACTCACTCTGTTTTCTCTCTCTTGTACCAATTATTTCCAAGTCCAGAATGTATGCAGAACTTAATGAACAAGTATTTCCCCTTCTGTGTAGAGGGTTCTGCAAGGACAATGAACATGATCTGATGCATCTGCAAATACAGAATCTCCCTGTGGGGAAAGCTTGGGGAAACTCTTGCTGGGAGTTATCCTTAGAGGAAATGTTGCTCCACACATAGTTTGTGAATGAGTTTTGGTGATTAATTTTACTCTAATCTATTGCTTGGACATTTGGCATCAAAGTCCTCTGGCTGCTTTGTTTTCTGTGATCAGAAGGACCTACTCCATTGATGTAAACAGCCCAACATTGATTTTTTTTCTCAATTTGGTTCATAGTTACAATTTTACCTTCTATTAGCACCTTGAGTTTTCTGTTAGTAAATTTCCTTTCCACTGGTGTCCAGAAATGACCAGATGCTTGTTCCATTAATATTTAGTGTATGGAGGCTGCAGGTTAGCCCATGGGCTGCTGCAGAGCAGCTACTTGAAGATGCTCACCATCTTGGGCTCTTAGGATTGTAACTCTGAGGTCAGGTCCATCATGGTACCAGAATGATCTATCTTTTCAGTGGAAAAACTAGTAAGAATTGTATGTACTTTGGGATTATGGTCACACAATTTTTAAACTTTCATTTCTTCCTTCCTCCCTAACTTTGGAGTATTGTATCTTTTCCCTAAGAATTTAAGTATTTAAAATTTCATGTATTGCTTTTTCTCTTTCTTTAAAACATTTTTCTCATTTTACATATACTTCACCTCATTGTTTTAAAAAATTGTAGAAACACATACTATAGAAAGTGAAAATCCCTCTATCTCTTTCAGATATGGGTTTGTTCTTCTTGGGTCTTCCTCTACTTTCATTTCTTTCAGACAATGAAATTTGAAAATAACCCATAAAAATACAGAGGTAAATTCATGTATTAATTTAAACATTCATAACCCTTAATGCAAGTTTCCAGGGCATGAGTATCTCCTTAAACAATTATCAAGAGAGAAAATAGCGCACTGAGGTTAATTTCAATTTTCAGTGAAGTACATAAGGTTCCTTTGATCATGCATTGAGGAAATCCAAATTCTTTATTCTATTTCCCTTTGGAGTTGGTGACTAAGTGACAAAGACACCAGAAATCAGCTGAAGATGAAAGGACAGTATCAGCTTTGGTCCTCAAAACAGAGGGCTTCAGGATTACCTCTCTTTCCTCTCCAAAATGTGGATCTTGGTGGGACGCTCCATCTGCAGGGCAAAGCTGGACCATTGTAACCCAGCCTTCTGCATGGAGGGTCGGCACCCACTCCCAGCCTGTCACATCAAGACATAGAGAGCTGTTAGGGCCTGGGCTCTGCCCAGTTTACTTCCCACCTGGGAGCAGACAGGCAGGTCTGCTGACTTTCCCCTACTGTCACCCATCATGCAAGTCAGGTCTTCTGGATGAGTGCCTCCAAGGGTCTCTTCCAGAAGATACATGCCCTCCCCCGAATGGCCCCGAGAACAGGGCACAACCAAGCCCCCAGAGGTATGATCTAGTTTATCAGCTGAGTCAGAAGCAATCAACTTTATAACCCAGGATCTGATATCAGTCTCTGCTTCCTCCAGCCTGACTATGGGGCTGAGAGGGTAGCTCTTTCCTCCCAGAGCGCCTGCATTTTTTGAGGATGGAGTGAATGTTTGTGTTTTCATGAGGCCATGCGAAAGGAATGTGAATATTAGAAAAGAGCTCTATTTGTTAAAATGATAATTGCTAGAATGCTCTGGAGCCATCCATATCTCATGAAAGCCTGAGGAATGGGGCAACATCTGACCCTGACGACTTGCACTCACCAAGGCGCTTCCGGATGATAGAAAGTTGCTGTCATTTTCGTTATAATTTTCACTAATAACTTGGATTTCCCTTTGGCCACCGAATATTTCAAAGCAACTGGTTTTTACAGCATCCAAGAGCTGACTAGCCCCATGACAGTTGCCCAGGCTAACTTCATGGAGCGAGTGTGTGAATAAAATAATAAACGAGTGTATAAACATGCATAATTTATTTGAATCAATATTCATGCCTGATTACACCGTGGGCCGTTTCAGATGTTTGAAAGCCAGGCCTGGCTGGCCCCCGCAGACACCCCCTGCAGTAATTCCCTCAGGAAGTGAGCTCACCTCCCCTCCTGGAAGAGCATTTATAAAATGCTTGTGTTCTTCCTGGTGCCAACTCTGCGGGGTTGGGGTCAACTACGAGTTTCAGTTACTCCTTATAACAACTGAGAGAGTCTTGGGGAACAAGCTCGCCTCCTTGTACCTTTCAGTTTGTTTCCTCCCGTGCGGTGCCTGGGTTTTCCAGTTCAGAGGCGCCTCGGAGACAGGGAAAAGGAAGAAAGGAAGAACAGCGGCCTGTGACAGCTTGGTCTCTTCAGTCAAGTGAAGGGTCAGTGCTATAGTTTAGGGGAGATGCTCAGCAAATGGAAACATCTGCATGTGCCCACTTTAACCATCTGAAGGTGTCAGCCTCTAGGAACCGAGGTCCCTGTGCTGAGCAGCAGCACGGCCTGGTGATCAAGTGCTGAGTTAGGTCATGTCAGACGGACCTGGTTTGCATCCTGCCTCTTCACATTCCCAGCTGTAAAGCCGTTGGCTTCTTCGCCTCTCTGTGCTTTAGACTTCCCATCTGTAAAACAAGAATGACGGGAAGGCCTTCCCCATCATGAATGGAAAAGATCTTAGAAGAAGTCCTGCTCATAGAAGAATGACTGGGGAAACAACCAGGGATCAGTGAACTCCTGTCTCTACAAGGGTCTGTGCACGCATTTTGTGCAAACCCACCCCGGGAGGAGAAGGAGAACCCCGTGTTTTCACTGGGACTGGGTCAGAGGTTTAACAAAAACCGTCTTTTATGCCCTGGCCACCACTTCACCGCAATATTTTACGTTTCTTCTATGGTACATCAGAGGTGTAGACAAGCTCTCATCTTTCAACAAGTCATGGTTCTGGCCGGGCTTGGCGCCCAGACAATCTGAGGCACAGATTTTGCTGTCTCTCCCAAGTCATCCTGACGGTCCATATCTTCACCTTGTTGCAATAACATAATAAGATCTCTCAAGGGCTTCCCTGGTGACGCAGTGGTTGAGCGTCTGCCTGCTAATGCAGGGGACACGGGTTCAAGCCCTGGTCTGGGAAGATCCCACATGCCACGGAGCCACTGGGCCCGTGAGCCACAACTACTGAGCCTGCGCGTCTGGAGCCTGTGCTCCACAACAAGAGAGGCAGCGATAGTGAGAGGCCCGTGCAACGCAATGAAGAGTGGCCCCCGCTTGCCATAACTAGAGAAAGCCCTTGCACAGAAACGAAGACCCAACACGGCAAAAATAAATAAATTACTAAACTCCTACCCCCAACATCTTCTTTAAAAACAAAAATCTCTCAAACATTCAAGTGGAGATTATATGTTCAATCACAGACTACTCTCTCCTAATTGTCCAACATGCTTCTAGAATGCTTCACCTTTCACTCTTATCTCTTCTGCCTCAGTCCTCCCCTGTTCCGTCACCAGTGGAAAAAAATATTTCCCTAAAGCTCAGGGCTTCTCAACCTTGGCACTACTGACATTTTGGATCAGATACTTCCTTGTTATGGAGGCTGTCCTGTGCCTTGCAGGATACTTAGCAGTGTGCCTCACCTCTACTCGCTAGATGCTAGTAGCACGCTTAGCCCCAGCTAGGACAACTGAAAATGCTTCCCGACGTTGCAAATATCCCCTCGGGAAGGGGGAGCAAAATCTTTCCTGATTGAGAACCACTGTCCTAAAGGAATGCAACATGCTTCTAATGTTACCCTAAAGACAAAGACTGGTGGTATGTATGTGCATGTGTGCACGCGGAGGGAGGGGTGCTACACAAAGAACCCTATAGTGCAATCCAGCGCCAGATGCTTGGAAGTTCTCTTATTTCTAGGGTGAGCTCAGGCTCCCTTCTCTTCCCTCTTTCCACCCAACTCCATGTTCAAGTAGGAAGCCTTCTGAAAACAGGCCGCAAACTAGAGTCCTATGAAAAATGGGACCGCTGTGGAGGGAGTGGAGTTTGGAGTTGCAACTTTCGGAAGAATGAAATGGATGTTTCTTTGTTCTCTTTCTTCCCCCTTCTCTCTTTCCTCTCAGTGTGGCTGGTGGTAAGACTCTGGAGAGAACTTCAGCCTGGAAAGCTAAAAGGGGCTGGGGTGGAGCTGCGTGGAAAGGAGGCATCGTGTAGGCAGGGTAGGCAGGCTCTTCCCTCACATTTTCTTGCTGCCTGGAGCTGGTTGTGATGAGGGGACTCCCACCAAGGTGCTGGCGAGGAGGCTTCACCTCTAAGATGTGCTATAAACTGGAGCCACTGATCTGATCCCGTCACCTGGGTGGCTGGGATGGGAGGTATACAGCCTGGGCAGCTAGGATGGGAGAAGGCGTCCGGTGGGCGGCTAGGATGAGAGAAGGCGTCTGGTGGAGAGTTGCAGGAGCAGACTCACACCTGGAAAGAAGAATGAGAAGCCACGAGACAGCAGGAGCTATGAGGTGCAGAGATGGAGGACAGAGAGTAGAAAGAGGCAGGGACTCAGGGGCCGAGCAAGGTGACAAGTAGCTTTGAGAGGCTCCCTTGACCACTAGAGCTACTGTAAGTGCTGACTGGCAAGGAACAGCATTCCATTTCTCAATGAGGTTTGACGAGATGGGTTGTTTTTCCTCAATTCCCTGTTCATCCTCACGGTAAACTTCCCTCAGACTAAGGAATCTGATTATGTGGGAAATGCCTAACTCAGGGCTTCTCCAGCTTCAATCTATGGATCTCCGGAGGTCCGCAGACATAGTCTCTGCTGTTTGCAAGTGGTCTGAGAATAAGCCTGGCTTTTAGGTAGGCTAAAGTGATTAATACAGTCACATTCTGAATCATTTAGAATGACTACACTGTCCAATACGGTAGCCCCTGGCCACATGGGGCTGTTGAGCATTGAGATGCGGTTACTCAAAACTGAATTGTACTTTAAACTTAAAATGCGCACTGGATTTTGAAATCTTAGTGAGAAAAAAAGAATATAAAATATCTCAGTAAGTTTTTATACTCATTACCTGCTGAAATGACAACATTTTGGACAGATTAAATTAAATAAAATATGATATGAAAATTAATTTTGCCTGCTCTTCTGACTTTTTTTTTTTTTTTTTTTTTTGTGGCACGCAGGCCTCTCACTGTCGTGGCCTCTCCCGTTGCGGAGCACAGGCTCCGGGCGCGCAGGCTCAGCGGCCATGGCTCACGGGCCCAGCCGCTCCGCGGCATGTGGGATCTTCCCGGACCGGGGCACGAACCTGTGTCCCCTGCATCGGCAGGCGGACTCTCAACCACTGCGCCACCAGGGAAGCCGCTGCTCTTTTGACTTTTTAGTGTGGCTACTTGAAAATTTAAAATCGTGTAGGTGGCTTGCATCATATTTCTATTGGACAGCACTGGTCTAGATTATGCATTCTCAAAGGGGATGATATCGTGCCATGTGGGGCAAAAAATTGGTTCTTGGGGGAAATGTGGTGAAAATTTGTAATCTTTTAATAATTAAATAACAGATATACATATAACATGTAAACAGATATATAGTATGCCTATGGTATTAAAATTTCACGGCGGGGGAGATTCGTAAAAACAAAAAAGTCTTAAAAAGCTCGTCAAGAGGATAAAGAGGATAATAATGAAAAAACTGAGAAACACTGATCTAGATGAATAACTAATACCCCAAGAAGCTCTACGTAAGTGCAAACCTGTGTCTGCATTTGTTTTTAGGATACTATTCATGTCAAGTAGAAATATTTTAATTATCTTGAGTTCATGGGGAAAGAATTGAGGCAGGCTTCTTATGTAATAATGAATTAGTACTCAATGAAGACAAACTAACACCAAGGTGCTCCTTTAAAGGAAAGTTTCAAATCAGTATGAAAGAGAAGAAAGGGGATGGGTGGAAATGAGCAGTCACATGGCTGGCTGGGGGGCCACTCTCATGAGAGCATCAGAGGCTTAATAGATAAGAAAGAACAGAATCCATCTGTCACGTCACCTTGATTAGTGTTGCTAGCTTGAATTCTATTATTTTTGCAGATTTTTGAACATATAATTTGTTAATTTGTGTGGGAGTTCTATAGCATCAAGTTTATTTATACTTGGGTTTTAGTGGTGGTTACACTTCTTTTCTTTGGCTGTGTTTGGAATTAGAGATGCAAGAAGCAGACAGATGATCAAAATGTCAGCTCTGTAACTGATAAAAGGTAGACTGGGGGTCATGGCTTAGATGTGTTACATGTCAGTCCAGAATGAAACTTGGTCAACTGGCCTTTGCGCTGAAGGGCTTCACTGATCCAAGGCAGACATCAGAGCAGCATCCTGATCCCTGTGGAGGGCAGCCCCAGCACAGGGAGGGGCTGCACTGAGCATGCCCAGTTGCTCTTTCCCAGCTCACCAATCAGATAAGCCCTTCTCCTCCCCAGGGAGGATCCAGCAGCCAGGGCTACAAGTGTTAGGCTGATGAATGTTTCTCCATGTGGAATCGTGGGAAGAGGGGAATAAATGTTTTCCCCCCATCAGCCCCTGGTCTTATGCTTATACTTATTTATGTAATGCAATAAAAGTAATTTAGGTTGGCATTTGGGTTTGTAAGACCTTTTTAAAGCATTTATTCTGAGTTACTGACCTATCACAGGGAAGTTTTGGCATATTTCATGTCAGCGTGAACGTGAGTTGACTTATATATCTGTGGAACAAGCCCTGCCTGACTTGCTTTCTGTCCTGGCCCTGCTGGGTCTGCTCCTTCTCTCTACTTCTATGGTTTTCTACTGCCTAACCCCATGAAGTCTTTAACTGTACAGTAAAGGGGGAGGTGCAGTGAGAAGAACGCATGGGTTTGGAATTGACAGGTCCCTGTTCAAGTCTGGGTACTGCCACTTCCAAGCTGTGTGATTCTGGGCAAGTTACTTAATCACTTCCTACCTCACTTTTCTCACCTGAGATGTGGGGTGATGCCTCCCTCCCAGAGTTGTTACGTGGATGAAAGGAGATGATGAATGTAAACTCATTCAGTGTTCAAAACAGTTCCCTTTTCTCCCTGCTTGACTGAGTTTTGGGCCTTTTCTGGTGTTGCATCTACTCAATTTTCAGCTCTTCGAATGCCCATTTGCTTGACATAGTTATAAAACTCAAATGAACACCAGTGGGAGGAAAGATAGATCAGGTAAGCCAGGCTTAGGACTCGTTCAGTTTCAAAGGATAATTTTCAAAAAGTTAAATGACTCTCAAACACATATTTAGTGATTGTGTATCAGAGATATATTTAATGTATTAATGAGAGAACTGATGGATGGTAAAGCAGGTTTGAGTGAGGATTGGGAAGACTGGTATATATAGTCCATCAAAGAAAAAATGCTGAAATAATATTGCTAAGTTAGGTACAAAATTGGTTAATATCCTACAGCACAACAAAACTGTAACCTTTGGAGTTATCTTTTTTCCTAGAGAGAAACAACTTGCTTTTTTAGTGGACAAAAATAATTTTTAACTCTACAATTTAATAATTTTTAACTCTACAAGTTAATAACTTACTTTACAAAGTCTTGGCCCTAAACAGTAGTAAATAGTGAGTCAAAGAAAGATCACAAAGTCTAGACTCTTAGGGGGGCTTTTTAGACAAGGCTCTAGTATGACATTGAAAGAGCAGGAGTTATACTTTTAAGTCCAAGTTATGGATAATTTTTTTTAAAGCCTACGTAGGATCTGATAATGAGAATATATGACATAGAAGCTACTTATTCTGGGTAGGGGTTGGCATGAAGCCTTCAGTTATAACTTCTAGTTATGTCTAATAAAAACTCTTCTTTAAAAACCAAAACAAAAAAACAAAAAAGGGAAAACCACCCAATTCCCATTTAAACTAAAATTTCCCATTGGGTCCAATGCTTCTAGCATTATTTTTCTTTCTCTCATAAATTGTTTTCTACTATTCTGAACACTGAGTATCTTTGGATAATAACAGAGGATTCAAAGTCACACCCCACACTTGACAGTGATGCTTTAGGACAATTCCTAACCACCAGAATCTCCTGGCTGTGAAATCTTGTCTTGAACCATATTTGAACCTTTTGGTATGAGAACCCTGCTGGCTGGCTGGCACACCATAGCTTCCTGGTTTTCAGAAAAAAGGCTCAAGAGAGGCGCCTTGGACTTCAAATGGCTATTACAAAACAACATTTTGATGAGTTAAGTGTAAATGAATCAGAAGCATATGGATTTAATTAGGCTCCGAACACAGCCATTTCAAAATGCAGAAAGGAAAAAAGCATGCTTGTGTCGAAACACATCTTGAGGTTTTCCTGCTAAATTCAAAATGATGGAAAAACAGATGGGACCATCTGCCAAGCGTTCAGGTTGTACTCTCCACATGTACTATCTTATCAGGAACACAGAGCAATGGGAAATTTCTACCACAGAAATCAACAGCGTTTCGGCATCATGTTTGGCAGCCCATTTGTGGCCTACATTTAATTAAACCAGGCCTACGCATGGCTGCGGAGAATGCAACTCCCCTGTTTTTGAAGACGGTCCAGGGTGCAATCCACATGGGACCACGTGTGTGGTCTTCTTTTTACAGTTGAAAACCCCCATATTATTATTCTCATGCCCCTATAAGTTTTTCCATGTTACCCCTCAAGCTGACCATGAAGACGTCAAGTGCTGAATACAAGTTACTCCTATTGCCTCTTCTTGGTGAAACTCAGTGGCTTCAGGCAGAGAGTCAAGGAATATACATGCGTTTTCACTTAAATGTGGAACTGTTATTTCTCCCCAGTGAGAAAGGTGCTAAAAGTTCAGGGGTCAAAACCTGCCTTCAAGTTGAAATGAAAGGAGGGGCCTGGTGGGCTGAAATACCTCAGCATGAAATAAACAAAATTTATTCATATTGAGGCCAGAATGGAAACATGGGGCAATTGGTTTCATAGCTTTTCAAGAAATCATGTATCAGGCTTAAGCTTTTTTATGCATTGTCCAGAGGTTGTCCAGATTTACCACCGAACGTACAAATAATACCACACATTTATTGAACAAGGGCCTACAAAGTGCTTTTTCATATACTAATCTTTAATCTTCACAACAACCTGTGAATGGAGTGGAATCCTCCCCATTCTATAGAGGAGGAAATTGGGCTGATTGAGGTTAAGAGATCCACTCAAGTTCTCTCCGTTAGGAAGGGACGGAGCTGGACTTGAGTTTAAGTCTTTTATTTATTTATTTATTTATTTTTTTGAGTTTAAGTCTTTTAATTCTAAGATTAGGGCATTTTCCACTGTCCATATCCACCAAGGAGGAATACGTGAATTACAAGTTTTATTTAGGTGCATATGGAAGACTTTCACTCACTAGCCAAGGTTACCTCCCAGTAGAGGAAAGCAGAACATGCCCTGGGGCTCCTGAACTCATATCACGGTTTACCTGGGACATCCTGGCTTAATTATGAATAGTGCTCCATTTTACTCTCCAAGGTGTTCCAGTTTAGATGATAAATTGTCTGGATAATCTACTGTGAACCCAGTCTAAAAGAGTCAAATTTTGCTGGTTTTATTTGGATAAGTCATTGAACCTTTTCGTACCGGGGGCTTCCTATGTTTTTCAAATCACTGTTTTCCTGCATGGGAGAGGAATGTTTGTTTTTAGAGAGTTTTCAGGTCCTCAGGTATAAATACTCAATGTGGAGTGAAAGCATTGATTAGGTATCCACGAAATTCTTTATCCGTTAGTTCAAACCAGAAATCCTACAAATTGGGTCTTACTCCAAAGTTAAGTATGGTTTTCTCAGGCACCCCAAGCAGGGATGCAGGTCTTGGGTACCCTTTCACTTCCCTCCCTCTCCTTCCCTCAGGTACTGTCTCTTCTTGTTCCCAGGCATACAGTGCCCTCAGATTGTTCTCTGGGTTCCTACAGTCTCTGACATCAGCCCTCACTATATCTCTCACTACATCCCATCAAAGTTCAAATTTTCTCCATTTTACTGTCCTCAGATGCATTTTAGGAAAGCAACTGAAGGCCCTCATTTCCGGTAATCTTCCTAAGCCTCGTTAATGGGGGTGTTTGGGGCAAGAGGACATCTCACATGCTATTGAATCACAGAGCTCACAGGTAAGGCCAGTCCCTGTGGGGTAGGGCGTGAGTGAAGAGGCAGAGGGAGGGGGAAAAGATTTCTGTGGAAAGCCCTGACTGCTGACAGGAGTCCTCTCCATGGTTCTACTTGGCCCTTCAAAGCTGTGAATCTCTTGCTTCCGTGGAAGGGGTTCAGTCACATTCTTCCAAGGGCAAGAACTTCCGCGGAGAGTGGGATCACAGGGGAGGACTGAAGAGAGCTGGCCTCTGGGAGGCGCTCCTCCCCGTGTGGGTTTGCTCCATCCTCCTCCTCAGAGCAGCTGGCTGCTTGGCTCCGCTGTCCTGGAGGGCCGTGACCTGGTGGCACTCGGACCTTGTGGCTCCCCACCCTCTCTCTGGCCCCTTTCTACATTCTATCATTTACTGTTCTTTGGTTGAAAGTGAAAGAAACCAACTCTGGTTAACCTACCCGAGGAAGAAATATTTTGGGAAAATAATGGGGTATGTGTGCTGTAGGTTCCCTCAGAAGCAGACTTTGAGAAAAGGCTTTGGGTGCAAGTTGTCTTTTGGGGACGGATTGTTTGTTTGCTTTTTGTTTTTGTTTTTTTTGAGAGGAGATATCAGTAGGCCCATGTAGAGGACTGGAGAAGTAAGTTGGCGAAAGGAAGGCAGCCGCTGAGGGTATAACAAGAAGCAGGTTTCCACTCTGGGCAGTCAGGGCTCAATCACCTTGGGGACCTCTGGGAGACCATACAGATGTGACCTGTGATTTAATCCCCCCATATTTGAGGAAGCTGGGGCATTTATACTCCCATTCATCTAGAGTTAAGAACTGCTCCCAGGGGTGTTAATTCTCTGGAATTCTGTCTTCCATAGGCAGGCATAGTACACTTCCAGCCAGAGAACGTCCTCAGGCAGAGTTGCATGCACTTGAAGTAAAGAGTCACTGGCTATGGACTCTGGCTCCACGATGGCTACCATTCATCAATTCCTTCCTTCCACGTATGCACAAGCTATCCCCCTGTTGAAAGATGGAGTCTACTCCTCTGTCCCCTTGAATCTGGGTGGGCTGGTGACTTTTGAGAAGTAGAATATTGTGAAAGCGATGCCTTGTAGCCTATGCCTGAGTCTCTCGAAACACTCACTCTGGGAGAAAACAACACCTGTCGAAGAAATCTAATTACTTCAAGACCACCATGCTGTGAGGAAGCCCAAACTAGCCATATGAAGAGGCCACATGGAGAGGTGCCCTGCCAGCCCCAAGACATTCCAGACATCCCAGACCGATAACACATAGGTGAGTGAAGAAGCCTTCAGATGAACTTGGCCTTGGCCTTAGACTGGCTGCAAGGATATGAGAGACCCCAAGTGAGAACAACCCAGCTGATCCCGTCAACCCCCACAGTAATAGTAAATTATTGTTTTACTCTGCTAAGTTTTGGGGTGGTTTGTTAAGCAACACCAGATAACTGGAACAGTGAGTAGGGGAGCAGTGGGTGCCAGGGGATATGGCAGGATACCAGCAGGATGGCTGCAGGGCAGCACATGGAGTGAAAGAAAAAGCTAATGTCTAGGCCTCAGAAAGAGCGGGCAATCACTTCAGAGCACTGGTCTCAGCTGCTTTTTATCCTAGTGTCACTCCACTCAAGAGTCAAGTTCCCGAGAGGGAAGGAGTCCAGTTATCCTAGCATGGGTCAATGGCATCTTGAGCCAGAGGTGACAGGGTATCTTGACCTTTTAACACCACACTTGCATAATAGAGAAGGTAGTTCTTTAAAACATGAAAAAGGAAGTGAAGAAGTGAGGAGACCAGAAGAAAGGGGAATGACAGGGCAAGACCAAGGACTGTTCACTTCACGTGTAACTCCACTGCACTCATCCCCCCCAGTTCACCTGGCTAACTCCTAGGTCTCCAGTTACCAGTTCCAAATCCCAGGACAGGAATGGATTTATTTAGTTCACCTTTTCAAGCCACACAGGGACCTGGGTTGCCAAATGGTCAACTTCCCATCCCTTGGTCCCCAAAGTTGTGGCAAGATGGGAGAGCTCAATCGCATGTTACAAAAACCTCACTGTGCCTCCTGGAGGAGGGGGCGTGGGTAGGGCAGTTACCTGCGGCAGGGGTGTGGCTGGACAGGAATTCTGTACTGACCACGTAGGCAGAGGTTATGCCGATGGACTCTAGGTTCGAGTCCCAGCCTTACCAATGGCAAGTCTCTACAGAAGCTACTCCAATTGTGACAGCCAGTTATCTTCTCTGTGATCACAATATCTACCCATTGGCTTGCTGGGAGGAGCAAATAAGGAACATCTAGTACACTGCCTATACATAAGCTTTTAGTGGTGGTAGCATGTCATTTTTATCTAAAGGTTGAGGTCAGCCTCCATGTCAGGTGCTTAACCCTCGGTGAAGAGGACTAGAGCCTTTGGTGCAGAGGTACGTGTACCTAGTCAGTACCCTCTCACCCTTACCCTTTCAGTGCACGTTGATTCCCAGTGGCTAGCCCCTGCATCTCTTTACTGAAGGGCTTTCTTTGTCTACTAGGGTGAGCTCTATTCAAGGCAGAAGTGCGGGAAATTCATGACCTCTCCCCTCCCCCAGCAACACCCAACCAGTACTGTAGGGAGTTGGGGTATAAGTACCCCACTGCCCTTGCCCATTGGGTGGGATGCTTCTGAGGCAAATGTTCTATGGTATTTTCCAGAATTCCTCAGAGGGATCAAGCTCCAATTATCCACAGTGGTAGCTTTCTGGATGATGCGCCCCTCATTGGAGGCCTATCTTACCCCATCTCACTTCCCCACTCCCACTGGTGTTTCCTAGGATCCCGTATGAAATGAACTACTTACACGTGAATTCTTATCTAAGGGTCTGCTTCTGGGAGAACTCAAACTAAGACAGAGAGGAAGATTCCCTGGTCTATGACAAGAAGGGTCCCAACTTCCAATATTTGTCTTGCCCTGGTTCCCGAACCTCATAGCGTTGGTCCTTAGATCACCTGGACTCCAATCCTGGGCCCCATGGCCCTCTGAGCAGCTCCCTGCTGTGTTTCCCCCCAAGACCTCTGCAATATTGGCATTAATTCCATTCTTTGAGTCCTCCTTCCCAGCTCTGTGTTCTTAGGAGATGGGCTATGGCCCACTAAGATGCTTCTCAAACTTGACTTGCAGAGGAGGGACTAGACCCCTGAGGGCTATGGGCCTTCTGAAGGTGCTAGTCACAAGCTCAAAATTCATTGCCTCTTCCCTCTCCCCCTAAATGTTGATGTGAGTCTTGCATTTAACACAAATAAATGTGCCTTTAAAAACTATGCTTGTCTTAATGTACACATTAATATTTTCAGTTGCTTAGCATTGGATAAAATTGATGGCTCAATAAGATGGTCCATGCTTATTCTTGGAATTGATTTTCCGGTAGTTCTTCAGATTCTTATCTTGACCTGTTGAAGTAGCATGGATCACGGGGTAACTTGGGCCCTAGGTCTTTCCTAGGCTACTTACTGCCCCAGATGAGGGCCAGGCAGGACCCAACCTGAGGAACAATGGGGTTTCGTAGTTCCAGTCTGGCCCCACCTAGGGAGAGCTGAGCCAGGTGATTGGCTTCTTGGACACTGACATGGGCGTGTAACGGACTGGTCGCAAGTCTCATGCTCAGCTCTTTTCTCCAAGGCAGACATTTAAAGCATAAGAAGTAACAAAGGTCTTAATATTTCCTCTTTCTAGTATCTCCTGTCTCTTTGAACCACTCTCCTTTTTGAAGATGACTGGGAGAAGGGAGGGATCAAAGGAAGAATTTAGTTTTCTTGGTGACCAAAGGGATGCTCTCAGTACATCTGCCTTCCTTAAAGACCTTATTAACATCCCTGCAATGTGCTATGAGAGATTTAGCTCACTGCTGTTCTTCTCTAAAGATGTAAAAAGAAGAAAAAGAAAAACAAAGAAACTCCGTTTCTTTCACTTTCTGAAAGCAGAATGCCACGAAATTTAGTGTTCGTTGAAAAAGACATTAATAAGTTCATGACATCTTGGGGGTGGTTGGAAGGAAGAGGGTTGTGGGCAGCCCACCTCAATATGCCATTGTGGGGAGTCATGGGGTGGGGGTTAAGTCAGGTCTGGGGGGCTGAGAGTGGATTCTATTACTTAAAAAATGCATACAGACAACATGTTTAACTTTTATCTTTTAAAATTGATTCAAGAAGCTAATGGGATTTTCTTAAAAAAATTATTTTATTGAAGTATAGTTGATTTACAATATTATCTTAATTTCTACTGTACAGCAAAGTGATTCAGTTATATATATATATGGATTCTTTTTCCTATTCTTTTCCATTATGGTTTAAAATATGATACAAATGAACTTATCTACAAAACAGAAACAGACTTACAGACATAGAGAACAGACTCGTGGGATTTAATTTCATGTTACCTGGCAAAGCCAGCGCCAGAGTCTTCTATTTCCAATTTCCACCGGGAATTTTATTCAAACATAATGTGCCATGGAGACAAAGGATAAAGAGGAGAGAGGGTGGAGTTGATGAGCAAATTAAATGGCCTTTATCCCTTTAGCAAGCTGGCTAATTTACAGTTGAAACTTCACAACAGGCGCATTCTTCCTGACAACATCTGCATTTTATAATGTGCCCTGTGACAGCGGCTCTGCCATTATCTGCTGTGTGTTTTATACTATGTGCTGTGCTGAGCGCCCAAGGCATGGTCAGGGAAGGCCTTCTTTCCACGGTGATTAGATTTATGGCCCCGGTCTCCATCTGAGGAGAGATTAGCAGGACTAGGGCTGTTTAGTTTGGCAAAGGCGAGAGGAGCAGGGTATGTGATAGGTACATTATAGAAAATGATAAATGAAGAAAGGGAAGACTTTGGGGGCCCCTCATTTGCCATTGCAAAGACACTTAACACACTCTGGTCCCCAGCCCGGGCGTGTCATTAACCCGGGTGGTTTGAGGCTTTGGAGGGAGCAGGGGTGGGCCTCAGGGAAAGGCGCTATACTGATGGGAAATGTCTGGGTCGATGTATTTAAATGAAATAGCACCTATGGTTACATTAGCGAGGATCGGTTTACCGGGGCCATCCATCCTACTTTAGGGCATGGTGACAAGGCTGGCTGTGCTTCTTGCTTCCCATGGGAGGGGGCCCCAGACGACTTGGCACCAGTCCCCTCCACAGGGTGTCTGGGTTTCCAGCAGCCTTTTCTCCATAGGAGACGGAGGGGGAATCCAAGCACTGAATGGATGCAAATATCTGGGGGGTTGTGGGGTGGGCATGCCTAGTTGCTGCCAGTCCTTAGGAACTTAGTAAGGGCCACTATCAACGTGGCCCACGGAGACTGCTGGCCTCGAATGGGAGAGACCTGGAAACTGCTGGCTTTTATAATTCACCTGGGACTTCCTGTATCTCCGGCTCCAAAGCGAACTGGATCCTTTAAACACTGAGGCGTGCAGGCCAGCCGGCTCCTGATGAGGGCAATACCTTTGATGGCAATGTTAGCAGTGGGTCTTAGCGGCAGAGTCTTGGGGGGCATTCCCACTTTCTTCACTGACTCCTTTTTTTTGTCCTCAGTTTCCCAGTTGAAGACTGCTGTCCTAACCCCAGGCTCCCTGAGGCTGGGGGTGGGAATGGTGGAGGGTCAGTCTGTTAATGTCTGACGGGCTCTTTGAAGTCCGCTTTGTGTAAGCAAAGCCCCCTCAGGGCACTTGCGGTGTAAACAATTCCAAACTGACCACCACTGGTGAGTGAATTCTTCCTCGCCTTCCACCCTTTCCCTCCCAGCAGCCCCTGGAGCAGCTAAAACCTCCTCTGCAAAACTGACTTTCCACGACTTCCCCTTCCTTCCTCTCTCTGTCTCTCCCTACCTCTTTCCCTCCCTCCTTCCCTTTTTTCTCTTCTGTAATTCTCTTTCGTTTGTTGTGTTTTGTAGGAATCTTAATTCAGAACTTCCTCTTGTCTGTGTATAGGAAACTTGTACTGCGGCAACCAATTTGGTTGATGTATCTCTCTTTCTCTGAAATGGAAATGCGATGGTGTCCAAATCTGGACGGTGCTCCTCAGACATCTGACCTTCCGGGGCAGCAGAAAGAACAGTAGGAAGAAAGCATTTTGATTTTTTGTTGGTTCGTTTGTTTGTTCTGTGGCTTTAAGCAAGTCACCTAAACTCTGAGTCTTTCTCTTCAGCAGGAGGCAAAGACCAATGCTCTACCTGAGACACACACACACACACACACAGCCACCCAGAGCCACCTTTTCTGGAGATGCTGAAAGGGACATACGTAGGGAATTAGGCTGATCAGTGGAGGGGTTGGTGGATGCCTGCTAAAAGCAGATAAGACAGAACATCTAGACAGCAGGCCATTGACAGGTGCTAAACGGCTTGGGGAATATTATTTTAATGTTTGACCCAGACGCGTTATTTATACTAATTGACCACAAACTCATATGCTGCTGGACTTTCGTAAATAGAAGAATTGATAAAGGCAGTAATAAGACAGATTTATAGGTATCTATAGCCAAATTTAAAAAGCTGAATGAAATGCATTATGTAAGGGCGAAATCGTGAACTCCACATGTGACGTAGAGAACACTGAGACTGCACTTTATTATCCCAGGCTTAGGAGCTGTGTGGCTTCAGGCAGTTAACTTAACTTCTCTGAGCTTCTCAGTTGTCTAAACAGCTAATACTTACTGAGCACCTCCTGTGTACTAAGCATCGTTCTTAGCATATATTATTTCATCCCACAATAACCCATATGGTAGGTACTATTATTGCATCTGTTTCACTGATGAGGAAACTGAGGCACAGGGCATGGAGAGACCTCCCCAGATTCAAATAGCACAAATGTGGCACGGACAGAATTTGAGTCCATAACACACAGCCACCATGGTCCTAACCTCATACATTAGTCAGGGCTCTCCAGAGAAGCAGAATCCGTAGGATACGTAATAAAAGATTTCCTATAAAAAACTGGCTCATGCAATTACGGAGACTGACAAGCCCCGAGATCTGCAGGGTTAAGTCAGCAGATCATGGTTAAATCTCAAGTCAAGTCTTGAACTCCATTCACATAAAATGACCCGTGTGTTAAGCTAGCTGACCTCTGTAGGTGTCGTGCTCCTCTACAGAGAGGAACAGTATTTCTAGAGGCGAATGTCTCCTTGTCGAGGCATTTTGACTTTCCCCTCCTCCGTTCCTTGGCTGTCTCCTCTTCTTGTCCATCTCTGGGGCCTAACTAGGAGCCCAAGCTGGGCTGGGGTAATGGAAGGTGTGACAGGGACAGTGAACCAGCGGCCTCCTGTTCTACTCACCAGGGGTGCCGGCGTCCTGGGCCACCCACCCTGGTTTTATTTATTTCCAAGCCGCAGCAGCGAGGTCTGGGAGTCGCTCCCAGGCGGGGCCTTCTCCCTGGTGAACAAGTCATCTCAGGGGGTGGGAATTGCCCAGGGCAGTGCCTTTGAGAGATGCGGCTGACTCTGTCTCAGTTCTCCGGGGTGGTCAGCCTGTAATTTTAAGATTTACTGGCCTCGCGGAGATAGCCACAAATGGGGCAACAACGGTAATTACAAGAGGCTGCTCTGCTGATCCTTGGTTACAAATGTTAGTTAGAAGCTAAAGAAGCTTCGTGCAAGCATTTCCTGGAGTTGCATGGGCTCCATGTCCTTTTTGCTTTTATTTTCCTCTCCTTAAAAAGGTAGAAAAATGAGAGGGGGAGAGGATGAGAGAGAGAGAGAGAGAGAGAGAGAGAGACTGATTCTTATTTAATTTCATTGTGGCCACTAGGAATTAGAGTCTTTGAAGTTCAAATTATTTTAATGCTTTTTGGGGTTTGTTTTATATTTGGAATTGGAAAAAAATAGGAAGCTGAATTCCTAACGCTCACGGGAACCCGTGTTGTAGGTTCTGCCAGTTCGTGGCTGAAGAAGGGCTGAACAGAATGATTTGGGGGAAACATGTCTCCAAGCTGAGTAAAAGAAATCAAACTTCTGGGACTCCTGCCTCCTCAGAGAAGTCTGGAACGTGATTGCCCTCCTAGCTGCTCTCCCTCCTGAGAATGGTTAGAGGGAGCTCTTTCATACTGTGCTCATTTTCCTTAGAGAAGCCTCCCGACTTAATATCAGCGTTAACCCCATGTGCTGTATGAAGGTGACAAGAGATGGCCTGGGCTTTCTGGAGACAGTTCATGGTCTTTGCCAGACCACCTGCCCTCCTGGTCTTGACCTCTCTGGAGGCAGTTAGAGGTCATTCATTAGGCCCAGGAGGGCTCTGAAGATAGAACTGACCCCAGAAGAAGAGAACAGCATTGGTTGTTTTCCTCCAATTCTTATCTTAGCTTCCAAATGTTTAAACCCACTGCAGCCTCTTTTGATGTGCTCCTGAGGGCTACACAGACCCCCCCCGCCAGACCACTTCACACCACAGGGATCAGTGGAAGGCTGCTCTCACGGATCAGGCCATCTGCACTCCCTTTCCTTGGAAGGTCCATTGCTTTATAAGGCCTTGTGGTTTTAAGACTCCCCCCGAAAGATCCTCTGTGTACACCTTCTGCCCTGGGACAGGCCATTTCCGCCTCCCCATCCGTGGGAGTCTGCCTCTGCCAGGCAACATCCTGCCTCCTGCTGAGGGCCGCCTCCCATGGATGCTCTGAGGGCAGGTTTTCTCCTCCTCCATGGAGAGCTCTTACATGGGGCAAGACAGCACAGTTACCATTAATAACAGCTGTTGTGACAATAAAATTCTCTGCCATAGCCATCTGACCCTGGAGCAGAGCAGGCACCCAGGAAGGGAATGGAGCTTCCCTGAGAGTTTTCCTTCCCGCATAACGAGAGGATACACGGATGAACCAGACCGAGCAAAACGGCTTTAACTGAAATAACCGATGTCTTCCTCCTTGCTTGAGTAAGCAGAGTCTCCAAAGGGGCCATTTCCAAAACTGGAGCCCAAGCATGTTTATTTTGTCTTGATCAAAGTTAGTTTGTGAATGGTGTCTCAGGACAAGACAACATCTCTGTGATTTGGGGTGCCGTCGCAAAATCCTTGGAAACCAGGAGGACATGTGTGGCGTAGAAGTGAGGGCACCTGTTTTGAGGTAAGCAGTTCTCAATTCTGATATCGACTGTCACTTGTCAGCTGAGAGATACTGAGTAAGCCACGCCAGCTCTCTGCGCCCCAGTTTTTCCATCTGCCAATGGGCGTGATGGCAACGGGTGCGCGGGGTCCCGTGAGGATCACAGGCAATGAACAGACGACTCCAGCACGTCGCCTGGCAGGCGGCAAGGGCTTAATACATGCCAGGTGACCTGCGTTGGAGTAAATGGATGTCCGTTCTCTCTCAGCTTCTAGTGCTAAATACTGGAAGGCTAGTGTCCCCTGCATCGACTTCTCTGGTCCAGGGGGTCTCCCCAAGCTGCCCTTTTAACAACATTTGACAAAGGAGTCAAGTGAGTTTCTATTCAAGCCGTGCCAAACTTTTAACCCCAAACCCGCTTATTAGCAACTGAAGCTGAATCACATTTTCTTAATGAATACATATATATTTAATATATATATACTCCTTTCTAGCTACCATTTATTGGTCATTGTTTGCCAGATCTTGTTTTTTTGTCTTTTTTTAACTTTGACATATCGTGTCCCATTTACTTCAGTTAACACTTGTGAAGCACGGTGGTTAATTTTATGTGTCCACTTGACAGGGTCATGGGTGCTTACATGTATGGTCAAACATTATTCTGGGCATCTGTGAGGGTGTTTCTGGATGAGATGAACATTTAAATTGGTAGACTGAGGAAAGCAGGTCACCCTCCCTAATGTGGGTGGGCCTTATCCAGTCAGTTGAAAGCCTGAAGAGAAGGAAAAGGCTGACCCTTCTCTGAGTAAGAAAGTACTTTCTCCTGGATGGCCTTCAAACCGGAACGTCAGCTTTTTCCTGCCTTCCGACTTGAACTGAAACATTGGCTCTTCCTGGGTCTCCAGCCTGTGGGCCTGCAGCCTGCAACCACACGTTCAGCTCTCCTGGGTTTCCAGCTGCTGACTTACCTGCAGATCTTGGGGCTGTCAGTTTCCATAACTGCATGAGCCGATTTCTTACAGGAAATCTTTTATTACGTATCCTACTGGTTCTGTTTCTCTGGAGAACCCTGGCTAATGTATGAGGTTAGGACCATGGTGGCTGTGTGTTATGGACTCCAATCCTGCCCGTACCACATTTGAACTATTTGAACCTGGGTAGGCTTCTCAGTGCCCTGTGCCTCAGTTTCCTCATCAGTAAAATAGATACAACAATAGTGCCTGCCATATGGGTTATTGTGATATTAAATAATATATACTAAGAACGATGCTTAGTACACAGGAGGTGCTCAGCAAGTATTAGCTGTTTAGACAGCTGAGAAGCTCAGAGAAGTTAAGTTAACTGCCTGAAGGCACATAGCTCCTAACAGAACTGTGCTGGCTGATTCAAGGCCCTTCTCTATCCTTTGGACCAACTTGATTCACAAATGTTGCCCTCAGCATGGAGTGGCCACCACTCACGGAGTGGCCTGACTGGGGCAGAGCCGCATTCGCATCTCCATCATTCAGCTGCCTGGCCCTGTGGGTGGCCTTGGTGTGGGAGCAGGTATTACCGGTGGCTCCCACCACTCTCTGCAAGATTGAAGGCGACCATGCAGCTTGCCTTTGCCCTTCCAGCGGTATGCTTTTGTTCCTTCCTCCACCTTCTGCCCTCCCCTGCAGCCCTCTGGCCGGCCAACTAGAGTTATTTCCCAGCTGTGTTAGCAGGCAGTGTATCAGAATTATTGTGTCTGGCTGAATGGCATGTGGATTGGGTGGAGCAGGGCGGGGTACAGAACACACTGCTAGGTCCTGGGGGTGTGTGGAAGGAGGAAAACCCACAGTCCAGCTCCTGAGGTACCACAATCAAATGGGAGAAATAAGGCATGCCACAAAAAAGCCCCAGAATAGAACTGGGCGGTCTGGGACACACAGGCGCATCACATGACAGATTCTGCTTACCCAGATAAACGACCGGTAAAGCTTTAAGGCACTGAAACTGGATATGGCCAGTCCAGAAGGGTACCAGGAGGAGGTATGCTGAGGACTGTTTTGAAGAATGGATATGAACTAACAGAGTGAACGAGAACACTCAAATTCCTTCCGTAATTATGATTTGCACCATACAATGAATAGTCATGATAGTATCCATTTATTGGACACTTACTAGAAGCCAGGTATACAAGTGTACACATGTATGGGATCTTTCACGCATTCAGTCATCTCATTCAATCATCTCATTCAACACAAATTCCTTCAGTTGTTATAATTTATGTTCATAAATATAGCAGTAAAATGATAACCTCCTTTTTAAAAATGATAACCTACTTTGAGCACTTATGATGGACCAGTGCTCAAATACTGTGCTCAGTATCTTTACATACAGTTTGGCATTTCACCAACACAGCAGTCTGGGGGTGGTGGGTATTAATATCTGCATTCCACATACGCAGCACCTGAGGCACAGAGAGGTTGAGTGACTTGCCCCAAATCACACAGCAGAGCCCAAATTCGAATCATCGAACCGAGTCACAGGGATGGCAAACCTAACTCTTCTATCATCAGCCCCTCTATTTTTTGAGAATTATCACATTGCAAAATGTGTCATTCACGTATGCCAAGTGTATGCTAAACAATATGTTGGTGCTGAGTGTTGTAAGAAGATTGAGTCCTTGAGCTCCAAGAGTTTTCAGTTTAGTCATGGTGCTCACGACTAATAGCAATGCTCTGGAAGGTGAATAAAACAATGAACAGGATAGAGTCTCTTCTGGTAAGTGTTCTGGCATATCAAGACCTGGCTTTACATAAAAAGTATTGACAGAGAGCTTCACAAATAAGTTCATTTCCTGAGTAGAATTATTTAACTTGTTTTCTATTTTTATTATGCACTGGCGAAATGCCAGTCAATGTGGTGTTAGTTTTTTTTTTTCAATGCATTTTATAGTCCTGGATTTGTTTGCTGGGCAGCTTCTGTCAGGGTTCCTAGTGATACCCACTTCTTGGTACTCATGCCCCTGTGTAATCCCTCCCGAGTGTGGGCTGAACCCAGTGACTTGCTTCTTACGAACAGAATATGGCAATAGTGCTGGCATCTCATGTTCATGATTAAATAACAAAAATCTTGACTTCCATCTTGCTGGCTCTCTGTCTCTTGCTGGTATTATCTATGGGCCTCTTATTTGCTCACTCTGAAGAAACCAGCTGCTGTATTTGGAGCTGCCTTATGGAGAGGATTATGTGGCGAGGAGCTGATGGCCCCCCTTGGCCAACAGCCAGCGGGGAGCTGAGTCCTGCCAATGACCCCTTAAGTGAGCTTGGCCGATCCTTCGCCAGACGAGCCTTGAGATAAGACTGCAGCTCTTGCTGACACCTTTTTTTTAAAAAAATTAATATATTTTTTGCTGCTTTGGGTCTTCGTTGTTGCATGCGGGCTTCCTCTACTTGCGGTGAGCAGGGGCTACTCTTTGTTGCGGTGCGCGGGCTTCTCATTGCGGTGGCTTCTCTTGTTGAGGCTCACAGGCTCTAGGGGCATGGGCTTCAGTAGTTGTGTCATGCGGGCCCAGTAGTTGTGGCACACGGGCTTAGTTGCTCAGTGGCAGGTGGGATCTTCCCTGACCAGGGCTCAAACCCGTGTGCCCTGCATTGGCAGGTGGATTCTTAGTCACTGCGCCAGCAGGGAAGTCCCTTGCTGACACCTTGAGTGTAGCCTGGGGAGAGATCCTGCAACTGAGCCATGCCCAGATTTGTGACTTTTAGGAACTGTGATATGATAATTGTTATTTCAAGCCACTAAGTTTGGGGTAATTTGTTGTGTAGCAAAAGGTAACGAAACAGGCCCTAGAGAGTCAAGTACTATCTCTGGCCTTCTGTACAGCCCTTACTCTTGTCGTGTAGCCCTGCCCACCTGTGCTTTCTCCCAGGGAAAAGAAGTGTAGAAAACAAATGCTCCCTCTTTGGTCAGCTTGCCAGTGGTCAGCTCCCAGTCTGCATCCTTCTTGACCATTCAGAAATGGTTGACGCAGTTGATCCCCCTCCCTCTATCTTCAAAATATATCTAGACTTCAATCTCTTCTCACCACCTCCATGGACAGCACCCTGGTTAAGCCACCGTCACCTTTCTCCAGGATTACTACAATAGCCCCCAGCTTGCCACTCTGCTTCTTCCTCTACCCTCTTCAGCACAGTGATCCTTTCAAAATGCGAGGTCCGGCCGTGCTTCTGCTCTACACCCTTCAGTGCCAAGACCCTGCATGAGATACCTTTGCTTACTCTGCTCCAGCAACACTGGCCCCTGGCTGTTCTTGGAGAACCTGCCTGGCACAGTCATGCCTCAGCGCTTTGCCCATTCCCACCGCCTGCATGTTCAACTCCTTCACTTCCTTTCGTTCTTTCCCCAAATGTCACCTCCTCACTGAGAAGCAATTAAAAATCACAACTCTAACCCCTGGTAATCCCAATTTCCCTTACCTGAATATACTTTTTCTTTTCTCCGTTGCACTTACCACCTTTCAACACACTCTTTTATTTACTTTTTTAGAATTATGCTTGCTAGGACAATTAGGCAAAGAAAAGAAAGAAAAGACATCCAGATAAGAAAGGAAGAAGTAAAACTATATTTGCAGATGACATGGTATACGGAAAATCCTAAGAAATCTACTTAAAAACTATTTAAAAACTAATAAATGAGTTCAGTGAGGTTACAAGATACAAGATCAATATATAAAAATTATTGTATTGAACAATGCAAAAATTAAATTAGAAAACAATTCTATTTACAAGAGCATCAAAAAGAATAAAATGCTTAGGAATGATTAACAAAGAAGTGCAAGGGCTTCCCTGGTGGCGCAGTGGTTGAGAGTCTGCTTGCCAATGCAGGGGTCAGGGGTTTGAGACATGGTCTGGGAAGATCCCACATGCTGCGGAGCATAGGCCCATGAGCCACAACTACTGAGCCTGAGCGTCTGGAGCCTGTGCTCCGCAACAAGAGAGGCCTGCACACCGCGATGAAGAGTGGCCCCTGCTCACCGCAACTAGAGAAAGCCCTTGCACAGAAACGATAGACCCATCACAGCCAAAAATAAATAAATTAATTAATTTTAAAAAAACCCAAAGAAGTTCAAGATTTGTACACTGAAAACTAGAAAACATCACTGAAAGAAATTAAATGGAAAGGCATTTGTATTCCTCTGTTAGAATATTTAATATCGTTAAGATGACATTACTCACCAAACTGATCCCCAGGCTCAACGTAAAACCTATCAGAATCTCAACAGCCTTTTTTGGGGGCAGAAATCGAACAGCTGATTCTAAAATTCATATGAAAGTTCAAGGTACTCAGAATAGCTAAAACAATTTTTTAAAAATAATCCTTTATTTTTAATTTTTAATAGATTTTGTTTATTTATTTATTTATTTTTGGGTTGGGTCTTTGTTGCTGTGCACGGGCTTTCTCCAGCTGTGGCGAGTGGGGGCTACTCTTTGTTGCGGTGCACGGGCTTCTCACTGCGGTGGCTTCTCTTGTTGCGGAGCACGGGCTCTAGGTGCATGGGCCTCATTAGTTGCGGCACACAGGCCTAGCTGCCCCGCCGCTGCATGTGGGATCTTCCCGGACCAGGGCTCGAACCTGTGTCCCCTGAACTGGCAGGCGGATTCTTAACCACTGCGCCACCAGGGAAGTCTACCAAAACAATCTTGAAAAAGAAGAACAAAGTGGACTAACACTTCTAAATTTCAAACTTCTTAAGATACAGTAATCAAGACAGTGTGTTATTGACATAAGGATAGACGTATAGATCAGTGGAATAGAATTGAGAATCTATAAATAAACTCTTACATTTATGTTCAACTGATTTTCAACAAGAATACCAAAGCCATTCAATAATGAAAGAAAAATCTTTTTAGCAACTGGTGCTGGGGCAACTGGATATCCACATGTGAAAGAATGAAGCTGGACCCTTATCATATGTGAGATACAAAAATTAACTCAAAATACATCATAGACCTACATGTAAGAGCTACAACTATAAAACCCTTAGAAGAAAACAGCAGTTAATCTTTATGACCTTGCATTAGGCAAAGCTTTCTTATATATGACACCAAAAGCATAAGCAACAAAAGAAAATATAGATGACTAAACTTCATCAAAATTGAAAAACTTTTGTGCTGCAAATGGTACCATCCAGAAAGTGAAAGGACAGCCCACAGACTGGGAGGAAATATTTGCAAATCATATGTCTTATAAGAGTTTAGTATTCAGATATATAAAGAACACTTACAACTCAACAACAAAAAGACAAACAATCCAATTAAAAAATAGGCAAAGGGTTTGAAAAGCTGTTTCTCTAAAGAAGGTATACAAATGGCCAACAAGCACTTGAAAAGATGTTCAATGTTATTAATCATAAGAGAAATGCAAATTGAAATCCAGATGAGTGACTACTTCACACCCAGTAAGATGGTTATAATTTTTTAAAAAAAGGAAAATAACAAGTGTTGGAGAGGATGTGGAGAAACAGAAACATTTAAACATTGTTGGTGGAAATGTAAAATAGTGCAGTCACTGGAAAACAGTTTGGTGGTCCCTCACAAAGTTAAACATAGGATTACCAATTGTACACCTAGGTATATACACAAAATGATTGAAAATAGATATTGAAACAAATACTTGTACCCGAATTTTCATAGCAGCACTCTTTGTGGCAGTCAAAATATCCATCCACTGATGAATGAATAAATAAAATGTGGTATATCTATACAATGGAATGTTATTTTGCAATAAAATTCATTCATACCACAATGTGGATGAACCTTGAAAACATTACGCTAAATGAAAGAAGCCAGTCACATATCGTATGATTTCACTTATATGAAATGTCCGGAACAGGCAAATCTGTAGAGACAGAAAGTGGTTAGTGGTTGCCAGAGGCTGAGGTAGAAGGCGGCGGGTAAAATGGGGAGTGATGGCTGATGTACATGTGGTTTCTTTTCAGGGTGATAAAATTATGTTTGCACAACCTTGAATGTAATAAAAACCATGGAACTGTATACTTTAAATGGACGAGCTTTCCGGTAGTGAATTATATCTCAATAAAGCTGTTTAAAATAAATTATGCTTGTTGTTTATTGACTGTCTCACCTACCTAGAGTGTAAGTGAAATGAGGGCAGGGGTCCTTGTCTGTTTTGTTCACTTATATATTACCAAACATGTAGAGCAGTGACTGGCGCTCAATAAATATTTACTGTATGAATGAATATAAGAACGTTTCACGTTGACTTTTTGACTTCTGAAAAATGTTAAGTACCCCTGCATCAGGCAATAATTTTACCTATGGTCCATGATATAAACCGACATGTAATGGAATTAATTTGCTACCTTCCTTAGACGGAATTTTGATCACAGATAGTGGAGAAAATCAGAGAACTGGAAGAAGGCTGGCTTCAATGGGACAGGAGGCAGGATGCACTGTGGCGATGAGGGCTGGCCTGGTGCTATGGGTACAGCAGCCTCTACCATCCTCTACATCAGAAGATATAGACTAAAGATGTAGGAACCAAATCTGGCCTCAGATGTGTTTTCAAGGCTCCTGGCAGTACATTCAACATCTATGTGTGAATTCCAGAAAGGTGCCCTGTCCTCCAGCGGACACCATTCTCACTCACCCTGGTACCAAGGTACAGGACTTGGTGGGAGAAGCCTGGCTGATTATTCCCCTCTGTGTACCTCCTCATGGTTGACCTTGAAACGTGGATAAGATGTACAACCTTATTACAGTGACCCTGTGCATTAAAAAAGAAATCTTGAATTCGTTTCAATATCCAAGTGCACAGAGCTTATATGAGAGTTGATCCCAGGACACACCAGTGGAGGAGTAGGGACATGAGAGAGGGAAAGGATGGGCAATGATTAAGAGCCAATTTTCAAGCTTGTCAACCATGGTGCTTACTCCTGGGGGAAAGTCTGGGAAGCAATGTGGGATATGGCTTCAAAGTTATCCCAGCCTGGGGTGAGGGACCTGGGGCATTTATATAACAAGCCCTATCAGTTGCTGAAGGCTACTCCTGCAGGTGTTAATTCCCTGACAACTCCAGTCTCTGCACGTAGGCAGAGGGACCTTCCAGTGCTTCAGAGAAGCAGCTACTGGCAGCTGGAAGTCAGCCTACACCCTCTGAAGTGATAAGGGCCCAGGATTTGGGCATGGTACCCATTGTTTCTTTTTGATTGCCAACATTTTAAAAGCAGGGAGCTTTTATGAAAAAATGTGAATTTCTGGCTCCTTGAGGAAAAAATGTGAAGACCTGGCAAAAGTGGGCTGACATTCCCACTTGGCAGCTCCCAACTGGCCATGCCCCCGTAGCAGGATCCTGTGTTCCAACCCATCACAGTCCCTTCCAGGCTGCTGCACTCGCTCACAGCTCCTACGTGGCCCCAGGGGGACACTGGCATTTTTCATTCTTGCCCAGGACCTGCACAACTCCTGGCCCAATGTGCATGGGGTGCACAACTCCTGAGCTGATGTGCCCTGTGAAAAGTGGCATAAAGAAAAAATCAGATATAGGTGGATTTTTTTTTTTTTCATTTTCCTCCAAAGAGCCATGACCTGCACACACTTGACTTGTGGTGAGAGTGCTGAAAGCTCTTGCCAATAGTTTCATATATGTAGCTCCTGCCGCACCGCCCACCCCTCCCTCCCCAAATCTAGGAGGGGCCGGGGCTTTGATCCGGGGCCTCTTCGCGCATGACCAGTCCTCGGACTCGCATGACCAAGCCTGGGACGCTGGAGGACTCAACAGGCCAGCCCTTGTGTGTACCCTCAGGTCTGGGCCTGGCCTGTGGCCAAGGCTTGGTGGTGCTCATCTACTGGAGAAATCTGCTGACGCTGCGTGACCTGGGGCCCACTCAGTGCAGAGCGGGAGCCAAGCAGGGGTCCTTGTACCAGATCTGTGGAGAGCGGTGCCTATTAGTAGCCAATTGGGCATCACAAGAATCAGTTGCCATGGAAAGCAGTGAGAAAGGATTGTTTTCATAGACACTACCGCCCCCCTCACATGCAGAGCTGGCCACCATGAAGGAACATCAGGAAAATTGTTTCAGAGCCAGTCTTTTAACTTAGTGTCTGCAAATATAGAAAATCTGGCTGCAGGCCTCTACCTCTGCAGCCTTCTCTTTGGTTACGTAGCAGTTCTGCAAGGCTGGGTCTTTTCCTTGGGTACCTCGCTCTAGCTCTCCCTGGTGTCTCCACATGGGCTCTCCAGCATGTCAGTTTCAGAGACGTGGTACTTCTTACACTGTAGGTGTGCCCAGAAGGAGAGAGCTGGGCAGAGGCTCTGTCACCGTTTCAGATCTGGCCTTGGGAATCACGTGACATCACTTTCACGTGCTCTACCAGGGGCAGCAGTCACAAAGACCTGCCGGCCTCAAGGGAAGGCAACACGTGGACTCCACCTCTTGATAGGGGAGTGGCAAGGTCCTGGAAGAGCACGTGGGAGGGGAAATAGTGCTGCCGCCACCTTTGGAAAGTGCAGTCTGCTGCAGTCTCCTAATCAGTCCCTGGTCTATGGCATGGGGGGGCAAACCTAGGGATTCTGGCAACTCTGGGGTTCTCGTGGGCCCTTTGGCATGACTAGTCACTGGAATGAGTGAGGCAAATTGAGACCACTGTTTGTGGCTGCTCCCCGTGTTCCTGGGTGGTTTGGTGGTGTTTGGGGTTTGGGTGAGCCAGCTGTGAGTTCTGTCCCCAGAGACTTTTAAGTGAATGAAATGGGAGAAATGTCAGATTCCAGACAACATTCATTGAATTTCTGGGATTTACTGTTAGGGGCAGGTGATAGGCCTGCCCCTAACATTTGCAGGGCTGGAAGCCAGAGTATACACATGGAGACCTACCTACCAGATATCTAAACATTTACAGTTTACAAATATATATGTTGTTTTTATAAAATGTATAAACTAGTTGTTAAGTAAATAGCTGATCCTGCTATCTTGGCAAATACCCTTTATAACAATGTGGAAGGCTAGATTTGAAGTGAGATTTCTTGGATTCCTGGGAGTTCCCGAGTAGGGAGGGCCAAACCTCAGCCCTCAATTTTTTCCATACAGCCAGGGGCTTTGAATGTATAAGTGCAAACACCCCCATCAGCACAGCCAAGCTCTATCTGCACACCCTGCAAACAGCCAACTCTTGGTCAGTTCTCAGACCTAAAGTGTACACCCCAGAAGCACAGTCCTTCATGGGGGGTGGATCAGGGAAAGAGGCCCCACACAGCTTGGAAGCAGGCTTGGGGGCCCTTGGGAAGGTGGGTCCCAGGTACTGAGAGTGTGGTCTTCTCACTCCATGGGGGTGGGGCAGGAGTACAGTGACCAGAGAAGGGCCAGATGGGTTCTTTGAAGTGTGTGGGAGGCCAGGGGCAGGGACTTCTATTGCCCAGGTCCAGCTTGGTGTCTGACCCACCTGGCTATGGTGTACTACTTCTGACAAACCGGGAGTGCTTTCTTTGGCTACGATGGATACATTGATACAGGTAGGTTGAATATAGCACTTGTATGTCTTCAGCATTTAGGAAGATGATACATATTTTGTTATTTTTCGTTCCATTAAGCGGGGGAAATTAGAAATTATAGGGACTCTAGGACAGACTGTATACCTGTGATTGCCCAAAGTTTCCTTCAGAACCTCCTAGTAATGATAACTACCCCTTACCCAGGCATTGTGTAAATGCTATCCATGTGTCATTTCCTTTCATCCTTACCACAACCTTAAGAAGCAGATGTCATTATTTTCCGCACTGTACAGATGACAAAATGGGGGCTCAGAGAGATTAAGTACTGTGCCCAAGGTCACATAGCTAGTGAGTGGCAATTTCAGTCTTTGAACTCGGGTTTCTCTAACTCCAAAGCACATACTCTTAACTGTTACACTTGAGGAGACCTTGATATGCACAACGGTTGTTTTGCCCTGTTAACAAGTTATTGACTGATGGGTTCCTGGGAGCCTCTTCATCTGGGTACAGTATATCCCTGGATTCAAGAAACAAGCCGCCAACTAGTTTTCCTGCGTATTCTGTCTGAAATTTGCATCCAGGCCTTCCCTTAGGCTGGGCCTTTCGTGAGAAGAAGCTGCAGAACTGAACCAGACAGCACAATGCTTTTGTGATGTGGAAATATGCCAACTAAAGAGGGGAAAGAATTTTTTCTATTTGGTTCCCAGCCAAACCAATTCAAGACATACATAACATTTTAGTCTTTGATTCCCCGTATTTTTGTTTCCCCTCTGCATTTGGCTTTCCCATGAGCGGCCTCTCGTTCCCTTACTATTATCTTTGATTGAATTATGAAACCGGAAGAATTTGCAGAACTAAGCCAGAGTAAATGGGTCTTGCTAATCCTGTGGTTAGAAGGTCAAATCAGCAAACACTTGGGTGTGAAATGTCCAGGGCCAATTTCATTATGGCTCCAATTTGTAAAAACTGGGTGAGGAAAATTGTATTAATAACCAGGAAAGGATACCTAGAATGCTTTTCCAATTTCACTTATCCCAGCCTACTCTACAGCACACTGCAGAAATCCAACTCTCCAGTAAGGAAGTCATCTAGCTTTCTGACCCAACTTTCTCATCTGGAAACATTATTCTTTATTAAATCTCACAAATATTCTTGGTGAATTAGCAAGTCAGTTTCAAGGCAGAAGTTCTGCCTCCAAAGAACAAAGTTCCCAGGCTATATTCTATCTTGTTGTTACTTAGAAAGTCTATGGATGCAAGGCTGGGAATTACCGGATACCATATGGCATTGCTATAAAGAGGAGAAAGAAAAGTCTACATGGTAGATTGCAGAATTGTTCCCAATTCCACCCCCCACCCTCGGTATATATGTCCTTTTCCTTCTGACTAGATGTGGAGAATATATTTTTTTAAATTTTTATTTATTTGGCTACTTCGGGTCTTAGTTGCGGCGCGTGGCATTTTTCATTGTGGCGCATGGGCTCTTCATGGCAGGGCGTGGGCTTCTCTCTAGTTGTGGTGTGCGGGCTTAGTTGCCCCGCGGCATGTGGGATCCCAGTTCCCCGACCAGGGATCGAACCCACATCCCCTGTATTGGAAGGTGGGTTCTTAACCACTGGACCACCAGGGAAGTCCCTAGAAGTGGAGAATATTTTCCTGCCCCAGTGATGTTGGGTTTGGCCGTGTGGCTTGCTTGGGCAGTGGGATTTTAGTGAATATGTTACAAACAAAAACTTGAAATGTGCTGTGTGATTCGGTCCATCCTCTGGTGCTTCTGTTGTCACCATAAGAATGTGTCCTGATTGCCCGTTCATCCCCCAAGTAAAGGAAATGTAAGGAGAAGACCCAAATCAAACCTGCAGCCTGGAGTCAAGTTCACCACAAAGCCCAGCTGACCACAGATGTGTGAGCCAGAAGGCATAATAAATGCTTATTGGTGTAGCCACTGGTTTGGAGTGTTTTGTTTTGCAACAATATTATTGCAAAAACTAACAGATTATTCAGGGTTCTTGAGAGAAACAGAACCAGTAGGATAGATATAGAGAGACGCGCAAGTTGGAGGCCCAGGAAAGCCAGTGGTGCAGCTCCAGTTTGAACCCGAGGGCCTGAGAACCAGGAGTGCCAATGTCTGAAGGCAGGAAAAGAAGGAAGTCCAGCTCGAGCAGAGAGAAATTTCGTCCTTCCTCTGCCTTTTTGTCCTGTGTGGAACAATGGATTGGATGGTGCCCACCTGCCTTGGTGAGAGCAATCATCTTTACTCAGTATACGGATTCAAATACTAATCTCTTCCGGAAACACCTTCACAGACACACCCAGAACTCATGTTTTTACCAGCTATCTGGGCATTCCTTAACCCAGTCAAGTGGACCATAAAATTAAGCATCACACAGTCCACTAGAGACTTGTTCAATTCCTATCCTTTCTTCTGTTAACACAACTCAGGAAAGCAAGGATACCCACACCACAGCTCCACTGCGTGGCTTCAAGGAGTCTCCAGCCGACCGCGTAGACATACAATAGGGCTCCTCTTGAAGAAACTCAAACGATGAGATCTGATAATATAGAATTTATGGATCAGTTCTAAGGCTGAACAATGGCCATCTAAGAAAGTTTGCCTGGCAGAGAGGGGAGGGAGTGAAATGTAGCAGTCATGAACAGGGCTGTGAAGTTTACAGCTGAGGTGAAATCACGAAATAAATACTGAGAGGAAAAAAGGAGCATTGTACGTATGTTCTCCAGGATGAAATTTCTTCGGGGAGGTGAGTGAATGTTTGAGTGTGTGTGTATGTGGGGCTGTTTTTCTTGATTCTTCTCTGGCTGTGGATTTGTGAGAAAGGATTATTCCTTTCGTAAACTGGTGTTTGAATGACCTCCTGAAGCCACCCTGTGACAATAAGTTTGGCCTCTGTGCCTGGACCTCTATTTTCTCTTTCTGCGTTCACTCTCTGGGTGATCCCATTCAATCTCACAGCTGTAGATCCCATCTTGATCTGATGAATTGAAAATAGTTCTATCTCCAGTCCCTTGAACTCCTGTCTCTTATATACAGCTGTCAACTGGAGGGCTTCACTGACAATAGTTATCACCCAAAATATGTCCCACATTGAACTGATATTCCCCCCCTAAATAATCTGTGTCACCCTTTCCATCTTAGTGAATAGAAATTCCATCCGTCTGACATCTCAAGCCAAAACCAAGGAGTCATTTTGACCTCTCTCATTTTTTCATTCCTTTAGCAATTCATGTGGACTCTGTTCAATACCTATCCAGAAAGCAGCCACTTCCCCTGCCACCAAGGCCCCTTCAGTGGCCCGGGCCACCACCTGTCCCCTGGATTTTTCAGTAGCCTGCTAACTGATCTTCCTCCTAAGCCCTGGGTCCCTTTAGTCTATTCTCAACACTGTGGCCAGAATGATTCTGTTAGGCTGTAAGTCAGGTATGTTATGCCTCTGCTTCCCATTTCACTCATGGCAAAAGGCAAAGTCCCTGCTCTGAGTATTTAAGGCGCCCACATCCCATCGGCCTTCTGCTCCTCTGCTCTCCCCTTCTCACGTCGCTTGGTCAGCTGAGCTCCTCACTTTTCCTAGAGCATGTCAAGATTGCTCCTGCCTGAGTGTCTTCGTACTTGCTGTTCCTGCTGTCTGGACCACCCTTCCTTCCTCAAGACTCAGCATGGCTCCCTTACTTATTTCAAGTCTTCACTCAAAAATCATATTCTCAATTAAAAAATGGGCAGAAGACCTAAATAGACATTTCTCCAAAGGAGATATACAGGCAGCCAACAAACACATTAAAGAATGCTCAACATCACAAATCATTAGAGAAATGCAAATCAAAACCACAATGAGGTAACACCTCACACCTGTCAGAATGGCCATCATGAAAAAGAACACAAATGACAAATGTTGGTGAGGATGTGCAGAAATGGGAACACTTGGACACTGTTGGTAGAAAGGTCAATTGGTACAGCCACTGTGGAAAACAATATGGAGGTTCTTCAAAAAACTAAAAATGGAATTACCATGTGACCCAGCAATTCCATTCCTGAGCATATATCCAAAGAAAACCAAAACACTGATTCAAAAAAATACATGCCCCCGATGTTCATAGCAGTACTATTTATAATAGCCAAGATATAGAAGGAACCTGCGTCTATCAACAGATGAATGGATAACGAAGATGTGATATATATATATATATATATACACACACACACACACACACATATATATATACACACACACATACACACACACACGCATATACACACACACACACACACACACACACACACACACATGCATACACACAATGGAATAACACTCAGCCATAAAAAAGAATGAGATTTTACCATTTGCAACATGGATGGACCTGGAGGGTATTATGCTTAGTGAAAAAAGTCAGACATAGAAAGAGAAATACTGTATGATATCACTTATATGTGGAATCTAAAAAATAAAATAAAATAGTGAATGTATCAAAGAAACAGACTCAGAGATAGAACAAATCAGTGGTTACCAGCGGGGAGAGGGAATGAGGGATGGGGCAAGATGGCAGGGGGGAGTAAGAAGTACAAACTACTGTGTATAAAATAAATAAGCTACAAGGATATATTGTACAGTGCAGGGAATATAGCCATTATTTTATAATAACTATAAATGGAGTATAACCTTTAAAAATTGCAAATCACTATGTTGTATACCTGAAACATATAATATTATAAATCAACTATACCTCAATGACATATTTTTAAAAAAAAATCACATTCTCAGTGAGGAAGCTACTCAATAAACACTAGTCAAACAAATGAATGAGCTGGGTTGCTCAGCGAAAGGGTATTCTGTTTGGTGACCCCCTTGCTTGTCAAACTCTGCCCCAGGCATGAATCCAGCCAGCCCACACCACCTCTGTCAGCGTCAAGTATGATGTTGACGTTCCATTGACCACCACATCATGCGCCCTGTGCTTCCTCTGTTCCATCCCACTTATTTCTCCAACCACCTCAGAAGCTAGATGTTCTCACCCCCAACGTTGGGGGTGCCCCTGTGTTAAGTCCTGGGCTCTTTTGAGGCAACCTTCTGAATTCATCTAAGCTTGGAGAGTGTTTCCCCAGCACTCTGGCCCCAACCTGGAGGGACTTAGGGCTGTGCTCCTAATCCGACCCTCCAAGGATCCTGGGAGATTTGAAGTTCAGGACAGCTTGGGGAAGGTGTGGGCCCAGGGCCAGAAGGTGACACCAAGGGGCTACAAGAACCTAGCTCAGCGCCTGGCTCCGTGTTTGCTGATCGAATCAGCAAAGGACCTCCCAGAGGCCGCCTGGTGTGGGACAGCAGAAAGTGAAACAAGTTAAAGAGATGAATATGTTTAGATTGTTTGTACAGCAACAATGTTTGGTCAAAGTTGGAACAGAATAAAGCTAGCCCAAACAACTGGAGGGTCGTGGGTGGTCTCTGAGGGATGTAACTACATGTAATGGGGTGAAATTGAGCAAAGGAAAATGCTCTACAGGGAAGCTGACTATACGGTGCCACTGGGTCCTAAGGAAGTGGTAAAACCCCTCCCTGAAGTCGCGTTGGGCTACTTTGGGCGACGTGCTGATCCGGCACACAGTGGAGGTGGGTGCGGGCTGCCTTGCGGGCCTGTGTGGCTTCCTCCGTCCCCATAGAGTCCCTAGAAGGCCGCTGAGCCTTCTTCATGGAAGAACCCTAGTTTTAGACCAGGGTGGGGACGTTTGATCTGAAAATGCACTTTCAGGAGATTGTGCTGGAACTTTTCAGGACTTCCTGAGTTTATAATCAAGAAATAGAAATGTTTATTTCCCTTCTCTAAGAACAACGTAGAAGCGTCTCAGTGTAGGTGGGGAGATGTACATTGTGCTTAAGAAACAGCAAGCCTCCTGGAGGCCAGCAGATCCCCAGAGTCAGCCTCAGAACCTCACATGTAGTTTGTGTTTTGAATTCCTCTTACATAGATCCGAGTCTCACGGAGATCCTTGTCAGGTTTTTCTAGTCAGGTTTGGGGTAAGGACAGGTGACAATGGCAAAGAAATGTCCCCGTTGTCAGCAAGCTTGTGGAGATAAGTGGTGCAGGGGATTTTTTTTTCTTTTTCCCAACTTATTCAAGAAAACAAAGGACTTGAAATGACAGTCCTCAGGCCAAATTCAGTCACAGCGTGTCTTGCCTGGCCTCTACAGGGTTTTTAGGAAACTCTGAGCCAACATTTAAAAATTGGGAGATTTCACATAAATATCTGAAATTTTGGAACGTCCTAACAATTCGTAAGGCCCAGGAGCTCCAGTCAGCACCCCATACCCAGTGTGGCAGCCAGCAGCCATGATCCCTTCCATGAGGCTGCAGCTCCCCAGCTAACCTCAGACCCGCCAGGCGGGCCTCAGACATTGCCATGCACTGCCTCATCCCAGGAGAACTGGAGTTTGCCACTCCTGAAATAAAGTAATCTTTTATTTCAAGAAGAAAGCATGGGAATTTGAAAATTAAAGCAGTTGCTTTGTAACACAAATAAGTTGTACAGAAAACCTAAGGCTGTAAATCCTGAGAGTAATGCTCTCAGTAGAGTCTACGCAAGGATTAAAACAAATAATTCCCTGTCCTGGGTTGGGTTTTCTAGAAGAGGAGCCCAAGCCAAAGATTCCTGTGCGAGGGAGCTGATGGGTCTCTGCTCTCAGGAGAAGGAGAGTGAGAGAAGCAGGAAAGGGGATGGGGAGGGAGCTTGGAAGGATGCAGTCTCAGTTTGACCCCACAGGAGCTCTGGAACTTGAACCATACCACAGCACTGGTCCCACCGAGGCAGGGGGCACCCTTTCCCACTCCCGTGTCACTCAGTCATGGGGAGACGCATGGTAGGGGAACACCCAGGGTGAGGGGCTCGCATGCAGGGTGGGAAGAGGAACGCTGTAAGTTCTAGGCAGAGGAGGTCTGGGGTGGGTGGATGTACCGCCTTGCTAAATGGCATCTGTGTGGAACATTACCTCCCACCAACAGTTATAAAATAATGAATTCTTACTATTAAGAGAATTAACAAATGTAGGAAAGGTTAAGAAAAAATCATTTCTTACCCCACAACTTAGAGATAGTAATTGTTCATATTTATGCACTGAATTATCCTTTCCTTTTTCTTTTAACTCTGAGTTAAAATAACTTGGACCCTTATCTCCCTATTTGTGGGAAATCCAGCGCCCTTCCCAGTATTCCTAAGCATTCCGCAGGGCAGAAAAGGGGGTATGTCATTGACCAAAGGCCTCCTCTGCTGGACTCTGAAATCCATCACAGTTGTTGCGCTGAGGCCCCTTCCACCAGCCTCCTCCAGTTATATTTTCTCTCCAGGCGTTTTTCCTAATGAAATCCTTGCCTGTTTCATCCCATCACGGCATCTGCTTCTCAGACCCACATTAACACAGTACTTACATTCTCCTAGAGCTAACTGCTGCTCCCTTCACAATTTGTGGTTGCCTCTGGCCATCCTGGCCTCTGCCCCAGTTGGAGCATTCTGGGTGCAGGGGTGGAGTGTCCAGAGGGAGAAAAGAAAGCAGAGAGAGGTCCCAAAGACTCATTTGGCCACTTGACAACTTTTCCCTGGCCTTCCTTGTTTTAAGATCCCTCTCTCAGGTGCTGAATCCTGGACCCCCTTGGAAGCCCACCCAGGAGACCAGAGAGGGCCAGGGCCAGGAAATAGGAGCTGTGCCCCAAACATCAGTCAGACTGGGGGAGCTGCACTGTGTCTTGCCCCTGACCCTGCTGGTCTTCTCTCTCTTATTGTGTGCTGGCTTCTTGTTCTGCATCTTGTGCTGCTAAGACTTGATGACATGGTCCCTTTCTTATTCTCTGTCCCCTACAGTGAGCTCCTTACCTAGCTTTCTGGTTTTGACACTGATGTTTTTGTTTCCTCTTAGAGCAGATGCTGTTCGTGCCCCCCCACCCCCCATCATCTTGACGTTCACCTCCATGCTCCAAAGGCTGCTCACTGCAGACACCTGTGAGAGCTTTTTCTGGTCATGGGAGATGCTTGGTTTGAGCTCAGGGCCAGCCAGGAGGGCTATAAAGTTAATGTTCTGGAAGCAGCTCTGACCAATGATGGACAAGGCGTGGGATACATGGCCCAGCTTCTTGCCTTGCGGTCGGGATAATTCTGAGGGTGCTCTGCACGGCCTCTGGGGTTCCCACAGGATTGCCCTCTGGGGTAACTGGCTTGGAAACTCACCCTTTATCATCTTCCTTTCTGTCTTCCCACTCCCATACCCGTGTTTCTTGGAATTATCTCCCAAATAAAGCACTAGCACTGGAATCCTTATCTTGAGGTCTGTTTTAGGACACCAGAAAAAGCTATCTCTACATGCTCGCTGCTGCTCTGCGCTAAATCTCTGGATGTTGAGAACCCTAAGGGTGGGAGAGAGGCACGTGAGGACTGGTGCTGTCCTGCAGGTCATGGTGTTACTTCTGAGAATGCCGAAGAGGAGGCCCCCTCCTTCTGAGGCCAAAGGGGCCGTAGGCTCAGCCCAAGGAGCACGTGCAAGTGTTGCAGAAGAGGACTTTTGGATTGGTTTTGGTCCATGAGGTGACTTGGTTGGCATACAAGTTTTCAAACTTGAATTAGTTGTCAAAACCGGAAGAGTTCACATAAAATCTACCTTTGCGTCTTGTTTGGAAGAACTGGGAGATGTAGCTGACAACACTGGCCAGCACCCCTCCTCGTGCCAATGATCACCCTAACTGAGCAGCCGCCAGCCCCCCCTTCAGACGGGGCTTGTGTGTTCCAGGTCTCCACCCACCAGGCTTCGTGTGTTTCCTCAGCTTGCCAGGATCCTGCAGGCATCTGGGCTTGGGGTCCTGTGCTAGGATTGCTGGGACCCTAGAACTGGGGCCAAGGCATATGGCCCTGGGCTAACTCACCTGGAGGGTGATGGGATGTGGAGAGTGCTGGTGCCAAGCCCTGAGTTTGCTGTCACGTGACCGATGGGCCATGCTTGTTTCAGGAGCCCAGTACCTTCTTAAGAGGACAAAGCCAAAAAGGCCAACAGGATCCTGAATATGAAGCTTTCTAGCCCAGTGGTTCTCAACCCCTGGTCTTACTTCTTAAAAACACCAGCATTTGGGCCCCATCCTCAGGAATTCTTATTTGACTGGTCTGGGATTGGCCCAGGGTATCGATATTTTTAAGTGTGTTGGTGTGTGCCAAAGCAGGCTTGTACAGCTCAGGAGAGACCATGGCCTGTATCTCCTGTTGAAATCAACTACAGTGGGAGTATTCACACCATGGCGACAGAGCTCACCCCATCCTTCAGAGAGCCTGTTGTTAGACATTTCCCAGCACATCACTGAAGAAATGGGAACTACACCATGAACTGTGTCTTTAGCAGGGATTAATGACCCTGATGTGGGATGTGTTGCCCACTCTGGGACAGAAGTCTCTATATGTGGAGGGAGTGGGTGGGCGCCATATTGACTCTTTAATTCAACATTAGAGTTGGAACCTCTGTTCTGCTCATTGACTGTGTGACCTTGGATAGTGTCCTCAACCTCTGGGCCTCCAGCTTGCCATCAATTCCATAGGAAGAGTACTCTTTACCTCTCAGGAGAGTTGTGTGAAGGAAATGAAATACCCAAATTGGTCATCTGCCATAGAGTCATACTCTACAAAGGCCACTTGTCTTTCCCTTTGTCTGATAGGGACACAAAGTACACAATGTAGTTTCCAGAGCCTCCTGCAAGGAGCTGTTTCATGAATGGTGACTGACTGCTGATATGAGTGGGTGTTGGTGAAGGTGCACTTGGAGGCCAGCTGGGAAAACCCACGACTAACTGGTTCTTCAGTGGCTGGACCTGGGCCCCGGGGGTGGTGGAGTTAATCTTTCAGTTGGAAATGACTCTTCCAACTACTATTTTGATACAGGAAAATCAGGGGCTGTTGTCCATTGAAAGAAAAAAAAAGAGCGACATTAATTACAGTCTCACCCATGACAATTTACTCTGACTAAAATCTCGCCACTCACCATTTGTATGATCTCTTTTAACCTGAAAAGCAGCTCTTTTGCTCCCTTTCTAACCCAGACCCAGTATTTAGCAGGGTAATGGGATTTATGATTTTGTTTACATCAGTCTCCGTGGCGATCCACCATCAAAGATCAGTTGCTTGGCAACGTGGCATTGTGGTGCTGCAATGGAGGGGGAATTTTTGTCTCTCTGAAGCGGGGCTTAAGGAATAATGAAAACTTCTGCTCATACTTCTCATGAATGCTTTTATTTTCAAGGTCAACCAAATGTTTTTTCAGAAAGACTAATGCACTTTTCTTCAAGTGATATACCGTAAAATGTTTCTCCAAGATTATCCTGTCTCTGAGCAGAGGACAACGGGCTCTAGACGTTTTTATTCTCTCCTTGCTATTGCAAAATGAGGTTTGAGCAACTCTGGGCCCATCATAATGGAGTGTGTCTCTCTCATTTACTGGCATTTTCCGCACTCGTTAGCCAATTTTTTTTTTTTTTTAATGAGCTGCTATACACTCTGAATCACTTGTCATCTTAGAAACCAGTTTCGTCTGGTCTGTAGTTGGTTTACCACGATCCCTTTGATGATGGGGTCAATGTTAGCAGAGACCTGGAGGGTACAAAACCCCAATTTCCCTCTGTGGTTCTTATTGACTATAGACGTTTCTACGAATGATCAAAGGACCTGTTTTAAGACATGCAAATGCACCTTCCTGACCTCTTTCTCAATGTGGGTACACATGAAGAGGAGAAGAATTTGATTCATAGAGATCTGCATGGACATAGCCCAGGCTGGAGGTGTGGAAACCATGGTGAGAATCATGGTGAAGATGACAGTAGTTGACCAATCACTTGCCACACGCTTTACATGTAACATCTCACTTGATTCTTACAACAACACTAAGCCACATGTAATCAGCTGGGGGGCCAGTCACAGCAGCCCTAGCAGCTGAGAGCCCCCCAGCAATGTCTCCCCTGTGGCCCAAGCCCCCCACCAGTACCTTCACTGATTTCTCTTCACTGTTGTTCTTTCAAGCTAAACTCAGAGCTCAGCTTCGCATGGTAAGTGACCCTCAACTGCCCCAATCATAGGCCCATCCTCACCCAAAGCCAAGTTTAAACCTAAAGACTTTTTTGCATCCTTATTAGGTGTGCTAATGATCTACCTGATTGTGACTAACTTAACGTCTACTAGGCTGTGGCACCGTGGACTCATGTGTCTCTAACCTGAAGATGTGTGAGAATCACTTGTGGGTCCCGAGGTTCCTCACCCTCAGAGCCTGATTAAGCAGGCCTGGGGAGAGGCCCAGGAATTTTTATTTCCAACAAGCACCCAGATGGCACTGCGGGCCCCCTGGGCCCCTCTGTGAGCAGAGTATTTTTTTGTCTCAGTATTTTAGCCTGGCCCCTGCTCTAAGTCTGCAAGCATTGCAGTTTCTAGCCTGAGACTTTATGTGGAGTCAGTAAATGTTTGAAGTGACACTTCATCATACCCAATTTTCATCTCACTTCTTGCCAAGGACTTGGCAAATCTTACGTTCATGGACTGTTTAGAATTTACGTGCGTTATGTTGCATTTGTGGAGTAGTTTATGTGCATTATGTTATTTGGCCCAGTGGGGTATGGTTTTGCGCATTTTACAAATTAATAAATGGAGCCTGAGATGATGACTTACTCATGTTCAAAGGGTAGTATATGAATTATGAGCCAGGCCTTTAGAAGCTAAATCCTTTTGTCTGTTCATTTCACCATAGCTGCCTACCTTTGTTTCGTGTCTTGGAGTTGTCCCTGTGCTATGAGGCAGGAGAATACACGCTCTCTGAGGAAGCCAGGAAACTAGGTGAAGAAAGGAAAGGATTCCTTCGATAGAGGCTGAGAGATCCAGCCATTACGCCAGTACCCAATTCTCCATTCATTAAATGGGGTTAACAGTATATCTACCTCACAGTTTGTGCAAAGGGTTAAATGTGTGTAGTGGGTTTGTCCTAGAGTGAGCTGTTATTAGTATCCCTAGTGAAGAAGAGAAGATACTAGAAGTCCTGGGACAGTGAGTCGACTGCTTCTGTTGATTCTAGATGTTTCATAGGCAAAGGATTTGTAACATTTTTTTTTTGACTGTGCCACTCAGCTTGCAGGATCTTAGTTCCCTGACCAGGGGTTGAACCCGGGCCCTCAGCAATGAAAGCACGGAGTCCTAATCACTAGACTGCCAGGGAATTCCCCATTCTTGTGATTTTTTTTTTTCGTTTAGCTCTGAAATGCTCATACAATCTGCAAAACATCATTTTTGATGGAATTAAATCTTGGTTCCAAGGCAGTCCTCAATTTGGAACATGGAAATCCATGGCTGTAGGTCATTTTGTTTCTTTTCTTCCTTTGGCTCAAATTAAAGCACTTGAAAAGGGGTGTAAGAAATTGGTTGTTCAGCCAACTCCTGTGTAAGCTTGTTACTGAAGAATCAGGGATCGCTAGAGAAATAAAGTAATGCTATTTATCAAGCACTTAGTGCCAGTCACAGCCATGGCGTGAGAAGCTATGAGGTATGAGGAAACTGAGGCTGGGCATGGGGGTGGGTCCCCTGCCCAAGCTCCAATTCAGGCTCATACGGCTCTGCTTCCAAAGCCAGCGTCTTAACCACTCTGACACATCACCATGCCCCTCAATCAAACCCCCAAATCTACCACTAATAAAAAAAAAAATCTAAATTTGGGAAGAGAACCTTCTTCCTCCTTTCTTATCCAAGCTTGGGCTGTTTTCTAAACTGGCATGTCTGGGAGCACATTTCATTTCCTCTCAAGTTTCCTGCCCCTCAACACCCAGCAGTTACGACATATTCAAAAGACTAAGAGGAAAGAGAGAGAATGAGGGGCAAGGGGACCCTTGAGGCAGAAAAGGCAAAAGGCGAAGAACCTGAGCCACTGATGCTTTAGAAAAGGTGTCAAGCCTGTGGCCCCCAAGGCCAGCATCCACGGGGTGGCGGGTCGGGAGGCTTTGGGTGGAGTGCGCTGTGTATCCAATGGGCCTGGGCTGCCCTGGTGGTAGTTTGGGATTCATTGGGCCCCCCCCCCCCAGTGCCAATTAGGTGAACTCTCCAGCCTTCTGTAACCTTGGAGCGCCTGCAGCCCTGCTTGCAAAGTTCCCTCTGTCTGGGTCTGAAAACTTCCTGGGGTGACCCCTAAACTGAGTAACTTGAGCCTCCCTGCCGATGTATCAGCCCTGACGTCATCATAAGAGCAGCTATTCCTTTTAGCGTTTGGTATAAGGAGACGCCCTGCAAGCTGGCTAGAATTAACTACTCTTTCCAGACATGGAAACCGAAGCTTAAAGAGGTTCAGGAAGGTGCCCGGGAACATAGAGCTAGTAAGCAAGTGGTCTGGGCGAAAGCATCCGAACCTGTCTGCCAGCTCTAAATATATGTCCCTTTCACCATTCTGTGCTGCCTTTCACAGGAAGACCCACCCCCTGGTAATCATCTATATTAGGAATGGGCCTGTGGGGGAAAAGGCTCTGTGGAGTGGCTGTGCTCTCCCTGAGCCCACCTTCACCCCAGGCCACCTGGCAGAGAGGGTGGCAGTTCTTCTCGGGTGTGGGAAGATGCTGGAGGATGCTCACCGGCCACCGGCAAGTCCCTTTACCCCCACCTCCATGCAGCACCTCCGTGAAGCTCAAGCATCGTTGATGAGGGAATGCTGACCCATCCTGAGAGAGAAAAAAGGGCAGGAACAAGGTGAGCGGATGAGCTAATGTAGCTCAGTTTCATTGGTACTTGGTTCTGCCTCAAAAAGTCCAGGTGGAAGGTGGAAGTGGCTCTCGATGTGGATGGATTCCCAAGATGCTTTTCTGAGTGAAAAAGACAAATCATAGATGGGTAGCATACCACTTATGTAAACACACATATTCATGCAAAAATGCAGCAGGCAGGCCTCGGAGATACTTGCAGGTTCAGTTCCAGACCACCGCAAGAAAGCGAATATTGCAATAAAGTGAGTCACACATTTTCTTTCTTTGGCTTCCCAGTGGCTATAACAATATACTGTAGTCTATTAAGTGGGCAATAGCATTATGTCTAAAAAATGTACGTACCTTAATTTAAAAATGCTTTATCACTAAAAAGTGCTAACCATTATCTGAGGCTTCAGTGAGCCGTAATCTTTTTGCAATAGTAACATCAAAGATGACTGATCGCAGATCACCATAACAAATATAATACTAACAAAATAGTTTGAAATATTGGGAGAATTACCAATATGTGACACAAAGACACAAAATGAGCAAATGCTGTTGAAAAAATGGCACTGATAGACTTGCTTGATGCAGGGTTGCCACAAACATTCAATTTGTTAAAAAAAAAAAACAACAAAACAACCGCAATAAAGCGAAGGGCAATAAACCGAGGTGTGTCTATAAATAGTTTCTGGGGACACATACGTGCACACACTTGCATGCATACATGTGCACATACACATTTCTAGAAGGAGTTACTCCTAACTTGGGCTACCTCAGACGGTGAGATTGGAGTGGTGATCAAGAAGGACTTTAGCCTTATCCAAATGTTTTAATTTTAAAAAGCAGAGTGCAGTTGTGTATTATTTTTCCAGTTAGACCCTAAATTTAAAATGAGATTTAAAAAAGAAAAAGCAGCCCATTGCTATGGCTGCCACCCAAGGGATGCCTTTTTGACAACTCTGCATGGACCGTCCCCTGAATAACTGAGGCTGGGAGGCTTCTTGCTGCAGTCCTGTCACTTCATTCTTTGAGTGGAGGTTCTGCCAGGTTCTCAGCGGCTCAGGGACAGGCAGTAGCCTTAGCAGAGTGGGGAAGACCTCCCCCCCTGGTGTGGGAGGCCCCCTCTTTCTCTTCGGCTTTTCACTTCTTTCATTTCTTCCCTTTCAAATGTCTTTGATCCATTGCTTTTGCCACATCACTTTGCAGGTGGCGAAGCCTTAAAGGTCATTCTCCCCAGACACATCTGAATTTTACTAACAGGTGAAGATAGGGCATTCTGGAGAAGGGGAGGGGAGGACGACTGTGGTCTGGGACACTGGCAACCAGGTTTTATGCAGGTGCTTCCACCGCTCGCCTGCGAGTCTGGCTGTTCCTCAGGCCACAGGGAAGCAGGAGACGTGTGGTCTGCAAAGCAGGCAGATTCTTTCAACAGGGAATTCCTTCTCAACTCATTAGCCATGGGATTAAACAGACACTGCTTTCTCCCTTCACCTAATCTCTGATAATCCCAGATAATCTTCCCACTGAAGGCGACAAAGTCCTCAGTGGGGTTGACTCCTATGTCCTCCAGGCTTGGGCAGCCGGGTGCCTCCTAATGTATAAGCTGTCTCCCTCCAGTTCCAGCTCTAGTGTCTGGATGGGACCCTGGGTTTGGTGAGTTGACCTGGTGTCAGAGTAAAATTCTCACCTCCCCTTTGACCACGCAATAGAGCTTCAGCCCTCATATTCCAAGAGCCTAAACCACACAGCCTAACAGAGGGTGTTGGAGCCTGGATCCCACAAACCTTTTCTTCCTTATTTCCGACTGGAGTGGCAAGAGTGGTCAGACTTCCCTGTTGGGTAACGAAGTCATACAACATAGCAAAGGATCTGGTGAGAAAAGGACCTGACTGCTTGAATGTGAGGAGGATTTGGAAAGCCAAGGAGATGATTTAATATAAAATAATTACACCTCACTTTGTAATAATTGATGAGAAGCCAGTCATGCCTGGGAAGAATCTTTATTCCCTGCTGCCAATTTGTAGCACGTGTCCTTCCCTTGATGAGGCAGCCTGGTGTAGGGATGAGAATACAGATTCTGGAGACAGGAAGACTTGAATTCGAATCCCACTTCTGCCACTAACTAATGGTGTGACCTTGGACAACCATTCTCTGAGTCTTAATTCCCTCACCAGAAAAGTCAGTCTTTATAGTGACCATCTTCCAAGGTTGTGAATCTTAGAGATAAAATGTATTTAATCTGCCTGGCACATACTAGGTACTCAGTAAATGGTAGCTACTGTTATCATATTATTATCTATGGTCCGTTACTCAGGACTCATAATCACGAGTGGTATAAACCTAATCACGATAAGTCAAGCAAAAAGGGAATTTATTGGTTTATCTAACTGAAAAGTCTAGAACTCCAGACATGACTTAATCTAGGTTCTCGAACTGATTTATGAGAAAGCAATCTTTCTCCTTCTCTACCTCTTAGGCTGCTTCCTTCTGAGCTGGCTTCATTCAGGTGATGGCAAAGGTGGACACCAGTAGATCTAGATTTATATTCTACCTGTTGAGCAACCCTAGGAGAGAAAGGACATGTTTTGCAATTGTTTAAGCAAATTCCCAGATTATTCTAACTTGAATGGTTTAGGTAGTTCATCTTCCCATCCCTAAGCCAAATATTGTGTCTAGAAGACTGGAATATGTTGGTCATGCCTTGGTCATGTGCCTGTACCTGATCTTGCAGGATAAACCCCATATGAAACTGAAGGAAGGCTGGGGGAATAATCCTAAGGAAAACTGGGATGGGTACGATTATCAGAAGAAGGGACAGTAGATGCTCGGCAGGCGCAAACCAAAGACCTCCACGACAAGGGCGTGTTTTCAGTGGATTTTCTAAGAGATTGACAACCTTGGAAGATTACTGTTCAACAGAGGGTTGCCATTCATTTCCTTAGCTGTGTATAAGTTTTCTGGTTCTGTATTTTTTTCAGAAATGCAAATGAGTGAGCAAATTAATATGTATTTCTTAATATATTCAAATACAGGAATATAATTTGAAATTGCCCATTATTCTAAATTCCCATGAGAGTAATCATGCTGGGGTTTTAAAAGTAATTGGAATGGACTTCTAGAAAATGCTTTACAGATCTTACCATCATTATGGAGGGAAGTTAGTAGACACCTGGGCCCCCCAAACTACTTTAGACATATTGCCCCAGGACACAGACTATTCCTATTATATTAATTGGACACCTTTGGAAGCAAAAGTTCCTAAAATGCTAGAAGATTTTCTTGCCATCAGAGAATACTGGGCTCAGTTTGTCCTCAGTCAACAATGACTGAGCAGCATACCTTGATGTAGAGGACAGACACAAATCCTAACCCAAAGGGCGTAACTGCACAGATAACTGATAGAAGACAGAATGTGAATGTTCTTGAAATATATACTGGGTTTTGGGGGATTCAGAAAAGGATAATGAATGTTTGGGGAGCGTAAAACCCCTTCATGAGGAGAGCAAGCTGAGATGGACTTTGAAGGGTGTGATCTCGTTTGTGGAAGTTCTTCTTGGCAAAATGAACCTGAGGGGACGTTTTCAAGAGTGGCTTGTGTGACTCTCAAAGTGTCATTAGTGATGCTAGAAGCTGGGAATGCCTGGGGACATTGGCCTGGGCCCGTACTACTTGTGGCAAGCCCCCCACAGACATTTCCCTACCTGAGCTAATGTTGTGGCTGGACCAGCACTTGTGCTTCTTGTTTAGATTCCAAGACGCAACAACCATCAGGGAACTCTGACAAAAACAAAGCTTATTACTCACAGTCCTGGAGGGTACACAGAATGCCCAAGGGGCACACAGAGAGGTAGAGAGATCTGGGGTTCTGCCTTTCTTGGGGGTAGGGGGCCTAGGGCTTCACAACTTCACTCTTTATTAGCAAATTTAAAATATAAGAATGGGAATTAGGGTGAGGGAAGGTTTCCTTCCCTTGAGTGGGGTCATTCAAATGGTCAGTTATCTAGGTCACCCAGGCTTTCCAAAAGGGGAACTTCATGGGTGGGGCAGGCCTGGCTTCTTATCTGGTTGTTTAGTTAGTAACTGTGTCCCACAGCTGGGATATGTATATTTGAGATGGTGTCTTTGAAGTGGATGCTTCAGCAATCAAATGCTTATTGTCTGGTACTTATAGTACAAGGGTTCAAGCCTCCAGAGGAATTCTCCTTTCACAGCCCCAAAATAAGAACAACTGGATTTGCAAGAGTGTTTTTGAGCTCACGAAATGCTTTCACAAGCATTTTTTATGGATCCGAGAACAAAGTCTCCCAACTAGTAGACAGAGTCTCTCCGACTGCTTGCTTCGGATTTGGGGTTGTGGTTCAGTGATGTGACCTGCCTTGTAATCAATGCATCTCTCTCCATCCACGCTCCTCCTCAAGGCTGTGGCCTTCCTGCTTCCCAGCCCTTCCTTGAGCTGTATTCGTAGGCTTTGCGGCTTGACCTGGGAGTTGGATCAAAGGCATTGCAAGTTTCACAATCTCACCACTACTAACACCTTAACACTACGGCTCAAACCCTTAATGGCTTCCCATTTCACTGAGAGGAAAAGCCAGACCCCGCACAGTGGGTCACCGGGCCCTGAACAACGAGCATGTCCTCCCCGCTCCCCTCCTTGGCCCTCAGCTGCAGCCCCAGCCATGTGGCCTCCTTGCCGCTCCCTCTGCCTGGAATGGGCTCCCGCAGGTATCACACCCCTCCCCGCTGCCTGGCTTTACATCTTTCCCACAGGCTCTCAGCAACACCCTGTAGGCCAATCTCTTCCGAACTGCAACTCCCACTGCTCCCTGTGCTTCTTCCTTGTCCCTCGTCCTTGCTGTTTCCTCCACGGCACTTATCACTGTGTAACAGTCCACACTTCCACTTGACAATCCTGGGTCCTCTGCCACTCAGATGTAAACTCAGGAGGACAGAAGGTTGTTGTCTGCTCTGGGCACTGCGTGGCACACGGTGAATACTGTCAGGGCTGAGTGAGGACGTACTCACATTACAGGAGAGCTCAGAGGGGACTGCCTGACCCAGTGAGAAACTCATTTCCCATGGCCCAAGGTTTGGGACTTGTTCCCCCAAACCACACCTTCAGTCGAAGCTTTGTGTTTGTTGAGTCTGCCCTTCCCTGAGAGGTGGGCAGGTCAATTCCTCACCTTCAAGATGGGCCCACTGGAATCACTATTGCCACTCCAGAGGTGACACCACCTTTCAAGCAGCCCCAATTTCCTAGCAAAGCCATTTCATGGGTTCATAAGTTGTAAAGGAGGTGAGAACAGGATTCTGCCCAAAACTAGGCAGACCCTTGGCTAGAGACGCAAACTCTTTGCACCTCAGTCTCCCCATCTATGGGGAGGAAACAAAAAATGGGGGAAAAATTGAAAAACGCCTGCTTTGTCTACCCCTGGAGGTATTGTGGGATCAAATGGAATAAAGTCTATGAAAATGCTTAGAACTGTGCCCCTCACCTTTGATACAGTGATAACTGAGCTCAGCTCCCCATACCTACAATAGGTGCTTCTAATTATTTTTTATAAATTTATTTATTTAATTTATTTATTTTTGGCAATGTTGGGTCTTCATTGCTATGCGCGGGCTTTCTCTAGTTGCAGCAAGCGGGCGCTACTCTTCGTTGCGGTGGCTTCTATTGTTGCAGAGCACGGTCTCTAGGCGCACAGGCTCGGTAGTTGTGGCGCACGGGCTTAGTTGCTCCGCAGCATGTGGGATCTTCTTGGACCAGGGCTCGAACCCGTGTCCCCTGCATTGGCAGGCGGATTCTTAACCACTGTGCCAACAGGGAAGCCCTAGGTGCTCCTTCTGAATCTGCATTCAGAGTAGTTTATCCCAGGCTCTCACCTCAGCTTCAGTAACCTGCCCAACTCTTCACAGCCCCAGGGTGTGTCCCCATGAGGAAGACAGGGAAAATCATCACAGTTTGTTCATGAGCTGAAGAGGAATCTCTCTGTCTCTGTCTCTGTCTCTGTCTCTCTCTCTCACACACACACACATACACAGAAAGTCAAATAGAATTGGCATCCCATATTCTTGATTTCCCTGCTCATATAGTCTATTCTTCCAATAACTCCTGCAGAGATTTTCTAGTGGATCAAAGGGAACATCTCCCAGGGAAGCCCGAGTCTCCACTCACATGTGGCTATGGACAAGGCAGCTAAGACCTGGCCAGGCTGCAATGATTTCCCTTCCTTGGAGTCCCTGAACGCCCTTGCCCACACAGCCCAGCCCACTCACCCCACTACCAAACTCTGCCCAACAGGAAGAATAAAGAACAGCCAAGCAGGGCTGCCGATTTCAGACTCCCCACTTGGCTAGACCCCTCCGGTCACGAACTTCCTCTTTTCCTTCCACAGTCTTCCCGGCCAGGCTATGGGTGCAGGTATTTTCCTCTTCCTGGCTGTAATCCTCTCACCGTGGCACCTTATTGTGGCTACAGCTTTGGGGGGGCCCACACCCACTGAGCACACTGCTTTCACTTTTTTCTCTTTTTAAACATATCCAAATATCAGGACGTCTCTAATCCTTCTCACTGAGGTCCGCGGCTTTCGCGGGTAGACTGTTTGGGGTTTCTATTGAATTGCCATTCAATATATGAAAGGCATTTAGGTTGGCACAGTCACAAATGGCATGTCAACAGATTTGATTCTAAAATCAGTTCTCCCCTTTTGGGTAGCAATGGGGTCCATGAATTCAGAACCCTGCCTGAGTTGCCAGAAGTTTCCACTTCTCCCCTCCCATTAAATCTAGCTGGGGTGCAATAAACACCCCCCTTTCACGTGGGTGTCTCCCTCTCAGTAAACACTAACTGCCTGAGCAGAGAGGGATGTGCCTCTCAGAGCCAAGGCCTGGCCAAAACGGAGGGGAGGGGAGAGACTTGTCAATGGCTAGTGTCAGGACGCGATCCCCGGGGAAGACACTGGGCAGCCTGGATCGCTCACTACCCTGGTGGGGATTTCCCTTTTTCCTCTTCTGCAACTCTCATCCTTGACAGCATCGTAGAGATGTGAATCAAACTCAGTGCCTTTGAAAGACGAAGCTGAGGGCCAGAAAGTATCCCTGTTTTGTGAATGAGCTTGTTTCCAGAATAGGGTCTCTTTTCAGAAATGAAGAGGTGGCCACCAAGAGAACAAAAGTAACCTGACCAAGGCCAGGGTGGCAGCCATGCCGCGACAGAAGTGGAAACCGAGTGGCCCAGACACCCAGTCCAAGCTCAGACCTTCAGAACAGCCTGCTCTCTGGGTTACCTTTCAGTCAAAGTATAACACAGAACAGGAGCCAAGTAAAAAAAATTGTTTCTAATTTGTTTTTGATTTTTAAAAGCCTTCCCAGGTCATAAATTAATGGGCCATGATAAAAATATACGGGGTGAAGAAAGCAATCTAAGTGACTGCTGAAAATTCCTGCCTGCATGATTCTGAGAGAGTCACCACTCAGGTAGAGCCTTGCTGGACACCAGACACCCATCAGCTTGGAAAAGGGGAGAGTCTAGTCTTTTCCGCCTTTGCTAATGTATTGTAATCAATTTATCTATAATATTAAGGTGTTAGCAGTAGTGAGATTCTGAAACTTGCAATGCCTTTGATCTAACTCCCAGATCAAGCCGCAAAGCCTACGAATACAGCTCAAGGAAGGGCTGGGAAGCAGGAAGGCCACAGCCTTGAGGAGGAGCGTGGATGGAGAGAGATGCATTGATTACAAGGCAGGTCACATCACTGAACCACAACCCCAAATCCGAAGCAAGCAGTCGGAGAGACTCTATCTACTGGTTGGGAGACTTTGTTCTCGGATCCATAAAAAATGCTTGTGGTTTAATGCAATCTCCGGCTGGTGTTGAGAGGAGAAGAGAAGACAGAAACAGGGAGGCAGTTTAGCTGCCATTGCAGTAATGGAAGGAGACATGATAGTGGCTCGGGCCAGGGTGGAAGCAGTGATTGGATTCTGATATACCTGATGGATTTTGTGTAGGGTGTGAGAGAAAGCAGGAGTCATGAGGACCCTCACTTTTTCCCCGAGAGAATAGAAAGATGAAGTTACCATGAACTAAGACTGTGGGATGACGGTAATTTGGGGGGAACTCTTGGAACCCCCTTTTTGGATATGTTAAGTTTGAGAAGACTTTTAAATACCCAAATGGGAATGTAACAAGCGGCCAGTGGATACATCCGACCAGAGTTTAGGGGTGAGGTTTAGGCTGGAGATGTAATGGTGTGAGCCCTCAGTATATGGATGTCATTGAGAGAAGAGCCCTGGGCCTCTAGCATCAAGGTCACAGAGAAGAGGGGGACCTTGGGGAACACTTTCTGCTATTCTAGAAACGGGTTTGTCTAGAGAGCTACCGCTTATCTGGCTACTGAAAACTTTACGTCTAATCACCTGCCTGGAGATAAGGTTCCTTTCCAGACTGGGCCTCTGCAGGTGACACTGGCCTGCGCCTCTTCATTTTCTTGGGGCAGCAGGGACCTGTGGTGCCTTAGAGGCCGAGCAGGACCCTGGCGTCTGAGTCCCACGCACAGCACTGTGAACAGCATCAGGCGAGACAGACAGCCAGACAGGGGTTGGACTCTCCACTCCTCCCTTCCTCGGGCAGCTTCTCGCTTCCACTTCTCCGAGCTTAGGTTCCTCATCTGTGAAGTTGAGATAACGACAGCACCTGAGCCATAGGATTATTTCACGGAGTCAATAATCACGTAAGTTAAAAGCATTCAGCTGAGTGTCTGAACATAGTAAGCTCTCAATAAATGTTAGATATTATTGTTGTTATTTAAGATTATCTTTCTTTAAGATACTCTGAGGGACTTCCCTGGCAGTCCAGTGGTTAAGACTCTGTGCTTCCACTGCAGGGCGCATGGGTTCGATCCCTGGTGGGGGAACTAAGATCCCACATGCTGCATGCCTGTGCACAGCACCGTCAAAAAAAAAAAGATACTTTGTGATTTGGGGTGAAAACTAGCAGGAAAAAAAGAAAAGAACCATTAACTATCAGGAGTTTGAGATAAAGTTAAACTTAAATTAGGCCATATTTTACTAACTCAAAATAAAAACCAAAGCTTTTGAATATTCATATAAATAAACTGTTTACTAGAATCTGCACTTGAAAATACCCAAATTAATGGGGGAAATTTTAGGTGCTCCAATATTTCTCCATGTTTTTTCTTTAGTTAAATAAAGTTTTATTTGACAACCAGCTGACGAATGTTCCTCTGTCTGAAGGAACATTGAAATTTCAAGAGTTAAAGTGAGAAAATAGATATTCTCCTTTTTCAGTGTGATTGAGGCTAGGTCTGTCTTGGTCCTCACTGTTTCTGGGATCATTTGCTTCTTTCCACTCCCTTCACTTTTCCCTGCTTCTCTTACAAAATCCACGAGTTCCTTGAAGGCAGGGCCCAGTCATTGCTCACCTACATACCCTCAGCACACAGTGACCACTCAGGACATATTTGTTTAAAAAAACAGTTACTGGTGACCGATTGATCCCCTGAAGGAGTGAATAAATGAATGAAACTCAGTCCTTCCCATGGGATGGAGAAGGCAGGTGTTCACATAGATCAATTAAAATAGTGTGTGATTATTAGGACAGACAACTTGCTATAGGCAGGAGTTTTGAATTGGAGTGTGAATCCAAAGACTTCCCAGGGGGTACACAGACTGGGAAGGTTTCAAAGGAATCAACTTCAGATACTCAAAGTCCACACTGAGGGAAAAATGGCTGTGATGGGGTCAGCCCATCACCTTCCTCAACTCCCCATTCACTTCGCCTAAGAAAGGCGTGAACCTCTCACTCATTCTGAGTCTCACCATGGGGTCTTTCCCAGGAGTGTAAAAGTCTTTGGGGCAATAAAGAAATGATTCAACATATTGGTGTTGACAAACTTTTTATAACCGGACACCAATGACCTGCAGAGAACCTCGTGTCTTTCTGTTATGGGCTGAGTTCTCCAGAAGCAGAAGCTGAGAGAGTTTGGGGTGCCAAGGGAGAGCAGAAGAAGTAGGATTGGGCAAAAGAAGTTAAACCAAGGGACTTCCCTGGTGGTCCAGAGGCTAAGACTCCCTGCTCCCAACGCAGGGAGCCCGGGTTCGATTGCTGGTCAGAGAGCTAGATCCCACATGCCACAACTAGGAGTTTGCACGCCACAATGAAAGATCCCACATGCCACAACGAAGATCCCGCACGCCTGCGTGCCACAACTAAGACCCGGCACAACCAAATAAATAAATAAGCATTAAAAAAAGAAAAAAGAAGTCAAACCGAGATGCAGGCTAACAGTTGGACACTTGGAGAGCTCTGGGGCAAGCACTGCCCACCAGAGTGGCCCCCGCTGGGCAGGAAAGACAGACCAGGCTGGCCTCCCTGAAGGTGAGGCTGGCCCTCCAGCAGTTGATGGTTGGAGGCCATCTGCTGGCCTCAGTCCCCACAGCTGGGCTTCCTCGGAGGGAATCTTCATGGCGCATCTCTGCGTCTAACACGCTTTTCCTGTGCTGCGTGCAGTTCTGCTAAGGGTGAAATGTAGTGCTCAGAAAGGAAGTATTTTGGCCTATGTTGGGTGTTCTGAATTCAGATATCTTGTACAGTGAGGCAGGAGTGAGGAGGATTTCTGTTCCACAACCTCTTCTCTCCCATCACCTAAATAATGCCAAAGACTATATGCCTCCTAAAGAAAGATTTCCAAACGTGAAGTGACGAGGGCACCAAGAAGCAATAGCAAAGGCCTAGTTCAAGGAGACAATTAATTCATGGTGTGGTGCACTGCCCTCTCGATTTCTTAGACGGATAACTGGTCTACCAATGATTTGCCTATCTCGATCTCTCACCTCAGAATTATAACTCAGAAGTAAGATGATTGGATAGGGATGCATGTGAACACGTTTATTTGAAATTGAAGTTGTTTTTTTCTAACTGAAACTAGATCTGGCTCGGCTGCTTGGCTGCACGGTTCAAACTGTTTTGCCAAACAGGTTGCATGACAGACGTTTCTATGAACCAAAGGAACTAAATCTGAAAATCTGAGCTTTTGATGAAAATATATTTAAAGCATGTTATGATATAAAAGAATTTTATTAAAAATTGTATTGGCTGGCGTTGGCAGGGGAATGAGGAGTAACTGCTGGTAGGTGCGGGATTTCTTAATGGGAGTGATGAGAAGTTTCTGGAATTAGATAGTGGTGATGGTTGCGTAGCTTTGTGAAGATATTAAAACCCACGAAATCGTCCACTTTTAAAGTTTTGTGACATAGGAATTATACTTCAATTTTAAAAGCAAAAATATCGTATTGGCAAAGTTGTATTAAAATAACAAGTATTTCAATTTTCCCAGTCTTTTCAGTTTAAACAAGGCCTCTAAGTAAATGAGTAGCAGGTATAATTAGCAGTCATTTGAGAAGTTTTGGTACGGTCTTTTTGGTATATTTCCCAGAATTAGGAAAGTGAATGACTAATGACTGGGTAACAAATACGTTTTCAGGTCTCTTGGTTTCAAATTTTCTTTCAACAAGACTGAAGGAGGACCAAACTAATTGGACAGCTGATAGGTTACTATTAACTTTTGATAAGAGATTGTTATGTCATTTTTGGCATCACCTTTCATTTGTCTCTTATTTTGGGGAGAAGATTTCTCAGAGTTTTCTCTCTAAAAATGTAAAGTAGGAAGAGAAGGGATTCTGAGCCCTGTCTCATTCTAGCAATGAATAATTTCTATCCATGGATATATCAGCCAGCTGAAGAAAGGTCATTTTAATTCTTTAGGAGGTGAATTTTTAATAAAATTTACCCTTAAATTTAACAATTATTTATAAAAATTTATAATATATTGTCTTGATTAGTTGCATGCTGGTGGTTATTGAAATTATAACATGGTCTAGAAAAAGCTGCTTAAAACTTACAGACTTACAGTGATAACAAAATTAACTTTTCAACACATTTACATTTTTTTTTTGTTACAGAAAAGAATAATATGATACTCATTTATGGAAAAACTTTCAAACATAAAAGTGTATGACAGGGCTTCCCTGGTGGCGCAGTGGTTGAGAGTCCGCCTGCCTATGCAGGGGACACAGGTTTGTGCCCCGGTCCGGGAGGATCCCACATGCTGCGGAGTGGCTGGGCCTGTGAGCCATGGCCGCTGAGCCTGCGCGTCCGGAGCCTGTGCTCCGCAACGGGAGAGGCCACAACAGTGAGAGGCCCGCGTACCGCCAAAAAAAAAAAAAAAAAAAAAAAATGTGTATGACAATTGCTAAAAAGTACCAAGAGGAAATAAGATGGAAATAAGAGTTCAAGTAGGAAATGGAACAATAAATTGGTAAAGAAGACTTGTCATATATTTTAAAAATTGTTACTGGTGAGTATAGAATTGCTCCAATCCTTAGATTCCATTGGCCACGTTTAAAGGAGTGATGTAATAGTTTTATTTGAAAATGCTAGTATTTATAATACTAAGGAAATGACATCTTCTGCAACTATTTAAACTTACAGTAAAGGTTTTTGTTTTTGTTTTTAACGTCATCTAAAAACTGTGTGAGAGGCTATATGGATTTTCAAACCACTTTTAGGGAACGTGCAAACCAAAAACTTAGGAGCCCACTGCTCTTGGGGGCTAGAGAGGGGATAACAGGATCTGCTCACGTGGGTGGAGCTTTGTGGAGGAGGTGATGTGTGAGCTGGACCTTGACAGATGGAGAAAGGTGTCTGCCAGGCGGAGGGAGGGCCCTCGGCAGCTGCCAGCCTGAGAAGGCTGATGTTTTCGGGGCACAATGCCAGCTCCTGGCATTCTCACTAGTAGGCCCATTACCATAACCTTGAGCCTTATGATTGTGACAACTGAAACCTAGTCCATTTTATCGAGACCTGAGTGAGAGAAGAATCTAAGCGAGAGGTCGGTAATTTAGCCTCAAGGTGACCCAGTCATTTGCTGACTCCCTGGCAGAGGTGCTAAGTATTACTCTCCGCTTTCTCTTCCCATTGGCCAAATTGTAGTACCTTTGTCATTGTTCGGTCGCATCCTTCCCTTCCCTTCCTTTCCCTTCCCTTCCCTTCCCTTCCCTTGCCACCAAGTGCAGTCTCAGAGCCCACAGCGTGCCGGAGGGAGGACAGCCAGTGGGGTCACCCTCAGCCTTCCAGAACTCAGGCTGGCATTTTCCAACCCTGTGATCCGTGGGGTCAGTACAATGAGACCTGACTTGGAAAATGAACAAGAATAAGCTCGCAAAGAGCAGAAACAGTCTATGGGGGAAGGAAAGTCTTTAGTAAAGTTGGGGGGTGGGGACGGGTCCTGGGTTGGAGGGTTTCCAATTAACCTGAAACGAAACTCAGGCATTTTCACCCTCTGAGCTGAGTTCAGAAGTTTGAAGATGTCTTTGGGGGAAGAAAATTTGTGCTGCAGACCTCAAAATCATGTTTGTGTTGAATGGGGAGCCACAAAGCAGGTATGAGATTCTAACGAGTTCTCATGCTTCTCGAAAATGCTACAATTAGAGCCTGTGCAGTGCAGCTCTCCTGCGGGAGGAGAGCAGCTTTGGGGGGGGGGCGGTCCACCCAGAGAGGAACCTCAGAGGCCCTTCCCGCCTTCCACCCTCAGCTTGGATTCTGCTTTTATGCATATTTATTTTAAAGTGTGTATACAGATGTGTGGGTTTTCTGGAAGGGATCTGAGAGCAGGGAAGCAAATGTGGCTGTGCAGAGCATTTTGAGTCTTAGCCATCGAGACCCAGAGGAAGTGAGTTTGCTTTTGCAAGCTTGCCCAGATGGGCCGTGCATGTGGGTTGTTGGCTCCGGCACCGCTGCCAGGCTCTGTAAACACCGAGAGGCCTCTCCCTCAGGACGCGTGTTGACTGTCATGCCTTACTGCCTAATTGGCTCTCACCGCCGAGGAGCTGCAGGACGCTTCTTTCTGGTCTCTGTTGTTCCGTGGGGAGCCTTGAGGATGGTGATGGGTGTCAAGTTATTTGGTTCTGTCCCTTAATGTCCACTTGTTCATTTCCTAGAGGACCTAACCTAACAGCGAAGAGGGACTTGCCTTCCCTTTGGAAGACTTCACAGCCTCTGACCTATGTGTCTTTTGGGATGGAAGGGCAGGTTTGATTAGCTGCTTTAAGTTAGGTCTTGGACAGGGCAAGGGATGCCCCTTACCCTCCAGCCCTATCCTCACAATCATTACTTTTGCTCCTTCTTGGGTTCTGTTTTTATTTCCACTCTGGGTGAGTGCCTTTTCTTTCTGTTCTTTTCATTTCAACCGCCCAGATACGGCTGTGTGTAGGGGCGACACATGTGCACACTGAGTTAAGTCAGCATGGACGGATTCCAGGTGCCAGGCTCCACAACCAACAAATCACACCCTCTCCACAGCCCCGCTACAGCCCTTCTGAGACTTGTGTCTATAAATTGCGCCATGACAAGTCCCTGGAAACTTCCTTTGCTGCTGGCAGCTCCACACCCATGCATTTCCTTTTTCCTGTAAAAAATCAGTTCCCAGGTCCAACTCAAGACAGAAGGTCAGTTATATCGACACCTCCTGCACATAGATGCTGTATTTTCAGGAGAATATTTTCACCTTTGAAAGTTTTCGCCAGGGGTCCCTTCCCTTCCTCCACCCCCTACTTATTCCCCTCTGCACAACAGTCCACCTTAAGACCTGTCCTACAGCTACACACCCCAGGAGGCTGTGTGCTTTGAGAAAATTTCCAGTGGTAGCGAGGAGCTCACCAGAGGCTCCCATGTATTCTCCTGTCAGCAGGGGAAGGTCATTGAAAGAGACGCCAGATGTCAGGAGATGGAACCTTGAAACAGACTTCCTTGGCACACGGTAGGCATTTCTGCTTAGCTGATGGTATCGGGCAGCATTTCTTTCTTCCCTGCCTGCCTTTCCTCATTTGTGAAATAGGAGAGCAATAATTTTCCAGGAGGAAATGTATATACATTCACCTTGTAAGTTTCCAGAGCTGGGATGTTTTATGGGATGGCGCTGTCTTCTTTATGATCAGGCCAAGGGACCCTTTTCTGCCTTTCCAAGGAAGTCAGTATGTTTCCAGAAGGCTTGGGTTAAAATCAAATATATTACTTAGGGAGGAGGTGAAGTGCTCCCCATTCATGCTAATAGCACCCTATTTGCTTTCCAGGAAATTGCTTCATCCCCATTCTGTGCGTTCCAGGGAATTAACTCACTCATGTTGGTAGACTGTCAGTCAAGGTGCCCCCACTCTTCCCAGCCAGGTGGTGGGCTTGTTATCCACACTGGGCCGACTGGATTGCCCCTTTTAGGCGTGGGATCTAGAGCAGTGTCACAAGTGAGCACATGGTTGGAGGTGACAGGAGCACGGTGGTGTGCTCCCTAACCCGACAGCTGTGGCTCTTGCCTCAAAGACCCCAAGAGAGGTCCTGGTTCCTGTTCATTCTGGCCTGGAGCAGTAGTGGCCCAAACAAGACTGAAGTTAATGTTTCCCACCAGCCTGGTGCTAAAGTAGCAGGAAACAATTCTTCTTACTTACCTGAATTGGTGAACTGAGGGACAAATCATGGAGTGTCTAGCATCACGCTGAGGATAACGAATTAATCCACAAATACTGATGGATTGATTGAGAGTGTGAACTCTTTGCAAATAATGGAACGCCAGATTCCAACATCACCAAACACACATGTCTTTCTGCATTTATGTCAAATAAGGAAGGGCACCTCCTTTTTCTGCTCTTCTCCTTCCTTTTCCTCTGTTTCTTTTTTCTATCTTTCTTTTAGTGGGCAAAGTTGGACCTTTTTTGATTGAGGCTCATTCAGTCTCTCTTACTGTATCTATTTAACTGAGTTAAGGGCCTCTCTTTATATCTGGATGAGCTTCCATAGCTGAAGTCTGAAAACCAAATTGGTCATTCTGGAGCAGCTCCTCTGGGAATTGAAGCTATTGCTAGAACTATGTCAAACCAGTTTAACAAAACAAGCTGTAGGACCAGTTAGTGTTCCTTTCTCTTTCTTCTGTCACCTGTGGCAGAGAGAGTGTGGTTTTCTTGCCATCAGGCATGCATCTTCCTTTGTTCCGAGTCTTTGGGGACGCACTTTTTCTTTCAAGACAACTTTTCACTGCTGAAGCTCACAGGCAACTTGATGTAAGCTGCACTTTCCCCAGCAGAATTGCTCAGGGCTTACCTGCTAAAATGCCAACAATGAGAAGAAACCATGGTAACCATGTGAGTTCTTCAGTGGAGGGAGCCACATTCCAGATGGATTCCAAAGACCTAGAAGTCTGGGTCACACAATCTCAGAGAAAAGGTGGACATTATCTCAGGAACTGGGAATGACAGTTACAGCTGATCTTTTCCCAGTGGGGGTGGAATATCAGTACCTTCCCCTTCTTGGAGCTCAGCCTAGTGGCTACTGAAAGGTCTATGGGTAAATTTTTACTAGCGTTTCCAAATTCTCTTCTGTATTAGTCATAGTAGTCAGTGCTAGCTACTGTAACAAGTATCCCCCAAATTCCAGTGATTTAATACAATTTTATTCATATGTCAATTATATCTCAATAAAATAGGAAAAATAAAATACAAGTTTATTTCTCACTTATGCCAAGGCCACTGAGAGTTGGGTTGCTCCCATGGCAGCTCTCCTCTAAGCAATGACTCAGGGATCACTGGGTGTGGCTTTTCCACCCTAACCAAATGCTTCTAGTCACATGGACAGAAGAGAGAAGGTAAAAGGAGCACCAGATACTTAACCACTTCAATCAGAACTGCTATTCCATTGGCCAAAACTAGTCATGTGGTCAACTTAACTGCAAAGGTATCTGGGAAATATGGAGGCACACCTGGATATTGGTGAACACTAACGTACTCAGCATTATCTTAAGGTCTCAACTCCTGGTGAAACTTCTCCCCTGCAAAAGAGTCTTTTAGGAATAGTTTGAAACCTTCTTTTTTTTAAAATTAATTTTTATTTACAACATTGCTTTATAATGTTTTGTTAGTTTCTACTGTACAGCAAAGTGAATCAGCTATACGTATACATATATCCCCTCTTTTTTGGATTTCCTTCCCATTTAGGTCACCATAGAGCATTGCATAGAGTTCCCTGTGCTATACAGTATGTTCTCATTAGTTATCTATTTTATACCTAGTATCAACAGTGTATGTCAATCCCAATCTCCCAAAAAACTTCTTGACACCAAGATAAATGAGTGACATGTTTTCTTACTTAGGAATATGGTACTTAAAGCTGGCTAAACTTCTTAACCTAAAAGAGGATAATGGAGAGGTCTTTTAGAGTTTTCCCAATTTTCAGGCCCATGAAACTTAGATGAACGTATGTAAAGATGGCCTTGCTGATAGCTCAGCACTACACACAGTCCCCAGGCTCAACCCTTGCTTGAATAGCCATCAGTCTTAGAAGAAATAAACATGGAAGGAATTTCCACTTGTGTTACTCATGTTAAACGAGGAAAGAACTGCTAGGCCTTAGTTCCTTTTGACCCAGTGCTTGTCTCATTTGCCTTTTAATTTTCTGGTCAGACTTATGTTTGGGGCTTTCCAGCTCACAGACAATGGGAGTGATTTCCATTGGGTGGTTCTGTCCTCTGGTGGGTCACCCTGGAACTTTATTCTTTGTGTTCTGATTTAGAACAGAAACAAGCTAAAGAAAGAAGAAGGGGGAAAAATCTTCTTGACTCACAATTATAATGTGAATCAGTAATGAAGCTCTAAGTTCAGTGTGTGGGAAAAACATTGCTCTCTGTCCATCCAACTCCTGGTTCTAATTTCCAAGAACCAAGAAAGAGCTTGAGAGAACAAGGAAGAAATAATAAATTCATGGGGAAATTGGGAGACATAATCAAAGGGAGGTTGAACTCAGGATGAAAACATTAGGACGAGGTTGCCAACAGAAAGCCCAGAGGCCATCTCCAGTCCCCATAGATATTTTGACTGGCTTGCTGGTCCATGAAGCATAGGGTAGAAAATCTGAACTAGTAGCCAATATTTAAATACTTGGAGATTTCACATAAAATCCAGATTCATGCCTTCTCTGGAATTTGGGGTAACACTGCCCATATCTCAGCAGAGCAATAGCTGGCCTGAACTAGGTCATGGCTGCCCCCTTCAGACAGGACAGTGGCTGTCTCCTTTCAGTTGACTGTGGTCTCACCACTCCACTTTGCACCCCAACCCTAAGCCCAAGTGTTACTCCTCTTTATCTCCAACCTACTTCTCCCTAGAGTCTCATTCATTCACACCAGCTACCTGGGTACTGTGAGTATTTCAACTTGTAAGCCATGACCTAAGGGACCTCTATGCCTTCAAAGTTGTTGGAAAACATTTAAGACAAGGAAGTGGTGACAGATATTTGACTACAAAGGAAGAAAAGGAGAATAAGGACCTTGAAGGCAATGAAAGAAAACTCAAGGAGTCTATTTGCTTCCCAAAATTAGTGCTTCTTCATAGTCATGTATCAGAATGGTAAAATGGGACTCTTTCTGTCTCCTTTGTGACCAAAGGCCAAAGGCCAAGGATAGATGATAGAGTAAGTCCCAGGTACCACCCAGGGGATAAGTGAGGGGCGGGGCCAGGTCTGTGCCAGGCTTGCAAAGGGGACAGACAGTCAGATAAGAGGAGGGGGTATGGAGATGGTGAGTAGAGAGGAGTTTTGCTGAGAAGGGGGCAGAGGGAATTGGAGCAATAGTTGGAAAGGATGAGACCAAAGTTTGTTTTTTAAAGTAAGCATTTGTTCACTGATTGGAATGTTTCAATACAAAGAGGAGACTGATGATGCTGCAAAGAGAGGGCCAACTGCAGTTGTGAGGTCTTCGAGTCAGTGAGAGGGAATGGGATTGGGCCATAAAATAGAAGTGCAGATGATCCATACTGTAAGATAAGAAAGAAGGCAGAATCTAAAGAACAGATGCAGTGAGGTTGGTAGATTTAGATGTTTAGAAGGGGAATGTTCTTTAGTGTTTATAGCCCCAGTTTTCTTCTTTTCAACTATTGGTAATAAGCTTACTAAAATTTGATTAAATTTAATTGATTGGGTTTTATTTTCATTTAAGTTTGTGTAAGTTGTTTGCTGCATAAGGGCACCTGGCCAAGGGGATGAGACAAAAATCCAGTCTATGCTCTCTGCTCACAAGCAGTGTGCCCTGGTGTGGGGTTAAATCCTCCTGGGGTAAGGGGCATCCTTTTTTTGTTTGTTTTTTAAATTTGCGCAAAGGACTTCATGGGCTAGAAGGGACTGTCCTTATTTTGTTCTCTAGTTGTGTGACGTGAGTCAATCTTGTCTCAGAAATGGGAGTGTGAGATCCCTGAAGGAAGAGTCTGTCTCATATTAGTTACCACCAACAGCCAGAGTGTGATTTCCTCTAGCATGGTCCATGGAAAATGTCTATAATATATAAATAATTGCTCTGTAAAAAGAAATCCATGCAAAATTTAAAGAAAGAGAAAGAGGGGAGAATCAACACAGGGAAGACAGTCGGTCAGCATCACAAAATGACATTGAGAAAAGTGTCATGCACACTTTTTAATGAGGTATCATTGGGTCGAGATGTGCCCACTCACGTTTGAATAGGGGGAGTTCAGTCCACTGTGGTCCTCCTGTTGAGGCTTCTGTGTGAAAAACTTCTCCTTGGAGGTCTGTTGTGATATCTCAGACACGGAGGCCCACAAGGAAAAGATGTTCTGCTGGCTAATCTGAGTACTCTAAAAGGGTTTCTGTTATTTCCAAGAGGGAGGTTTGGGCCCTGGAGCGATCTGACTCAATACGTTCCTCTACCAGGAGCACAATACCTGTAAGATTTCTCCAGCGTTACTGCTCCTTAGAGTTATCCAAGGGTTCTTTCACTGGATTTTCTTTAGGCTTTAAACTCTTCCCAGATGTCCCTCAAACCCATCCTAGCCCATTTCATTTTTATTCCTTATTCCAAGAAAGAGAAAAACTGAAAAACAATAGGCTGACTATCAAGTGGATAAAATGGGGGTGAATACCATGGGAACTGGTGTGAGGCCCACTTGAGTTCTAATTCTTAGTTGTGTGGCCTTGGATGAGTAACTTAACCTCTCTGGGCCTCAGTTTCCTCAACAAAAAAAATGGAGGTGATACCAGGCTTGTTGTAAGGATAAATGAAGTAAATATATATAAAGTACTTAGTGATTGGCCCATAGTAATCGCTCAGAAAATGGTGGTGGTGTCACTGTCACCATCACTATGAATCTCATCTTGATGCATTGATAACATCCTTGGTGCAAAATTCTAGTTGCAGCAGGACTTCAGTTGTAAATCCTGAAGGTTTCTGGTTTGACTGACTGAGTTTGTGGTATTGCTGCACTCTCTTTCTATTTCCATTTTTTTTTACCTGCCCCCTCCCTACAAACGCCTGGTCACGTTAACTTCAATGCTTTCTCTCTCATCAGCTGACCCACCTTTTCCATATAGAGGTCTTTCCCAGCAGATCGTGAGAGCTCGTGAACACCCCATGCCAAAGATGGATTTGGTTAGATTACATTTAGTGCCTAAGGCATTCCTGAGTAGGATTTGAGTCCACCTGTGTTCTAAGTATAAGCTTTTCTTTGTGCACCCTTACCTGCTATTCACACTCAAAGCATTGCAGACACAAGAGGATTAATTAAGGACCCAAGTGTGAGAGCCTGTGGTGCATCCTGCTTCCTGGAGGCAAGAGGGCAGCCAGAGCTCCTAGACACAGGCAGCTTTGTCTTGTTTGGAGACCCATGGATAGCCTCATTCTGCTCATTTTTATAATTCCTCTCAGTCTTAGGTCTCCACACAGAGCTGTCAGCCTCAATGAGAGTGCCCCAGGGAAGCAAAGGCCAACACTTGCCTTTGGAAAGAAACGCATTCTCTCTGCAGGCCTTTGAACTTCCCTGGAGCATTGCTCTGGCCTGTAGATCTTATCTGCAATGTTTTCTTCAAGAGGCCCGTTCCATCACCCGCAGCAGTGGTGTGACACAGGCCACTCTCTCATCTGGTTCCCAGCAGCTGGAAATGTGGATGTTTGCCTCTGGCCAGCACACACACAGACGGGGTCTGCCCCCCACATGTTCCTGGAGAACTGGCACTAAGACTCCAGTTCTTGATGCTTTGTTAACACACACTTCAAATGAGTGGGCCGGGCTTGGTCTTAATCAAATGTCTCATTAATATCTGCCCTTGGTCCAGCTCCAATTCCTGAGTGCTGTGTAAGAGAGGCATTTGTATAACAGGCACGTATACTCACACATATGGCCATACCACCCACTGTCATAATGTGAAGCCCCAAGCTTATGATGAGCCTATTTTTTCAGCAGAGATGGTTTAAATAAATGGATAAAATAATACTTCCTTTCCCAGCAGTCCACTTTCAAGGTCATTCAACAAGAAGGAAATGGGATACAAATTCTTGAGCTGACGGTTAAGTCCAAGGCAAACCCTGTTCCTCACCTGTCTTTTTTGTTGTTGTTCTTTTAAACTTATGAGTGTAGACACAATCAATGAGTGTTTGCTTGGGAAACATCTAAATATTTGGGCCCCGGTTGCCACGTAAAGTTCTCCCTGCCCACTAAGTAAGAAAGTTGTCCACCAAAAGGATCTCATGGAGATGTGCTTTGAGGTTAATGTAAGCTTCAGAACCTGAAGCTAGTCTCTCCATGGTGAATTCTCAGGACTACCTGCATCCCAGAGACTGGTGGGTCAGTCAAAAGGCACATTCCTGGGCCTCATTCCAGATCTCACAAATCAGAAAGCAGAGAACTTTGGAAGTTTCTTTTTTTACAGTGCTTCCCAGGAGCATTGTAAACCACATGTAAGTTTGAGAACCATCTATTCAAAGGTTCTTAACTAGAGGAGCACCTCAGAATCACATTCAAAACCCTTAAAAAATTGTGGAGACCAAAAAACATTTTCTCTGTTCTCTTGATATTGATTCGATACATTTAGGGGTGAATCCCAGACATCTGCGTTTGGAAAAAGTTCCACAGTGATTCTGATTAAAGAACACTCACATGGGTCCCGATGTTTTTGTTTTGTTTGTTGTTGTGGTTGTTGTGGCCTCTCCCGTTGCGGAACACAGGCTCCGGACGCGCAGGCTCAGCGGCCATGGCTCACGGGCCCAGCCGCTCCGCGGCATGTGGGATCCTCCCGGACCGGGGCACGAACCTGTGTCCCCTGCATTGGCAGGCAGATTCCCAACCACTGCGCCACCAGGGAAGCCCCCCAATGTTTTTTTAATTTTGGTTGGTGTGCATGTGGCAGGGAGGAGGGGGTTGGAAGGGGTTTCTTTTAAAATGTAGGTTCCTGGGCCTCACCTCCAGAGGTGTCGATCCAGCACGTCCAGGATGGGGCCTAAGAGCTGGTACTTTGACAGCCTGCTCCTCAGATTCTCATGTAGCTGGTTCTCGAAGACAGGGACCCAGTGAGGGCCCTTGTGGACTCTCCCCTCCCCCTTCACTTAGCTCCTGCCATCATGAGGCCACCTAAACACCTGGGGGCTTTGCTGACACTTTGCCCTCCCACTCTTGGCGGCTTCGGCACAGCCAGCACTGGGGACAGGCCCAGCCTGTCAACAGGTGAACATAATCTGTAGAGGGTCCTCCAGGAGGTTCTTCTAGAGCATTTCCCGCTCTTCCTTTCCGTCTGAGTTTCCTTTCTCTGGGACAGTGATGACAGTGCCAAAGAAATGTCTAGATTCTGAATTTAAACAAAAATGCCTTGAAGCACAAGCAAGATTTTCTGCAATTTAAAGCCTGGAGATTTTCGTTGTTGTTATTGCATCAATACAGCTCCATAAAACCAGGTGTGGGATGGGGAAGACGAAGGCAACCTCTCTGATGGCTTTGCTCTTTCTGATCATTTAGTGTTTACCAGGTGTTAGCAACAGACATGTGTCCATCAAGAACTGTTCATAATCCCATCCCCCATAAACCCCATCCTCAGACACCTAAGCAAAATCTAATTACCACTTTTTTATGACAGTTTTTATTTTTTAATGATCTTTCATTTTATCAAAGTAATATACACATACACTTTTGAAAGTCAAATATTGTAGTATGGTTAAAGCTTATAACAAAAAGAGTACTCCTTCCTGGGAAATTTTTCTCACAGGATTTCCTTGTGAATTTCTTGTCAGTTTCTCTCCCATGGCTTGTTCTTGTTGAATGTCCTGATCGATCCTCTGATCATTTGTCTTTTCTCTTCTATTGTTCATCTCTTTATCTTTACCCTGTCTGAAGGACTACTTTGTCTTTAACATCTAGCCCTCTATTGACATTTTAACCTAGCTTTCATATTTTCTAATTTTCAAAATGTCCTTCTTTTTCATTTCTAGAGTATCCTGGTATTGCTTTATGGGTGCAATATATTCTATTAGGTCTCTGAAGTTTGTGATTTTTCTCAAGCTTTTATTTTGCCCTCTAAACTGCTTTTGTTTCTTCCAAGGTCCTGAGAAGGGCCAAGTCTCCTGAGATCAAGTGCTGTATTCTGGTTTTTGAATGAGAGGAAGCTGGAGGTTTCACTGTTCAGAATGCAGACTTTTATTTAAAACTCTTGTTTTCAGTTCATCTCCAGACCTCTGACTCTTCCCTGTGCCTGTGTCTTTGTGTTCAGGGACTCTTCAGTTTCATAACTCTAGACCCACGCTGTCCAATACCGTAACATCTCATCACTTGTGGCCATCGAGCACTTGAGATGTGCTGTGAGTGTAAAATACACACCAGAATTTGACGATACTATGAAAAAAAGTGGTAAAATATCTCATTACCATGAAAAAAATTGATTGCTTGTTGAAAGAGAATATACTGGATATACTGGGTTAAGTAAACTGTAATGTTAAAATTAACTTTTAACATTTAATATTATGGCTACTGGAAAATTTGAAATCACATCCATGATTTGCATTATATTCTATTTGACAGTGCTACTCTTCTGTGGTTGTAGGGATAGGGGTCCATGGCTGCACCGCTCCTGTTTCGGCCTCTCACGTCTGTGGGAGCTGTTGCTTCTAGTTCCTGATCTTTTCTGAGCTCAGCATGACAAATTGCTTGCTTCTCCCTGGTGTCCTCTGCAGGCTCTTGGTTTCAACTTTGCTCTGCTCTGTGTAGGTCAGTTATCATACCCGCCCCCCCCATCTGCTTCAAAAAGTTGATTGACATTTCTCCTCTTCCATTCTCTTAGGATTTATGGTTTAATATTTTCCTTTACTGTCATTTTAGTAGGGTTTTGAAAGGGAGTGGTGATAAATGCACACAATCAAGCTGTCATTTGTAAATTCTAATGGCCCCTTGAATCAAAATAAATTGTTAGCTTTAAGGCTCATGGAATTTCTCATTTATGCCTAAAGTCTCTGTGCTAGTCAGCTTGGGCTGCCATAACAAAATTCCATAGACTAGGTGGCTTAAATGACAGGAATTTATTTCTTGCAGTTCTGGAGGTTGGGAAATCCAAGAGCAGGAGCTGGCCGGTATGTTTCCCCAGTGAGGGTTCTTTTCCCGGCTTATAGATGGCTGCCTTCTCACTGTGTCCTCACATGGCAGAGAGAGAGGAAGCAAGCTCTCTGGTGTCTCTTCTTATAAGGATACTAATCCCTTCATGAGGTCCCTACCCTGACCTCATGTAAATCTCCCAAAGACCCCATCTCCAAATATCATCATATTGGGGGTTAGGGCTTCAACTTACGAATGTTTTCACTCAAATGTCATTTACTCCTCCCACCCCTGCCCACGTGTTTGCCACCAGGATATTCACTTCAAAGTTTCCTTCATCTTTTTCCTAGCAAAGACTTGGTCTGTCACCTTTAATGTCTTTATTCCAGAAATTGATAAGACATTTAAAAAACTTATTTGGAAAAACAAAGGACCAAGAACAGCCTAAACAATCTTGAAAAAAGAAGAACAAAGTTGGTGGACTAATACTATTTGACTTCAAGATTAGTGTGATTAATCAGATTAGTGTGGTATTGATGAAAGGCTAGATACATACACCAATGGGGCAGAATAGAGTGTCCAGAGATAAACTCACAAATATATATATGACTAAATAATTTTTGATAAGAGTGCTAAAGCAATTTAATAGGGAAAGGAAAATATCTTCAATAAATGGCACTAGAACAATGAGATATTCATATATATATATATACACACATCCCATTATGTATGTGTATTTATACACACACACACACACACATATATACAACATATATATATGAAAAACCTCAACCCCTACTTCACACCATACAGAAAAATTAATTTGAGATAGATGTAATATTTAAATGTAATATCTAAAACAATAAAGATATAGGGAATTCCCTGGCGGTCCAGTTGTTAGGACTCTGTGCTTTCACTGTCGGGGCCCAGGTTCAATCCTTTGTTGGGGAACTAAGATCCCACAAGCCACATGGCATGGCCAAAAAAAAGTAATAAAATAAAATAAAATAAAAAATCCTCAGTTTCCTTTAAAGTAAATAAATAAATACATACCTAAAGATATAGAAGAAAACCTAGAGGAATATAATCATGACCTTAGGGTAGGCAAAAATTTATTGGAGAGGACACAGAAAGCACAAATCATTAAAAAAAAAAAGTAAGTTAGACTTTATCAAAATTTAAAATTCCTGCCTGTAGAAAAACAAATCAAGGCAAATAAATGGACAAGTCAGACTGGGAAAAAGTAGTCACAACACATACATCTGACAAAGGCTTTGTATCAAGAATATGTAAAGAACTCCTGCAACTCAATAATAAAAAGACAAACAACGCAAATTTTTAAAATGTGGACAAGAGACATAAATGGGCACTTTAACAAAAGAAAATATGCCAATGACCAATAATCCCATCAAAATGTGTTCAATATCATTTATCAATAAGGAAATGCAAAACAAAACCATGATGAGAAACTATTAAACACCCACTAGATTTGCTGAAATGAAAAGGATCAACACCACCGACTCTTGGAGAGAAGGTGGAGCAACTGGAACTCTCACATGGTGCTGATGGGAGTGTACAATGTTATAACTAATTTGTCTGTTTCTTAGGAAATTAAACATACATCTACTCTAGGACTCAGCAATTCCACTCTTAGGTATTTGTTCAAGAGAAATGAAAATGTGCATTCACAAAAAAGCCTTGTACAATGAAGTTTATAGCAGATTTTCATGACAGCTCCAACTAGAAACCACCTAGGTAGCCATCAACAGGGAAATGGGTAAACAAGTGATATAGCCACATAATAGAATATTCCCAAAGCACCCAACTGTGGCCGCAAGCAACAACATGCATGAGTCTCAACAATAGTATGCTGAGTGGAAGAAGTCTCACACAGAAAAGCATATACTGCATAATTCCATACATAGGAAAATCTAGAATAGGCAAATGTAACCATCGATAATAGAAATGAGATCATTGGTTGCTTCATGGATTGTGAAGATGGACTGGGAAGGAGCGTGAGGAAACATTTTGAGGTGATAGAAATGTTCTGTGTATTGATGTTGATAAGCATTTTTCAAACCTGATTGAATGGAACCCCTAAGATCTGATCATTTACCTTATGTATATTATATTTTAAATAATGAAAATAATGAAAACAAACTGCTGCTTAAAATTTATTCACTGGGATCCATTTTATCAGATGAACCTTAAGAAATTACTCATCTTACTTCACTTACTTCCCCAATTTATACATTCTTCTAACTGACATAAGTCAAAATGTTTCTCAGTTTATATTTTATGAAATATATTTCTCCAAAGATATATCTTTCTAGGTAAGATGCTTGACCTAACTGATTTGATGACCTGGAACTAAAAACATGAAGAGGAATTCCTTACGACATCCCAGAAGAAACTTAGAGTGTTGAGAGAGCTGAGTTGCACACCTCTGCCTATGCTCTCCTTTATGGCTAAAATGCTCTTTCTAAAATTCTTACTCCATCGTATCAGCTGAGAGTACACTTTGCCAGTTCTTTAAAGATGCACTTTTATTTATGTATCTGTACCACTCAGGAGGCTTTCAGCTGGATGTAGTAGAAAATTCAACCTGAAATGGCTTATTCTTCAAGAAAAATTTATTATATCCTGTTACTGGAAGTCTGGAGGTAAGACAGTTCTGGAGTGGGTTATATTAGCAGCTTGATGACTTCCTTAAGGTCTCAGGTTCTTTTAATCTTTCTTTTTTGCCATTCTCAGCACATGAGCTTTGTCTTCAGGTAGTAGGTGTTCATGTTCATGATTGTATCTCATTGTTGCAAGAGGACTGCTGCTGATCCAGGTATCACATCAAGAAAAATTAATCTCCTAGAGCATGAAGATCCATGTCTTCCTGTGTGTCTTTTTTTCTTTTTCTATTTCTTTTTTTAGCAAGTGAATCTTTCTCAGAAGCTGCCACTCAACAGACTTCACTTGGCCATCTCATTGGCCAAATATGCAAAGGAAATGGGACTGCCATTATTGAGTTAGACCCAGCAGATCCCTTCCCTAAAGCTGGTACTTGGGCCATTCTCCTTGAAGCCATGGGCACATATTGGAGGGTTTGTACCTATAATCAGTGCTAGGAGGCTGGAAAATGGAGGTCTTGTTGGATGATGGGTTGGTAATTAACAGTGTCTGCTACGGTATCATTTGTGTTTGCTCTGTTTTCCCCATAAACTTAATCTTGAGGATAGAGATTATTTTCCCCCTTTCATATAAACATGATAAATAGTATAAGGGTATGCTCACGATAAGCTCTTCATAGTATCGCTTGATTGATTGATACCCCAATCTCATTCCAGAAAAGAATTAATTCTGCTCAGAAGGCACTCAACAAATGTTTCACGACCACAAAATGTTCCAACTAATGGAACAAGTTTAAGAATAAAACTAAAATGATATATAAACCAATGTATTTTAAGAAGAATGACTAGATTTTATTTTATAATCAACTTGAGTAACGTGGTTTTGGGATATTTTCCTAAGTTCCTGGGTTATCCCCCTCCTTTTGGTCCTCAGTGTGACCATTCAAAAATAGGAAGGAGTCAGAAGAAGTCTGACTTTTAAGGGCTGTCATTTATGGTTAACATTCTTGCTTAAAAGGAGACTTGTGGAGAGGGCTTGATGCCTCCTTCTCTTGGCCTCCATTAGTGCTGTTACCTGTCATCTAGGATGGGTGAACTCAAAGGATCCCTCCATGATGTTTCACCGTGGGGGCAGATGTTATTTGAGTGGGGGCTGGTTCTTCTCTGGAGTCAGGAAGAGCTGGCAGCTTTCAGAGATGCCCAGAATACCTGGGGCCCCGTTTACACAGTGCTTTATGACGGCAGACGGAGGCACAGTGAGCAGGGGATTCCAGAGTGGTTCCATGTCAGCACCCCTGCGGGGCGGGGCTTGTTAGTTGACCTAAGAGATTCCATTCTAATGCGCTGAAGATGGATTTTAGGCCTGGACTTTGCTAAGGCTAAGAAAGATTCATTGCAAATTTCTGTTTACTTGTCTGGCTTTCGTGGGATAGCCAGTGTTTTCCCTTGTCTTAGGTTATCTTTGGCTGGAGGGCAAGAAAAACAGTCAGTGATGTCTTGGAAGCTTAAGTCTATACTATATGGCTCTTTTAAAAAATATTTGGTTATCCAGCAAGATATTTCTTGTGTTTCTACATCTAAAATTTCTTTGGGGTTTGGCGGTACCAAAACTTTTCATGGCTGCCAGTCATATCTTAATTGGATCACCTTGTGGAAACTTCAGAGAGGTTTCCTAGAATTTGCTTCCAATTTCTGATGCCGACCCAGCTTTTATTATCTAAGGTGAGACAGATATGACAATCTCCTTATTTCCTTTCTCTTTAAAAGGACTTGCTACATTTTCCAAAATACCTCCCAGAGCATGCTTACTGTGGGGAACATTCTTCTTTCTTCGCAAAAAATGTTCTTGTTAGTTCTATTGCCCCTCAAGTGATGATAACTTTTTTTTGCAAATGTGATTGAGAAAATTGGTAACAGAAATTTCAAAGAAGGAGAAAAATTTCACTTTTTACTCATCCTTGAGCCCATTGTATTATTATTATTTTTAATCATACTGATGTGAATCTTACCTTGTATTATGAATTATAAAATGTGCTTGCCCTTTTTTTTTTTGGTACAAAATTAGAAGCTCTTTGAGGGTAGGGAAAATATCTAATTCCTCTTTCACCCTTTCATCATCAGCCAGAGTATCTGATGTGTAATAGGTGGCTAGGACATATTTATGGAATTAAAATGCTTGAAATACATCCATGGAAAACTATGGATGAGTGGGTATTAAACTTTTTTCCAAAACCAGTTAATGACATCAGAAAAAATGATTTTAGTGAAAAAAGCAAGGCACAAACTTTACATATAATAGGATTCATCTTTTGTTATAAAGGGGCACAGATATGTGGACACAGAAGGAAATATGACAAAATAGTAAATATGGTAACGTGAAGGTGGTGAGATTAAGAGATAATTTTAATTTTTTTAATGATTTCAGTCATATTCAAATTATCTACAATAACCATTTTATAATTAGAAAAAGCTAAAAAGGAAAATTTGTGTTCAAATTTAACACAGTTATTTTTTTAAAATTTACTTTATTTTATTTTTTTTCAAGAAAGTGTATATTTAAGCAAGAATACGCTGTCAGAGGGTGAGTGGACAGACAGGTAAGTAGCTCTGTGTTCAGTTATTTATTTATTTATTTATTTTTTGTGGTACGCGGGCCTCTCACTGTTGTAGCCTCTCCAGTTGTGGAGCACAGGCTCCGGACGTGCAGGCTAAACAGCCATGGCTCACGGGCCCAGCCGCTCTGCAGCATGTGGGATCTTCCCGGACTGGGGCACGAACCCATGTCCCCTGCATCAGCAGGCGGACTCTCAACCACTGTGCCACCAGGGAAGCCCTGTTCAGTTATTTTTAAAAAATCATTTTCCTTGAACATTTTAAACCAAGACATTGCAATATTTATTAAAAATTATAACAACCATTTGTATTTAGTCTGACTATGTGCCAGGCACTCTGTGGAGTGCTTCACATGATTATCTCTGTAGTTGTTACTTAATGACTGCTCTATGTGTCTTAATATCTCCTTTTTATAGATGAGGAAATTGATGCACAGAGAGGCTAAGGGGCAGCCAGGCAGAAGAAGAGGGGATCTGAACTGGGCCCAGTGGATGCTAAGGCTCGGGCCATACATAAAACACTCACCTCATTCGCTCCCAGTAGCCTCTATCTGTAGATTCTCCAAATGGACCTTTGGAACCTGTCAGCTTCATGCTATCCTCTCTGCCTTTGGCTCACATATTCACAAGTGTCACAATTGTATCATCTTCATGAAGTATTTAGTCCTTTGTAATTTATGAATATATAAAGACTTAAACACTGATCACAGCAACCATGATAGTAAAGATTAGCATATGTGTAGATGAAAAGAGCAAATTCCCTACATGCCCCAAACTCTTGATGACAGTTGCTAGATAATGTAGTTTTGGAATGTTTTAACTCTGTATAATGAACACGTATTATTTCTAGTCCAAAAAGACAATGAAAATATGAGAAAAGGTAGAATTAATTCATAGCTAAAAGCAGAGTCAGCAAACATTTTCTGTAAAGGGGCAGATTATAAATAGCTTTGGCTTCGCAGGCTATGTGGCCTCTGTCACTCTACTCAACTCTAACAGGGTAGCACAAAAGCGGTCAATAGATATTGCATTAAGGAACAGTCAGGCTCTGTCCCAATAAAACTTTATTTACAAAAACGGGCAATGGGCCACAGTTTGCTAGCCCTTGCGAATTAGTCTCCTGTCACCACTGTAACAAATTATCACAAATCTGTGGCTTATAACAACACAAGGTTGTTCTTTAACAGTGCAGGAGGACAGAAGTCTGAAATGACCATCACTGGGCTAAAATTAAGGTATTGGCGTGGCTGCACTTGCCCTGTAAGCTCCAGGAGAGAATTCATTCCTTGCCTCTTGCGGGTTCTAAGGCTGTAGTCGTGGCTGATGGCCACATCACTCACATCTCTGCTTCTGTCATCATGTTACCTTTCCTTCTTCTGTAGTCAAACCTCCCTCTGCCTCTGTCTTTTAAGGACACTGTGATTGCATTTAATGCCCACTTGGGTAATTGATAATTGAGGATAATCTTCCCATCTCAAGGTCTTTAACTTAATTACACCTGCAAAGTCCCTTTTGCCATATAAGGTGCATTTACAGGTTTTGGGGCTTAGAATGTGAATATCTTGGCTTTAAGTAACAAAAAGGTTGGGGGATGCTGTAAAAAGAACATTGACTTAGGCACAAACTCACCTGAGTTGGGGGTCCCAGCTTCAGCTGTAACTGTATGTAATGAATGGCCTTTGGAGGATCATTTTACCTCTCTGGCTTTTAGCGTTTCTCATTTATGATGTGAGCGAATGAGACCATGTGATCCCTAAACTTCTTTCAGCTGTGTCATCTTTAAATTTTATGATTTTGTTGAAGAGCATTTTTTTAACATCTGCCTTCTGTCATAGTGACCTTTATCATAAGTAATGTAAACCCATTCTAAGCAGCTTTGTGCTAAGTTGTATCAGGGAAGATTCAATATTTATAAGTAAAATAAAGGAAGAGATAAATTTTAACTATTCCCAAGTTAGCATAAGCCTGGAGGAATTATAGGCCAACCCTCTCATTAAGAATGAAACTTTAAAAATTTTACATGCTACTCTGTACAGAAGAGCATTTGAAGTGTCCACAAAAGTACTTTTAGAACTTGCAGATAAAGAATAATAAACTCAGGCTGATGAGAGAGGGAGAGTTAAATTACTACATGGAACTAGATCAAGAAAGGCATGCACGTATGCTTTATGCAATTTTAAAGGTGGATATAATTTTGTCTGTGAGTTCCTAGTGGCAAAAGCAAAGAGAGAAAGATGATTATATAAAAATAACATTGTTGGGCTTCCCTGGTGGCGCAGTGGTTGAGAGTCTGCCTGCTGATGCAGGGGACACGGGTTCGTGCCCTGGTCCGGGAGGATCCCACATGCCACGGAGCGGCTGGACCCTTGAGTCATGGCCGCTGAGCCTGCGCGTCCGGAGCCTGTGCTCCGCAACGGGAGAGGCCACAGCAGTGAGAGGCCCGTGTACCGCAAAAAAAAAAAAAAAAAGAATAACATTGTTAAAATAATTCTTTTAACTGCTAGAAGTTCCTGCAACATGAGTGATATTTCCCATGAGTCTACCCAAATGGGGACACTAAAGTTGTTCTAACATTATCATTTCATCCATTCAACATTCAACAGGTATTCACAGACGACCTACTACCTATTTGGCACTGTATTAATCAATAGGGAGCTAGATAGTCATGACCAGATAGAAATGCCTCTGTTTTATTGGAGATTACAGTCGCAGGGAGTGCAAATGTTGACAATGCAGTGAATCATCTGAAAGGGAAGGAACAGAGAGATATAGGAGCCTATCTTAAGGAAGCTTTATCTACAGACTAGTCAGGGAAGACCTCTCTGGAGAAGTGATATCCCAGGTGCCTACGGGATAACAGTAATTAGTCAGGCAAAGAGCAGGGGAGGAAGTTTCTAAACAAGGAGAAGAGAACAGCCTGTTTGAAGACCTGGAGGCAATTGGTTGACCTATAGTTGTCCAGTATTGTCCAGTTTCATTGGTGTGAAGAGAGAACAGAGCATGGGCTAGTGCCAGAGCGTGGAGAGCCACATTAAGGATTCTGCACTTTATCCCCTGGTCAATGTAAAGTGTATCAGAGTACTCTTAGCTGCTATAGCAAACAGCACCCGAGATTTCAGTGGCTCAGTGCACACTGTTGTTTATTTCTGACTCTCATATTAGTCTGATGCGATGTTCCTGATGGACGGGCAGCTTTGCCTCAGGTAGCAGTTCGACTGTGTCTCCTCCATCTCTTTGTCCATCTCCTGCTGACAGTGGAGGCGAAAGAGAAGGTGGAGAGAGCACAGGTGTGTCCTAATCACCTTGCCCTGGAAGTAGTCGCAGAGCCCCGCCTAGACGCAAGGGGGGTTGAAAAGATTGTCCCTGACTGGGCAGCCATCTGGCATTACTATCTTCACTCTGGAAGTGGGGTGTAGATTTTGGAGGACAGTTAACTGTTTCTGCCACAGGAAGCCCCTAGAGAGCTGTAAGTAAGATTATTGTATGATCAAATTAGAATCTTTAAAAGACCATCCTGACTGCAGAATAGAGAAGGGACTGGAGGGGGAAGACTGGACACAGAGAGACCAGTTATATTGTGCAATAAAGACAATAGCAACTGTCACAGAAGAGTTTCTTAGGGCATCTCTCAATGACAGCAAAGGACATGATGATGCCAGAGTGCAAGTTTGTAGAAGTCAGGGAAATGTCAGTTAGAAATATTTATAACCGGGACCACGGAAGGATTCATTTTCCTTTTTTAACCAGAAGTCTGTAGGTAGGCAGCCCATTGGCTGGTGCTAAATGTGATCAAAGGTTGTTCCAAGGGCTTGCTTCCTTCTGTCTGCTGCTTCACTGTCTTAGGCATGTAATTTTTATTCTCATGGTCATGGGCTTGTTGCACCACTGGGCAGGAACAAAGTGGGCAGACCAATAAGCAAGAGTCATCTGTCTCCTCCTGACATTTTATTCAGGAAGGGAAGGGAAGTCCAATTCAGGAGCCTTCACATCTCATGGGTCACGTGGCATCCAGGTTTCAAGGGAGTCTGGGAGGCTATTTTCGAATTGCGTGCATGTGTATGCACGTAGAAGGGAGGCTTGGCCGAGAATTCTCGGGGGCACACTGAGGATGGGAGATGAGACTGGAAAAGTATAGACTGCTCCTATAGGACTAGTCTCACAGCAAGGCATAGTATTCTCTGCTGAAGACAATTGTACCATCACGGCTAGTGACATCACAGCCCTTTATTCCTGTTTAGCCTCTCCAAATACCTATGAGACAGTTCATAAGTGATCATCTCTTCTTACTCAGCACAGTCACGACACCAAAATGAGGGACCTGACTGAATGTCAGGGATGGACATTTGAGCCCTGTGATCTGGATGCCCAGCCCCTTTGCCAATACCTGTGCCAATACTGGTCACTCAAGTTCAAGGCTAAGAGGTGGCACTGGAGAATCGAGCCCGAGCTTCTCACAGGACACCACAGGAGATGGGGGTAAAGATTAGTTCAGCTCTGGGTCACTCCCTCCCAAACCACCCCCTCTGCTGAGACAGGAGGGAGCAAAGAAAGGAGGGGAGCAGATGCAGGGAAGTTAGGAGGCACTCGCTGGAAGAGCTCTCCTCTCTACACCACCACAAATGTTTGTTCCCTATTCACCAGGTGCTCCAGCCAGACCCATGGGTAATAGCACCTTCACCGTGTAATATGTGCGTTTCAGTGAATTTTAAAAATCATCTTATGGAGTGGTCCCTCTTAAAAGGAATTTCAGATGTTACTGAGTAAGCAGGAAAATTATTTGGGGAAGTGGACCCCTGAACTCTGGAAATGATATTAGACATGCAATGACAGACTTTTTTGACAGTGTGGATTCCCCTTCACGTGCTGTTGTATCTGTCCTTGGGATGGCATTGAAACTCCAGGTCTCTTCATAAGGCTCTCTCTGTTTCACTGGCTTTCATCTATTTTCCATGATATGTGTTGACTAGCCTCTGATGACTGACTACGCTTCTGTTCTGACTGTCTTGTCTAAAAAAAAGGGTTATTCTCTTTCATGCAGATGGTCATATAGCTTCCCTACATTTGAGGTAAATGAAAAGGAATTTTACTTTTACATTTACTCTGCTGACTTTTGTCTCAATTCCTCGAATGGCCTCTTAGTTTGGAACGCAGGCACTCTATCCATGTTTATCCTCGATAGTACAGTTTTAACCTGAATTTCCTCCAGTCTCTGAAACAAAGGAGTTTAGAATTAGAAGGGTCCATTGATTAAGCATCTATCTAAAGCTGATTTGAGGACTCTCTTTCTTCAAAACAAGTGATTGGTCATGTTGCTGTGGGAGACTTGATTTCCAAATGTCCTCAGGGTCATCAGGCTTCCATCCTGCTGCTGGCACTGACCCACAGTCAGTGGAACCTGGACAGCCCTGCCCGGTACATCAGTGGATCTACTTTGAAAGGCTGTTTGTGGAAATCATTTCTAGATTGCTGACACACGGGTAGGAGGTATTTATCAAGACATAAGCATCCTTTTTTTTTTTTCTGACTGATTGGGTACAGAAATCCAAAGAAATAAAAGAACACAACCTGAGTGGAAAAGCTGCAAATCATCTTCTTTCATGATATGTTGTTTCTCCTGCATGAACTAAAAGAATTATTCCTACTGCACAATTTGGAACTGAACCCGGTAGTGGAAGGAGGCTACTAGGAATGGGAAATTAGTTTGAGGTGGTAAGAGGCACGTGGTGGATACATGCACCATGGATGGAGAATATGATGAGATGCCTCTGGTTCTGAAAGAAAGTATCCCTTCTGCAGCTAACAGGACTACTAGTTCTGGCTTCTAAAAATGTGCCATTTCAGCTACCAGACATTGTGTGTGCCTCCTGACAGAAGCATGAATCACTACCTATGCAGTATTCTTGCCAAAAATTAAAACCTGAAATTTGATCAAGCAGAGACTCTAGATTTAACTATCAATTTATAGCAGACAGAGAGTGGTATAATAAAGAATGTGTCTAGTATTTGTCCCTGATCCCTGTCACAAAGCTTCAAAAACTCTTAGAATTTCCTGGGATAGGAGTATTTTATTATGCTAATGAGGTGACTCATGATGGACCTCTAGATAGTTAGATAGCCTCAGGATGTGATTAGAGGGTTGGAACTTCAGGCCAGATCACCTCCAAGGAGGTAGGAGGGGCTAGAGGTTGAGTTCAGTCTGGTGGCCAATGATGTGATCAATCATGCTTAAGTAATGAGACCCCAATAAAAACTCTGGACACCAAGGCTCAGAAGGGATTCCTGCTTGGTGAACACATTGATGTGCCAGGATGGTGACACATCCTGACTCCATGGACAGGGGCGTGGACGCTCCCTGTCAAGGACTCTCTGTGTCCCTGCCCTATGTACCTCTTCTATTTGGCTGTTCCTGAGTTGTGCGCTTTATAGTAGAACTGTAAGTACAGAACTTACTGTAAGTACAGTGAGTTCTGTGAATCATTCTAGTCAGTTATTGAACCTGAGGACATTGTGGGAATTCATGAATCTATAGCCACTTGGCCAGAAGTGCAGGTGTCCCCCTGATTGCTGGAGATGGAGTCTGAAGTGAGGGCAGCCTTGGGATGGTTTCTGCCCTCACTACGTGGTGTTGCACTAATTCTGCTCATGTCAGAACTGAACTGAATTGCAATACACCCACTTCAGTGAAACAGAAAAGTCAGAGGAACATGATGAACAGCACCACAAAGATGTGATGGTAAAATACCGTTGTGGGAAACCCCACAGAACGAGTGAAACTGGTTTCTTCAGCAAATAAATTCCTTGGTGGGAAGAAGAGAGACAAAGAAGGGAACTTATAGGTTAGACAAGACCTAAGAGACATACCAACCAAGAGCAAAATAGAGATTTAATTTCAATCCTGATCAAAACAAATGAACTGTAAAAAAAATAATATATGAGACAATCAGGGGAATTTGAACACTGCCTAGATTTTTAATGATATTAAGGAATTACTATATTATTTTATTGTATATATTTATATAATATATTGTATGGTTGTACTACTTTAGAACAGTATAATGTTATATTATAGTTATTTCAGGTAGAATAATGGTATTGTGGTTCTGTTTACAAGAAGAAACCTTGGCTTTTCGAGATACATGCTGAAATATTCATGAATGAAAAGGTAAGATGCCCAGAATGTGCTTCAAAGTAAACTAGGTCGGGAAATGGAAGAAGCAAGTTTGACCACGAGTGAGTAATTGTTGAAGTGGGTATTTATTACACTCTTTTCTCAATTTCAGTATATGCTTGATGTTTTCAGGAAAAAAGGACAAAACAACAACAAAAGAAATTAATAGACTCAACACACTGTATGATTCCATTTATGTAGAGTTCAAAAACAGACAAAACTAATTTATGGTTTTAGAAGTCAAGTTTATGATTACCTTTCGGGGGGGAAGTGGGTACAAGAGCAAGTTCTATGTGAAGTATATTGGTCGTGTTTTAGTTCTTAGTCTGCTTACATGGGTGTGTTTACTTTAAAAAAATTCATTGAATTACATTTAATTTATGTACTTTTATGTATGAGTATTACACTTCAATAAAAATTTTTTAATAGTCCTATTTGATGTAAATTTTGCTAAAAATTCACAGAGAGGGAATCTGAAAGAGAAATTAGGAAGACTTGTTGGTAATTTAATTTTGAAATTTTAGCTAGGTAAATATGTTTTAATACTTAAGCAAGGATGGATCATAAAAATCTCAGGATTTTTCCTTTAGACAACAGGCTGAGAGCCAACGATAAGCTTCTCACTGACTAAATCCTGAGTAGCTGGCTATCAAATGGAAGGAGGCTTTACAAATCATCTAAAGCAACTGCCTGTCCAAACTCTTGCCAAATATTTGTCTAGCTTCTGCTTGAATATCTTTAGTGATGGGACACTCATTACGTGTTGCAGCAGTCTGTTTCGTTTTGGGGAATCTCCAACAGTTGAAAATGTTCTGCCTTATGCTGTTTTTACTATGACTTCTTCCTCATGAAGGTCCTTCAGATGTTGGAAGGTGGGCATCAAGTTCCAGAATCTTTTCTTCTGGCCAAAGATTCCCAGTATTCCCAGCTTTTTTTCGTGGTTTCAGGCTCTTTCTCCTTCCCGGCAATTCTCTCCTGACCTTCAATACGTCCTTTAGTATGTTCAGTTAAAGTGACACCCTGAATTGAATGTAACAATCCAACAGAAGAGGCGATCATTTTGGTCATTCTAATCCTGCCATCAAGGTGACTCACTGACCATTTTGCCCACTGTGTTCTATCAACGCTGTCCACCCAAGTATCAGCTCATGCATAGCCAGGTGGCTCTGCCTAGTCACTTTGATCTCACTGCGAACCCAAATCTCCACTTAGAGATGCCAAGTCTCTCTGTTTTGCTAACTGTACAATCTGGTTTCTGGACTCATGCTGCCCTTGATATATATTTTCCCCTAATAATTATAAAATTGTGTTTAGAAGTGACTTTTTAAAAAAAAAAGTTGCCATATTAAATGGTTAAGAAACTCAAGGATTAAAAAATAGCAATAAACTAATGTCTCAGTCAATGATTTAATGCCAAAAGTAACTTTATAATTAATCAAACCAGAAAGTTCAAAAGGACCTAAATTATAGCAAAATTAAATATAAGAAGACAGGCATAGAACACAGTGATTTGTATGAACCACACAAAATCTTCCTTGAGTGGTTTTCTTCAGCAGACCACTTTCTTACATTTAGAGAATGTGTTTTCCATGTGTCCCAGGGTTTTAAGAGATGTTGATAGGTATGCTCCCCATAACTGTTCTGTGTTCAGACAAATTTGAAGAACACTACATATTCTAGACCAGAGGTCATAAAACTTTTTCTGTCAAAGTCCAGACAGAAGGAAGTATCTTGGCTTTGAGAGTTTGTATGTTCTCTATTGCTGTCCTCAACTCTACCCCTATAGCCAAGGACAACTTGTAAACACATGGGTGGGGTTGTATTCCCGTAAAGGCTGGCACTGAGCCAGATTTGGCCTGGGAGTCATAGCTGGGCCCCTGCTGTAGCCACTCATGAAGCTTCCCTTCTTACATGAGCATATTGAACCATGCTCAAAGGCTTTGAGAAGCTCTGCAGAAACAAAATCTGTCAGTCGAGTTTGACCCAGCATTTCCCGATCTATTGGCCAGTGGAACACTTTCTTCATGCCATCCTTAATAAGCCACATGGAATAACGTCCTATGAAATATCCATTTGGGAAACTGTGGTTTAACACAAAAGTTTTCTTTGAATGATTTCTTCTGTGAGGATTAAGAAAAAGAAAATACAGGGTTCTTTTAGCTTTTATGAATTACCAAAAACAGAAATACACTGAATTAGAAGAGATTTAAGAATAAATTAGCCTTTTCAAACTCTGCAGGCCAGAAGAGAATGGCAAGATATATTTAAAGTGATGAAAGGGAAAAACCTACAACCAAGATTACTCTGCCTGGCAAAGATCTCATTCAGATTCAATGGAGAAATCAAAGCTTTACAGACAAGCAAAAGCTAAGAGAATTCAGCACCACCAAACCAGCTTTACAACAAATGCTAAAGGAACTTCTCTAGGCAGGAGACACAAGAGAAGAAGAAGACTGACAAAAACAAACCCAAAACAATTAAGAAAATTGTAGTAGGAACATACATATTGATAATTACCTTAAATGTAAATGGATTAAATGATCCATCCAAAAGACACAGACTGACTGATATATGATATATGCTGTCTACAAGAGACCCACTTCAGACCTAGGGACACATACAGACTGAAAGTGAGGGGATGGAAAAAGATATTCCATGCAAATGGAAATCAAAAGAAAGCTGGAGTAACAATACTCATATCAGACAAAACGGACTTTAAAATAAAGACTATTACAAGAGACAAGGAAGGACACTACCTAATGATCAAGGGATCAATCCAAGAAGAAGATATAACAAATGTAAATATTTATGCACCCAACATAGGAGCACTTCAGTACATAAGGCAAATGCTAACAGCCATAAAAGGGAAATTGACAGTAACACAATAATAGTGGGGGACTTTAACACCTCACTTACACCAATGGACAGATCATCCAGGCAGAAAATTAAAAACGAAACACAAGCTTTAAATGACACAATAGACCAGCTAGGCTTAATTGATATTTATATGACAATACATCTGAAAGCAGCAGAACACACTTTCTTCTCAAGCGTACATGGAACATTCTACAGGATAGATGACATCTTGGGTCACAAATCAAGTCTCGGTAAATTTAAGAAAATGGAAATCGTATCAAACATCTTTTCTGACCACAACACTATGAGATTAGAAATCAATTACAGAAAAAAAAACTATAAAAAAACACAGACACACAGAGGCTAAACAATATGCTACTAAATAATCAATGGATCACTGAAGAAATCAAAGAGGAAGTAAAAAAAATGCCTAGAAACAAATGACAATGAAATCATGATGACCCAAAACCTATGGGATGCAGCAAAGGTAGTTCTAAGAGAGACAAGAAAAACCTAATAAACAACCTAACCTATACCTAAAGCAACTAGAGAAAGAAGGACAAACAAAACTCAAAGTTATGAGAAGGAAAGAATTCATAAAAATCAGAGCAAAAATAAATGAAATAGAAATGAAGAAAACAATAGCAAAGATCAATGAAACTAAAAGCTGGTTTGTTGAGAAGATAAACAAAATTGATAAACCTTTAGCCAGGCTCATCAAGACAAAAAGGGAGAGGACTCAAATCAATAAAATTAGAAATGAAAAAGAAGTTACAACTAACACCACAGAAATACAAAGGATCATAAGAGACTACTACAAGCAACTACATGCCAAAAAATGGACCACCTGGAAGAAATGGACAAATTCTTAGAAAGGTATAACCTTCCAAGACTGAACCAGGAAGAAACAGAAAATATGAGCAGACCAATCACAAGTAATGAAATTGAAACTGTGATGAAAAATCTTCCAACAAACAAAAGTCCAGGACCAGAGGGCTTCACAGGCAAATTCTATTAAACATTAGAAACGAGCTAACACCTATCCTTCTGAAACTGATGCAAAAAATTGCAGAGAGAGGAACGCTCCCAAGCTCTATCTACGAGCCCCAATACCAAAACCAGACAAAGTTATCACAGAAAAAGAAAATTACAGGCCAATATCACTGATGAACATAGATGCAAAAATTCATAACAAAATACTAGCAAACAGAATCCAACAACACAGTAAACAGATCATACACCATGATCAACTGGGATTTGTCCCAGGATGCAAGGATTCTTCACTATATGTAAATCAATCAATGTGCTATGCCATATTAATAAATTGAAGAATAAAAACCATATGATCATCTAGATAGATACAGAAAAAGCTTTTGACAAAATTCAGCACCCATTTATGATAAAAACTCTCCAGAAAATGGGCACAGAGGGAACTTACCTCAACATAATAAAGGACATACATGACAAACCCACAGCAAACATCATTCTCAATGGTGAAAAACTGAAAGCATTTCCTCTAAGAACAGGGAAAAGACAAGGATGTCCACTCTCACCACTTTTATTCAACATAGTTTTGGAAGTCCTAGCCACGGCAGTCAGAGAAGAAAAGTAAAAGAAATCCAAATTGGAAAAGAAGAAGTAAAACTGTCATTGTTTGCAGATGAAATGATACTGTACATAGAAAATCCTAAAGATGCCACCAGAAAACTTCTAGAGCTAATTAATGAATTTAGTAAAGTCACAGGATACAAAATTAATACACAGAAATCTGTTGCATTCCTATACACTAACAACGAAAGATCAGAAAGAGAAATTAAGGAAACAATCCCATTTACCATTGCAACAAAAAGAATAAAATACCTAGGAATAAAGCTACCTAAGGAGCCAAAAGACCTATACTCAGAACACTATAATATAATGATGAAAGAAATCAAAAATGACACAAACAGATGGAGAGATATACCATGTTCTTGGATTGGAATAATCAATATTGTGAAGATGACTATATTACCCAAAGCAATCTACAGATTCAATGCAATCCCTATCAAATTACCAAAGGCATTTTTCACAGAATTAAAACAAAACATTTTACAGTTTGTATGAAAACACAAAAGACCCCAGTAGCCAACACAATCTGGAGAAAGAAAAACAGAGCTGGAGGAATCAGGCTTCCTGACTTCAGATTATACTACAAAGCTAAGTAATCAAGACAGCATGGTACTGACACAAAAACAGAAATATAGATCAATGGAACAAGACAGAAAGCCCAGAGATAAAGCCACGCACATATGTTCGCCTAATCCATGCCAAAGAGGCAAGAATATACAGTGGAAAAAAGACAGTCTCTTCAATAAGTGGTGCTGGGAAAACTGGACCGCTACATGTAAAAGAATGAAATTAGAACACTCCCTAACACCATACAAAAAAATTAATTCAAAATTGTTTAAAGATCTAGATGTAAGGCCAGACACTATAAAACTGTTAGAGAAAAGCATAGGCAGAACACTCTACGACATAAATCACAGCAAGATCTTTTTTAACCCACCTCCCAGAGTAATGAAAATAAAAACAAAATAAACAAATGGGACCTAATTAATGCTTCTGCACAGCAAAGGAAGCCATAAACAAGATGAAAAGATAACCCTCAGAATGGGAGAAAATACTTGCAAATGAAGCAACTGACAAGGGATTAATCTGTAAAATATACAAACAGCTCATGGAGCTCAATATCAAAAAAGCAAACAATGCAATAAAAAAATAGGCAGAAGACCTACATGGACATTTCTCCAAAGAAGACATACAGATGGTCAACCAACACATGAAAGGATGCTCAACATCACTAATCATTAGAAAAATGCAAATCAAAACGGCAACGAGGTATCGCCTCACACCTGGCAGAATGGCCATCATCAAAAAATCTACAAACAATAAATGCGGGAGAGGGTGTGGAGAAAACCCTCTTGCACTGTTGGTGGGAATATAAATTGATACAGCCACTGTGGAGAACAGTGTGGAGGTTCGTTAAAAAACTAAAAATAGAACTACCATATTACCCAGCAATCCCACTACTGGGCATATACCCTCAGAAAACCATAATTCAAAAGGACCCATGTACCACAATGTTCAATGCAACACTATTTACAGTAGCCAGAACATGGAATAAACCTAAATGTCCAACGACAGATGAATGGATAAAGAAGATGTGGCACATATATACAATGGAATATTACTCAGCCATAAAAAGAAATGAAATTGGGTAATTTGTACTGAGGTGGATAGACCTAGAGTCTGTCATACAGAGTAAAGTAAGTCAGAAAGAGACAAACAAATATCATATGCTAACACATATATGTGGAATCTAAAAAAGAATGGTTCTGATGAACCTAGGGGCAGGACAGGAATAAAGACACAGACGTAGAGAATGGACTTGAGGACATGGGGAGGGGGAAGGGTAAGCTGGGATGAAGTGAGAGAGTAACATTGACATATATACACTATCAAGTGTAAAATAGATAGCTAGTGGGAAGCAGCTGCATAGCAGTGCTTTGTGACCACCTAGAGGGGTGGGATAGGGAGGGTTGGAGAAAGGCACAAGAGGGAGGGGATATGGGAACATATGTATACATATAGCTGATTCACTTTGTTATAAAGCAGAAACTAACACACCATTGTAAACCAATTATACTCCAATAAAGATGTTAAAAAGAAAAAGAAAACCACAATTCAAAAGGACACGTGTACCCCAATGTTCACTGCAGCACTATTTACAATAGCCAGGACATGGAAACAACATAAATGTCCAATGACAGATGAATGGATAAAGAAGATGTGGTACATATATATACAATGGAATGTTACTCAGCTATAAAAAGGAAAGAAAGTGGGTCATTTGTAGAGACGTGGATGGACTTAGAGTCTGTCATACAGAGTGAAGCAAGACAGAAAGAGAAAAACAAATATCATACATTAATGCATATATGTGGAATCTAAAAAATGGTACAGGTGAACTTATTTGCAGGGCGGGAATAGAGATGTAGACATAGAAAATGGACATGTGGACATGGGGGGAAGGGGAAGGTGGGATGAACTGGGAGGTTAGGATTGACATATATACACTACCATGCATAAAACGGATAGCTAGTGGGAACATGCTATAAAGCACAGGAAGCTCAGCTCGGTGTTCTGTGACCACCTAGATGGGTGGGCTGCGGGGGGGTGGGAGGGAGGTCCAAGAGGGAGGTGATATAAGTATACATATAGTTGATTCACTTCACTGTACAGCAGAAACTAACACATTATAAAGCAGTTATACTCCAGTTAAAAGAAAAATTAAAATAAATAAAATTCTGCCTTACTTTTAACCAGATGAAATGCTGTATGTGTGTGTGTGTGTGTGTGTGTGTGTGTTTCAGGCACTGTACTAAGCCCTGGGAACAGACTTCCAGTAACTGTGTCTGGATAGCTGGCTGAATGGCCTCCGTTACTGAGAAGTATTTCCTCCAGTTCTCTGGCAGCTAATCATATGGTCTTACTTCTTTTCCTACCTCTTTATATCTTCATCCAAGTGCATTCTAGCAGTATTCAAACCTTGACTCACATATATCCAGAAGAGATAATTTTCTCAACATCCAGTCACTACTTGGTTTAAAGACAGTTGTGTCCAGTGCACAGTCAACACTTTTCGTTTTCCACCAAAAGCCTGATACCATTCAATTAGGCATCAGTAAGTTTGTGTTTTTCAAAATTTATGTTCAGTTCATTCTTCTCCTTCCTCTAATCCAATGGCCTGATAATCCTTAGAACGGGATTGGCTCCTCTCTAAGCCTCTGGTGGATAATGGCAGCATTTCATTGGGTTTTAGTGTTCATTTTCAGCATAATACAGTTATGCGGAGAAAATACTTCCATCTGTATTTGCAGCTCTATAGCACCTCCTTGCCTTCAAAAACACTTTTCTTAAACTGTACAGGAGAGTTTAAACAATTATGACATTCCTGAAACTGCCTACTCCGTTGCCAAGAAGTCTTCTTCTGGCCAGTGGCCAGAATGGTGGCCTCAGCTACCTTTCTGGAGCCCGGATTCCAACATAGCACTCTCTCATTCTTCTTAATAAATGGTTTGGACATCTAAAGTAGCCACAAGGATTCCTGGCATTCGTCAGAGGCGGAAATCCGCATGGCAGACTGAGAGAGTCATGAAATCTTTGGTTTAGTTTAGACTCATTTAAAAACTGGAATGAAATTAAAAATGTTTTTTTCTTATGTGTTCACTGAGGTTTCCTCTTAAGAGGTGGGAACTGTACCAGAATATGATGTATAGGGGAAATGATGAGGGGAGTTTTTGTTTTTATGTTTTGTTTTGCTTATCCATGGAAGTATGAATCTTCTAGCCTTCTTCTGAGTCCCTTACTTCAGTCAAAGCCCTGAGTCTGAACTGTATTTTTATTGGTAAGTTTGAAATGATTTTACACCATGGTCTGCAAATGTGCTTTTGGAACGTGCCTTCCTTTGCGTGCAAATATCCATTCCCACATTCTCATGTTTGCGGATTCTCTTTGTCTTCCAGAAATACTAAGTGTCTGTCCAAACCTTTTAGACCAAAAGGGTGTAACTTTTGGTTTGTGGTCTCATCTCTCAGAGTCTCTTGTTACAATAATACACAGAAGCTGAGAAAGGTCTGCTGAAAAGGGAAGAATATTCCCCTCGTCCCTGCTCCCCAAGTCACTCTGTTTTAGGCACATTTGAAGACATGAGAATGGAAGGTGTCTGAAGGGTGATCCCAATAGTGTTGCTGGACAATACTAATTGATTAGAGGCCCGGACACTATAAAGCCATAGCGTAAGCTAAGAAATATGTTAACAGACACAGCTTCAGGCCTTGGATGAAATCTGACCTGGACAGTTAAATGAGAGATGATTCTTGTAATCAAATTAATTCAGTTCTTTGAGCTTTAATACAACCAAAGCCAGTTAAGAACCATTATTGAAATTCCTTCATCCATCAAACATTTCCTGAATGTTTCTGCCTTGAGCCAGGCTCGTGTTTGCTTCCAGGTTTACAGTCCTGGTGCCCAGACCTCAAGAAGTCCAAGGGTGACAGTCAAGACAGTCACCTAATAGATGTCTGTGTGCAGATGGCTGTGAACAGGGATGCACAGCAAGCAGGTGGGGTGCAGAGAGGACCCAGGGAGGGGTTGGGGATGGACAAGAGGCATTGGAAGCTGTTTTCAAGATGAAGTAAGGCATGGCCTAAATCTTGACGGTCAGGGAGGAGTTAGCCTTGTGGGCACAAGTAAAGATGGGCAGGTCAATGGAGGGAGAGTGTGCATAAAGCACTTAGGTGTGTGGGAGAGCAGCAGGGGGCTGAGGAGAGAAGAGGTTGTAAAGCTGGGAGGCGCTGCCTCCTGAAAAGCCAGCCTATGGAGGTTTAACTTTTTCTTCTGGAAGTAATGCAGAGCTACTAAAAAGCACAGATGTGATGCTGGCCAATTTGTAGTTTAGAATGATCAGCATGTGCGTTATTTATCACAAAAAACACAGGTAGTCCATATGATGCAAAAATAAGAAGTCAGTTAGGTCAACCTGACCCCATCCATGAAACTCATCAGTCAAAGCACTTTGACAATGTTAAGTGGTCCATACTTTCAAAGTAGGAGTTACAAATTAAGCTGTATTCCCAGGGAAAAAGTTTCTTTTATGTTCTTCTGTGCTACAGTGAAATTCACTTCACTAGCTCTCCAATTGCTACTGTCTCTTTTTCTACAGTGTAAATCAGTAAAACTTATACCTGTTCAACATTTGTTGATTAATTTTCAGGAAAAGCCTCACCTTCCAGTTTATCCTGGATTCTAAATTAGATCTATTCCTATTATCTTTGGGGACATGATTGTCTATAATACATTTATTTTCTTGGTATTATGACCATTATAGCATGAATTGCTTACTGTGGTATTATAGGCTCAAATTTGGGGAAGAAAGAAATACAGGATGAAAATGACAGTGAAAGTCGAAGTATTCATAATTAACTATTGGGATATGTTTTACAGAATATTAAAATTCTTGAAAAAAATGCAATATTTCCTGGGATTAAAAATAAAAATGGAGGGCTTCCCTGGTGGCGCAGTGGTTGAGAGTCCGCCTGCCGATGCAGGGGACGCGGGTTCCTGCCCCTGTCCGGGAAGATCCCACATGCTGCGGAGCGCCTGGGCCTGTGAGCCATGGCCGCTGAGCCTGCGCGTCTGGAGCCTGTGCTCCGCAATAGGAGAGGCAACAACAGTGAGAGGCCTGCGTACTGCAAATAAATAAATAAATAAATAAGTAATAAAAATAAAAATTGAATATAACAGTGGGAGTGATATTAGGCTAAGAGATCCATAGCAGGGGACAATTTTGATTATCTTCACATTTCTAGATAAAATGGAAGAGGATATTTTTCTTTGTTCTACCTTCTGCTTTAGGCAGGGTGGACAAAATTCCCTTTCAACTTGGTAGTCCCATTTTAAGCCTATTGTCCTGGGGTCCTATATGGTTTACCATTGGTCCCAGATCTCCACTGTTTAATGAGGAAATATTATTAACGGTTGCCTTAAAATAAGCTGGGTTTGGTAGGTCTCCACCTCATACTTCCAGCTTCTGCCAAAGTCTCATCTAGTAGTGTGTGACACACATGGGCAGTGAATAGAGGTCCTACACTACATGTAGTTATGTCTGAAAGAGGACAACAAATCTCTCTTTTCCTAATCCTTTCCAGACCATGAACAACCAATACCTTCCTTTCGGGGAAAGCATGCTGGATTCCCATTGATAATGTAAAAGGTGCTCAGGAACCAGGGACTAATTCCTTCTGGTTTCAAGTGCAGGGAGGGAGAGAAGCATTTGCTGCTGCTGCCCCTGTCGGCTGCTTGGTGCCATCCAGTTGTGCCATGGCTCAGCTGCAAGGTGCACGAAGCCACTGGGCTTCCAGTCTTCAGGGTCCATGGGAAATGCGGGAAACCGTTAGTTGTATATGAAGTATACACAGGAAATAAAGGCTGACTGTCCTGCTGAATCTAAATGTTGTTGCCACGTCTATTGTCATTTATCATATGATATAAATCTATAACTATTTACTTATTTTCTTGTTTGGTAACATTTTATTTTATAATCAACCCTTTTAGCAGCATTGTACTAAAAAAAAGGTGCATGTTTAATGAAAAATTAAGTATTGAATTTCCAGTTCTCAAAAGTTGATGATAAATATGCAACTTCCCAAAATGTTTGTCAACATTTACCCTCCACCATGGGGACCACTATGATCTCATTGGCTCCATGGAAATCAGACACGAATCTGTTGGAAAAACAGCATCTACCTCAGAAGTTGTTTGAGGAAGAGAGTGCCTAAAATCAACAATTTACCTTGTGTACCTGCAGACAGTATGTTTACATATCACTCTGTATAGCATGACTTTTCATTTAGATCAAATGACTGTTCTAAATTACTTTTGCTCATTTTTACTACTGAGTTCTCTTTTGAATCTATGAAAATTGAAGTGATGGCTGTTAATGCATTGGCTTCATTGGCACAACCTTGCAATGAAATGATATCAGTTTTATATCAATGTCATTACATGCTTTGAAAAGAAAATCATGAGCCATTAATTTTTCTGTGTATATGCATAAAAGAAATAAGCGCATATGTTGACAAAATACTTGTACAAAAATGTTCATACCATCTTTACTCATAATAGCTCAAAATGAAAACATCCAAATATCCATCAATTGAAGAATGCATAAATCGATTGTGGCATATTCATACAATTGAATATTCTCATCAGTTAAGAAACTGAGAGAACATGCAATAATAACAATGAACATACAAATCCACCATGTTAAGCTAAAGAAACTAGCCACAAAAGAGTACATATTGTATGATTATATTTAGATGAAGTTCAAGGACAGACAAAACTAATCTATGGTGATAGAAGTTCCATACAGTGTTTGCCTTGGGGTGGGTTTGGGTGTGTGTGTGTAGAGGGAACTCTCTGGGACAATGAAAATGTTCTGTATTTTTTTCTGGGTGATGGTCACATAAGGTGAATACATGTAAAAACACATGTAAGATTCATTTATATATATATATAAATGAATAAACCATATATATGTATAGTACTATATATATATAGTACCTCAATAGGAAAATTAAAAGGAAGAAAGAGAACAATTAACTATTATTTTTCATTCAATTTATGGAATGAAAATAAAACTTTTGAAATTCAACCTGTCAAAGATAATTCATTCAACGATTTACAAATGCTACTATAAATTCTGTTAAAAATGTGCACAAAGATGGTAAAAACGTTGTTTTTGCAATGATAATGCAAATGCAAATTTTGATGGAGTACTGCATTTTGGCCAAAACAATGTTCCTAACTAAAGGAAGATACTAATGGAACAGAAAAGTATTATACTAGAATTGGTTGTGATGCAGACGTAATGACTACATTCAAACTGCAATATTCTACCAGTCGAAAGAACAGGCTTAGTTTTCAAAATTTGCAATTAAAAATACATGTACAATTAAATTGCAAAAATGTTTTATAAAGTTGATGTTGAATTTAAAAAAATGAGGCTATCAGGCAGTAAATATTCTCTTTGCTGCCCACCATCAGCTGAATTTTAGAAATGGTTGAGCCTTTGCACAGCTGCTTTGCAAATAAACCTAAGTGTCTTACAATGATAGTGAATATTTTTGTGAGTCTTGTAATTTTGGTTGCATTTTGTTCAAAATTAGTTTAAGTTCTGCAAAGTATTTAAAGAAAGGAACATAAAAATTTTAGTTATTACACATATTGAGATTACAAGTATTACAAATTATTGATATTGAAAATGAAGCTGAAAGTAGGAAGAATCTATAATTTATGCCTACAAAAGCAAGGAACTGAATAAATTAGCTAGTGAGGGCTCAAATGATGCACAAGATTTTGAGTTTTGAATTCTTTAGCTGCCTTGTGGGAAGACTCTTTTGAAGGAATTTCTATTTTTAATTTGATAAATTTTTATCCTGAACCCTCATGAAGTGATATTTTGAAATCTTATATTTTGCTGCATCTACATTTAGCCAGTGTGACATGTTAGACTTGTAAAAAGTATTTTGAGTGGAGGTTAAAAAGACAGAAATTGTAAAAGTTTGGGTGGAAGTATTTACCCATATCAATTAGAAAAGTTAGAATTGACAATATTCTCTACTTAGGAGAATTTGTATATCTCTGCACCTGCAGAAAAAAACATTTTTTCAACTAAAAATAGTATGGTCTATTGAGATGGCTTAAAGATGTCAATACCTTAAAATTTATTAACCATAAAAAGTGACTTTGAAGAAGGTTGCAGGCAATTTTATAAAAAGATAAAAGGATAATAATAAGACCAAATTGAAGAAAGTGTACTTTTTAGGAAAAAGAATTAGTGCCATGACCTTCAAGATGGATATAGCTAAGAAACTGCTCAAAGCAAGTGAATATGTACCAAGAATAATTCTACTTGTTTTAATAATTCTTTTGTTTCTTTTTTCTGTGGAAGTCTGGGGTTGACTGCCCAGTCCTGCCTCTTCTGTCTCATTCATCCAGTGTGTGGATGCAGTCCCTCCCTATTACCGTGTCTGGTTGCTCCAGCTTCAGCTGTCTCAGGAAAAACTGCAGTCAGCAGGAAGGAAGGAAGAAGGAAAAGAAGGACGGGCACTAAAGGACACATGCCAGTTGTCTTTTAAGAAATTTTCCAGAAATCAGTTCCTCACATTTCAGCTTACATCACCTTGGCCAGAATTTAGTCACAGGGCCATAGTTAGCTGCAAGGGAGGCTGGGAAATCCAGACTTGGTCATAGCTAGTGATGGACCAATGTTAAAATGAAGGATCTATGACCTAAAAGAAGGACAGTACAGAACAGCAGTCCCTGCCACACACTGTCCCTGCAAGTGCATGCCATCCACTGCCAGCCCCACAGGCTGACTGACTTGGTTAAAGAAGATGCTTTGCTTATGCTTTTTAAGTATTCCAAAGGTGGGTTCTTAATAGCCTAGGACTGAATTAGTATCTCTCATAATATATCCTTCAATCTCTCCTTTACTTGAAGATTCATGCAAATTTTGAAATTATTTCATAATATTTCCATATTTGGTTTAAAATATAAATTATGTTAAAGTTAGTGTAGGATAAAAAAACAGATTTTATTAGGAAAACACACCTGTTTTTTCTGTGGCTATGCATAGCTCTGATTTGAGGACAAAGTGTTTCTCTAATTTGGATGGCTATGCCATCCCAAGGGCATTTGATTTGCATTTTAACAGAGCTCTCTAAATTCTAAAGAAAGACATTTCTTCTGGTGGAATTCAGGTGACTGGGAATGCATTATGAATGTGGGGCTCCCCAGCCCTCCACTCACACCTCCTGGATGGACACCTCTTGGTCATGAATTTTGTCTGTGTCTGGGGCTGGTCCTGGTTTTGATAGACAAGGAATTTACTTCTTTAATTCACTGTTTAAAAAAAACACAGAAGCAAACTAAAGTTCTGAGGAAGCCTGGAAACCACGTGTTCTCTATATGTTGTTTGTGTCAATATTTAGAATTCCAATGTCAATTATTTGGAACTTCAATATATGAGCCATACAACCCTTGCATCCATCCACTAATGATTATCACACTTGACCACAGCATGCACGGCCTTCCTAGCAAGGAAACTGTACACTAACTATAAGATAGCATGAGAGTGTTAGGCACTTATGAGAGACCAAGGTCAAATCTTTAACTAAGACCTTAGTTTGCGTTAGAAACTAATACATGCAATGTAGAGATATCTAGTAGGAATTCTAAAGGTAGGTGGGAAATATTTATTCATTCAAAGAATCTTAATTGTGTGCCCAAATGTGACCTTCCTGTGCAGGACACTGAGGATAGACTGGTGACTCAGAGTGTGAGTGTGGATGTCAGCCCAGTCATAAACTGGGCACTCACATGAGATTTAGTTAATTAACTGTAAAAAATTCTATAAAGGAAAAATACAGCCTGCTGAAAAACTGCATAATAAAGATACCTAACCCACTCTGAGGACCCAGCAAGACTTTCCCAAGGCAAGCCATATCCACAGGTTGACAAAGTTGGGGAACAGTGTTTTCAGGCCTGGAATTTTTAAGAATTGCACACAGATCACCTTAAGGAATTATTGAAGGCTTTAAGCAGAGAAATGATGCATTCAGATTTGCCTTGTCAAAAGACCCTGGAAGTTGGTGACGTTGGGTTGGGTAGGAAGTCACATGGGCTTAGATGGAGTGGAGGCTGGAAGCAAAGGTGAAAAGAGGTGGGTGGAGATGCAAGGATGTAGGATGTAACATTGATGAGACTTGTACATGGATCCCATGTGCTGATGCTGTGAGGGAGAGGCTGAGAGAAGACAACTTGCAAATTTTACAGGACAGTGGGGGAGGGTGCTGGTGCCAAATACTGCTACAGGGAACACAAGGGAGGAGAAAGAAAGACAAACGTGAGGCATCACAAGTCATAGAATTTAAGAGGTCAATGAACCCAGCCCTTCACTTTACAGTTACAGGTACTCAGGCCCAGAAAAAAGGAGCAATTCCATCTGAGACCTTGCTCCTTGAAGTATGGTCCAGGGACCAGCAGCATAGGCGTTGACTGGAAGCTTGTTAGAAATGCAAAATCTCAGGCCCTCTCAGACCTACTGAATAGGAGTCTACATTTTAACAAGAATCCTCAAGTGATTTGTACAAATAAAATTTGAGAATCACAGTTCTAAGGAACTTAATATATTGTAGAGCTGGGTTAGTATTAAGTTAAATATATGTTTTGGAATCGGTTTTCTTGCTTGTATTAAACATTTTCTGTATGTATGTGTTAGGAATGATGCCCAAGTTAAAAAGGTAGGTTGAGCACTGCCATGATTTAGGGATGCTTTATTCAATGGACAAAGGGCTACCAATGTTCCACCTATAATATTAAGGAAAGAAGGAGGGAAAAGAAGGGAAGCAAAAGAGGGAGAGAGGGAAGGAGGAAGGAAGGAAGGAAGGAAGGAAGGAAGGATTGAAGGAAGGAAGGAAGGAAGAGTGAAGGAAAGGAGAAAAAGAGACAGGGAGGGAAAGAGAAAGAGAGAGAGAGAAAGCAAGCAGGCAAGCTCTTCAAAGGCCATGTATGCAATGGATTATTCACAACTTGTGAATATGAGATGAGAAAGAATTGGCCAAGTCAACTTGGCATTACATATTGTGTACACTTGCTTCAATATGTTCTTTAAAAAGGAATCAAAACTCCCAAATTCATTTCTTTCATTAGTTTCTTTTTAAGGAAGGGATAGTGGTAATGATTATGGATTTCTAAATGTTGCTCAAATAACCAGTGCTATAAAAACTTCTCAGCAAGACATTTCTTTTTGTTTTTATTACTTATTAAGCCCCATCAGGCACGAATTCCAGCTAACACTGTGCCATGTGTCAAAATATCTAGCATATTGTTGGTGCTGAGGTATCAAATCTCAGCACAGGTGTAGAGTTGAGAAATGGTGCACTAACAGTGTATATTATCTAGTTTTGTGTAACCAATTACTCCCAAATTTAATGGTTTAACACAACAAATATTTCTTGTCTCAGAGTTTCTGTGGATCAGGAATCCGGGTTTGATTTTGCTAGGCACCTCTGGTTCAAATCTCCTGTGAGGTTGCTGTCAAGCTGTCAGCTGGGGCTGAGGTCTCATCTGAAGGCTCAACATGTGGGGACCATCTGCTTCTAAGCCTGCTCCTGTGGTTGCTGGCAGCCCTCAGTCCCTCCCCACAGTGCTGCTGCCTCATGGCATGACAGCTGGCTTTCCCCAGGGTGAGCAATCCATGAGAAGGAGAAAGAGGGTGCTTAAGGCAGGAGCCACAGTCTTTTTATAACCTACTCCCAGACTAGTCACCTGATCACTTCTGTCATATTCTAATTTTTAGAAGCAAGCCAGTAAGTCCCATACTCAAGGGAAGGGGATGCATGAGGGTGTGATACACAGAGGTGTTCTGAGGTCCATCTTAGAGCTTGTCGACCACACAGTGTTATTCTTCATTTATGCTCTCATTGGAGTGATATGATACTTAAAGACAATTTTCCTATTTTTCTGACCAGCCCAGGGCATTGTACTTTACCTCACATATTCAGAGTAGAGATTTGGTTTACTTTTTTTTTATAGGGTGAATGGGACAAAACCAGGAAGCCCACTGAGGCGATCTGAAAGGGCTGGGGCGGGAGATGCAGGCAAGATGGGAGCGATGGGCAACTGTCCCCGGTTGCCACTCCATTAGCACCTTCATATTCTAGGTCTTGCATGCAATAGGGAAGGTCTCCTGTTCATTTCTCCCCTCCTCTCTGCCTTTATACTTGGGCAGTTCTATCCTTAGGCAGGCTCTTCTTTCCTCACACCATCTCTTGCATTTCCAAAGGCCCAGCTCATTCTCCTGCCTCTTGCACTGCCCTAGCCCTTCATCACTGAGCCTGCACTGTGCCTCCCTGTGGAGGGTGCTAAAGACACCACTGTAGGTGGAAGAGACCTGTTCCTGTCCTCAAGGACTTCACAGTCCACTTGGAGAGACAGGTAGTAATCAAATGACCACACCATACATTTGCTGCAAAAGAAGTGAGCTTACAACGGAGAGACCTAAACTAGTCTGGGGTTTGCACAAGTGTTCCGAAGGGTCATTTATGTAGAATCTTGGGAGGGTAGCAGAGTTGGATACGTGTGGCAGAGAGAAGTCGTAAGGCAGAGGCAAGCACAGGATAAGGTTTAGAGTGGCCAATTTGAGAAGGAAAAGAGGACCTAGGAGCCTAGAATGAGGATCCAGGCTGAGCTGCACACCTAACACAGATCCAGGCACACACTTTAGTGTGTACTATGGAGTGACAATGTAGAAGACAGAGGAACCACAGCTCAACGGGCCTTGGGAGTAGAATACGAAATTCCCTGGGGTCAGAGCTGGGCTGGAAGGTGTTGGATGGATCTCAGATGTTTGGGTCCTCCAAGACTTTGCAGGCAAACTTGGGAAGTGAAGTGGCAGCGTCTCCAACATCTTAGTTCCCCCCACTCTCCCTGCCATTTCCCACTCCTTCCAGGGCTTGTTCTCTACCTTCCAGGTAGGCACTAACACCCAAATCACACTGTGATGAAACCTGGATCCGGGCTTCTGGATGGGTCTCTTCCCTCAGCCCCTGGGTCTGCTGCTCCTTCCTGTACCTGGTTCTGGTCTCTGCCCTGTTCAGGAGGTTGCTGCCACTGTTGGCTTTCTCTTCTGTGAACACACTGAGTTTGCGTGGACCTCACTGCCTTTGCACTTGCAGTTCTCCCTGCCTGGAATGCTCGCACCTGTGCTCCAAATGTCCCTTCTCAGGGCAGGACCACAGACATAAGTTAGGGGGCCCCGTGTAAAATGAAAATATGAGGAGTGTCCTGCTTTTAAAAGGAGGAAAGAAGCTTGCTCCTTCCTTCTGCAGTCTCCCTCTTGACTGTCATGGTGTTTTTGATTTGCTGTTTAATGTCCTGCTCCCTTGGGCATGAAGATACTTGTAGTACAAACCCTCACAGGCTCCCGGGGATCATGCTCGACCCCGAGGTTCTCTGTGTTGGTGCCCCAGCCCAGCTGTCCTAGTTGCATGCTGCAGTGTCCCTTCAGACATCACTCGCAAAACACAAAGTCAAGATAAAATTATTAAGAATTTTGATACAGCGACTACAGAGTATTAATCTCCGAGTGTGGGTCCCCCTTTGGAGCACTGTCTCAGGGGTCAGCTTGGATCCCATATCTAAAATAACCCCATCCTGTACAAACTGTGTGAGTCACACCCCATCACATCACCCTGTTTTATATCCCTTAGAGCAATATTACGTTCTGAAATTATCCCTTTAATCTGTTTTCTCTTTTTGGTGTCTACCTCCACCACGAGCATGTAAACTCTGTGAAAGCTTGTCCTGATTATCTGCACGCCTAGTGCAGGAGCTGGCACCTGTAGACCATCAATGCCTATTTGTTGACTGAAGGAATAAATGTAAAAGAGAGTTTATTGTGCATAGCTTTAAATAACCTTGCTGTTTCTCCTAGCTCATACACACCGGCAATGTGAAAAAAACTTTCAGCTCATCACCTCTTGGTCCCCTCTTTGGAGCGACTAGCCCATATCAAGTCCACGTAAAGGCCAGCTCCAGTCTACCTTTGTCTTGAAACTTGCTGCGGAATACTTGCAGGCCCCTGGACATTTCCTCTTTCTGCTGCTTTCTAGCACGTGCACTGTGTGTGTTATCTGCACTGCGCCTTAGAGCTGGGAGGAAGGAGCACAGCGAAGCCCAGGACTTTGGAGAGCCCAGTCCTTCCACAGTTCATCAACACCGTGGTTGACCTTCCTGGCACTCCCGTCCCACCTTCTCTCTGTCTTTCTGTCCACGATCCAGACGGCTCTGCCCACCTAGGGCACCCTCCAGTCATCGTGGCCCATGTTGCTGGATGATTGCCACTCACTTATGCTTAGGCTGGATTTTTGGAAAGCCCTGGAGTGTACCACGATCTTATGCTCCCAAGAATGAATATAGGAAGTGTCCCATCAGGTTGAATTTTAAGGAGCTTAAAATATTCTTGATTTTTAAAACTATATATATATACATATATATATATGTGTATATATATATATATATATATATATATATATATATAAATAACATTGTTATGACAAATATACCATTAATGGAGGCTTGGAAGCTGTTTTAATTATGCAGAGAGTTTTTCTTTTTAACATCTTTATTGGAGTATAATTGCTTTACAATGTTGTGTTAGTTTCCGCTATAACAAAGTGAATCAGCCACATGTATACATATATCCCCCATCCCCTCCCTCTGCGTCTCCCTCCCACCCTCCCTATCCCACCCCTCTAGGTAGTCACAAAGCACCTAGCTGATCTCCCTGTGCTATGCAGCTGCTTCCCACTAGCTACCTATTTTACATTTGGTAGTGTATATATGTCAGTGCTACTCTCTCACTTCGTCCCAGCTTACCCTTCCACCTCCCTGTGTCCTCAAGTCGATTCTGTATGTCTGCGTCTTATTCCTGTCCTGCTCCTAGGTTCATCAGAACCATTTTTTTTTCTTTTTTAGATTCCATATATATGTGTTAGCATATGGTATTTGTTTTTCTCTTTCTGACTTACTTCACTCTGTATGACAGACTCTAAGTCCAACCACCTCCCTACAAATAACTCAGCTTTGTTTCTTTTCATGGTTGAGTAATATTCCATTGTATATATGTGCCACATCTTCTTTATCCATTCATCTGTTGATGGACACTTAGGTTGCTTCCATGTCCTGGCTATTGTAAATAGTGCTACAGTGAACACTGTGGTACATGTCTCTTTTTGAATTATAGTTCCCTCAGGTTATATGTCCAGTAGTGGGATTGCTGGGTCATATGGTAGTTCTAGTTTTAGTTTTTTAAGGAACCTCCATACTGTTCTCCATAGTGGCTGTATCAATTTACCTTCCCACCAACAGTGCAAGAGGGTTTCCTTTTCTCCACACCCTCTCCAGCATTTATTGTTCATAGATTTTTTGATGATGGCCATTCTGCCAGGTGTGAGGTGATACCTCATTGTAGTTTTGATTTGCATTTCTCGAATGATTAGTGATGTTGAGCATCCTTTCATGTGTTTGTTGGCAATCTGTATATCTTCTTTGGAGAAATGTCTATTTAGGTCTTCTGCCCATTTTTGGATTGGGTTGTTTGTTTTTTTGATATTGAGCTGCACGGGCTGTTTGTATATTTTGCAGATTAATCCTTTGTCACTTGCTTCATTTGGAAATATTTTCTCCCATTCTGAGGTTTGTCTTCTTTCTTGTTTATGGTTTCCTTTGCTGTGCAAAAGCTTTTAATTTTCATTAGGTCCCATTTGTTTATTTTTGTTTTTATTTCCATTTCTCTAGGAGGTGGGTCAAAAAGCATCTTGCTGTGATTTGTGTCATAGAGTGTTCTGCCTATGTTTTCCTCTAAGAGTTTTATAGTGTCTGGCCTTACATTTAGGTCTTTAATCCATTTTGAGTTTAGCAGAGGGAGTGTTCTAATTTCATTCTTTTACATGTAGGTGTCCAGTTTTCCCAGCACCACTTATTGAAGAGGATGTCTTTGTTCCATTGTATATTCTTGCCTCCTTTATCAAAAATATGTGTGTGGGTTTATCTCTGGGCTTTCTATCCTGTTCCATTGGTCTATATTTCTGTTTTCGTGCTAGTATCATACTGTCTTGATTATTGTAGCTTTGTAGTATAGTCTGAAGTCCAGGAACCTGACTCTTCCAGCTCTGTTTTTCTTTCTGAAGATTGCTTTGGCTATTTGGGGTCTTTTGTGTTTCCATAAAAATTGTGAAATTTTTTGTTCTAGTTCTGTGAAAAATGCCATTGGTAGTTGGATAGGGATTGCATTGAATCTGTAGATTGCTTTGGGTAGTATAGTCATTTTCACAATGTTGATTCTTCCAATCCAAGAATATGGTATATCTCTCCATCTGTTTGTATCATCTTTAATTTCTTTCATCAGTGTCTTATAGTTTTCTGCATACAGGTCTTTTGTCTCCTTAGGTGGTTTATTCCTAAGTATTTTATTCTTTTTTTTGCAATGGTAAATAGGAGTGTTTCCATAATTTCTCTTTCAGATTTTTCATCGTTAGTGTATAGGAATGCAAGAGATTTCTGTGCATTAAGTTTGTATCCTGCTACTTTACCAAATTCATTGATTAGCTCTAGTAGTTTTCTGGTGGCATCTTTAGGATTCTCTATGTATAGTATCATGTCATCTTCAAACAGTGACAGTTTTACTGCTTCTTTTCTGATTTGGGCTCCTTTTATTTCTTTTCCTTCTCTGATTACCCTGGCTAACCAGATGGCTTCATAGGAAAATTCTATCAAACGTTTAGAGAAGAGCTAACACCTATCCTTCTCAAACTCTTCCAAAATATAGCAGAGGGAGGAAGAGTCCCAAACTCATTCTACGAAAGCTTCATCACCCTGATACCAAAACCAGACAAAGATGTCACAAAAAAAGAAAACTACAGGCCAATATCACTGATGAACATAGATTCAAAAATCCTCAACAAAATACCAGCAAACAGAATCCAACAGCACATTAAAAGGATCATACACCATGATCAAGTGGGGTTTATCCCAGGAACGCAAGGATTCTTCAATATATGCAAATCAATCAATGTGATATACTATATTAACAAACTGAAGGATAAAAACCATATAATGATCTCAATTGATGCACAAGAAACTTTTGACAAAATTCAACACTGATTTACGATAAAAACTTTCCAGAAAGTAGGCATAGAGGGAACCTACCTCAACATAATAAAGGCCATATATGACAAACTCACAGCCAACATTGTTCTCAGTGGTGAAAAACTGAAACCTTTTCCTCTAAGATCAGGAACAAGATAAGGTTGCCCACTCTCACCACTATTATGCAGAGAGTTTTATACTAAAAAATAATGCATCATGAGAACTATAAGGAGGGTGGAGAGAAAAGTGTCTGAACTCGACCTACAAGTGATTTCAAATAGCTCTATTTCATAGATGCGATGAAGAAATACAGAAATGAAATAACAGTCTTCTATTTTTAAATGCTACTTTGTATCTTATTTATTTAAATAAATATTTAGTAATATTTTTGGCAAATTCCCACATGTTGTGTGTATGTATGTGAGTTTCAATTTAAAGTACAGTTTAGGTCTTTTTCTGTGACTACTCCATTTGACTAGATGTAGGAAGCCAAACTGTTTATTGCATGCATAAATATGACCTTTTCCTACTTTTTAATGGAATAAGTATTAATGGCTTTTAATCTTCCTGAAGTAACTTATTTTTCCAGATAAAGCATAGGAGTGGACACGTGTTACATGTGTATTGAAGTTTTTTTTTTTTTTAAGTAAGACGTTCAGAGAACCAACATCTGGCTTTGTTGATTTTCTGTATTGTTTGTTTTCTATTTCTTTGATTTCTGTTTTTACCTATTTTCTTTATTTCTCCTACTTTGGGTTTTATTCACTCTCCTTATTCTAGTTCTTACAGTGAATGCATAGATACTGATTTTAAACATTTTTCTTTTTTTATATAGGCATTTAAAAGAACAGATTTCCTCTCTAAGGATCGTTTAAGCTGCATCCTACAAATTTTGACATGCTGAATTTTTATTATTTTTCAATTTGAAATATTTTCTAGTTTGAATGATTTCTTCCTTTTTAAAAAAACTGTGTGTTATTAAAAATGTGTGATTAGGGCTTCGCTGATAGTGTAGTCATTGAGAATCCGCTTGCCAATGCAGGGGACATGGGTTCGATCCTTGGTCCGGGAAGATCCCACTTGCCACGTAGCAACTAAGCCCGTGTGCCACAACTACTGAGCTGTGCGCCTAGAGCCTGTGCAACGCAACAAGAGAAGCCACCACGATGAGAAGCCCACACGCAGCTACGAAGACCCAACACAACCAAAAATAGATAAATAAAATAAAGAAATTTTATATCTCCAAATGGATGGAGATTTTCTAGATATCCTTTCTAAAAGCATCTTATTATTGATTTATAACTTAATTCCATTGTGATCAGATTTAAATCCATAAATACAATTTGAAATTTATTGAGACTTGTTTTCTGGCCTAACATGAAACATACATTTTTAATGAACTGCCACATCACTTTCGGTTTTCAAATTTCACTTCAAATTTCTTTCTCCTCTTTAAACTTAGCATGGAAATTAGAGTGAATGTGCATATGCAGAATAGGAACAAATATGGCCAATGCAGGCCCTATCTCTGTTGGAAAGATCTCTTTATTTTGCAGTTACTAGAATTGACAGGCTTCTTCTAAAATGTTTACTTCAGGACACAGTTTTAAAATAGTCTCCCCTGAAATCAAGTGATGAATACAAGAAAAACGTGGTAATCTCTGTCTGTGGTTTCAGTGCCTTTGAGAGGCAAGCGGCATCCGATGGGTTTCAGCATAGGCTGAAGTGTAGGATCTGTCACTCTCACTCAATAATTAAATGTCTATGTCATTCTCCCATCATGGGTTCCAGTTCTTTGACATTCCCACAATGTCCCACAGCCTTGAACATGGAAAACACTCAAGAAATTCTATTTAATTGAATGATAAACAGAGAAAGAGCAGCAGTGAAATCAGAAATGGTGGCATTGAGAAAACATATTTATGAAAATAAACATCCCCCGTTAGACATAGCATTGATTTTTTATGCGTGTGGTATGTGGGCCTCTCACTGTTGTGGCCTCTCCCGTTGCGGAGCACAGGCTCCAGATGCGCAGGCTCAGCGGCCATGGCTCACGGGCCCAGCCGCTCCGCGGCATGTGGGATCTTCCCAGACCAGGGCACGAACCCGTGTCCCCTGCATCGGCAGGCGGACTCTCAACCGCTGCGCCACCAGGGAAGCCCAGCATTGATATTTTTAATGAAATTGATATATTGGATGTTGCCAGGTCACTCAAAGAGTCAATAATAAATACCACGGCTTCTATGAAAATATAAAGTCCTCATTAAGAAATACAACCATTTGACTCTAAAATCAAGTCCTCAAATTTTAACATGAACATAGTGAGAAGCTTTATTAATAAATTAAGAAGTAAAGCATTTAACAGTATAAAGTATAAAAAAGGGCAGATTTGATGGGAGGTAGAAGGGAGTAGAGAGAGGTAGTTTTCTCTTTTACAGGATGTCTGGTATATTTACACTTGGTGGTGGAGTAAAGGAAATGCCTGCAAGACAGTTTTATCCTTGTGACTAAAGTTAATCTTGTATGAAGAATGGTGTGCCAATTACATTTTTATGGCTTTTGTTTGCCAGATTACAGAAGAATGCGTTGATTCATTAAATTTAATTTTCAAATCAATCAGCATCTAGTAGCCAAAATAATTTGCTGAAGATCTGGGTTGTCCTGTTATTAGTTGGTTATTTTAGTGTTGGGCTGTGCCTGGCATATTATCTTTTACATAGTAGATGCTCAGTAAATAATTCTTGGATTTAATCAAACATTTTGTACAGCTGGAATGGGAAACAAGGTAAAGCTTTGCTGTCATGAATGCTCATTTTTTACAGGATGTACTTAAACTTAGAATCAACAGCTAAAGAACCAAAGAATAGTCTTTCTTTCTTCTGTACCAACCACGTTACTATTCCCTGCACACTTCACCAACCCTCGTTGTTCCATTCAATCTGCTCACAACTTTGTCAACTGTCTTTTCAGTGAACTCTCTTGGGTAACCCCTCTGAGGTTGCTTTCTGTTTCTGGGACCCTGTCAGATAAGACAGAGTTGGGGTTTTGGTAGCTGTTAGGTCGGGTTCTCTGGAACATTTGCAAGCAGGAGGTTTATTGCGGAGTATTCTCGTAAGTGAGTGAGGGAAGCAGGATGAGGCAGAGGAAGAAGCTGAACTGTGATGCAGTTACAGCTAAGGCCTCAACTGATCTGACTCTGGAGTTTGGAGGGCCATTTAGAATTGTCTAGAATTTAGGTGAGGGGGCCCGGCTTTTGTACCCCTATCACAGATGCAGCCTGCCCTTGGAGATTGGGCATAACTTTGGATGGGACAACTCCTTTTTACCCAAGGCCATTCCCAGAGAGCAACTGAGCTGTGAGTCTTCAGCCACAGATGCTCCTGGCAGCTGGGGTACAAGTGTCTTCATTCTGAAGGGTGGCACAGCATAGCACCCCCTGCCCCAGATGAGGACAGGTGAAGCAGGGGCAAAAGGGATGAAGAGGGACTCGGGGAGTGGTTATAATGACAAATCCTAGACTCAAGCTCTAAAGAGGGACGTAAGTAAGGGACAGGGTGAAGGCACCTCAATGATGGTAGGTCTCCGTGGAGTGCTAGAGAAATAGGAGTATTGCAGCTACTGCTGAATCTTTCAGAAAGCAGAGCACCAGAAACAGAGACTGTGAGGGAGTTTTGGGGCTGGTCATAAAGGGTTCATTGGGCCTGGGAGTAAGGGAGTTGGTAGGGGGCCATCAGCACTGGGGGGGTGAGATGACAGATTGGAAAGTATATTTTACAGTGACAGTAAAATCACCCAAAATTGTGATTTGAAAAAATGATTAATATACTTTAAAAATAAATTCTAATGCTTTTTATTGTTCTTACTAGGTATTTGAAAAACGGTCATTTAAAAAGTTTATAGAGGAAGACAATGAATACATGTTTTGCTGAAAACAAGACCATTGGTTTAGTCAGATTTGGGGTCTGAAAGGAGACTTCTTAGAAGAGAGGAGCTCATTTCCATTTGAAGGCCGCGGCCCTTTTCTTTTTGTGAGTGCTGCAGCTACCACCAAACTCTCTGAGTTGTAAATCCGTCTGTCCAGATACTCATCTCTGCCCCATCCCACTGCCCGTCTCCTTGGGAGGTTCGTGGTAACTATCTGCACATGGCTCTGCGTTCTCCGCGGCCTAGCTCCGGGCCAGCGTGGCTGCCAGATGTCTGACCTCCTCCCTGGGAGAGAGCTGGGGATCACCTCTTCTGCCTGGAGGCTTTCAGCTTTGTGTGTCGTTCTCAGAACCCACTTTTGGCTTCCAGCTACCAGCAGAAAGCCAACTTTGATCATGCTTGGCTTAAAGAACACCATTAAACATTGGCAAGTGCTATAAATTTTATTTTGGACAGAGCGCTTTAAAGGTTAAGGAATAAAACTGAATGCATAGAATTTTATTCTGTTTTTTGTAGATTTCTGAAAAATAATTCCACTCCCCTGTCAAACTTATATCTAATGGTCTAGATTCCCTGGTCCCCTGACTGTTGGTATCTATTTCTGTCATTTTCATTTCTACGACCAACTCTTAATTTTTTTTCTCCTATGTTGATTTTTTTTCACCTTGCAAAATAATCACTATTTTGGATAATTAATAATCTTTTCTCCTTACCTCCTCCTCTTGTCCTCCTTTCAGTATAATGCTCTCCTTTTTCTAATCCCCTTTCCTGAGCAATTCCCAACTTACAGATAATTCCCTCTGTGGTACTTCATTAGTCTTAGGCTCCAAAGTCAAGGCTTTCTTTGTCAAATTAGTCTTAGAATGTACTTGACCTTTCCCAAAGCTACTGAAGCAATTTTGCCACTGCAGTTAGGGACCTACAGGTGGTCTGAGGCCACCTCCTGAGTTTTGTAAGACTGCTTTTAGTTCATTAAATTGAAACATTTTTAAAAGTTTAAGTTCAGCCTGTCCATGGAATTCATGTTACTTTTTCTGATTGTAATGGTTCCCTCATGACTCTAGGAACATAAGTTGGACAGTCATCCATCTCATCTTCATCATCCTCATTGTCAACCACAAATATGCTGAGTTTCCTCAGCGTGTGGGAAAAACAGGAGGATCTTTCTCTTGATAGCATGTATCATGCCCTAATCGATGCTGCTGTCAAAACTTAGTATATGGGCTTCCCTGGGGGCGCAGTGGTTGAGGGTCCGCCTGCCGATGCAGGGGACGCGGGTTTGTGCCCTGGTCCGGGAGGATCCCATATGCCGCGGAGCGGCTGGGCCCGTGAGCCATGGCAACTGGGCCTGTGCGTCCGGAGCCTGTGCTCCGCGGCGGGAGAGGCCACAGCAGTGACAGGACTGCGTACCTCAAACAAAAAAACTTAGTATGAAAGCTACAAAAGTACAGAAAATAAACTTTTGTCTGTGGAATTCAAGGACTCCTTTTGCAAGTAGAGTTTTGAACATATGTATATATTTTTGTTAATTATTAACCAGTTAATTATTATTACTCAGTTAATTAAAAAATTAAAGCATTTCTCTAATTATAAAGTAAATAAGAGTTAATTGCAGAGAAGATAAATGATGAAAAGTATATAGAAGAAAATAAAATTCATCCATAATTGCACTGATTAGACAGGATTACTGTTGGCCATGGGGTTATTGTTTTCTAATTGTTTTTTTCTTTTGATATTACAAAAGTGGGACCAAAAGATATATACAGTTTGTAAACTTTTATTCTCTTCACATTATGGACAGTTTCTCATATATTTAAATGTAAAATAATTTTTTTTTTTAAACACCACATTTGTTTGTTTTTTTTTTTTTTTGGCTGTGTTGGGTCTTCGTTTCTGTGCAAGGGTTTTCTCTAGTTGTGGCAAGCGGAGGCCACTCTTCATCGCGGTGTGCGGGCCTCTCACTATCTGCAGCCTCTCTTGTTGCGGAGCACAGGCTCCAGACACGCAGGCTCAGTAGTTGTGGCTCAAGGGCCTATTTGCTCCGCAGCACGTGGGATCTTCCCAGACCAGGGCTTGAACCCGTGTCCCCTGCATTAGCAGGCAGATTCTCAACCACTGCACCACCAGGAAAGCCCTAAGATAATTTTTAAATGACAACATACTATTTGATCAAATGGCTAGCCACAATTTATTTGAACATTTCTCATTTGTCCTGTATTTTGGCTCTGTTGAATATTTTAGTGTCATAAATAATGTTGCCATAAACACTGAATACCCAAGTAGAAATGGAAATATTGGATCATATTATGGTATTTTATAATTTGACAGAAGTTTGCAAGCTGAAGGCAAAATTTCAAAACCAAATTTATAGGGATTTTACAACCTTAAAAGAGATTTCATTATCATTCTGGACATTGTGTGAAGGGTGTCTTTCATTTCTTCTTTTTTAATAGCTAATATAATTGTTGCAAAGATCTACATGTGGAATATTTATCCCAAATATTTTAACTGATGCCAAAGATCTAAGAGCACAGTGAGTATGGGCTGAGGAAGCTCTCTACACCCTTACGAAGCTAAAATCGCAATCAGTGTGTCTCCACAGTCATGTGCTTTACTGAAAGCAAAAGAAAACTGTCATCCTCAGCTCTTTCTGGACTTGTATTGCCTGACCCCACAGTCCATAACCCTGTCATCCGAATCCCCAGCCATCGCTCTTCTCTCACATCTATAAATCTATTTGTCACCACCATTTCTCAGCACTACATTTGCTCTTGACTACAACATAAAGACAGAGTTCCTCATTTCCTGTGGCCATTAAGATGGCTCTTCTCTTCACTCAAGGGATGACCCCAGGGTGATAATTTTTTATTTCCCTGTTTCATGTATTCTCATCCCTGTCTAGCTCAGTTCATTTCTCCTATGGCGCCATCTCTTCTTCCCAGAGTGAGCTATCTTCTTTTTCTTTCTCTCATTTCTCATGGTACAGTATATTTTTATCATGTTGTGTGATGATGATTAGTTTATCTGCCCTTGCATCCCTTATCAAAGACTACCTATTTATCCCTGTATTCCTTCTATCTGCCTAAAACCTGTCAGACTGTTCGTAATACTCGGTGCTCAAATATCTGCTAAAAGTATGAGTGCTAAGCTCTGCCCAGTGCTTGATTGTGTGTAACTCATGGGATGTTTGAGGGGGAAGTAGATTATATGAATGAAAGACTATTACATGTATGGAGATCTTAATCCTTCTTTTTCCGCAGATAACTTATAACTTCCTCTCACTAGTGTTTTCAAACTTTTCACATGTGGGCTCTTATATTTTTGTAAGATTTTTTTGTTCATGATACTTGGGCTTACTTTCCATCCTGGATTCATCCAACACTGGACCATTCTGCCCTCGAATTCATGAGAGTTGATGGGAACACTTAAAGTTGGGTTCATTCCATTTGGTTATCTCCTCGTTGCCTTTCCACTCTTTCTCTGCATTCTTCTTGATTTTTAACCTCGGTAACTATACAGTGTTGTGTAAATGTGTCTGTGGATAGAGTGTGTGTAGGCGGGGCTCTCATGGTTTGAAAAAGACGAACCAAGAACAGACTCAAATAATTAGTATTAATCTTTTACATTAGCTGGGACCTCAAAGTCCACGACAAAAATACTGCTTCCCCCTAGCATAGAAAAGACTGTCCCCCTACAATGAGCCTTTTCTGAATGGAATTTTATTGAAATGTTGTGTCTTTGAGATACCTTTTAAATAAATACAAGAGTATATTTCAGATGCATTAAATCTTCTAGGGAGCAAATTAGCACATGGAAACATTTAAGGTAAATCTATTTGGTTTTCTAACTGAAAAAGTAGAATGATATAATTTCATTCCATATTAGACTATGACTAACTGATGAGTAGTTCTTAAAATATTTACTTTATTTTACAATATCCAATTCTCAAAATTAAAAAAATTTGCTTCTGGGGATGTTTTAGGCATGTGAGTATATTTTAATTAAATTGGCTAAATAAAAGCACATAGGAGTTTAAGGATTCACTTTTATGCATCCCTTATAGTCTGATGGGCAGTACTATTGCCTTTTAAGATTTATAATATTGCTAAGCAAAAACACTTGGGTCATGCAGTTTAAAATGGCCTCTGCAGGGCTTCCCTGGTGGCACAGTGGTTGAGAGTCTGCCTGCTAATGCAGGGGACACGGGTTCGAGCCCTGGTCTGGGAGGATCCCACATGCCGTGGAGCAACTAGGCCCGTGAGCCACAACTACTGAGCCTGCGTGTCTGGAGCCTGTGCTCCGCAACAAGAGAGGCCGCGATAGTGAGAGGCCCGTGCACCGCGATGAAGAGTGGCCCTCACTTGCCACAACTAGAGAAAGCCCTCACACAGAAATGAAGACCCAACACAGCAATAATTAATTAATTAATTAATAAAACTCCTACCCCCCCCCCAAAAAAAATGGCCTCTGCAATTTTGACCCAGCTAACCGTATATCTGAGTATATACAAGAGTTAGTGAAACAAAACACGCCAGCTGGCCCAGGCATGCTGCCACGTGGGTTAGGTACAAAATTCTACATAGTACTCAAAACCCATGAAGAACTCTCATTTTTACATATAAAAAGATTATAAACAAATAAAGCGTAAGATGAAGTAAATCTTGTATTTCAGCTGGAGCCCAAAAGTAGTATTCTCAACCATGAGGGTAAATCTGCTTTGTCTAGTTTTAATTTGTGAGAAGTCCATTGTATTTAAAAAATAATTTTAGTTTTGTAGAATTTTGATTATTAGCACAACAGTTAGGCAGCTACCCCCTTTCTGTGGGTCTTAGAAAAAATGAACGGTTTTCTTGTTCAGCTTTTTGGAATAAAAATTGCAGATCAGGTAGAGCTTTCTGGGTAATTGTATTCCTTCTGTGACTTAGGGAAGGAGGAGAAAGAGATGAGAAAATACCACTTATTTTATTCTTAATGCTCTTCCCATTCATTCAGCATTCTGCTGAGCTAACAGGATTCTACGAGGAAGCTTGGGCTTCTGCTCAAGACCACTCAGGAGCAGCAACCCTGTTCATTTCCTGCACCCCTTGGAAAAATGGCACTGTGAAGTGTTCCATCTATAACTCAGTGTAAAGCATCTGTGCACAAGACCATGCTCTCTAACTCTTTCCAACCCAGCAACTATGTCCACGTGTGGACAGGCACTGGTGTCCTCAAAACTGGCTCTGTGCGCTCATCCTTGAGGACTTGCTGGTGGCTCTGTGCACAGCTGCTACGGTGGCAATGGGGTGCTTGCTCTTGTTTCATGGCTGGGTGAGGCATGATCTGGGTGAAGCTAGATAGAAGGGGCTGTCGCCACTCCCTGTTAGAGAAGGAAGGTAGTCACTGCCATTCTCTCTACAGCCCGCAATTTTAGACTTTAGGGACCAGTGACCATGGAGGCTGCTGGTGAGCCCTCCAAAAAGAGATGTCCAAAGTCATCTCCTTACGGGCTGATTAAGGTTTTATCAGCCTGTCGTGGCTGTTCGACTTTGGCCTGACCCAACTGTGGTTTGTCATCAAAGTTTCTTAGTGATAAAGCTGGACGCACCCCTGAACATTCCTACAGACAGGCGGTTGTGATGGGAAGGGCCGAGCACGATTGCTGCCTGTTATTTTACGGCTCTGTTTGCAGGCTTTCCATACAGATACGTTGTGTATGCATGTCAGATGTAGAGCATTTGCCCCTTCATATTTGGTTAAAAGTAGGCCTAAAGCATCTCATTTTCTTCTCTTATTTTTTTAAATTTTTATTTATTTATTATTTATTTTATTTTATTTTTGGCTGTGTTGGGTCGTCGTTTCTGTGCGTGGGATTTCTCTAGTTGCAGCGAGCGGGGGCCACTCTTCATCGCGGTGCGTGGGCCTGTCACTGTCGCGGCCTCTCTTGTTGCGGAGCACAGGCTCCAGACGCGCAGGCTCAGTAGTTGTGGCTCACAGGCCTAGCTGCTCTGCGGCATGTGGGATCTTCCCAGACCAGGGCTCGAACCTATGTCCCCTGCATTGGCAGGCAGATTCTCAACCACTGCGCCACCAGGGAAGCCCCTCTTCTCTTATTTTAGAGCATGTGTACTTGATTTAAAAAATACTTGAGGACTCGCTGTCACAGGCATTGAATGGCAGCATTGTGATTTCTCTCCCTAACTTATTAGAAATGGCTACTGATCAAATGTCTGTTTAGGAGGCTGACATTGTAATATGCTTTTCCTATTCTAATTTCTTGGTATAATATATTATGTTGAGAGAGTTCCTTACATTGAACCGTTCTTGAATTCTCCAAATATACCCTAGGGAGTCATGGTATGTAATTATTTTATATACTGCTGGATTCTATTTGCAAATACTTTATTTAGAATTGCCACATTTATACTAATTCAAACATATTCTATTTAGAATTTATTTTCATAAGTGAAATTAGTCTATAGTATTGGTTTGTCTGTCTTTATTGGCTTTTGGTGTTATGGCTGTCTTAGTTTTGAAAATGAACTGAGAAGCTCTTCATCTTTTCTGCTGGCCTGGAATAGCAAAACAATGATCTGTTTTCATAAATCATTTCCTGAGCCTTCTACTCTGTATATTGAGAATCACCTTTATAAATGAAAATCGCAGATATTTTTCTGGTTTCCAGAATTTCTGTGAAGGCCAAAGGTACATGAAAATGTTTTGCAAATTCTAACATGCTATGCGAATGTTAATTATTATTTTTCTAAATCCAAAGGTTGAATTTCTCTGCACACTTATAGCTGTTATTGCCTTCAAATATCTTTTCATCATCCTTTCTCTTTTACGTACCTTGCAGGTTTCGTCTAATTGACCTGGAAATTCAGTACGTTTAAGAACTCATTTCAATATTTGGCTCTGCCATGTGCTAACTTTGTGAACTTTCTTCTAACTACTGAATATTTGATGTCTCAGTTTCTTTATCTATGAAATGGGGACAGTAGAATTTACCTCCTAAGGTTGCTGTGAATGTGAAGATACTTTGACCATTCTTCACAGTATACTTGTAATAAACATAGCTTGGTCCCTGGGACAAAGGAAGCCTGGAATAAAATGTTAGTTATTATTATTACTATTAATAATATTACTTTGGGAGACTGACTATGAATTCTTCAGGAGAGTTGAGATGGGTATATTAGATAGTTTGACTTACTGAGAAGCTTACTGATATCCTGCCTTTGGTAAGTAAAAAGGATTTCAATTCAAGTACTTCTCCCAGATGGCATTTTGATATATACTAAATACTTCTTTGTTTTAGTAAATCGGCAGGTTAGTTACTGCAACCTTAGATATTTGTGGGAAGAACTGGGTGATTTTTCAGTATTTTGATGCTCTGGGATTTGAAATGCAAAAGCACATATTTGGAACGGTCTGCTTGGACCATACTCTAAACTGTATGCATCTTTGCTGAAAGAAGGGGGGAAAAGTCTTTTTTCCAACTGTGCATCCTTTCTGTCAATCTGTCTTGACTGATTTGTATTTATGACCCAGATATCTCCATAGCAGGTCCCAACAGGACAGAAAAAGAAGCAATCTGAGGGAAGTTGCTTTTTTCCAGAGGTCAGCCCTACCCCTTAGTCCAGTGGGCAAGGTCTGGACATATATCATGCCATGGAAATTTGGTTTTCCAGAGGAATTTGAATGAGGAATTTATTTTTATTCCCAAAATAAACCTGAAGACATGTCATACCATTTCCATGTGGTGTGCTGTCTGAGTAGCTGACTGCAAAGTGCAAACCTCAACCTTTAAGGTATTTTTTCTTAGTGAGAGTTTTACCTTAGTATCAGCCATTGTGGTTATTTCCTCATTCATAACAAGTCAGCAGTGTTCTGAGTTTCTGCATCAACTGTGAACCTTGTTTTTGTTCATTCACCAGAGTGGAAAATCATAGGGTTCATGTAATTAGCAGTCTAGAAAAATATCAACAAACAGATATTTCTTCTGTGGCCAGAAAATTCTGAGCCTATGAGACCACCCTGAGGAGTAAGTGACATCTCGGGGGACATGTGTAGAGAAATGCTTGACTGCAGCAGTTCATGGGGACAGAGGGGATTGTGGTTACATAATTGCTGTTTTTCTCCAACATTTTATTTAGTTAGGAAGGCTATTTTCAAGTGGCTATATGACCAACCAAATGATGAATTTGCATGGTTTCCATCAAAGGAAGCTAAAAATATCTATATTTTTGGTTAGGTGATAAAGCTATCTCTTATAACTGCCCCACTCTGCACCCCAACCTTCATGTCTGCCTTAATTTGGTACATTTGGGGGGATTTTGCCAGTCATTTTGGTGATATAAGTAAAATATTAAGTTTGCAAAAACTCTTAGGCACAACACTTATTGTCAGTGGTGTGCTGGAGCCAGCTTCTATATGTCAGTACCGTTCATACTGAAGGCTGACGGTGTTCATCTCTTCCTAAACCCATGGTCAATGGCCCTGTACTACTGTAGCTCTGAAGTATAGTCTGAAGTCAGGGAGCCCAATTCCTCCATCTATGTTTTTTTTTTCTCAAGATTGCTTTTGCTCTTTTTTTTTTGCGGTACGCGGGCCTCTCACTGTTGTGGCCTCTCCCGTTGCGGAGCACAGGCTCCGGAAGCACAGTCTCAGCGGCCATGGCTCATGGGCCCAGCCACTCCGCGGCATGTGGGATCCTCCCGGACCGGGGCACGAACCCGTGTCCCCTGCATCGGCAAGCGGACTCTCAACCACTGCGCCACCAGGGAAGCCCTGCTTTTGCTCTTTGAGGTTTTTTGTGTTTCCATAAAAATTGTAAAATTCTTTGTTCTTGCTCTGTGAAAAATGCCATTGGTAATTTGATAGGGATTGCATTGAATCTGTAGATTGCTTTGGGTAGTACTGATTCTTCCAATCCAAGAACATGGTATATCTCTCCATCTGTTTCTGTCGTCTTTGATTTCTTTCATCAGTATCTTATAGTTTTCTGCATACAGGTCTTTTGCCTCCTTAGGTAGGTTTAGTCCTAGGTATTTTATTCTTTTTTTTGCAATGGTAAATGGGATTGTTTCCTTAATTTCTCTTTCTTATCTTTTCTTGTTAGTGTATAGGAATGCAAGAGATTTTTGTGTATTAATTTTGTATTCTGCGACTTTACTAAATTCACTGATTAGCTCTAGTCATTTTCTGGCTGCATCTTTAGGATCTTCTACATATAGTATTATGTCATCTGCAAACAGTGATGGTTTACTTCTTCTTTGTCAATTTGGACTGGCACAAAGACAGAAATATAGATCAATGGAACAGGATAGAAAGCCCAGAGATAAACCCACGCACATATGGTCACCTAATCTATGACAAAGGAGGCCAGAGTATACAACGGAACAAAGGCAGCCTCTTCAATAAGTGGTGCTGGGAAAACTGGACAGCTACATGTAAAGGAATGAAATTAGAACACTCCTTAACACCATACACAAAAATAAACTCAGAATAGATTAAAGACCTAAATGTAAGGCCAGACACTATAAAACTCTTAGAGGAAAACATAGGCAGAACACTCTATGACATAAATCACAGCAAGATCCTTTTGACCCACCTCCTAGAGAAATGGAAATAAAAACAAAAATAAACAAATGGGACCTAATGAAACTTAAAAGCTTTTGCACAGCAAAGGAAACCATAAACAAAACCAAAAGACAACCCTCAGAATGGGAGAAAATATTTGCAAATGAAGCAACTGACAAAGGATTCATCTCCAAAATATACAAACAGCTCATGCAGCTCAATATCAAAAAAACAAACAACCCAATCCAAAAATGGGCAGAAGACCTAAATAAACATTTATCCAAAGAACACATACAGATGGCCAACAAACACATGAAAAAATGCTCAACATCACTAATTTTTAGAGAAATGCAAATCAAAACTACAGCGAGATATCACCTCACACAGTTCAGAATGGCCATCCTCAAAAAACCTACAAACAATAAATGCTGGAGAGGGTGTGGAGAAAAGGGAACCCTCTTATACTGTTGATGGGAATGTAAATTGATACAGCCACTATGGAGAACAGTACGGAGGTTCCTTGAAAAACTAAAAATAGAGTTACCATATGATCCTGCAATCCCACTCCTGGGCATATATCCAGAGAAAACCATAATTCAAAGACATGCATGCACCCCAATGTTCATTGCAGCACTATTTACAATAGCCAGGACATGGAAACAACCTAAATGTCCACCAACAGAGGAATGAATAAAGATGTGGTACATATACACAGTGGAATATTACGCAGCCATAAAAAGAACGAAATCGGGTCATTTGTAGAGACGTGGATGGACCTAGAGACCTCCATACAGAGTGAATAAGTCAGAAAGAGAAAAACGGATATCATATATTAATGCATATATGTGGAATCTGAAAAAATGGTATAGACGATCTTATTTACAAAGCAGAAATAGAGACACAGATGTAGAGAACAAACGTATGGATACCAAGGGATGGGGTGGGGTGGAATGAATTGGGAGATTGGGACTGACATATATACACTATCAATACTATGTACAAAGTAGATAACTAATGAGAACGTACTGTATAGCACAGGGAACTCTACTCAGTGCTCTGTGGTGACCTAAAAGGGAAGGAAATCCAAAAAAGAGGGGATATATGTATACGTATAGGTGATTCACTTTTCTGTACAATAGAAACTAACACAACACTGTAAAGCAACTAGACTCCAATAAAATTTTTTAAAGAAATGGCACCATGTTGGTAGCTTGAGATTGGCCATGGTGGGAGCATTTACATCATGGAAATCAGTAGATGCTACAAATCATCCCCCCAGAGAGGTGGCTGTCAAACACTTTGTGGCACTCTGTGTCCTATCACTATTCTCTTACTACTTGATCAATTGAGGCAGGGCTATGTTTTAAGACATATCCTTCATGGGTTCTATAATCCCTGAAGATATCTTCTATGACATGCCCTTCTCTGGAAAAGACGTTTTGTTCTAAAGTGGATATTTAGCTTCCTGCCACCATTTATGGTTCCTTGAATAATTATACCCCAACTTCCATCCTCTGTTTGTATATAATTTATTGTTCACCATCAGCCCAGGGCTTTGGGCAGGGCCAATCTTAGCTCAGAGTTGGAGCATGTTCCTTAGACCAAAGTCCACCAGAACATTGCCTTCCTCGGGCCAGAGTAATCGGTTTAGGTGTGGGCACGTGATCCATTTGGCACTGATGAAACACGAGAGACTTTTGCTGAGACTTTCTGCTTTTTGTGCTGGAATTGAACTACAGAGATGTAGTATCTGGAGTTGCTGCTGCCATCTTGCAGAGCACAAATGTTGAGAAGTACAGCAGTCCAGAGGAAGTGAAATTGAGGGATGGGGAACACAACTGGGTCCTGGTGACATTTTTTTTCTCTTTATGTCTTGCCTAAAATCTGCTCTTCCCATTGACTTTTCAGCTATGTGAGCCAATATATATTTTTTTTACTTAAGCCATTCATGGCTGGGTTTTCTATCACTACAACCCAAACAAAATTTACTGGTATACTGGGAATTTTCCAAGTACTTTCTTCCTGATACCATAAAGAGTATTATATTAACCTTGCAGCTAGTTTAAGAAAAGCGATTCTAGGTCCCCATAACCTGGTATGTCATAGTCTACTTTATTCACTTTATAAGGGGTTAAAGGTAATTATTAGATAATATCATTTATTCATGAATCTCTATTTCTCCTAATTTGAACACAAATGAAAAAGAGCCTGGAGAATCTTAAGTGATGAACTCTCCATTTAATGTGCTGCCTCAGTCTTCAGAAACAGGATGTGGTTCCAAGCAAGAAAGAACATTTGGACAATCTTACAGTTCATCAGGGGTGGACACCCACGACACGTACTCTTATGATATTTGAACAGATCCCTCTAACCCAAGGAAGAGCATAGGCTTTCTGCCATCCCAATCTGTGTGTCATTCAGCCTCATGGGGTAAACGCCCTTCTTTGATCTACAGAGGATACTGTGTAAGTAACTACAGTGTAATTCCCCACATTCTCATTATTGGGCAAGAAAGACGAGGCTAATCCATTTGGATTCATGCCTTTTACCAAATCCCAGATTTTCCAACATGAAGTGTGGCCTTGAGCAGTGCTTGGAATATAGTAGGTTTGCAATAAATATGTTGAATGAATGACCAACAATGAACCTAATGAATAAGTAAATAGTACCATACAGTGGGGCACCCAGGATGCAAAATAATATGTTTATATCAGCCAGCCTACTTAGATGTATTCTGAAATATTATTAAATATTTGTCTCAGCTTTAAAAGTTACTAGGACACAGGGGTTTCCCTGGTGGCGCAGCGGTTAAGAATCTGCCTGCCGATGCAGGAGACATGGGTTCGAGCCCTGGTCCGGGAAGATCCCACACGCCGTGGAGCAACTAAGCCCGTGCGCCACAACTACCGAGCCTGTGCTCTAGGACCTGCGAGCCACAACTACTGAAGTGCATGCGCCTAGAGCCCGTGCTCCACAACAAGAGAAGCCACCACAATGAGAAGCCCGTGCACTGCAGCGAAGAGTAGCCCCTGCTTTCTGCAACTAGAGAAAGCCCGCGTGCAACAACAAAGACCCAACACAGCCAAAAATAAATAAAATAAATTAAAAAAAATTTACTAGGACACAAACTCTTTCTTCAACTGAAAATTTTACTTGTGTATTGGTAAAAAATATTTTTGAATGCATCAGGTACTTTTATTGGTCAACTATTTTGCTGAAGTTGCAATTTTGCCTATTTTCCTTTTTACAGGAAAAAAGATAATGTTCTTAACTCAGTGTTGCTGAAATAAATGGATGTAGCATTTCCGTTTCTCCCCCAACCCCACTCTGGACTCTCTCCTGGAACTAATGGTGCTCACTCATGACTCAGTCGGCCGGTTTAATTGCACAGCAGATGTAGCTTTAAAGAGGAGTTGGAAGCTTTATCTAGTTAAAATCACAGTAATCACAGTGATCACAGTGCCAATGAAGTCAAGGTAGTGAGTTTAAACCTGAAGGAGGCAAGTAGTTTCACGCAAAGAGAAATAAGACAAAAAATCAGTGTATCATAATCAGTCATGGAAGGCAACCTTAAACCTGGCTCTTCAACTGGCAAGTCTATTTGTTTGGTTACAAATAGGCAGAGCAAGATAGTCCAACCCATTGTCACGTCTTCCTGATAAGGCTTATGAATGGCATCTGAATCTGTAGAACGGACACATTTTATGTTGCAAGAACCCACCAGTGAAGCCCAAACTAATGAAACAGATCCTTTAAATGTCCTTTAGTTACATAAGGAGTTTCTTCTGTTAGGACTTTTTGTTTCTATCTTTACACTTGAAGATCCACAAAGTCCTCAGAATCCGAAGTATTCAGTGGTCTGCAGATGTAGCAGTTACAAAAAGAGTAACATCACTGTCAAGTCAATGATATTGGAGACCAGAGGTTCCCAGACTTTCTTGGTTCACAGCTCCCTTAATTTCTCAGTAATTTTTTTCATGGCATTCTAGGCCAAAAGAAATAACATAGTTCCATTTATCAAGTTGAAACACCTTAATAATATTTATGTCCTAACAATTTAGTAGCTACTTGAAAAAAATAAAACAAATACATGGAAAGAAAAAATATTATTTCATTCTTTAATAACCACAATTACTACTGGGATGTGTGTGCCTGGTTGCACTGCACAACTTCTCAGATTTTGGAATCAGATTGGCCACCACTTCCTCATTTCCTCTTCCACAGTAGTTTTCATGCAGAAACGGCTTTTTATCACAGAAACCACTGGAAACCCAGTTTTGCGAATATATGGCATTATCAAGAGGAATGTAACACAATTTGATGTTGAAATTGTGAACTCCTTTAAGCTAGCAGTTCATTCTGTGTCTAACAGATGTCAAGTAGCTCTGCATTTTCCACAGAAATTTAAACTATTCCGTCATGTTATTGGGTGTTCACTGTAGCACCCTGGGTGCCTTGACACACAGCTTGAGAACCATGGGAGTAAGCAATATTAATAAATACCCTTGGTTCATCATTAACAGTAAAAATTTTTATCATCCTTAAGTAGGTTTTTTTTCTTTTTTTTTTCGGTACGCGGGCCTCTCACTGTTGTGGCCTCTCCCGTTGCGGAGCACAGGCTCCGGACGCGCAGGCTCAACGGCCATGGCTCACGGGCCCAGTCGCTCCGCGGCATGTGGGATCTTCCCGGACTGGGGCACGAACCCGTGTCCCCTGCATCGCCAGGCGGACTCTCAACCACTGCGCCACCAGGGAAGCCCTTAAGTAGTTATTTTAAGAAATAATTGTGGGGACTTCCTTGGTGGCTAAGACAGTGGTTAAGAATCTGCCTGCCAATACAGGGGACACGGGTTCGAGCCCTGGTCCGGGAAGATCCCACATGCTGTGGAGCAACTAAACCCATGCACCACAACTACTGAGCCTGTGCTCCAGAGCCTGCAAGCCACAACTACTGAGCCCGCATACCGCAACTACTGAAGCCCACACCTAGAGCCTGTGCTCTGCAACAAAGAGAAACCACTGCAATGAGAAGCCCATGCACCTCAAGGAAGAGGAGCCCCTGCTCGCCACAACTAGAGAAAGCCCGCACACAGCAAAGAAAACCCAATGCAGCCAAAAATAAATAAATAAGTGAATAAATAAATAAATTTATTTATTTATATTAAGAAAAGAAATAACTGTGAAATGTGTTTTATTGTGATTTTCTTTGAAATCTAAATGTTTTGATCATTTGTAATACTTGCTTTGAAAAGAATTTCCAACCCATTTGTAACTAAGGTCAAGACAAGTTGTCATCTGTCCCCTATACTTTTGAGGACACCACACATATTTAAACATAAATGGGTCAACTTTTGTCTTCAATGTTCATGCTTTTCATAAAATACTGAATTGTGTTGAACTGGTAATTGAACTAGTTCAGATAGGACTTGAGTAGATGGAGAAGGAAAGCAGTTAAGACGTGAGAAGAACTGACCTTTCAATGGAAAGGTTGGGAGTCCTCTTTCATCCTTAAGATCCAACTCATGAATAATCACCCCGAGAGGCTTCCTGACTCCCTCTCACTGAAAGGAACTACTCTGTGTTGACTTGTATCATAAGTTGATCACACTGTTGGCTCACCTACTGGCCCCACTCACCCCAGAATGAGGAAGTTCCATCCTTTGTCTTTGTTATCCAAGAAACAAGCACAATACCTGACCATGAAAGAAGATGAATCACAATGTCAATAACAAGAGTCATAAGAGTTGAAAAAACAAGTGTTAGTAGAAAACAGTACTACTAAAAAGAATTATAGAGGGCATTGGAAGGGAGGTAGTGTTAGGCTGAGTCTTTAAGGAAACATAGGAATTCACTGGAAAGCAAAGGAGGCATTCCAGGTAGTCAGAACAGTAAGTGTGAATTCCAGAAGATGGTGATAGAAATGGAATGTTTGAAAATGTGTGAGCAGTTCTGTGGAGTGGGAGAAGAGAATGAATGTTTGGAAGTGGCAGGATCTGAGAATGGAGAAGCAGGTTTCGGCTAGATTATTAAGGGCCAGTAGGCTGTTAACAAAGCATGAGGGTTTAATCCACCAGGCAATCAATCCATCAGGGAAGCCGATGCAGGGTTCCAAGTGGGGCAATGGGATAATCAGACCTGTATTGGAAATGGACCATTCAGGTTGCAGAGCTGGGGAATGAATAAAGGCATGGAGATAAGTGAAATGACTTTTAGAACAGACCAGAAAGGAGAAGAGTTGGATGTCATTCATGGGGCCTGGGTTTCTCACTCCATGACCTTCATCAGACTTACAGGTGAAATGTGTTCATATAACATGACAGGGACTTTTTAAAACTTTTCATTTTGAAATAATTTTAGACTTACAGAAAAGTTACACAAATAGTAACATGTTCCTATATATATATATATATATATATATATATATATATATATATATATATATATTCACCCAGTTTTCCTTAAACTAAACATCTTCAGATCCATAGCACAGCTATCAACACCAGGAAATCAATGTTGATAAAACACCAGTAACTAATCTATACACCTCATTTGATTTTGGTTTTTCCCATTAATGTCCTTTCTCTGGTCCTGGATCCCACACTGTGTTTAGTTGTTGTGTCCCCTTATCTCCTCTGGCCAGTTCCTCAGGCTTTCCTTGTCTTTCATGATGTTGGCACTTTTGAAAGGTATTGGACAACTATTTTGTAAAATGTCCTTCTCTTTTGGTTTATGTGATATTTTTCTCATGATTAGAGTGATGTTGTGCATTTTTGGCAAGAATACAGGGTGATGGTGTGCCTTCTCAGTGCACCATATCAGGAGGTGCAGGATGTTGATATGTCTTAACAAAGGGGAAATTTTAGGAGACCTTATATTTTAGTCTCTCTCCTGGCTTCCCCACTGAATTAGGTCCTTTACTGCTATTACTTCTGCTTCTTTCATGAAGAGGTTCCCTGGATTCTTCAGTATAAATTGGTCTCTCCCTTCTCCTATAGCAGTGATGGAGACTGCTGACTCTTCCCAGTATACATTCTCCTTTTCTTCCTTTTAGTAATGGAACACCCCAAGGTGAAGCTGAGTTCATGGCTACCTAGCTAAGAATTATATTTTCCAGATTCCCTTGAATCTAGATGGGATCATAGACCACGTTGCGGCCAATGGAAGGTGAGTGGAGATGATCTCTGCTCATTAGAGATAAAGTCTCTTCCTAGACTTTCTCTAGGACCTATCCTCAGCCAAGCAGAAAAGGATAACTGGAGCAGTCACCTCAGTCCATAACTAAGTCTCATAACAAGTATGGCAGAGTTGCTCATGGACTGTTTTGTAAAAGAGAAATAATGCTATTGTATTTAAGGTTTTTGTTGCAGGCACTTAGCCTATTCTCTGTCACGGGTTAAGACAGCACAACCGAGATGATGTATATTTTTCTTCTTCACATGGCTATGCTTCTATTTGCGGGTTAGGCACTGAAATTGCATAACGTATTTCTTGTTATTCCCCAAGTATGTTATTGCCATACTTTATAGATGTGAGTTTTCCAGGCGATTCCATTCTTTTTTGGATGGGAAATCATAAGCTGTTAAATAATTCTTCTGTTTCAGCTAGGTATAGGTTGGCAAACGGTAACTTTTCTTTAAAGAACTCCCCTCTCCTAAACACAAGACAGATAGTACTAATTGATCACATCACTATGCTCCCAAGCTGGGATGCAGCATCATAATCTTTCTCAAATAAAATGCCAGGCAACCACTACTTATCTATTGGAGTTGATTCAAAAGATGTCTCCTGTTTGCCATCCTGGAACTAGAATTTTTACAGAAATACTTAAATATGTCAAGTAGAATATCAAGCTTTCCACTAGCATGTAAACAATTCCATCCCTTCACTATAAGTAGGGTAAACTATAGTTAAGTATAAATCAGATTGTAATCGAATATATGAGAGGTTTTTCTCATCTTTTCCCTTCAAGTTCTACAGAAAAGAAGCATCTCTCACCACTTTTCTTGTTTTTGAGTTCCCCTGAGGCTGGGTTTACCATTCAACTGTGGCTATCTGCTACCTCATAATTGTTTTCCCATCCCTTTTTCTCCCCTGGGGTAAGAGTTTCTGGTGAGAGGGGATTCTTTCCAACCACCATCTTGCCTAGCACCATGCTGCTTACATCGTGGACAGTTGTCAGTCGGCAGAGGCCCTTTACACTAGAATAACAAACAACTCCCCAGATCTTTTGACCTAATGCAACAACTTTATTTCTTACTGAGAGGACCTTCTTCTGGAATGAGCCCAGTCACAGAGGTGCCATCTTGCCACCTGCCTCCACCATGCGGCTGTGGATGGGTGGGGAAGGGAGCACAGTGGGTACCACACCAGCTCTTGGAACCTCACGTTTCATTGGCCAAAGCAAGTCATGTGGCCATACCTCAGTTCACAGAGGCTTCAAACTTGCACTGATCCCAGAAAGAGAGGCGAACCAGGAGATTTGTGAAGAATCCTGAAGATGACCGCAGTACCCCGGAAGTATTTGTGAATGAATGCAGTCATGTCTGTCTCTTTTACTTAGCAGTTGAGATGAGAACCTAAAAGACCCACACTTTCCTCCTCCCCAGAGCTTGAAAAAAGCCAGAACAGAGAGATAGTTATGCTGAAGAGTACATTTCCAGGTCAACAATATGAACTCCCATCGTTATCTTTGTGTCCCAAATCAGAAGGGAATAGTTTTCTCTCTTCTAGAGAAAGATTCTACTCCTTGAAAAAGCTTGAAATTTGCACAAGGGCTTACATTTATTCATAAAACACTTAAGCAGTACTTCCCCCACAATTGTTTCAGATTAACTTGTTCAGTGAAGAATGTCCCTTTCCTCTTATGAAAAGCTGGATGGACTGGATCTTTACTTTTAGGAACATATTTACCATGAGTGTAATAAAGTTTTATCCATTAAATTTTAAACATTAAGTATTAATTAAACAGATAATTTACTTTTCTCACATGCTGTAGCACCAAGCCTAGAGTATACAGGTGTCCAATAAAATTTGTTGTTGGATTAATGTTTCCCTCATTAAATTTGTCCAATAACCTATCTTCCAGAACAATCTAAACACCTTGTGAGCTTAATAAAATGAAAAATAGCAGAATCCTGAAAGTTAGAAATTTGGTCAGATCTTGGAATTAATTATGAACTTCATCCTTATTTATTTCTTTCTCTATTGGCCAGGAAAACATTCTGAGACGTTTGAGACTTTACTTAATCCTTATGGTCCTTTCAAACGATTTGCTAAAATTTTCACATATTGCCTTTCAGTATTAAGTGTAATAATGGTGCAAATGCTTGTTTTAATTTTGGCTTATTTTCACTCATTGTCCTTATGGCTTGGCTTGGGAAAAAAAAGATGAAACTATTCCTCGTACTTCTGGGATTTCTAGAACAGGAAAGGCTGTTGCTTTGTTGCACATCCTGTTTTCCATCACCGTGAGTGTAGCTACTTTGGAGACTGAGGGGGATGTGGTGCATCCCCATCACTGGCCCCTTCCACAGCATGATGTGGCAATAACGAACTGGGAACGGGCTTTGGCTAAACACACCCTCCATGGCATGATACATAAGACCTTCCGTGATCTGGCCCCACACTACTGTTTCTTTTATAGAGTGGGACAATAAATTTCCCAAGGGCAGGGACTGTGCCTATCCCATTCAACATTTAGTCCTTGAAACTGATGGCAGGAGTGCTTAATGAATACCTGTTGAATGAGGGAAACTACCATAGTCTGGGCATATAACTTGCTCTCTCCTGCTTCCATGCCTTTCTACAGCTGTCCCTCAACTTGGAAAATCCGAGCTCTTCTTTCAAGGCTGGGCTCAGCCATCACTGCCCCTGTGCTCTTTCTCTAACCTCTTGCACAAAGCTGATTGCCTCTTTACTTCTGTGATGCTTTGGTCATGCCTCCAGTATATACTATGGTTCTATACTTGTCTGTCTCACTCACAGACAGTATACGGCTCTTAATGGTAGGATATTGTCCTCTTCATCTCCTTATTCCAGAAGCTGGTTAAACTGTCTGGCATAGAGCCTGTGCATTGAGGGCTTTGGGTTATAGCAACTTACCCTATACCCTCATTAATTAGGGTTAGGATCATACAATCAAAGAGTCATGTTGATAGCAGACATCTAATAAATGCTTGCTGACATGAAATGAGAAGCAAGCACAAGATCTGGTGGACCTGTATTTCAGGTCTCAAGACCAATGTGATTGCTTCAGCTCTGCATTGCTAAGGGCAAAGGCCTGTACCCATCTTGCAAGGCATCTATCAACTTCACCAACTGAGGGGGATTCTCCTTCCCTGTTCTTAATGTTTTCTTCCACATAGAGGGAGCTCAGTTAGTATAATACTCCTGGTTTCTCTCTGCCTTTTTATTGACTCTGTACAGGGATGTGGGACTTAGATTTTGGTTACATTTAGGAAAAACACAATACATTGGGCTTGCTCATTTCGGCCCCCCTCCCTTTTCTTTTAGATGTCCACAGGAAGCGTGTGTTTTCCTGTACTTCTCCACGTCATAGGTTTTGCCCACACTGGGAGTCCCACCATCATACAATACCCGCTGTGACTAGGTGATAAATTCTGCCTAACTCTGGGGTTTAGAGAGTAAGATTGTGAGGATAGAAGACGTGAAACTGCATTCTCCATCATCAGCTTTATCAGAATAAATGTGATGTTCCAGTCCCCAGTTCCCATACATTTGGGGGTATTTTTTTCTCAATGTGTTTACAGCTTGGCTAGGGAAGAAGGCTGCTGTTTACTGTTTCTCCTCGAAAGACCCAAACAGCTTCCATAGGGTGATGGCGGGGGGAGGGTTTCAGTAGACAAGACTGAATCCATGATCCATCTTGAATCTGCTCAGAGCCCACCCTGCTGCCAGCTCAGGGTGGTCCTACACATGCGGCTGGGGGTGAAGGTGGGAGGTCCTCCAGGGACTTTACTCTTGGGTGTGCTTTATTTTTATGCTGATTGCTGGCTTCTACCACACAAGAACACCCTGCCCCAGGCAATAACTCAGGCCTCAAAACTATTTCTCACTTCTCCCTGCCCTTGGAGAAACAAGGCTCCGATTCCTCCCAAAACCCCTAAGAAAAAAACGTATTCTGATCCACTCATTCACACTCAAGAATTAGAGCCTGAAGAAGTGAATTAGATGTATTATTAATCCCAGGGATATTTATAACTTCACACGACATTTAGAAGGCAGAAATGCATTTATCCAAAGATTCAAACCAAAGAAGTAACCAGCTGGGAGTTTTTCTTTCCTCGCTGGACTCCAGGCCTCTCCATGTGGTCTCTCCATGTGGCCTCTCCATGTGGCCTGCCCAGCATGGTGACTTCAGGGTGGCTGGACCCGTTGCCTGGCAGTTCAGGGCTCAAGAGCAAGAGCCTCATGCTTCAATGCATCCCAAGTTGGCATGGGCTCTGCCCATCACAGGGACTGGGTGGAGGCTGCAAAGCTTCTTGTGCCTTAACCTCAGAAGCCCCAGAGCATTACTTCTGCCATATTCTGTTGGTCAAGCAGTTTACTAAAACCAGCCCAGATTCAAGGGGGAGATAATTAGACTCCACTCCTCTGTGCATTAATCAAGTGCCTAGTTAAGATGATTAAAGCCTCGGAAAATATCTTTTAAAAATTAAAACGTATGGAACAATACATGTAGCTGAATTAAATTTCCACTTCTTAAAAATATCGTTCTGAATCATTATCGTCTTTTATGAAGTCAGTCGTTGGGGTAGTGTGGCATTCTTTTGTTCCACTTAAATTAGATGTAGCCATGTGACTTGCTTTGGCCAGAAAAATGTAAGCAAAAGTGACATATGTCATTTCCAGACAGAAGCTTTAAGACCCAATGCATGATTCATCATCATTCCCCCTATTCCTATTCGCAGCTATCTTTTTAAAGCACCCATCTTCTTTAAGCTTTTAATCTTGTACAGGCAGACTCCGGAGATATTGCGGGTTTGCCTCCAGACCACCACAATAAAGCAAATATTGCAATAAAACGAGTCACACAAATTTTTTAGTTTCCCAGTGCATATAAAAGTTATGTTTACACTATGTCACGTATTAAGTGTGCAACGGCATTGTGTCTATAAAAAACAATGTACATATCGTAATTAAAAAATACTTCACTACAAAAAAAATGCTAACCATCATCTGAGCCTTCAGTGAGTCATAGTAACATCAATCACTGATCACAGATCTCCATAACAAATACAACAATAATGAAAAAGTGAAATATTGCCAGAATTACCAAACAGTGACATAGATACACAAAGTGAGCAAATGCTGTTGTAAAAATGGTGTCGATAGACTTGCTCAAAGCAGGGATGCCACAAACCTTCAATTTATAAAAAAACCAATATCTGTGAAATGCAATAAAGCGACATGCAATAAAATGAAGTATATGCCGGTATTTATGAAAATATCTCAAACTTCCAGGCAGTCTACATTTTCCTAAGTAGTCTTCTAGGCAATTCAGTTTTTATTTGTTTGTTTAAATGAGCATAGATTTTTTTTTTTTTATCTTGAATTCAAAGGAGGACAAACAGCTTTACTCACCTGAATCCAAGTGAGAAGAGCTTTCTTCTGGTTCTCATGCCATATGTCAATGAATTGAACACAGCTACCACTAAACGGCATTTTTGTTACAAGTGGATGAGAACTACCCAGTCTATGTTTAACCTGCAGTATGAGGAACTGAGAGATACAGAGAGCCACAGAGAATGAGTCCCCACCTAACCCTTCCAATTGCTAATTTAATTGGCCTGTGTGTGCCTGGAGGTTTCCTCTCCTTGGACAATATGTCAGCTTTAATAATACACTAGCCAGGTATTTTACCAGCAAAAGCAAATTTATTCAGGAATAGTCAGAGGAATTGCAATTTGAGATATTCAAACTATGGTAGACCATAGGCAAACCAGAGGAAAAAGAAGGAGAGCTTGCTTTTAAAGGGAAAGGGGGGAGTTGGGAGGAGCTGTAATAACCAAAGAGTCTGTTTCAGGAAGCTGGGAATCCAAAGTATAGAGGCTTCTTATTGGGCTGCTACAGTCTCTGATTGCCTGGGCTGTCCTGAGACAGAGAGAGGTTTTCTTCCTTCTGCTGGATAGTAAAGTAGGTTCACCTTCCTGTCAGAGATGCAGGTGTATGTCTCTTCCTGTCTGTAGTAATTGACGACACATGGCAGGGCAAGAGAGTTCCCTCTACATGCCTGTGTCAACTCCAATTTTTTCTGAGGTTTCTTTAGTTAATTCCACAGAGGGCAGGTTACTGCTGTGTAACCTGGACTAGGGCAGGCCTGGGGTTTGCTTCTACAGTATTGATCCCTTCTTATGTGTGATGATAGGTTTATCCATTTGAAATGTTCATGGTTCTCTGAATGTTTTCTCCTTATGATCATGTCTGCAATACTTGTTTACAGTTGCACTCCCCTTTAGAATGCAAACTCTGTGAAGACAGAGACAGTTTTTGCCTTGCTCAGCACTATATCCATCGCACTTAGCACAGTGCCTGGCCCAGAACATGGACAAATCACATTGTTGTCAAATGAAAGACTGAAGCCAGTATCTTTTTAACAACAAGGTCTTGTGAAACCTGGCAGAGCTGCAGCAGGTCACAGAGAAACCATGGACTGACAACTATTAAAGATTATTAAATATTCTTTAAATGCTGTACTGTAGAGGAGTCTTTAAAATGATTTCACTACTATATTTTTATTATTTGATGCATGTGAAATGCAATAAAGTGGCATGCAATAAAATGAAGTATATGCCATTATACCATTTCTGTAGCATATAGAAAATGACACGGACATTCATTTATTTTCTTATTTTGACCTTATGTCCATTATTTATTTCTTGAGAACTATTAAGAAAGAAGAACTGCCTATACCCTTCCTAGTCCCTATCCTGTAGTCTTTAGGCTACAGGACCCCCAACCTCTATTCCTTCCACAGCTCAGGGAGCTTCTCTTTATAATACTACTCCATCTGCCAGGCCTGTGCATTCTACATGCCTGGAGTCTATGTGATATCTATGGGTTGGTAGCTCTGATGGATATCTAGTGTCTCATTTGTTCAGCTCTTTTCCCTTTCTTCACAGAAGAGCTGCTATTACCTTTTCAGCCTTACGGTTCAAGTGGGGACTTCCAAAATTTTACTCAACCTCATTTCTTGGGCCAGAGTCCATTGACTGACGAAGTACCTTGACTAACATTGAGGCAATTATAGCACCCCTCCCACACACATCTGGCCATGGTTGATTGGTTCAGGGGTGAGCACCTGACCTAATCCTGGCCCATCAGTGTCCTACCCTGGGGACTTTTTTTTAAGTGCAACTGGAGCAAAAGATTTAATTGCTATGTGATGGTGATGATGAGAGGTCAGAGAAACCCAACCTTTTGAAAGCTGAAATACAGAAAGAAGTAGAAAAGAGAGAAATGGAGCAAAAATCTTGGCAGGGTTCTAGTTCATTGAGCCCCAGCTGCTTCTCTGTTCCGTCTATGGCTTGGTAATTCAATTCTCTTGTACAGTCCGTGAGATAAATTCCCCCATTCTTCCTGAGCTAAATTGATTCCTGTGACTTACAACCAAAAGACTCGATCAATCCAGTGGTCTCCTTTGCCCTTCCCATCCCCCACTGACTCCCTTTCTCTGGATGTATGACCCGGAATATCTGAGAATTTCTCGATTTTGAAATAAAAGTTTTGATTCTCACAGCATATCATAAGGGATGGTGAATGAAATCATTGTGGAAAGAGTCTCAGGTCATGGAGAATGGGTCTGTTCTCCTCCCTCCCTCCCTTTGTTGCCCATGTAATCCAGGGTTACCTAAAATACTCTTTCTTCTCTTAAAGGGGAGAAAAGTCTCTCAAACTCATGACTCCACTATATCCCTGTATTTATAATGTGTATGTGTCTGGTGTCCAACGATCTGGGGTATTGTGTCCCCCTTCTCCAGTAAATAACTCATTTTAGGTTCGACAACTTTAAAAAAATACAATTTTAGAAACATTCATAGTTCCTAGGATAATGCTATATATTCTGTGATTACTTCTTGGTATCTTTCTGCTCATTAAACAACTAAGAAATTTTCACCTCTTATGAAGTTCTAGAAAATTCTTGCCAAATACACCTATGCATCCCTTCCCAGGATGAACTTGACAGAGGACTGAGACGGGGATCAACACTCTTGTCCTGCCATCATACTCACTGGCCTGTGCAAGACTTACGGCGACTAATATTGGGCTTCAAACAAATCAGCAATAGGACTAAGAGAAGTCTGGCTGTGCCCTCCTTTGGGCAGGTTTTAGTGGGAATTAGTCACGGGGGTGAACTTGTTTGCGCCACAGGACCACCATGCCTGAGTGTTTCTGGAATGAGATGCGGTTAACTGCGGGTAGGAGTAGCTCAATTCAGTGTAGCTGGGGCAAGGCTGACCTGCATAATGGTTTCCGGGGCTAAGAAGTTGCCAACCCTGCTCATAAGAACTTGACTTCTGCCTTCCAATATGCAAATGACTATGTCCCCACCCTTGTTTCTCTCTTTCTTTTGTTTCTCTTTTGTTCCTACTTTCATGTCATTATGTTGGAGCGTTTATGTTCTTATAAGCTAATTGAAATCCTTTTTGGAACAATGCAAGTATAAACACATACATACATATGTGAGTGTTTTTATGAAGTAAATACCAGTCAGTATTCTTTGTGGTCTTCAGGACTGAAAAAAAGGAAGAGTATTGAAATTAAAGCGTGAGAGGATTTGGTGGAACACAAGAAAGAATTCCATGCTCTTTGAGAGACTAAGCTCATGGGAAACTTTAAGAACACTGTTGTCCCGAATGGTTGGTGACATTTGTCTGGAACACACTGTGTGATTGCTCAAAGTCACTTGTGGTTTCTCAGTTTTTTTGAGATACAGTCATTCACGTCTTTTTGACCAAATTCCAAATATCCTCAGGGTAAATAACTATCAGCTTGAACACTGCAAGTTCTGCCCACAACCCTACTGTCCAAGACATAAGGCAAAGGCGCTACCACCCTAGGAAGGGCATTGAAGGGCAGAATACAGCAAATACACACCCCATCCCAGCACACAAGGCCTCAAAATAGAGAGGATAACCAAGAAGAAACTCAAGTGATAAGGAGCTTGGAGAAAGGGAAGATGGGAGAGGAGAGTGAGAAACAGATGAAAGAGATGCTACATCCTTCTCTTAGGAGTGTGCTGCTTCTGATGCCCAGCGGGTGGCCACGTGCAGCGGCACAGGTTGTTGACTGCATCAGTGCACTCTGCCGAAAGGGAAAGGAGGCTGAACTTGAGACTGCATTCAGCTCTCTGAGCCATGTGCCTTGGTATGGGGCTGACTCTGCTGGCAGGAAGGAAAAGCAGTTTTCCAAATTATATAGAAACATTATGAAGCAGTGACCTTGAGTGCAACCCTCTTTACTTACACATTTCTGCCTTTAAATGATCTCTAGTCTTGGCTTTCATAACTATTTTTTAAAAATAGCATACTATGCTTTTTAAAAAACAGTGGCTGTTACATGGCTTTAACATCATAAAAGCAATGCATAACTCTTCAAAGTGTAGTGTGGTAGAAAGAATATAGGTTTTTGGAGTTGAACAGATGTTACTTCAAATCTTGGTTCTCTGGTTTACTAGTTTGTCATCTTGGACAAATTGGCTAATCTCTCTGTACCTCAATTTTCTTACCTGTAAAGTAGGAATAAAACTTGCCTTGCCTACTGTCTTGGGGATGAGGGATGATATACACAAAGAGTCTACCACTGTGCTTGGCACACCCTTACTCAATAAACAGGAGCTACTATTATATAAAATCTGGAAATCGTAGAAAGAAGATGTGGGAGCAAAGATTGTGCTCAATCTTTCCATCCAGGCATAATCGATTTTAATATTTTAGTGTATTTTCTTCCAGCTTTTTCTCCGTGCACTTTTGTTGTTTGTGTATAATTGAGATCACAGTGTGGGTCTGTGTGTGTGTGTTTATACTGTTTTGTCACAGAACGAGTCATAGCATTTTCTTATATTCTTAGAAACACTTCACAAATGTCATTTTTAATTGCTGCATAGCAGGCATCTTGCGGCTATACAGAGTTTACTTAACCAACCCCCTATTGTTGGCCCTTTGAGTTGTTTCCAGATTTTTTCACAATTATAAATCCCATGCCTACTTTTAACTGCTTACAGGTTGCCAACCCCCTAGCATTGCTGTTGTGTGGAAGGAATGCAGGATAATTTATAATCCAAGCACCAGACCAATGACCAATGTTTAGATTAAGAATTTACCCCCCAAAAAAGGCAGGGAATAAATGGCCAGAAAAGACCCCAATCATCCTTATGGTGGTTGACCCAGAAGATGAAATCTTCTAGGTGATAGAACAAAGAACCAAATCAGTGAGGCAGATAGAAATGAGAAGCAGAAATAGGACATTCAGTGCAAACTCTTCAGGGCAATTAATGTCGTGCCAGCAGAGCTCACACTGGTTGCTGAACAGACTCAAAGCAAATTAGGCAATCACATGTAGTAAGCACAGACCAAGGGAACAGCCACAGGAAGTTTTTTTCAGGAGTGAGATGGAAGAGATGTTACAGCTCTCGCTAGCACTCTTACAGGAAATGGCATTTAAAACAGCTCAAGCACAGCCACCTGAGAGCGTGGCCAGGCCTCCAGTCCCTTTCACATCACAGCTACCGCCCCTGGAGTGCCTGCCTGCCTGGTGTGTCACAGCAGGTTTCCATACTCCTCCCAGCAGCCCCACCAGTTTGTACGATGTTTTACAGATAAGAAAACTGAGGCTTAAAGAGATTAAACAACACACCCAGAGGGTAAGCGTCTAGTTGGTAACAGGGCTGGGCCTCATCCAATTCAAAGCACCTGCTGCTCCCAGCGTGGCCCTCTCTTCCCAACCCCAGGCCCAGGAGTTCATGCTGGTAGCGTGACATTGGCCATAATCATAGGAGAATGTGCATATAAATACAAAAAACCCCAGAAGATCTCCAAAAATTGTTCATAGTGGTAATCTCTGAGTGGTGGTATTTTGGTGTTATTTTTCTTTTAATGAAGTTCTATGTTTTCCAAGTTTTCTGAATTATAATTGGAAAAAAAAGTCTGACGTTGGCCACAGAGGGGATTTACATCATAGGAGGAAATGCTACACATCAGGGCTTTTGCTGTTGTCGAGAGCCGGCTGTTCACCACTGCACTCCTGCCATCCTACTAATTTGATGTGTCCATCCAATCAATGCAAGCTTTCTTTTCTTTTTTAATGAGGAAAAGGAATAAGACAGAAATGAAGGCTTTGTCTCTCCAGTGGCAAGACACCAACCTGATTACATCAAATCAAAAACTGATAAACTCAATTCCTAACCATTAAGATCACTGTCAGGTTGAATTCACTGTCTAGGTCAGTGGGAATCAAAGTGTGGTCTTCAGACCAGGAGCATCACCATCACCATCACTTGGGAACTGCTTATCAATTATTATTTTAAAATTTAGATAGAGTATCAGGTTAACTGGTTAAATAGTGGGAAATTCGGTTAACCGATTTGGTGTCCACTATACTGAACTACAAGTTTCAGCCACCATGTGGCTAAACTGAAGGGCCGTTATAGCCAAAGCCAAAGGGAGGCTGGAAGAGACAGAACTTCTAGAATCTTCAGATATACTAGTGTATGTGAAGTCCTTGTAAATGATAAAACAGTTGAAATCTATTCAACCACTCCATCAGCAGACATCGATTCAATATTTTATGTCCTGGACATTGCCTTCAGCGCTGAGGATCAAAAGTCGGCAGGTCTGGGCTTCCCTGGTGGCGCAGTGGTTGGGAGTCCGCCTGCCGATGCAGGGGGCGTGGGTTCGTGCCCTGGTCTGGGAGGATCCCATGTGCCGCGGAGCGGCTGGGCCCGTGAGCCATGGCCGCTGAGCCTGCGCGTCCGGAGCCTGTGCTCTGCAGCGGGAGAGGCCATAGCAGTGAGAAGCCCGCATACCGCAAAAAAGTAAAAAAAAAAAAAAAAAAAGTCGGCAGGTCACCTCTTGAAGCTTCAGGAGCTCACGGCTATGTGGTGAGGGCAGCCGCGTTAGAATGTGAGTTGCATAGTTGCAGGATGAATGAAGAACTCTGGGAGCAGAAGAGGAGGCAACTGACTTGTCTGTGTGCAACTGGTGCTGGATGGTGGGATATTATACAAATATCACAAAAACCTGCCCTGGTCTCCTCCATCTTTACGTACTTCTTTGTGGATCACAAATACCTGTCATCAGCTACTAATAAGGCTGATAGCTGGCACGCTGTTTTATTCCGCTCTTGGAAACATTGAAACACACCCAGCAGCACTTCTATTAAAACAGAGAATTCACGTGCAAGATAATGGAAGCAGAGCTGGAGCCACTGATGTTTTTCTTGGAAAGAGCCCTCATTTGGATGGCAGGGTGGGGGAGGTGGAATTTCAGAAGACACATTTTCCAAAGCTAACGTCTACATCAGGGACGGGGAGACTGTGTTTCCTTTGTCTTCACGTTGTCATTTTGGGGTGGCAAACCTTTTCCCCATCAGTGAACATAAAGCACACGATCTCTCCACACAGTGTATCACTGCCTTGCTTTTCTCACTCAACCAGAAAGGCCTCTGACAAGAGCCCAGAGCTCATGGCAAAATCTTGGGGTAGAAGTAACCGATCTAAGGAATATCAGAACAGTATTCCCATGGTTAGTCAAAATATACATATACACACAGCATACATACAATTATGTCATTTAGATTGTCTGCATTAGTGGCTCCATTTGAGAAAGAATGTAGGGGAAATAACTCCTCTCAGGTTCCATTTGTGGAAAGAAAAATGTTAAACTTCATCTACAGCAGAACATGCTATTCCTCTTAAGTACGTACCATGGAGACAGTAAACGTTCATAAACCATTCGTAGCAGAAACAAGAAAAGTGATATAGAGCTCACTCTTAGTTTTTACAATTATTTATAAAGTAGTTTATAAAGTTTATAAAGATAGAGATCGCAGTTAATGAATTTAGCAGAACCATGGAAATAGCATATGCAAATTGTAGTAATACATCTGGGTAGAGCAAAGACTAGAGTCTGTTTAACAAAATTGGTATGGACACAATCAGCAAAGTATCTTTGCGTTTGGCAGTTTGATCATCACCTCAAAAGATCAGCTCCCAGGCTTCCCTGGTGGTGCAGTGGTTGAGAGTCTGCCTGCCGATGCAGGGGACGCGGGTTCGTGCCCCGGTCCGGGAAGATCCCACATGCTGCGGAGCGGCTGGGCCCATGAGCCATGGCCGCTGAGCCTGCGCATCCGGAGCCCGTGCTCCGCAACGGGAGAGGCCACAACAGTGAGTGGCCCGCGTAAGATCAACTCCCTGGGTGATTCTTCTGTCGCAATGGCTTACTGAGCACAAAAATCAAGACTTGTGCTGCTACTGCCGTTACTCTCAAGGAATATCACCGTCATGGAATCATGACTCTCTCCATCACACACACACACACACACACACACACACACACACACACTGCTTATCTTTTTCCACCAGTAGATTCCTGGTGATGAAGTAAATCAGGAGTGCCCAACCCCCAGACCACGGACCACTACCGGTAGTGGTCCATGGCCTGTTAGGAAGCAGACCCCACAGCAGGAGGTGAGCGGTGGGCGAGTGAGCAAAGCTTCATCTGTATTTACAGCCGCTCCCCATCGCTCGCATTACCACCTGAGCTCCTCCTCCTGTCAGATCAGCAGCGGCATTAGATTCTCATAGGTGCGTGAACCTTACTGTGAACTGCGCATGTGAGGGATCTAGGTTGCGCGCTCCTTATGAGAATCTGATGCCTGATGATCTGAGGTGGAGCTGAGGGGTGATGTTAGCGCTGGGGAGCGGCTGCAAATACAGATTATCATTAGCAGAGAGGTTTGACTGCACAGAGACCATAATAAATCAATTGCTTGCAGACTCATATCAAAACCCAATCAGTGAGTGGCAAGTGACAGCTAAGCTGCATCTGGTGGCAGGCTTTAAGTCAGAATTTTAGTCCGTGCATGGCCCGCCCATTATTTTATTTACCACTTCCGTCCGCGCCTCTTTCCTGCACTGTGCATTTGTCTCAGTCACTGTTTTGGTAAGCCCACAAGCTAACCCTAGCCATGAGTAAAATCTAACATTGCTGGAGAGCTTCCTTGAAAAGGGGGAAAGACCCAATGATGACAGCAGAAGACTCTAAGACTGCCAACAAAAGGAAAGCTGCATTTAAAAGAAAATACCAAGAGTCCTACTTAAATTACGGTTTCATTGACACAGGTGATTCACATTCTCCAAACCCACTTTGTATAATATGTGGTGACTGACTATCCAACGAAGCCATGAAACCTTCAAAACTGCTTCGCCACATGGAGACCAAGCACACTGCATTAAAAGATAAGCCTTTGGAGTTTTTCAAAAGAAAAAAATGTGAACACGAAGAACAGAAGCAATTACTGAAGGCCATCACGTCATCAAATGTGCCTGCACTGAGAGCATGATTCTTAGTGGCTAATTGCATTGCTAAAGCTAAGAAGCCCTTTACTATTGGTGAAGAGTTGATCCTGCCTGCTGCTAAGGACATTTGTCGTGAACTTTTAGGAGAGGCTGCAGTCCAAAAGGTGGCACGTGTTCCTCTTTCGGCTACCGCCATAACTAGAGGAATTGATGAAATAGCAGAGGCTACTGAGGCACAATTGTTAGAGAGGATTAATGAGTCACCGTAGTGCACAATCCAGGTTGACGAGTCTCCCAGTGTTGACAACAAGGCGACAATGCTTGTTTCTGTGCCATATATTTTTCAGGAGGATGTGAATGAGGTTATGTTATGTGCACTTTTGTTGCCAACCAACACCACAGCTACGGAGCTATTCAAGTCTTTGAATGATTACATATCAGGAAAACTGAACTGGTCATTTTGTGTTGGTATGTGCACAGATGGTGTGTCTGCCATGACTGGACGGCTTTCTGGTTTCACTACTCGTGTCAAAGAGGTCGCTTCTGAATGTGAGTCTATGCACTGTGTCATCCATAGAGAAATGCTGGCTAGCCGAAAAATGTCACCTGAACTTAACATTTTGCAGGATGTGATTAAAATTATCAACCACATTAAAGTACATTCCCTTAACTCACGTCTGTTCAAGCAGCTCTGTGAGGAGATGGACGCAGAGCACACACGTCTTCTCTTATACACAGGAGTGAGATGGCTTTCTAAAGGTAGATCACTGGCCAGAGTTTCTGAGTTACGAGAGCTGCTCCAGAGATTTCTTTTAGAAAAACAGTCACCACTGGCAGCACATTTCAGTGACACAGATGGGTCGCAAAACTTGCTTACTTGTATGACATATTCAACCTGCTCAAAGGACTCAATCTGTCACTTCAGGGGAGAACAACAACTTTGTTCAAGTTGGCAGATAAAGTGGCTGCATTCAAAGCCAAACTGGAATTATGGGGACGAGTGAACATTGGGATTTTTGACGTGTTTCAGACATTAGCAGAGATTTTGAAAGAGACTGAGCCGGGGCCTTCTTTCTCCCAGCTGGTGCGTGATCACCTATCTCAGCTTTCAAAAGAGTGTGGGCATGACTTCCCAACCACAAAAGACCCCCAAACTGGGAAGGAATGTATCCGCAACCCATTTGTGAGTAGCCCGTTGAATCGACTTTGTCCGTGCTAGAAGAGGATTAACTGCTTGAGATCGCAAATGACGGTGGCCTTAAAAGTATGTTTGAGACAACTTCAAATCTCCATATGTTCTGGATTAAAGTCAAGGTGGAGTATCCTGAGATTGCCACAGAAACACTGAGAAGCCTGCTTCCATTTCCAACATCCTATCTCTGTGAAGCGGGGTTTTCTGCAGTGACAGCAACCGAAACAAGATCATGGAGTAGACTGGACATAGGCAAAACACTTCGGGTGTCACTGTCCCCCATCACCCCCAGATGGGACCATCTAGTGGCAGGAAAACAAGCTCGGGGCTCCCACTGATTCTGCATTATGGTGAGTTGTATGATTATTTCATGATCTATTACAATATAATAATAATAGAAATAAAGTGCATAATAAATGTAATGTGCTTGAATCATCCAGAAACCATCCTCCCCCCCGCCCCCCATCATGAAAAAATTGTCTTCCACCAAACTGGTCCCTGGTGCCAGAAAGGTTGGGGACTGCTGAAGTAAATGACAAAAGAAACAGATGGCTTTCCATAAGCCACATTGAGCTTGCAACTCATAAACATGACAATTTGAACCAGAAATTACAAAGGAAAAGGTAGATGGAAAGTCCTACACTATCCCTTTTCCACAATTTCTTTATTTCCCCACCTCTGGTCTCCTAAAGCTGAGAATTACTCTTCCAAATCTTTCTGAAGTTGATCTTCCACGTGGGTAAATGTGCCCCAGTGGGTGGGCTCTGGGGAGGTGTTTTCACTCATCCATGGTTCCAAGGCACTCGTGTGTAGACCTTAGGCTCTAGAAGCAGCCAGTCCTCAGTTTTAAGTTAGGTTGAATGTAAGTCTGTGCCCAGAAGCCTTGTGTGCCATTGCACTTGATCATTCTTGTTGAGGGAGCTTGCATTTGTCCAGGAGTCTGACTTATGCCCACCCAACTTTATTTTCCTATTTTTTCACTAAATAATTGCAAGCTGTTTATAACAAATTCTTCTTGCTCAATCTTTGCATGAAACCATAAGAATGAACAACACAAAGGCTCTCTTATAGACATGTTTCACATTACAAAGTGATTTAGGACTCTACAAAGGATGCAAAATATGCAAAGCAGCCCCCTGCTCCTTGGGCGGAAAAGGATTATTATTGGATATTCCCAATGTCATGAAGTATGATAATAGTGCCCAAAGGGAGCCACAGCCCCGGAGAAGCTGACTGCCTCCAGTTGAGCTGTCTGCGCCCCAAGCAAAGAGAATGCGTCACCACCAGTCACCACCATGGCTTCCTGTACCCCACTACACTGGGAAACTGGGTGACATTTGAAGCCTCCATCTCTACCAATTCCTTAAATGTTAGGTCCCTATTTAGGAGCATCTGCCGTTTACTCACTCCAGTCTCCTGTTGGCTCCTAGGAACCAAAATGTCTCAGGGAGGAGATTCCTTCCTTTTATGGAACATTCTTTACGTGATGCCATGGGGGTTGGTAATTTGTGTCATTTAAATGTCCTAGCAACTCTGTGAGTTGGATATGATCATTTTATGAAAGAAAAACGTGGCTCAAAGAGGCAAAATTAGGAGGTAGTAAGGAAGAGGAGGAACCAGGATCCCAAATGCAGATCTGCCTGATTCCAAAGGCCCTGCTTGTCTCCTACAACATGAAGACTCTCTCATCTTTGTCACACTCCTTCCCATATCTCTTGCTCCTCAACCTGACACATAGTAGACCCTTAATAAATACTTATTAAAATAAAGCCTGTTAAAAATCAGAAATGAGTAAGCTATGTGAGATAGAATCATGAACCCAGATTTAACCTATAAATCATCTTCAGCCAGAAGATATACATGCCAGTGAATTTTTAAGTGCTGTGAAGCCTTCAAGATCAAACTTTGTTGGTTTCCTGGTTGGGTTTAGATATTTTAAAATGAAGTTTAAAACACTTACTTCCATAGTCTAAGTTAGATCAATCTTTGGAGAACTAAGAGTTGGGTTGCCACAAATAGGTAACAATACCTACCCACTAGGAGCCACGCCCAATCACATCTTCAAGACTGGTCACTGTCTGAAATTACCTTGTCTATTTGTTTGATTACTTGTTTATTGTCTCACTCCCAAATGTCACCTGCCGGTCTATACACAGGGCCTAGTACAGTGCCAGGCACATTATCATTCTACCATAGATAATGACTGAGATTGTACCTGATACAATAACAGATAAGAAAATGGGTGTCTCCGTGCTCAGAGAAGGCACAACCAGACACAGAACAACCCACTACACTCACGCTATGAGGCTAAATATTTCCTCACCCCCACAGGAATGCCATCATCATTCAAAGTGATCAAGCCTGTACCAGTTTGGAAAGAATCTTAACATCTTACTTCTCCTTGTTGGCCATTTTTATTGCCAATGAAGATTGCAAAAAGCAGGCAAAGCCCCATAAGTCTCTCCTATCCTATCTTCTACTCTCCATGTCTTCAGTTTCTTAACTGTGGCTAATAAAGGAAAGAAATTATGTTTATGGAATGGAAGATAAATCTGTCTCTACTTTTCACTCAACATATATATTATGCACATACTGTGTGCCAGGCACTGTTCTAGGCGTTAGGAATACAGAATTCAGCAAAATCTGGACTCCTGCTCATGAGGCTTACATTCCAGTTGACAGGAGATAGACAATAAACAAAAAATAAGGGTATAATACGACAGTGTAACTGAGGAGGACCCTATGGAGGCAGACCCCTCCCGCCATATCCTCTGCCTTAATTCCTCTCTTAAGTACCTAGCTGGTAGTATCTGATGCACATTTCCTGAGTTGTTTTGCAGATGTTAAAACCACCACCAAATGGAAGATGTTAAATACTTGATGACCATGAGCATGTAGCCCCCAGTCCTACTGGAGCCTGAGGATTGATAATGTTAACCCCTGTGACATTACCCTGTTACCGCACCATCAATCAATCAGAAAATTTTGCACAAGCTGATCACATACCCTGCGACTCCCCTCCCTCATCTGGCCTTTAAAAATGCCTCCCTGGGGCTCCCCTGGTGGCGCAGTGGTTGAGGGTCCGCCTGCCGATGCAGGGGACACGGGTTTGTGCCCCAGTCTGGGAAGATCCCACATGCCGCGGAGCGGCTGGGCCTGTGAGCCATGGCCGCTGAGCCTGCGCGTCCGGAGCCTGTGCTCCGCAACGGGAGAGGCCACAACAGTGAGAGGCCCACACACAGCAAAAAAACAAAAACAAAAACAAGCAAGAAAACAAAAACAAACAAAAAATGTCTCCCTGAAACCCATTGGAGAGTTTGAGTTTTCTGAATACTAGCTGCCCTAGAGTCCTTGTCTGGCACCTCACCACAAATGCTGCACTTCCCTTCACCACCACCCGGTGTCAGTAGATTGGCTTTACTGTGCGCAGGCAAGTGGACTCAAGTTTGGTTGGTAAAAACAGGAAGCGGTGAGAGGAAAAATCACAAGTAGAGGAAGGGGACTGAGAGGGTACTGAGAGGAGCGGGGGAACACTATTTTATCTGGAGGGGTCAGGAAAACAGCTCATGTAGTTGGTTAGGCCTAGGATCTAGACCATTTTGGGGGACCAGGGGGACCTAAGGAAACTCTTGTGGCAGAAACAGTTGAGGGTCCAGGTTTGGCTCAAGAACAATGGGCCAGTGGAAGGGAGTCTAAACATGCATCATGGTGTCAGCCACTTGGCTGTCCTCAGCGTAGCCCCAGGGACCATTGCTGGGTCCTGGGAGGAGAGGCTGTGATAGTGCCCTAAGCTCAGAGCCTAGGCAGCACTGCATATGTGTGTGGGGGGGTGGCTGTGGGGCAGGGGTGATGACAGGCCTTTTCCTGGGGGTCCCTGTTGGAGCCACATGTGGCCAGCATGTCAGGGATGTCATGGCGTGGGCATGACAGCCTCTAGGGAACTTGGGTGGCCTGGGCTTCAGGTACCACCAGGGAGAAATAGAACCTCGGAGGTGGAAGATGGCAAATGTCAGGTGGCACCTGAAAGGGCGACTTGTAGAGGATTCCTCCCAAGGAGACCCTGGCTAACTGGGGTCTAGAGTTCCTCTGGTGCGGGGAGGGCCAGAGAGATACTATAATGTTACTTCTACCCCAGGCTGTTGTGTCCTGGAAAACAAGACCAACTCCAGTGAGAACAATCTGCTTTAAGCTTCAGTTCTGAGGCCACCTGGCTTTGCTGGGGCTCAGAATAACGGCAAGGCTTGCAGCCCCTGGTGTCCAGAGGATTCCCCTCCAACATGCAGTAGGTCTGATCTAAACTACCTGCTGTGTTAACAATGCCATCATAAGGTGAAAGATTAGGACCTGGGAATTTGCATTTAATAAGTAGTAAAATGATCATGAGGAAAACAGTGTAACAGTGTACCTATGTATACCTATGTGGCTGGGAGAAACTAATACCCCATGATAAGTGTCCCACTTTCATACTTGCAGAATCCTCATACCCAACCTGTGGACAAAATCTTTAGGCTAAACTATGACCCATGTGGACCTCCTTGCCATAACTAGGCCACCGGTCTACAGGTTTAATAGGCATCATTTAAAAGGGAGAGCTTGCACCTCATGGCACAGAGGAGTCAGTGCCTTTGGAGACTCACAGGCCAGCCCCTACCTTGCTCCTTACGCATCGACCCTGTCATTGTGCCAGCTCAAGTCCTTGAAACAAAGCTATTCAAAATGGCTGAGTGGGGACTGGGAAGACATTTTGTGAAATGCAAAAGCAAAATGTCACCACGTACATTCTTTGCGGCCAATGACTGCACTCATGTTTCCTTTGAAAGCCAGGAAGATCTCAAACTCAGAAGCCTGAGGGAGCCAGGCAGGAGCTCTGGATGAGGAGAGCTGGAGGCTCAGAGCCACTCAGAACCCGCTGTCACACGCCATGTGAGCAAGTGGGCCCCTGTTTCCACGTTTCTCCAGTCTCCTCAAGAGGAGTTAGCCATTTGAAATGTAATTTCTCCCAAGACTTTTTAACTTTTTTTTTTTTTAAAGCATGGTATGAAACAAACAAGATAAATATATCTGTGGACTGGAGTTTCCTCTCTAGGCCACTAGTCTGAGGCCTCTGGATGAAAGGATGATTGAGACATCTTTATAGAACACCGTGATCTTTCTGTATTCTTTCCTGGGGCCCCAAGCATCTCCATTAATAATTATTCCAAGATGAAGCAGGAACTCATTTGGCCAGGTTTTGCCTTGGGCCACCATAGGACTTGATCTCCTTCTGTGCCCTGAATCAGCACAAATCAGGTCAAATTGCAAAACAACTGGACTTTAACTGCAGCTCTTATTCTACGTCCTTCAAACTGTGGAGAGTTCCGTGTTCCCCAAGGGAGGTAAACATGGCCCCAGGAAGAACAAGAAGTGATGGGGTTTCAGCAGCTTGCTCAGACCAGTGATGTCCACCTTCTATCCAATAAGCAACCTGGGAGATGAGAGGAGTACCCCAGTCAGAATTAACTACCTGAATTTGGGCCGCTAGCTCTGTGATCTGGTCCCCCAGTCTGGATCTGTGATCCAGACCTGGACGGTTTTCAAAGAATCAGCTTCCAATTGCACTCTTTCTAAAGTTGATCAGGAGGCATTATGATGGTTTCCTTTCTCATCTTTACTTTTAAAATTGGCCTTCTCCCACTTTACAAAAGCAAGGTATATCCTTACCCTTCCTGAATATTCTCAAGTGAACTGCTTCAAGATATGAAAAAATTTCAGAGTGCCTAACAAGGGCATAGTTCAAATATTGGTGTCCCCTAATGTTGATCCTACATTCTCGGGACTCTAAAATAGCCCCTTCAATCACAGTAAGAGATATATTTCCAGAAAAATGACTTTTTCCTTTTAAAAATGATCAAAATCAATGTGAATAATTCTTTTGATCAATTGTAATAACAATGAAATGACACCTCAATCCAGAATACATTTTTAATTGCTTGAAACCTTATGGACACATTTTTTTGGGGGGGGGAACCCATGGAATGGGTAGCACGCAGTATTACTTCATTTATTTATTTTTGGCTGTGTTGGGTCTGCGTTTCTGTGCGAGGGCTTTCTCTAGTTGCGGCGAGCGGGGGCCACTCTTCATCGCAGTGCGCGGGCCTCTCACTATCGTGGCCTCTCTTGTTGCGGAGCACAGGCTCCAGATGCGCAGGCTCAGTAGTTGTGGCTCACGGGCCTAGTTGCTCCGCGGCATAGGGGATCCTCCCAGACCAGGGCTCGAACCCGTGTCCCCTGCATTAGCAGGCAGATTCTCAACCACTGCGCCACCAGGGAAGCCCCTGTGGACACATTTTTAATTGCTTGAAACCTTATGGTACTAAGGAATGTTTAAAATAAGTTTAGATTTATGATTTGCCACAAAGGAATATGAAAATCATTTTACTTTGAAATGACATTATAGGTTGGGTCTCTGGGAAGGGGATTGTGACATGGGGTTTTGTGTGTACAATGATCATAGGGGGTGCCCTTGGGAGGGATTCCTGTGGAAAGAAGAGGGAGGAAGCAGGAGTGGCAGAGTGACGCAGCCCGTGGCAGATTTGGTGACACCATGGAAGCTCTGCCACTCTAAGGGTTTGTCAGAGTTCCCTGCCCCTGCCCTGTGGGATGTGGGCTGCCTGAGAAAAGACGTGACCTGGGATAAGGCAGGTCTGCAACTGAGGCAGACCTGACAGGGCTGCAGCCTGGAGTTGGCAGCACTCTGGCAGCAGGTGGCTGGGAGACAGTAAGTCTTTCTTCGGAGGAGGATCTTGGTGCTGCGTCATCACCACCATCACAAATATAGATATTTATAATATGCCAGAAATTATATTTTTTCATAACTATTTATACTTATGATGAAAAATTTCAGGTGTAAACTTTAAAAAGCAAGGGGGTACACAATTTGCAAAAACAATTTTAGAGGGATGTGGGTACAACCTTCTGGAGACCATGGCAGCAGGAGTCTCCTGACCCTGGTCATAGTTGGCAATCTTTGTGTGGAACATTTTGTGAACACTGACATCTTTGGTATGTTAAAAGTTTGTTAGGCTCTGCCTTCTTCTTTTCCTTTTGGGCACCCAGCTAGACTTTATTTCCCAGACTCCCCTGCAGATATGCAGGGCCATGTGACTGAACTCTGATCAGAGAATGTGGCAGAAGTGATGTATACTACATCCAAGTCTAGACCATGAAACCACCTGTGGACTTCCTGGGTCCCTGAATGACTGCATGGAACAGAGCCCTCTCCAACCTGCTTTGGACTGTGACATGACCAAGACATAAACCTTTATCATGATATGTCACTGAGAGCTTGGGATTGTTTGTTACAGCACTTATCCTGTGCTGACTAATAGAAAATCTGTTGAAAAGAAAAAAACTCAGTGAACTCAGACGTTCAGTGATGTTTTTGATATCATGCATGGAGAAAAAAAATGCTGCTTAATTTCCAGGCAGCTTAGTAAAAATCAAAGTGGGAAAGATTTCCTCTGGATAACTTTCACTGAGAGGGAACCCAACCTGAACTGAATCAGAGGGAGCTGGTCACAGTGAAAACATTGGCTTATTAATGGTGCCTGTGTAGCTGATTCTGGTGAGTGTGGCTTGTGCTAGAGATATGTATCAGTTAGGATTGAGTTCAGCTCTATTTAAAAAGAAACCTAATGACTGAGGCTTAAATAATAGGAGGGTTTATTTTCCTCTCATGTAACAAGCTCAGAAGCTGGTCCAAGGCTTTATTAGCTCCATAGTGACATGGAGCTAGAATGTATATAGCTTCTTCTAGCTCTCCATTCAGCCCTTCTTAGGGTGTAGCCCTCCTTCATGCTCACAGCTACTAGAGTTCCAGCTGTCATGTTTTCATTCTGGGCAGAAGGAAGGAGGAAGAGTGGAGTGCACACGGGGACGAGCTGGCTCTGGTAGAGGCTGTGATGCTCAGGCCACATTCCCTTGAGTTCTCCATTTCAGCCAGCCTCGTACACAGTTCCACGCTCATTATGAGCATCACGCACCAACCATAGTGCAGCATCTCTTTGCTTTGCTGGAGTCACAGAGGACCATCATCCACAAGCCAGAGCAACCAGTCAGTGTACTGGAGTTAACAGCCCCAAGATGATCCCAACCAATGGGGAATAGGAGGCCCAACCTGCTTGTCCTCCAGTGAGACAGTCATGAGGCACATTCGGCACAGCTCCTGGGTCCTGAGTAGCACTGAGGCCCCCATGGTAACTGGCTTGTTACCGCCTTCTTCATGTGCTCGTCTCCCTTCCTCTTCCCACTCTCCCCTCCATTTGTGTTTCCTGTGATCACCTCCAGAGCAAACCACCTTCCACGAAGGTCTTGTCTCAGCAACTTCTTTTGGAACCAGCTGAGTCTGCCCCCATTTAAGGGGCTTTCCTAAGGAACCCCTTTAACAAACTCCATCTAATCTCATTGGTCAGAATTAGGTTCCATGGCTATTCTAAGCTGAAAGGGAAATTAGGAAATATATGTTTTTTAGATGAGCACTTTGGTACCTCCAGCTAAGCTGAGATTCTGTTCATATGGAATGAGAGGATGCATATGTGATGGGCAGCTAGCCAGTCCTGCCACAGACGCAGACATCTGTAACAGTGAAGGTGAACAGATTGGTGATTTTTAAGCATTAAATTCGTGAAAAGAAAAATTGGGGAAATGGAATACATGAAAGTACAAACAGGTATAAACAGTACAAAAAGTATAAAAATAGGAACTTTGGAACTCAACATTTGGTCGTTAAGGCTCCATTTAACCTGGGAGTGTTCTATGTGGTAAGAAAAACTGTGCCATGTTTCAGTCAAACCATTCTCCACGATGGCCCCTTTGATTCACCATTGTGATGATGTCAGCCTTTGACTTCGCTTTGATTAAATGTGTTGAAATAGCAACACATTATTTCTCTCTTCCCTAGCTACCATTTGCCCCTTTTCCACAGAAAAGAGCCCGCGAGCCACAACTACTGAAGCCTGCGTGCCTAGAGCCCATGCTCTGCAACAAGAGAAGCCACTGCAAGGAGAAGCCCGCGCACCACGACCAAGAGTAGCACCCACTTGCTGCTAGAGAAAGAACTAGAGAAAGCCCGCGCCCAGCAACAAAGACCCAATTCAGCCAAAAATAATTTTTTTTTTTTCGGTATGCGGGCCTCTCACCGCTGTGGCCTCTCCCATTGCGGAGCACAGGCTCCGGACGCGCAGGCTCAGCGGCCATGGCTCACGGGCCTAGCCGCTCCGCGGCATGTGGGATCTTCCCGGACCGGGGCACGAAACCGCGTCCCCTGCATCGGCAGGCGGACTCTCAACCACTGCGCCACCAGGGAAGCCCAATAAATAAATTAAAAATAATAATGATTTTAGCTTCCAAAAAGTTAATACAATTCTAAAGTCATTATTTCTTTTTTTTTAAACATCTTTATTGAAGTATAATTGCTTTACAATGGTGTGTTAGTTTCTGCTGTATAACAAAGTGAATCAGCTATACATATGCATATGTCCCCATATCTCTTCCCTCTTGCGTCTCTCTCCCTCCCACCCTCTCTATCCCACCCCTCTAGGTGGACACAAAGCCCCGAGCTGATCTCCCTGTCCTAGGCGGCTGCTTCCCACTAGCTATGGGGAAGGGTAAAGTTATTATTTCTGAAAAATAGAAATCAGTGCTGGTTCTTAACAGTAAAAGTATCTGTCTCACTGACAAGGTGACATGCATGTAGTTCCTTTCAAAGCAATTTTAAATAATTGAAAAATAATTCAAAGGAAAGGGAAGATGCAGAACATCATAAGCCTGTTTAAAACCAATTAGAGAGAGTTATTCTTTGATGTGCTGATGTCCTGTGAGTATATTTATACCGATCTTGCTTCTTATGATGATTTTGTGTGAACATCAATGACCAGAAGTTCATGTCGTCCTCATGCAACTTGGCCACACACTTGCTGTTATTACTGATGGGGTGTGGAAGCATTTCCAGCCCTGCTTTCTTCTTTTATATGACCTTGCAGACTAGGTTAATACTTCAATAGAATGCTTTGAAATGCAAAGGACAGCTGCGCTGGTGTGTGCATATCTAGGAATGCTATTGTACTTGCTTCATTTGTTTCAATAACATGATATTGGTCATTTGTGAAAACTGAAATAACAAGGGAATGAGAGGAAAAGGTATAGTAACATTCCCCATGTAAAATTAAGCCATAAATATGCAGTGTGAGGAGACAAAGGGCTTGCTCCAAATGTTTCCAATTATAAGAGGAAAATGAAATTGTTTTTACTATTCTTAGGCCTTTTTTGTTTTAAGTACATTGTTTTTTGAAAATGCGGGAGACAGACATGCAAATAACTGTTTTCCTTACAATCATCTGCTATAAAACTCCAAGTTTCTCTTTTGTTTTTGTTGGGTGTAATTTATCATTTCTTAAGTTGTGTCAAAAATCATTGCTGTGAAACACATGGTGGAATGTCTCCTACAGTAAATGAAATAGTAATTCAACTTGTCGTTGTTTAGGTCACGGCGTGTTGTAAGAGACCACTTTTTCTGGATCACCAGCAACATAAACAAAGGGTTTATCACAAAATAAATAAATGTAATCTACAGTTTTCCATTTAACTGTATCAGAAACATTTGGAGGACATAGCCACATGCTCGTTCAATTTAGTCTCAATAACGTTATTGGCATGACAAGGCCAACAAGTATTGCCAAAGTCAATACAGTAGGCTGGGATGTGCTGGGCGGGTTTCACAAGGGTGGTGAGATTTTATGTCAAGAGCCTCAGTGTTCATCCAGATGCGGTCCTGTTTCTGGGCCTCCCAAATAAGGGATCCCCTGTTTTCAAATTAGATAAGGCTTTGGGGATGTTTGAAAGACTGATAGGTTTGGGGGAGATGGGGAGAGAAGGAATGACTGAAGTCAGTGATACATTGAGCAAACACATGTGAAAATTTGGGCCTGAAAAATCAAAGAAATGCCAATAAAACTTAATGCAGATTTAACCCCCATTAATTTTTTTTTCATTTATTACATGGAAAACTCCACTACTTTTTAAAACATTTTTAGACTTAGATTTCTTAATTTCTGGAAGAAAATGCATGATAATGGCATGAAGCTAAAAGTTAACAAATGTATATGCGATGAAACAAATCTTCCTACACCTGCATTTAGCCAAAAATTTCCCCCGCCCACAGAACCACTGTGACAAGTCTATTACAGACACTGTCAGAAATATCCCATGCACCTACAAATGTACACATACACAGTAGCAATTCTTTCACTTAATGATATAATAATCTTTGAGATCATTCCTTACCAGTATATACAAACCCACCTCATTCTTTTTAATGGCTGCAGAGTATTCCACGGCTTGGAATTTTCATTGCATTATTAATTAGTCTCCTGTCATTGGACATTTCGGTTGTTTCAATAGTTCATTGTTATGTAAGATGCTACAGTAAACACCACTGAACACAGATTATTTCATGAACGTGCAAACATATAGAGAGAATATATTTCTGAGAGTGGAATTATAGGGTCAAAAGGTATGTGAATTTTGTAATCTTCAAAGCTTTTGCCAAATTGTCCTCCAAAGAGGTCTAGCAGTTCCCTCTAGAAATGTGGAGGAATGACTCCCCACACCTCACCAGTACATTGTCAAACTCAGTCCCAAATCTGAATAGTCTCTTTTATTCAGACATTAACAGTAAGTCAGAGTCACACTATTTTAACAGCTTCTTTTGCTTTTAGGGACTATAACAGACCAAACAACCATCCATTCATCCATGTAACAAATAGGCATTGAGCTCTTATTAATTCATTCAAGAACACCTTCTATATACCAGGCATTTTGCCAGGGCTGGGGATATAGTGGTGATACAATGATCCCGGATTTTATTGACAAAGAGAGAGCGAGACAAATAATCACATACAAGAGCTCAGAAGGAAAAACAGAGGGTCTGTGAGGGTGTAAAACAGGACAGCCTGTTCTGGTCTGGAGTGGCTACAAAAGCTTCCTTGAGAAATGCTGTCTGAGCTGAAGGATGAACAGGAAATCATGGAGAGTGTGGGGTGTGTGTGTGCATGCACACACAGAACTTTCCAGATAGTAGAGAAAAAGCATGTCACCTTCTTCAAAGATACAGAAGAAGGACAGGATGTGGAAGAAGGCAGGGGAAGAGAGTGCAAGAAAACTGGGATGGAGAACACTGTGGAATAAAAGTTCCTCAGCCTCCAGGGACTTGCAGTAGAAAGGAGTAGAGGATGCCCAATCACAAGTGAGTCTGGAAAAGGACTGAGTGATAAGGGCCATCACAGAGGTAAAGCAGTTTCAGTTCCATTGTGCAACTTGCCTGCTTGATTTGCTTATTATGTTTATTTGGTTTTGATAAAATAAATACTGTGATACTTCTTAACTCGTCAGTCTACTTTAATAGGTCAATTGTGTTTGCCTGGTATCCTCTTCTTACCATTTTATCCTAAAGGAAGGGCCAAGAGATTTAGAAATTTCAAACTCCAGGAGTTTCTACATGTTCTCCTCATTGTAGTGAGAGCTAAGCCAAGACAGATGGCAGAGTCCATCTCAGGTGGGTCTCTAACCTCTCCAGGTCTGTGTTACAGTGCTTGGAATATTGAGACAGATGAGGTGGCAAGACATTCCAGTGTTTTGGAATGAATGAGAAGAAAGAGCTTTGAAATTATTTTTAAATGAGTTGGAACCTCAAACTTGGTTTATATTAACATGATATACATACCATAAAGAAAGTATAAATGAATAAATGACTAATCCTTTGGCTGTTGATATAGTATACTTTTCAAAAATGTTTAAAACATGACTTTCATACAAATATAAATTATATACACAACAAAAATTGTATGTAACTCATTAATTGATGAGGGAACCAGTAAAATGTTAAGACTGGTTCAATGGAGATGTTTTAGGACAGATTTATATAGTCAGACAATCAAAGGATTGCTGAAATAAACTTGCTAATCAATGCAAAACTGTTTAATATTCTACAAAGTAATATACTGTAACGTCTGGGGGTGTTTGGGGCTATCTTTTCCATCAGATGGAAACAAAATGCATCTCTGTTGGACAAAATTAACTTGTGTTGTAATGAGCAGGAATAGTCTGCATTATTCTCAAACAAGAATCATTTCTCATTGCTGTCAGTTTTCTATAAGTTCTCATTGCTATCAGTTTTCTACTATCAGTTTTCTACAAGTTAACCTTATCTCTACAGTGCTGTAAATATTTTAGTCAATAGGAAGACAACAGGACCTGCCCAGAAGTACTGCACTGACAGAACATCCTGTAATCCCCTCTGCTTTTAAAAACATCATATTACAGGGTACTAACTCTGATGAAGTCAGAGCACTCATTTACCCCCAAGGATTTTACGACCACATTATAATCCACAAAATGATGTTTAGAAACTAGTATCCTGTCATTGCACCAAGACTGAAGAGAAGTATTCATAACATCACATATTATTATTATTTTATTTATTTATTTTTTACACACCAATTGGTAAAGAAGAGGTGAACAGTCAACTCTGAGAGTATAATTGCCTGAAAAATAAGCAAGACACAGAGTATTTTAATACTTTCAAATGAACCTCCAATTTATATTTAAATCTAACTTTATTTTCTAATTATAAATAAGATATAATAGACTTCAAATTGAAAGCATCATTCCCAAAAAATTAAAAATAGGGGGGAAATAATTCTTCAGGAGCAAGAGAGGCTATGGTACACACTTAAGACATTGGAAGGCATCAGTGGACTTTGCTGCTAAGGCAGCAGCTCCCACAGTAATAGTAAGGGTCATTCTTCATTAAGGCAGTATCACTTAGGGGGACTTTGGCAAAGGAAGTGGTAAGGCTACAATAGTCATTCTTTATTCACTCATTGATTTCAATAGTGTATATCAAGACATTAGACAAGAGCATGCCAGTAGTTACTAAGTGTGCCCTGACACTTTTCTAGAAATAATCATAATACAATGAAAGCTTAGAGGTACAAGTGTCACATGTCAGGGTCAAAAGGAAGTCTGTGGTTTGTGCTCCCTGCAAATTTGTTCCAATACATATGAGAAGTATTTCGGTATGAAATATTCTCTAAAATATTTTTTAGTCCAATCCTTTTACTATCTCCACATGAAGAATGTGATTAAATACTGGAGTTGTAAGTAGTAGCCAAGATAGGCAAATGGTAAATATGCTAAAGCAATCAGAATCAATAGCTTAGTTATGAATCATATTGATTCATTTGACTCATAATGATTTTCTTTGTGGTAAAATGGAAAATGAAGGTATTATTGAGGTATTTCATAGGAAGAGGATAATCTTAGATAGTTTGAAGTAGGAATTGATAGGCTTAAATGATGGTATACTATTTAACAACAATCCAAAATAAAATTTACTTTCTATAGATGAATCTGAGTTGATATAAGCAATGCTTCTCTCCTGGAGTGTTTCTACATTCTCCTATAGTTGAAGCAAAGTTGTTATTTAACTCACGATATTCACAGCTGTGGGAATGTAAACAAAGTAAACGAATTTACTGATAGTATAAGAGTGGTTTGCAAATACCTCTATAAATTAAATACCTATGCCTTTGACCATAATTTCTGAGAAAATGCTATTGACTCGTTGGTTGACAACATTAATGCCGTTCAAACAAGTAATAAAAATATTATGATGCTGTAGCTACTGTTTTTAGCAATAGCAGTGAGCCCTGAGGCAGAAGTATTTTCAAAGTGTGGTTCCTTGAGCCCCTTCAACAGAATATGAAGGGGTAAAGATTACAGATTCTCAGCCCTACCCCAGATCCACTGAATAAGAATTGCTCAAAGTAAGGCCTGGAAATCTGTATTTTTAAAAGATATCCTTGGCGAGAGGGCAGACAGCAGAAGCAAGAAGAACTACAACCCTGCAGCCAGTGGGACAAAAGCCACATTCACAGAAAGATAGACAAGATGAAAAGGCAGAGGGCTATGTACCAGATGAGGAACAAGATAAACCCCAAGAAAAACAACTAAATGAAGTGGAGATAGGCAACCTTCCAGAAAAAGAATTCAGAATAATGATAGTGAGGATGATCCAAGACCTTGAAAAAAGAATGGAGGCAAAGATCGAGAAGATGCAAGAAATGTTTAACAAAGACCTAGAAGAAATAAAGAACAAACAGAGATGAACAATACAATAACTGAAATGAAAAATACACTAGAAGGAATCAATAGCAGGATAACTGAGGCAGAAGAACCGATAAGTGACCTGGAAGACAGAATGGTAGAATTCACTGCTGCGGAACAGAATAAAGAAAAAAGAATGAAAAGAAATGAAGACAGCCTAAGAGACCTCTGAGACAACATTCAACGCAACAACATTCGCATTATAGGGGTCCCAGAAGGAGAAGAGCCATCACATATTATTAAGAGCTAGAAATTAACACCTGAAGCAAGCTAAACTACAACCTATAATTAATTATTCTCACAGCCCTAGCTAGAAAGATAACTGCTCTTTGAATCACATTTTATATCTCTATTTCTACTACAAACTCCTGACTTTGAGTTTTCAGTCACAGAAAGTAAAACCTTTAAAATGCCTTTAAGTACTTTAGAAGCACGAATGTAACATGCAGTTACCAGCTTTCTTTTTGACTCGAGAGCTTTGTCAAATGTTGGTGAGATGGTGATAAATAGAGTAAATCTTGTGGTAGGAAGCAGTACCCAAAGATGCCGTTTCCGGGACAGGAGGTCCAACGCAAAAGTGAAGGATGAGCAGAAACATTGTCTGGTCCATGAAAGAAAAAAAAACAGAGTAAGGTGCGACCAGAATCTGATATTAGGGCATCCCAACAGGAAACATCAAAATCTGTCAAAAGAACCAAAGACAGCGTTCAGGGATATATAAATCAGGGCTGAGAGAAGCTGAACCATGATCAATATTATGGAATGAAGAATTTAATATAGAGATTGTACCTTACATGATTGTGGGCAGAGATGGGGGAAGCAAGGATCTGAAAGTGGGAGTTGAAGTTTGGCAAGAAAGCCCTGGTTTTGGTGTATGAGTCAGAGTTTGCAGGAAATCTTGCAGGGAAGCACAACCAGCTCCTGCACTGGGACTGAGACTGGGAGGGTCATTGGCTCTTCAAGGTTACCACTTCTGTGAGTCCACAGCAGTGCATTTGGTGGTGGGCCTGGTGTTACCATTGAGTACAAGGCCTGGCAGTTGGGAAGGGCAGGTGGATATGTAGTGGGGAGGCACTTCTCACCCCACACTCTATAATGACCTTCAGGACCTTTCACTTCTATTTCCCAAGTCTTGTATAGTGTCCTTTTCAATCAACTCTAACTTGGAACCATAAAGGGAAGGGGATTCAGAGACACGCAGTTGACAATGGAACAGTCCAGCACACAGCGGGCAAATCTGAAATCATCTGGTGGGAATTAATTCAAATAAAAGGCATAAAATGCCAGACCACATGGCATTTTTAATCTCCAAGAATTCTCTCGGAGAGTACTTATGGTAGACAGACTTCCTTTGAAGAACACAGACCCCACCACTAAAGACATGCCAAGAGTACTGAAGGACCCAGCAGTGACATATATGCCTGTGTCTATAGTCTCCTTGTAAACTGAGGAAATGGATGTTTCGTGTCCATCAGTCTTGGGGAGGAGTTTGGACGACTTGAACCATGTGCTAGTGGTCTGATGTGAATCCTCATCAGGACCAATTCACAGTGGCTCATTGCTTGAGAAGGAAAACATCTAAGAAATGCTGGTCTCCATTTGGTTAATTTACTTCCAAGTTCCTACCTCCAAATTGATACAAAGTTTTCATTTCACCTTCTCCTCTCTTTTCTCTCCTTTATTTTTTCCTTCTTTTCTTTTATTCTTGCTTTTTTTTTCTCCTTCACACTTCTGCCTTTATAGAGCACAAACTAGTGGATGGATTGATGGATAAGATCAGAATTGATAATAATGGGAAAGAGAAATGGACTGAGAATCAGGAGGCATGGGCACTTCTGTAAGTATTATGACTAAGGATGAAATTCTTAACAGCTCTGAGGCTCCATAGATCAGATTTCCCCAAGATTAAAAAAAAAAAAAAGTGTATGTGTGTGTGTGTTCTGTGATAAATTTGCTGTAGATATCTACAAGGCATCTTAATTTAATAAAAACTCTGAGACCTACAGTAAAGAAATCTTTCCAACTTTGCTCAATCCAGTGTTTCCCAAACTAATTTGACTCTGGAACCCTTTTTTCATAATTTCTATTAATATTCTGCAGATGAAATACACTTTGGGAAAGTTTCTAGATGATGTCTAGGGTAGTTCTTTCACCTCTACAAAACCCTGAACTTTCCCAGTTTTCTCATAAAACTCAGACCACTATATAAATTGAGTTGCTAGTTGAACATTGATCAACCTGAACTGGGACAGCTCTTTTTCTTTTTTTTCTTAAATAAAGATTTCCCTGAGGGCTAGTTCAAGCGGCAATATATACGATGTAACTGGTAAAGTGAAAAATGGATCATCTGAATGTGTCTCCAGTCAAGAGACCCAAAGTAAGTTTTCAGTGTTTTTCAAACCCTCACAGAGAATAAGCCCATTCAGAAATGTCGTTTCTGAATTCCAACAGCAGTGATATGCAGAAAAAGATTACCCTCCCAGCTTGCATTGGACTACATCAGACCTTCTAAATCAGAATGGCCAGCTAGGATTCTAATCTTCCAAGTGCTTGAAATCTTGGATAGATCAACTGGCGGAGGGTTGGTTCTCAGTGGAAATCAAAACTTCAGTCATCGTGTTATAGAGATCTTTTGGGTTTACCACTAGGGGTCACTAAAGAGAGATAGGAGATAGTCAATCTTTTCTAAGTAATTCCAGACTAGCCGTGGGCTTTGGACAAGATGCAGGTTAGAGCTTCTCTAACTTTAATTTGCACGTGGATAACCTGGGGATTTTGTGCAGATTCTGATCAAGGAGGTCTGGGGCGGGGCCTGGGACTTCTATATTTCCATCAAGCTCCCAGGTGCTATCCATGCTCTTGGTGCTAGAGCAACGATCCCCAAACTTTTTGGCACCAGGGACCAGTTTCGTGGAAGACAATTTTTCCACAGACGGGTGCGTATGGGGTGGGTGACTCAGGCGGGAATGCGTGTGACGGGGAGCGGCAGATGAAGCTTCGCTGGCTCTCCCGCTGCCCACCTCCGGCTGTGCAGCCCTGTTCCTAACAGGCTGCAGACCAGTATGGGTCCACGGCCTGGGGGTTGGGAACCTCTGTGCTAGAGTGCACGCTGTTGGGAAGAGCTCAAGGTCTCAAGATGGAACATCGCCTCAATCCAGCTCTCTTGAAAGAAATAGAGATGATGTCTCATCCAGGCTGGGTCCATGTTTCCACTTATCCTCCCCTCTTCCTGGACCTCCTCCTCCTCCTGTTCTTCCTCCTTCTCCCTCCTCCTTATCACCCTTATCCCCTCCCCTTCCTGGTCCCTTTTCTGCCAGTTGTACTTTGAGCTCATCTTAAAGGACACCTTCCCAAATATTTGTTAAATCTTTTCCTCATGAAATCTAGCTTGGTGGCATTAATACCTATTTATGCAATAAACATTAAAGAACCAGAGGTAATGCAAACAGTTGAATGCTTATTTCTTCTGAATATTTTTGTGTATATATTACATCTTGTGTCAATGGATTAAGCTAGTCTTGAGTAACTCTGGTTCTGGTTGAGCTAGGCCAGAATAGATGGGCACATTATATGTCTTTGGTGTTGGAGGCTATTTGATTTTATTCTTCAACCCCAACTATAAAGTTATTTTAACCGATAAGAGATCTATTTGAGGGCTTCCCTGGTGGTGCAGTGGCTGAGAGTCCGCCTGCCGATGCAGGGGACACGGGTTCGTGCCCCTGTCCAGGAAGATCCCACATGCCGCGCAGCGGCTGGGCCCGTGAGCCATGGCCGCTGAGCCTGCGCGTCCGGAGCCTGTGCTCCGCAACGGGAGAGGCCACAATAGTGAGAGGTCCGCGTACCGCAAAAAAAAAAAAGAAAAAGAAAAAGAAAGAAATCTATTTGATTTTTTTCAGAGCTGAGGAAAAAAGACAAATGCCTACATAGAATCCAGAGAGTCTCATCTTCCATTCAATGCGCTAACTTAAAGGAAGTAAAAGTGAGTGATGCAACAAATTCTTTTTGGTGTGAGAAATTTGTGAATGGACCTCTATGTAGACAAATATAAAAAAAAAATTTTTGTAGATCTTTTTTCCTATTATAATTCAGAAAACTTGGAAAACGTAGAACTTCATTTTTAAATAGTACCAAAATACCATCACTTAACCATTGTTAACAATTTTTGGAGATCTTCCAGGGTTTTTATTTTTTAATATTTATTTGCACATTCTCCCATGATTATGGAATACAATTTTATAACCTGATGCTTTCACTTCATGATATAAAGTAAACATTATTTCCATAACTATTTTATTTATGTATTTATTCATGGCTGCGTTGGGTCTTCCTTGCTGCGTGCAGGCTTTCTCCAGTTGTGGCAAGCGGGGCTACTCTTTGCTGTGGCGCACGGGCTTCTCATTGCAGTGACTTCTCGTTGCGGAGCACGGGCTCTAGGTGCGCAGGCTTCAGTAGTTGTAGCACGCGGTCTCAGTAGTTGTGGCTCGCAGGCTGTAGAGCACAAGCTCCGTAGTTGTGGTGCACAGGCTCCGTGGCATGTGGGCTCTTCCTGGACCAGGGCTCGAACCTGTGTCCCCTGCATTGGCAGGCGGATTCTTAACCACTGCGCCACCAGGGAAGTCTCCATAACTATTTTTCTACACCATAATTATTAATGCTTTTGTGATAATCTATCACAAATATTCCACAGTTTACTTAATTAAGCCCCTATTGCTGGTTATTCAGGTTGTTCCTAATTTTTCACACTAATGAAAAAATGTTTACAAACATTGTTATACAGAAATATTTGCCCATACAGTTCATTATTTGGTTTGGAAAAGTTCCGAGGTGTAGAACTTTCAGGTCAAAGGTTTTAGAAGCGTGCTACTAAAGAACTATTTGGGAAAGTTGCACGATTATTTGCTGGCGGCAGTAGCTGGGTAGGGGACTCTGAAGGCAAGAGCGGTGCAGAGGGTTACACATGGAATTTGCATTCAGACTGCTCACATTTGAGTCAATCTTGGAAGATTGTTTAATCTCAGTGCCTCCGTAAAGTAGGGATGATACTAGCTCCTACACCATGAAGTTGTTTTACAGGCCAAGTGACAGAATATATGTAAAGCTTGACATGGGAAGCAATTAACAAATGTCAGCTGTTTTATTATTTCTGTTGTTATTATTATTGGCCAGAAAGTTCGTTCGTATTTTTCCATAAGTTATTATGGAAAAACCCAAATGAACTTTTTAGCCAACCCAATATTATTATTATCTTCCTTCATGCTCAGCAGTAACCCCAGAGTCCTTAAATGACAACTGATCCATAAACTTGGCTTCTACATTTATGCCAGGGCCAAGGTCAAGGAGACTGGCAATGGCTGGGAAGAAATTTGCGATGAGTGGACTGCAAAAGAGGGAGGTGTAATACCGCTCTTCTCCCCTGAAACCTGGGAAGGGTCATTGCAAACCTTTCCCAGAAATGAAGACTCAAAAGAAATGGGCCAAATGAAAACTTTCAGGGATGTCAGTGCTACCCTTTCACTTTATACCAGCATCCTCTGAGGATAAAACACACCAAAAACCAAAGAGAGTAGTTTCTGTGGGAGTGACAAACTCAAGCTACCTTGAAGAGGAGGGTAGTTCCCTGGGGCAGGAAGAACCTGGGAGGAGAAGTTAAGGTGCCTCTGGTTTCCAGTTACTGTGGGGAAGCTTCAGGGTGTCTCTCAGGACAGGAGGGAGTGAAAATTTCCTTAGGATAACAAGGTGCTACTTCAAAGGTACGCTAAAGGGAGAAATACAAGTATCTTACGAATTTGTACTGGTGCGGTGGGTGGACACACTTAGAAGGAAATTAAACTTCACGGTGATGCAGTATGTCTGATTTCAGGCACTTTAGGACAGGACCAGTTGCAGGCTGAATTGGAGCTCTCCCTGCCCCACGCCCTGGCCTCAGGCACTGAGGCCAGAACTCACCCCTCCTCTCTGAAGAGGGAGAGGGAAGGAGGACCCCGGCTGGGGGAGAGTTCACAGGACACATATGTTGGGAGTCAGGAGACGGACGACCATGGAGAAGAAGAGGGTCCACAGGTAACTCCCCAGCCTTAGGTGCTGGTACTCAGGTCACTGCAGGGAAGAGAGGAGCCTCACAGCTGGAGAGGGCCTCTGTCCCTGAGAGCACCCTCAAGGGGTTCACATAGCCTCACTCATCAGCAAAGACCTTCCACCTTCACGGGGCCCCGGGGGGAGGGGGAGGTAGTTCTCAGGAGAGGTGGGGAGAAGCTCTGGCTCCCGGCACAGCAGCAGCCCCTCACTGTGGAGCGTGGATGGTGAGGACCCAGTCTGAAGAGTGCTGAGGCCAACTTGCCTATGTCTTTGCACAGAGGAGCTAGAGATGGGCCAGATGCAGCAAAGGCAGAGGCTCCCACAGAGCAGAGCTCAAAAATCCGGAAGTGCACACTTAAGAACGGACACAGCAGGCATGGTAGGCCCTTAGAAGCTCACGTGGGAAAATGAGGTGGACTTCTGAGAGAACATTTTATTTCTTCACAATTAGAGCAATACAAGAGGCAGCTGAGTCCCTGTCACATAAACCAGAGCTCGGCAAAACGTTCCTGTAAAGGGCCAGGTAGCAAATGATTTTGGCTGTGTGGGCTGTGTAGTCTCTGTTGCAGCCCTTTGCATTAAAGTCCCAAAGAGGCCACAGGTAATAGATAAACAAGTCGGTGTGACTGTGTTCCAATAAAACTTTATTTACAAATATAAGGAGCTGCCTGCATTTGGTCCATAGGTCACAGTTTGCTGACCCCTCCTGTAACCTTCTAAAACATAAGTTCCTTTTGGTATTGGTTTCAGAAATTAATTTAAGAAGCCCGTGTGTGGCACTATGTTATACTGACTTCAGATTGACCTTAAGCATCCATTTCTGAGCTAATATGAACCTCTTGGGTGCCAGTTTCCTCCCTGGGGATGTCAGGATCTTACTGAGACATGTGATCTGCAGGGCACCTCTCGCATGATGTGTTCTTTCTGCAAATTCACTTATTCATGTAATGAAGTTATATTTGAAGCATACTCACATATAACCTAGATCTGAGCATCTTAACTCACATAAATTTTAGAAAGCTGGCTCCATAAATTTTGTGACCTAATTTACAAGCAGGGGATGGTAAGAAACAAAGCAAAATTTCAGTTTTTCAAAGAAATAAATGAAATCTTTGCTAAAGATATGGGAGACTATAATAAAATGATGAACAGATTCAAAATCCATGCCATGTGAAGGACCCAAAACTGAAGAGCTTGAACCTGGCCTGTGCGCCCCCTTCTTTCCCCAGAGAATATGAGATGGGCTCACTTATTATTCTCTTCTTTAAAATGAAGATGCATTCATTTTTCTATAAATATTCATTCAATACAGATGAAAAACAGCAAAACTAGCTTAAACAAAATGGAAGTTTATTTCTCTCATATTGAAGGAGATTGAAATTTGACAAGCCAAGGCTGGTATGGAAGTTATTTTGCTATCACCAGGGACCCAGGCTCCTTTCTTTCTGTTGCAACTTTCTAAGTCTGTGGCTTCCACCTCATGGTCCAAGGTGGCTACCCAAACTTCAGCCGTCACATCTCCACTTCAGTCAGCAAAAGGGAAGATGGAAGGGGAAGGGTAAAAGTCACTGACCAGAACTTAGTTACCTGGCCACGTCTAGCCACAGGGGAGAGTGGGAAATGTAGACATTTTAGGTGGGTAAAAATGTGCCCAGATAAAAGTTGGAGCTCTTTTCTAAGTTAGAGGATGATGGATATCGAGATATCCATCCACAGGGGGGAGACAGGTATTAACCTAATAATGATGACAAAGTATAAATGATTAGTTGTGAGAAGAGCTATGAAAGAGATAAAGAACTACAGGAATGGATAAAATCTGTGTTTGAGAGAGCGGGAAGTGTTTAAAAAATGCTACCCTTAAAAAGTGACTCTCAGCTGGAACCTGATTGATGGGTAGGTGTCATCCAAGCATAGAAACAGGAGGAAGAGCCTTCCCAGTAGAAAGCACGGCGTATGTAAATCCACGCGTCCAGGAGAGCTGGGCTCTGCCACGGTCCAGAAACTGAATACAGGTCAGCATTGTCGGCCTGGAGCGTGGGCAGGGGAGAGAGGCCCATGGCTGAGCTGGGAAGGTGGGGAGGACCCAGATTATCAGGCGCTGTAGGAGTCATATTGAAAACTGTGAGTTTTGTTTTAGGTACAACTGAAAGCCATTAAAAGATCCTAAGTGGAGGGCTGGCTCCCTCTGAGTTACGTTTCAGAGAGATCCTTCTGGCTGCCTGCTGCATGGGGAAGGCTGGTTTGGGGCCAGAAGGGAAGCAGGGAGAGAAGGTTCCCAGTGCAGGAGGCAGATGGGGGACGGGGACAGACAGGGGAGGTAGAACGGAGGGGTCTTGGTAAGGACTGGGGGTTGGGGATGGGCAGAGGGGTGCAGCCTGGGCACAACGGTTAATGCTGAGCACCGCTGGCCAAGAAGACCCTGTTCTTGGGCACGTTATTAACCATCAGAGCCTCAGCCCTTAGGGGACAAGGGGTTCCGGCTGCTAATGAGGTTTCAATCTTCCTGTCTGGAATCAAAGTGGGGAATCACAAAACAATAAGATGGGTTTCTCCAGCCAGGTTTTTTTAGCATTTGTTCCTTAATCACGTTAACAAGGGTCCACGCCACTTGATCATCATCTGGTTGGCTCAGAGCCACCAGGGCAAGACTGGAAATGGCAGAGTGAAGGGAACGGAGTTGTTACGATGTGAAGAGAGGAGATTCACTCCTCAGGTTCACACCCACCTCAGGTGGTGTGCTATCTTGGGGTTCAGGTGACTGAACGACTTATTCCAAACCCAGATTACGATTTATAATCAACTGCATCAGCCTCTGAACTTCCAGCCTGGAAGTCTGGGCCCCTCCAAGCAGCCTATGTTACTGTTTGGAAATGAAGCTGTTTCTCTGAGTCCCTGACCCACCCCTGATTACAAGAAGTTGGCCTGTGTCTTTGAGGTCATTGCCGGACTCGGGTGAAAATTACAAGCTTAAGACAGAAACAAACTGTCACTTCCTTGTAAATCAAACAACACTGATGGAGTAAAGCACAAGTTCAAAGGTCAGCACTGACATTACCAAAATGTTTTCTTTGCTCTATATTTTAATCATGCAAGTATAACTGGAGATGAATAATAAACACACTGTAGTTAAGAGCTTTGTTTTGGGGGAGTTCTGGACAGATGAAATGAGCAACCCCATCATATTCATCACAAGCCTTGTCAAGAATTGATATTTGGGGCAAAAGTGCTAAAGAACGTGAACTGAAGCACATTGTACAGATGGAACATGTGAAAAGTCCAGATCTGTTATTGATATCCTCTCATCACCCCTGGTCAACGTGCACAACTAGATTTATCTTCTTGCAACAGACATACGAAAATATCACATTCCTTTACCATCGAAATGTTGCAACAGTATTAACAGAACTCCTTGGGGGCCTGGTTATCTTAGTAGAGGAATTACTGACACCCAACTCTGTGCTCAAGGCTGCAGGGATGTAATTATCCCATGATAACCCGGCGTACTTTGTTCTCTGGATGTCTCTCATCTATGGTGCATTTTCTGGATGCTTTCCTCTTCCATTAAAGCATTTATGTCCATAGAAGTGCTTTAGAAGTCACCGGGGCTCTAAAAATTAAAGGGAATGAATTTAAAACCACAACTATTTTACCTACTTCTTGAAAACAAAAAATAAAAGCTGACATCTGGTAAGTAAGAAACTTCCCCTGGAACCCAAGTAACTTAACTTTTATTTTCTCATCATGAAAGGGACGGATCTCCATTGGTGGCCTTTCTTATTTACACCACACACATGGCGATGGCTCCGACATCCAGTTCCTTTAGTATAAACAGAAAGGATGGCCTTTTTCTGTGGAAGTTAATGAATTGAAAAACAAAGCTGTTCTGTATACCCACTCCTTCCAAATGAATAAAAGAACTACAGTGTTCTGAGACTTGGGCAAAATAGTTGCATTCAAATTAATTTTGCCCCTTCTACTCTCCCCCTCCCCACTTCCCACCACTCTCCCCCCACCCTTTTTAAGGAGAAAAAGAACCATTTAATCACCTTATAAGGGCAGTGAGCATTAAGGGAATAGAGCAAGACATGAGGCCCAGATCTTATTCTTGGCTCAGACAGGGGCTCGCTGGGCGATCCCAGGCCATCCCTTAACCACGAGCCTCTGTTGATGCAGCTGTAATATGGGGACACAGATGCATGTGTGTGGTGCTGATGTGGGGCCTCGGGGAGGGGTCCAAACTGAATGTGCGGTCCATTTTGCTGGTTGTATGCCGTTTGCAATTTGAAATGGCTGTCTGCTGCTCAGGAATTGCAAAGTAACCTGGTAGGTCTTAGATAGATAACTGGTATATAGATGAACAAAAAAAAAAAAAAAAGAAAAAAGAAAAAAGCCCTAGGTTGTCCCCGATCTCTTGGAATTAGATTGCCAGGGCAAAAGGTGCTGCTAGCATCTGACTTTCTAAAGAGCTCATCACAATGTTGGATGTTTCTTATCAGTAAAGTATGGTTCACAGTTTTCCTCTAAAAATCCGCATGTTTCCTATAGCGTATTTGAAAAATAAAGGAGAAAAGAAGTAAGCGCGTTCAAGTTCCACCAGGCAGCACCTGGGATCCCCTCTTATGGTGGAGATCCAGTCAAACTCTGCACCCAGGCAGGGGCCTCCAGGATTTTGCTCCTTCCTCTGGGATTTGGTCGCGTTCACCCACCAAAGTCACTTGCAGTTCCCTTTTGCAGGCTTCCTTGTGAGCTCAGCAGAGAGAACAGAACCCAGCTGAGGCCACCTTCTACAAACATGCTACTCTTTGCTTCCTTTGACTTCGTGGAAGCCCAGCAGACCTGCCTTTTCATGGCTTTCCCTGCTGCCCCAAAGCTTCCCCCCAACCCCGCTCCACCAAGGCTGCCCAGACCTCAGCTGATTACTCAGCAACTCATAATAAATGGTCTTGCAGGAACAGTGGAAAAGATTTGCATTCAGTAGCCCAGAGCCTAAAGCTGAGAAAGGAAGCCCGAGATTTTGTCTTACTTAACTGCTGTTGTGGTGGGTGTCTTTGAACTTGGGCTGGGTTAATCATCACCTGATTGCAGGATACTTGGAAATCATGAATGGTAATGGAGCTTCAGGCTGAAGCAAGGTTGTGGAATGAAGGCCTCAGCCCATCCTTCTCTACTCCTCCTTCAGACACTTCCCTTAACTCTATTTGTCCAAAGAGGATTCTTATTCACAAGAGACACGGAGAAGTTCACATCTGATCGGCTTCCAAACGTCCCTTTAAAAAAGTTCTATGCTTCTCTATATAGGCACTTCAGGTGTACTGGTATTGGGTCGTTTTTGCACACCATACCTTCTTTTTCTTGCCCTCCTCTCCTGCTTCAGTCACTTCCAGAGTGAAACAAGGAATTGGCCATGTTCCCTTTAAAACCTCACCCCCACACCCCCGCCTGCAAATGGGGTCCAAATTTCTTTGCACTGCCTAGGAGGCCCTTCTTGATCTGGCTGTGACCCAACTTCATCTCCTCCCTCTCCTCCCTCCACCTCTCCCCCTACCTCTTTCCAAACAGCTGCAGGTCTGGGAACACACTGTTCCTTCTCCTGCAGTGCATTGCCTTCCTTTCCACCCTTTCCACCCTTTTTCTTTTTTTTTTTTTTTTTTTTTTGCGGTACTCGGGCCTCTCACCACTGTGGCCTCTCCCGTTGCGGAGCACAGGCTCCGGAAGTGCAGGCTCAGCAGCCATGGCTCACGGGCCCAGCCGCTGCACTGCATGTGGGATCTTCCCGGACCGGGGCACGAACCCGCGTCCCCTGCATCGGCAGGTGGACTCTCAACCACCGCACCACCAGGGAAGCCCCACCCTCCTATTTTTCTGGTGAACTCCTATGCATCCTTCAAGACCCAGTTCAAATGTGATATATTAAAGCTTGAGGCTGCTCCCACCTCTGTCTGCAGGCACAGTTAATCGCTCTTTCCTCTGAGCTATCATTGCCTCTTTGAGAGTTTCTCTTCCAGACGAAGTATCACATTGTAGGGGAACTACTGCTCACATGCGCATTTCTCTCCCTAAACTATACATTCCTTATGGTCAGGGTTAAGATCCTATTCATCTTTATGATACTAGTTCCTAGATCCAGGCCAACAGATGCTCAATAAACAGGCCAAGAATACATGAATTCAACTCTAGGGTCTGATAAATATATTTCTTTGCTTCAGATTCTAAAGACATCTAGAAATTGAAATCAACAATACCTTAGATAAGTTTTCTGAATTTGGGAGGATAGGTATTAATGTAAGCTCCCCTTTAGAACTACTGCAAAGATGAAGACACACCTTAGTGTACAGAGCTCCAGGTAAATGAAAAAGTCCTGTTTCAGATGGACTGTATTAGGAGAGAGGTTCACATACACTAACCTGGGTAGTAACAAGAGTTCAGCTTTCCTCAGTGTCTACTGTGCACCGGGCACTGCTCAGTCCTCCCTATGCATGTGCATTGGGCTCCTCCAACAACATTTCAAGGTGGGCATTAGCATTATTATTCCAATTTCACAGGTGGGGGAACTGAAAATGAGGTAAGTTGCAAAGTCATGCAGCTGGTAAAAGGGATATGAACCTGGAGGGCTGACGCTGAAGCCTCTCTGTTCCACGACTGCCCACTGGCCCCACCACCGCCCACTGGCCCCCCTCCCACTGCCGCCTAATGAGCAAGGGGGGTCTGGTGGGTTGTGAAAGTAATACAAAAAACAATTTTAGGAAACACTTACCATTGCATCAACCACTGTTCTATGTATTAACTCAGTGAATACCGACAATGACCTTGAGAGAGAGGTACAATTATTATCCTCATTTTACAGATGAGAAAACAGAGACAGAGAAGCTAGCTGTTTGCCCAGAGGCCACGTAGCTAATAAGTGGCAAATCTGGGATAGAAACCCAGACAGGCTGGCTCCAGAGACCTTGCTCTTAACGACCCTGCTGGGCAATCTCCCAGGAACCCTGGGACGAGGATGGCTGTTCAGACAGGATCCAAAGCTGTGGAAGCATGAAGAATTGGGGGTTCTCAGGGACCATCCCCAGGGCCCACCAGAAAGCCCATTAGCTCCTCTCAAGCTACTGTCAAGATAACCTCTAGGTAACAAAAATGCTCTTACCGTGCAAACACAGGCTTCCCGACATGCAGTCCAAAGGACCACGCCTGCTTCTTCTGGACAGACATTCTGGGATGCTCAGAAGGCTGTATTCTGGAGGGTTCTGCTATTACCCGGCTCAGTGGAGCCACTCTATTTCCTCCAGTTTCCCCCACGCACATCCTCTTCCCCTAGTATACATAGCTTCCCTCTCCCTCCTAGCATCTGCTTATCACAGCCCCAAATTTCCTTGTAACCTCGACTTAGCAGGACCCCTGGTGGCCCCCTTTACGTGTCAACTTCATTTTGTCTGATGAATCTCTGTTCACCTCTCCACTTCAAGCGCAGCTACTAATCACTTTATTCTTCTCAACTTTTTCTGATTCACTTTTTGGAAGGAAGACACTGATAGGTCTGGTCCGTCTTTTCAAACTAGGATGGTACAGGTTGCTGGTCAACCTATGAACTTTCTGGCCTTGGCCCAGGTATGAGGACTTGAGCCAGCTTTGGGGAGACAGATGGGGACAAGAGGGTAGGGTGCAGGGCAGAGACACGTGGGGAAAGAAATGGCCATACAAGGCTGCCTCTTCATCAAGGGCTGAGGGCAAGATTCTTCCCTTTGAAGAAGCTACAAATATGGCAGCCACTGGGATGGGTATGGTGGGTAAAACACCATGGAGTGTGAACAGTCTCTGTTCCACATCATAACCGACTCACTCCAGATCCAAGAAATGTTACTCTGTAACTAGAGGCAGAAGGGGGCTTCTATCGCTTAATATCTGTAAAACTAACTGATGCAGTCAGGTCCCAGCAGAAAATGGATGGCACAGGCAAGCAGGATAAGTAAAGCGAGTTTGGTGAAGGAACTATTTACAAAGCTGTGGGTGGGCAGGATGAAGGGAAGCCAACAAAGGATGGTGGCACATTGGAGAGCCATGACCACCTCTAGGCCTAAAGGGCAGGGCAGGGATTGGTCACTGGGGCCCAGAGACAACTGTAACCATCACCGTAGCTGTGTCTGCAGGAGACTGCCACCCAACAGCCCTATGGCTTTCAGGAAAGGAATGCAGTCTCTGCCCACCTGTGACTCAGAAGGAAAGGAGCCAGGAAAATCAACACCCCCTCCCTCTCCTCCTGCCCTTTGATCTACTGCCAGGGCCCCTCTCTGGCTGCACTACGCTGGAGCCAGAGGGCAACAAGGCCCATGTGAAGATTCTGTAGAGTCTCCTAGGGCACAGAGCATGGTGGAGAAGGATGGAAAGTGACGCAGGATGGGCAGGAGAAGACACTCAGTACCCTGACTTCCTTGTCCTAAGGCCTTTGTTGTCCCGAGGTAACCGCACTGATTTGGTGCCCGAGAGAGTAGCATGTTCCCTGCTTATTACATTTCACATATTTTCAAGGAAATCAGACTGTTAGAGTACCACATACTGGAGATTCAAGTATGTTTTCCTGGGATCTCATGAGAATTTCCACTTCAGTGGACAGTAGCTGAATATTCCCATAACATCAAAAAGGAACAGATGTTGGAGAAAGTGGGACACAACAGACCTCCAAGGACTCATCGTTCAGTTGAGGGCATGTAGCAGGGATGGCAGTGTGGCCTGCCCAGCCAGAGGCAGGTGGGCATGTCCACACTCAGGGGAAGGCAGGATATGATCACTGACAGCCAGGAATCAAATGCAAGTCCTCCAGAACATAAGGTTCAATTCAGGAGAGAAATGGGAAGATAGAAAATGCTGAAAGGGATTTATTCTGAATTTATTAAGATAAAGCTTCTGCCATGTGGTGGAATGGGGGCTTCGAACAGAAATAAACCTTAATGTAAAAGAAAAAATAAACTTTTTTTTCTTTTGCACACTTGCCTCTGGGAGTGGCATATTCTATACCCACAGCAAATTCTATTGTTGCTGTTTCGGGTAGACGATAGCGCTTCAATCCAGAACTACAGTATAACTTTGGTCCTTCCCATATCTGCATTTCCTTTAGGATAGAACTGTTCCCAGAGGAGGAGTTTGTCCTGAGTTAAAAGGTGTTAATTGATGTAGTGTTCAAGTCTATAAAAAGCTGATGATAGAATAAGATATGGCACTCAGGGAAAGTTGCTTCATTATTTCATCTTTGAAGGCCCAAATGAAGGCATGTTTAGATAAAAAATACCTCCCAGGGAGTTAAAAATGTACTGGCCTCAAGTATATCTCTTTCCCATCACTCATGCATGTTCACACAAAGAGGAAACCACTAAGGGATGCTTGCTGTTTAGTTGTTCTAGAAGTTGGTGGGAGGCAGGCGGGTTGAAGGTCCTGGCATGTGCCTCTAATTTATTTCCTTCTACTTTCCCAAGAGTGGGAGAAAAAATATTTGTGAACTTTGTGTTATTAAAAAGTTCATGCTGTCTGCTTAGCTCTTACCTATAATCCTTTCATTTCTCTAGACCAAGAATGAGCCTCGTTCTCCAGATTAATTCACTTAGCAGATTCTGATTTTGTGTGATTCACAAGAAGGGATGAGTAATTTCTTTTTCAGAAAGGCTCTTTTAACATTCTGCTGTGTCTTTTATGTCTTCCTCCTGCTGCATTAGCCACTCCACTCGTGATAGCCCAAGGGCAAAGGCACGTTTTGAAATGGCCTTTCCACTTCCCAAGCACACGCTTGCGCGCTCTCTCTCTCCCTCTTAATCTTTCTGTCTCTTCCCAACACACAATTAATACTTAACAGGTTATGGCTGGCGTTTTCTTAACAACTGAGGACTCCAAGCCTTTGTCACCTACTTAAGATTAATGGTGATTGGACACATGACAGTCCTCCTGGCTAATAACCTCACTTTGGGCAGCTAAGCATTCCTCTTCTAATCTCAAGAAATTAAGATACTCTCCTTTCTTCAGTTATCCTTGGGCAGTCATTTTTACACTGTAGGTCCTGAAATCAATGCAATGGGTCATAACCAGAATTTTTTTAAAACACAGTGAAGGGCTTCCCTGGTGGCGCAGTGGTTGGGAGTCCGCCTGCCAATGCAGGGGACACGGGTTCGTGCCCCGGTCCGGGAAGATCCCACATGCCGCGGAGCGGCTGGGCCCGTGGGCCATGGCCGCTGAGCCTCTGCATCCGGAGCCTGTGCTCCGCAACGGGAGAGGCCACAACAGTGAGAGGCCTGCGTATCGCAAAAAATAATAATAATAATAAAATAAAAAATAAAACACAGTGAATTAGAATAGAATTTAAAATATCAGACTATGCTGCATACATTAAAACAAATATGAGAACATTGTTTTAGTTATGCCTGTTTGTATATGCTTGTGTTGGCTTACAGTGTAAAATGTATTTCCTATTGTGCTTCACTGCAAAGTTCTGAAGTCACGGAATTAAGATTATTGAAGGGCAAAGTCTTCAATTCACAGCCAAAGTTTTGAAGGCTTGGCCTCGTGGCCTGGTGTCCAGGTGCTCTGCTGGACTTCAGGGTCCTTGCCTATCTCCATGTTTCCAATTTCTCAAAAACATTTCCATTCCTAATTCTATGCGCCCAAGTGCTGCTCTCCTTCTGCCAGACCACCCTTCCTCCAACTGAGATTCCAGGCCTCAGAAAAGACATTACCTAGAGAGCCACTATGGTCCCTTCTGGAGCAGACTTTGCATCCTTATGTCTAGGAAACTAGCAGAGGTGGATCTGGGATCCATTGCACAGAAAGACTTTTGTTCTTTCCTTTTCCTTCTGGCACACCCGCTCATCCCTCCAGTCCTAGACCCACCAAAGCATGGCTAGGGAATCTCTAAAATGGCAGGTGCGAGGAGATTATTACTGGGGTCCTGGGCCAGAGAACTCTCCAGAGAATCGTTATAATCTTGTCTGTTCTGTACATTCTTTTTTTTTTTTTTTTTTGCGGTACGCGGGCCTCTCACTGTTGTGGCCTCTCCCGTTGAGGAGCACAGACATCGGACGCGCAGGCTCAGCGGCCATGGCTCACGGGCCCAGCCGCTCCGCCGGCATGTGGGATCCTCCCGGACCGGGGCACGAACCCGTGTCCCCTGCATCGGCAGGCGGACTCTCAACCACTGCGCCACCAGGGACGCCCTGTTCTGTACATTCTTAGATAACAGTCTACTGACTTTTTTAAAAAAATAGATCTTTATTGGATTATAATTGCTTCACAATACGTGTTAGTTTCTATTGTGTACCATAGTGAATCAGCCATATGCATACATATATCCCCATATCCCCTCCCTCTTGAGCCTCCCTCCCTCCCTCCTTATCCCACCCCTCCAGGTGGTCACAAAGCACCGAGCTGATCTCCCTGTGCCATGCGGCTGCTTCCCACTAGCTATTTCACATTCAGTAGTGTATATGTGTCAATGCTACTCTCACTTCACCCCAGCTTCCCCCTCCCACCCCGTTCTGAGTCTATAAGTGTTTCCTTTCCTGTGGTATACCCAGTCTAGTGCCTGCCTCCTGGTATAGTGCCTGACACAGAAAAATAGTGGCACAGTAAATGTTTGTTGAGAGAATGTATGATTATTTGGTGGAATTTTGTTGAATCACTGATCTTTTTAATTTAAGTTTAAATTCTTTCTTGGGTTTGAAATGATGGGATTTCAAGTACTTTTTAAAAAGTCAAGTCCATCATTTCAAGCCCAAGAAAGAATTTAAACTTAAATTAAAAAGATCAGTGATTCAACAAAATTCCACCAAATAATCATACATTCTCTCAACAAACATTTACTGAGCCACTATTTTTCTGTGTCAGGCACTATACCAAGAGGCAGGCACTAGGCTGGGAATACAACAGGAAAGGAAATGCTTATAGCCTCAGAACCCTGACTCTAGGGCAAGAGATAGCTACCCTGAAAAATAATTACCAAATGACACTTTTTTTCATAGATGTGGGAATAAAATGCTGTAGTTTCTCAGAGCAAGGAAATGTCACTTGACCTGGGGAAAGATGGGGAAGGTTTTACAAAGGAGGGGACGCTTGAGCTGAGTCTTGAGGACCTGGGGCATGGAGCTGGCTTGAGAGAAGGCTCAAAGTAGACTAGGGCTGGATTATAAAGAGCTTCATATGCCAAATTTAAGAGGATGGATTTTCTGAAGGGAAACAGGGAGCCAGTAATAGTTTTAAAGCATTTGATTGATATGATTCAATTTATAAACAAAAATGTTTAATCCAGTTCTGTTTAAGATAACAAAACATTAGAAAAAAACACAACTGATCGTAATTAGAGGGTATGTTCAGTAAATCACTATCTATACAATAAAATAACATGTCTCCCCTCCACAAAAAATATGATAGTGCACTTATATTCATTAGCATAAAAAGAATTCTTGTTGGAATTTACTGAATTATTTTTTACATTTACTACTGTAATACTTTCTCTTAAACTCAGATTTTAAATTCTGACTTTGAATATTTTTCAAGATGGCCTAATAAAAGTCCTGTGCAAAATAAGAGTCTAAAATAAAAGGGATAATAGGAAACTCCAGATCAAAATCTCCTAAGTCCATACCTAGGGTCATTCTTTGAGCCTTCCATTGATGGTCATAAAAAGATACAATTTTTCCTTCCTTTTCCCAAATATCGGCCCCAGGTGATGTCCCTGAGATTTCGGTCTGTACTGCCATCCTGTTGCCACAGCCTTTTGCTCCTCAGTGTTCAGTATTCTGCCCCCTGCTCACAGAAACCTCCTTCCCACCCCAATCAGAGATGCTTATGGGAGGCCTGGCTGAGCTGACAGCCAGGCATCTCTGTCACTACAGCATCTACTTTTCTACTCAGACCAATATGGTAACAAGGAAGAAAGAGTTCCTCTGCTCTTACCTGGCAAGTCAGCTATTCCTTTCCAGCTGCGATTCTCATACAGCATTTTGCTGGCGGTTAGATTCTATCATAATCTAGATTCTTCATTCACAGCTAACATATTCCCTTCATGGGTTGGACTAGAGAAACTGAAAAATGATGAGAGTTTGTGTACTATTCCAAGTGGGTTAGAACGAGTACAAAGATAGAACAGAATATAAACTTCAGAACAAGATTCTAGGATATGTAAGAATTTAGTAATACACTCTAAGGAAAAGAAATATATAAGTAGTGTATTTACAAATGAGGTACCATCCCAAAGGTAATGCAAATATATATCCCATGCTGTACAGTTTTTGCACAGTCACATTCAAAGAAAAAATACTTAATTTAATACACTTTGCAGAACGAAAGGAGTTTTACTATAGATTTTCTTAAAGAAATTCATCCTTAGAAAACTTCCCAAACATCTTCTCTAGAAGTATTTCCCCTTCCCAAAGTTCAATGCTCATTGTAGCTACCAAATATCTCTCCTTCCTGTCAGCCATGCAGCTTCCTCATTGCGTCTGCATTCTCTTCTTTAGCAGCTCTGTTCCCTTCTACCCTGTATCACAATGGGCTACATCACTGGCCACTAGGACTTCTGTTTTCCCCTGGCCCCTATCCTAGACCTCTCTGGGACAGCCAGAGCCCAGAATTTCTACACTTCCTTATCATCCCTTGCTCCCTGTGGACAAAAGCACGTGGCCATCCTTTGGAAATGGAGACGTTTTCTCACATCAATGAAAAACCCATGGGCATTTGGGGGAATAAAATTCTCTACCTTGTTAACAAATCAGAAAGGAAGGGTTATTCAGTAATTGATGGCTGACACTACTAGCTAACTATTTGTGGAAAACGGTTAAACTTTCTACCTCACACCAAAATACACTCCAGATGGTGTGAAGAGTTAAATGTGTAAAATAAAAACCTAAATGAGCTAGAAAAATACAGGTGGATATTCATCTAGTCACATAAAAATCATAAAACTAAAGACCTTGGCTATCACTTTATAAAAATACAAAATTCTGCATGTCATAAAATGCCACAGAAATGTTTAGAAATGAAAAGAACATTTGCAACAGTTACGACAGATCGATGTTTCTTCTCACTAACTTCTAAAAACTACTCTTACAAATCAACGTGAAGAGACAAGCACGTCACCAGGAAATGGACAAAAATTGTAAATCGGCAATTCACAGAAGTCTGGAAAGCCAATAAATATTGGAAAAAAAAAATGTCCAGGCTTCATAAGTTAACAATCTTTTGAAGGGATAGTCTTGCTCTGGTAGAAGGGGTGGCTTGAAGAGGCAAGGAAAGCTATGGCTTATGGCCAGTGAGTTGGGTGATAACAAAACCTGTCCTGCTGACATTGGATGCTGACTTGGACCCAGGAAGTTGTGAGAACAGGTTTCTGGAGGTGTATCCTTGCAGGCTTTTTCCTTCTGAGGCTTTGGAAGCTGAGTATGTATCAGAACAATCACCTCGACCATTGCTGCTGCTGCAAAATGCCTCTGCTCAAGCACTCTGAGCAGCTCCCCGAAGATTTTCTGGCTCCAGCCTTCCACCTCACCAGCACAGGCATCTCCTCCCCTCCTGTATCCCACAGCTTCTGTGGGACAAAATCTACTGTGGCCTCAGGTCTCAGCTCCTCTTGTCCCTGGGCAAGCACAGACACAGAGGATTCCTGGCCTGCCCCACCACCAGCAGCTGCCCACCTCTGCAGCCTCTCAGTTCTGCTGGAGCCCCTCATTGTGCCTGAGTAATGGCAGTCCACCCCAAAGGATCACTCCTGATAGGAACAAAGCAACGGGACACGCTTCAGGACTCTGACCTGCATTAGCTCTCTGGACAGGCCTCTTGAGCCAGCCGGGTCCATCCAGTGCCCTTCCCTGCACTGACCTCCTTTTCCCACACAACCTCTGATATGCAAAAGGGGAGGGACCTGGAGAATGAGGATGGTCTTGGATCTCCAGTCACTACCAGCAGGCGGGATGCTCCAGCTTTCAGGGTGAATGGGTGATGTTAGCTGAACCTCAAATACTCTAAAGATGTCCGCCACAAGACATTATCTTGCTGCCTAAATTAATAAGGAACTGAAATCGGCAACTTATTTGGCATTCAGAGCCATTTGGTCCTTCTAAAGGAAAAACTCTCTTTTCCTTTACACTCTACACAATACTCTGAAGACTTCTGCATTCCAGATAAGTGAGGTTTTCCCCCACACTATGCAATTCTGTTGTCCTACAATTGAACCCAATACTTCTGATACAATCTACCAGCTTGTTGTCCTACACCAGCTTGTTGTCCTACAATTTAACCCAATACTTCTGATACAATCTACCTGGAGATGGCATCAGATCCCACAGGTTAAGGGCTCAGTTCCACAAGACAGCTCCCATCCCACTTCAGATGCTAAACCCAAGTCCAGGTTGTCACCTGTGCTTCTGACTGACTGGCTATAAATCAGAGGTTTCCATGACCGCTCCCACCCCCTCGCCCCCCACCCCCCGCCTTCGGTTTCATTAATTTGCTAGGGAAGCTTACAGGACTCAGGAAAATATTTATTAACTAGATTATTGGAACAGCCAGATGGAAGACATTCATAGGGCAAGGTATGCTGGAAAGGGTCCAAAGCTTCCTTGCCCTCTCCGGGTTACCACTCTCCCTGAAACTCCACATGTTCGCCAACCCAGAAGCTCTTCGAATTTGGTTTTTTATTGAGGCTTCCATACATAGACATGATTGATTAAAACATCAGCTATTGGTGGCTGAATTCGATCTCTAGCTCCTCTCCCTACCCTGGAGGTGGAAAATGGGACTGAAAGTTCCATTCCTGTAATGCAGGGATCCCCAACCCCCGGGCCTCGGACTGGCACCAGTCTGCAGCCTGTTAGGAACCGGGCCGCACAGAAGGAGGTGAGCCGTGGGAGAGCGAGGGAAGCTTCATCCGCCGCTCCCCGTGGCTCCCGTTACCGCCTGACCCATCCCCCCACCCCCGCACCGGTCCGTGGAAAAATTGTCTTCCACGAAACCGGGCCCTGGTGCCAAAAAGGTTGGGGACCGCTGCTCTAATGATTGTTGCTTCCCCTGACCACCAGCCTCCATCCTTAGGTTACCTAGGGCCTTTGCAGTAGTCACCTCATTAACAGAAACGTGGATGTCGTTGAAAGGGGGTCTACAAGTACCTGGACACCCCTTTCACCATTATTGCTCTGAAGCAATTTCAGGAACTGAGGACAAAAGTTCAAATATTATAACAAAAGATTCTCCAATTGTTCTTATCTCTTAGGAAATGCCAAGAGTTTTAGGAGCTGCGAGCCAGGAATGGCACAAAGACCAAATACATATTTCTTATTATAAATCACAATATCATGGTGCTGCAAACAAGCTTCTGTGTGTGTGAGTGTGTATGAGTTTGTGTGTGTGTGTGTTTCCTAATAATTAACATGATTCTGAGGTTCACGTTTATTTGTTCACCTCTCTATGTGGACTGTTTGATTGTTTTTTTCCCTTATAGCTAACTGTAGGTGGATTTGTGCAATTTCTAGAATGATAAGAAAGTGTGAATTCATGGAATTTGTTCTGTCTTTCAGATACCTACAAATTAAAGTCAAAAGTCAGCCTTGTTACCCATGAAATCTGCTTCTATATTTACAGATATTTTTTGCCTGCTAAATCCTTTTATCATTTCATGGCAATTCATCTCTATCCACTGGGCTGCATTTTAACGCTTCTGTTGCTAATTAGCACAAATGGTAGTCATTCTAGCTTTTGGTCTGTATCCTAGAAGAAGATTTTGCCATTGTCCACAGTAAATGAAGTGATGTTTTCTCCTTTCATTAGCCATGAAAAGAAAATACATGTTGTTTCTAATAAAACAGATGTTGAAGCTATATAATTGAAAATGCTTGTAGCAATTTAGGAAGTATATTACATAAGAACGTTTTTAGCTCTGGTTACAAAATGATCTTAAATTGAGTCTATAGGGGCCCAAAATGGCAACAATTCCTTGGGTCTACGAAAACTCCCTCTGGCCTTGAGAAACCTCCTTGGCTGTAGGCTGAAACTGGCCCCTGGATGAACCAAACCTTCCCAAAGGCTATAGATGTCCCAGGAGGTGCTCATTTGGGGCATTACTATGACTATCACGTTTGATCTGATGCTTTTGGTGTCTCACCGGTAACTTGCATCCCCTTTGCACTCAGCTTTCTTCACTGCACCAATTGCACCTGTGGCTCTGCCTGAGGGTTTTCTCAGCTGCAAGAAAGTGCTCTTTGCGCATTGCAACCCATGTGATGTCCCCTAGTTTAACATGAATTTCTTGATCTATCAAACATACAGGTGACTTTAAATTCCATGTCAATGAGTAGAAGAACCTCATAATTATAGCAAGTTTCAGATCCTCACAGCTAACAGAGCTGAATTAGGTGAACGTGAAAAAGGACAGCCAATGGTCACAACCAAGACAGGTCTCGGACATGACCCCCTGAACTCTTGTCTCCTCCCCGCCAAAATCTCTGCTCCCCCTGGAGCTCTTCCATCCCAGTAAAAAGCAACCCAGCGCTCATTGCACAGCTCCACCCTGGGTATCTCTCTTGACTCCTTCTTTCCTTCACACACTCCGTGGAATTTATCACTGAGTCCTGCTGCCTCCATCATCAAAATACATCAGCAGTCCAACCACATCTCATCACTGCCTCTGCTGAGCTCTGGTCGAAGTCACCATCATCTCTACCTGGATCATTGCAGGAGCCTCCCTGCTTGCACCCTCAGCCCTCTGTGGTCCAGGACAGGCATCGGCAAGCTTTTTCTGTAAAGAGCCGAATGGTAGATATTTTAGGCTTTGCCAGTTTTACAGCTCCTGTCACAATTATTCAACTTTGCCCTTGTAGCACGTAAATAGTCACAGATAATACACAAGCAAATGGACACTGAAATTTGCATTTCACATGCCGCAAAATATTACTCTCTTTTAACTTTTTTCAGATGTTTCAAAATATAAAAACCATTCTTATCTCTTAGACTGTACAAAAACAGGTGGAGGACCAGATTTGTCCCACAGGTTTGCTGACCTCCTGTGATCTAATTACGTAACAACAGCCCAATCTGTATGACCTGCCAGCTCATGCCCTTCCTCAGCAAGTAGCCTTCCCTGTGCTTCTCACCTCTCTGAGCTCAACAGGAGACACCCATCACTGGCACAAGGCCATCGACCCTACTCCTTCTCCAGCACCCTTCCCTGCCTCTTCCCCTCTTGTCACTTCTCTCCACCTGCTCTTGGTTCTCAGGCACTCTGAGAATGCTCCTACCTCAAAGCTAGGGCACTTTCAGAACAGCCCTTGAATTCCCTTTCCCTAAATGTCTGCATGCATCCCTGCCTCACCTCCCTTGAGTCTCTGCTCAGGTGTCACCTTCTTAAGGTGAGGCCTCCCCCAGCCACTATATTTAAACAAGCACACCAACTCCTTTTCCAGGTGGCATCCTTGTCCCCTTCCTTGTTCTGCTTGTGCCCATGGCACTCACCACATTTTGACCTACTGTGTACTTTTCCTGTTCCTTAATTGTCAGATTCCCTGCACCACTCCCCCAAACACTAGAATGAAAGTTCCATGAGGCTAGAGATTTACGTCCCCCAGAAAAGTGTCTGATATGTAGGCACTCCATGAAGACTTGTTGAATGAATGAGTGGATGAGCGAATAAGTGGATGAATGAGTGAATAGTTCCCCTTCTGCTATTCTTTGATTGGAAATGAGTACATGCACTGCTGAATGTCTCAGTTTAAACAGCATGGAAATGTTCAGTTCAGCCAATTAACTCTCCACTGGGGTTCAGACCCGTCTGAGACCTGAAGAAGCACACTGCCATCTCCTAAGATCTGCTCTTCCAGGTGTGATATTAGTCATGGCGACCGAGAGAAATAAACATCGTCTCACCATCGGTGGTGTATTCGACTCCAAGAACAGGACCAATTATTTAATACTCTCCTCTGCACACTAATATCATTTTCAGTAATAATCATTCCTCATCCAGGTTTTCTTAATTTGTTCTTTAGTTCTAAAACAATAATTTTAAAAGGGCAATGAATTTCAATGTAAAGGTATGATTCCTGCTCAGTAAATTATTTCATGTATAAAGTAAAATCTACAGTTAATGAGAAGACATTACTCCTCACAGTTTGTACCAGGAGTCGTAAATTTTAAACACAAAACTCCAAGGGATCAGCTAGAGTAACGTAATTAAGGTAAAAAGTTCTGGCCCTTCATCGTTATAATCGCAGGCTTACCACCGTTTGCTGCAGGTCCGCTGCTTATACGCAGGAATATGGAATCGCGTGGGGGCCACACACGTGAGCTTCTCTGGACAGGATGCTGCCCAAAGGATCGTTGAAGGAAAGATGAGGGCTGAGCCCACATGTGTCAGAGGTCTGCTGTGTCGGTGGGCATGCTGCAAAGTGACCTAAGGTACAATATAATGTTATCAAAGGATGAGTGCTAACAGTGTGCTGATTTGAAGCTTTCATCTATATTATTAAAGCTCAATGGTAATCACAGTAATAGCTTAGAAAGACCTTCCAAATTTCCCCCTTCCCCCTAGCCCAGGAGGAGTATGTTATCACTGGCGATGTTTAGAATGCTAGCACATGGCGAAAATAAAAAGCCAGCTAGAACGGTGGTGGGTTCTATGGTTGTTTTTAATTTCTCTCAAGCAATCTATCCCATTGTGTGCTGGGCTGGACCGCTCCCACCGCCGCACCCTTGATACGCTACTGCTTATCATTTCTCCCTGTTTGGGTAAAATCTCTAATCCTCAGTTGTCACAAACAGCTACCAAAGGCACATGGCGTGTTCCTGCATGCCTCAGCTTCCAACTGCCGCGCTGATCCGTCTAGTAAGGACTGAAAAGGACCTAAGAGGGAATCTACTTAAAACCTTTCATTTTACAATGAAAAATGTTATTTACGTGATGTTTAAAAAATTTTCAAATGCTTTCACTTATTTTGTTTCTCAACCAAACCTTTTAAGTGGGCAGGATAAGCATGATTGCTGATTTGGAAGAGGGACATTTGAGGCTCCGGAAGTTAAAGGACAAGCCCAAGGTTGCACAACCTAGTAAATCCAAAGTCTAGTCTTAAACCCTTAAGGGCCTGTAGGGCCTATTTTGCTTTTTAGAATTATGTTGAATTCAAGGCCATTTGTTTATACAACCAGGATTAGAAATCATTACTCTTAGGGAACTCTGAGCTACAATTTCAAAATGTACAGTGTAGCTGTGGAAACTGCAGTTTTTTGCAGGAAGCAGCTAGGTTTGATACATAGTTGTGTTTCCAGGGCACATATGGGCACTGGGTAAGTGTTTCATGGAGGAATGAAATCTTAGGAGAGCCTCAATATCTAGTGTGGACCAGTCCACACTGAACCCTAGTGGGGCTGGTGGTCATGATGGGATGACTCGAAGATCATGTCAACAAAAAGCAGTGTAAAGACCTATGTGCTTTTATTCTTTTTTTATTTTTATTTTTTATAAATGTATTTATTATGTTTATTTATTTATTTTTGGCTGTGTTGGATCTTCATTGCTGCACGCAGGCTTTCTCTAGTTGTGGCGAGCAGAGGCTACCCTTCGTTGCGGTGCATGGGCTTCTCGTTGCTGTGGCTTCTCAGGTCGTGTAGCACGGGCTCTAGGCGTGTGGGCTTCAGTAGTTGTGGCACCTGGGCTCAAGTAGTTGTGGCTCATAGGCTCTAGAGCACAGGCTCAGTAGTTGTGGCGCACAGGCTTAATTGCTCCATGGCACGGGGGCTCTTTATGGACCAGGGCTCGAACCCGTGTCCTCTGCATTGGCAGGCAGATTCTTAACAAATGGGCCACCAGGGAAGCCCGACCTGTGCGCTTTTAAAGAAGAAAAACCTGAAAACAGCCCCTAAAGCTATCCGTAATAGCAATAATGGCCATTTTTGAGTGCCTTCCACGGACAGGCCGTTTCCCTTCCACACTGTGGAAAACCCTGCCAAGTTGTGATCAGTGTGTACAAACATGTTCTGCTTACAACTGAGGCTGTGTGTGCACTGTTAGGATAACATCTGGAGGTCAGGATGCTAAGCTAGATGGGTTGGGTGCTGAAGGGGAGAGTGGGGGTCACCAACCATGTGGGTCACGGGATGAGGTGCAGGGCGAAGGTGCCAAGGAAAGTGTTGTGTTTACTGAAACCCATCGAGAGAAGGATGAGTATATACAACGGTGCTATCAGGGCAGTGAGCAACTCTGCTCACTGGGTGGGCAGTGACAGGGTGGGCAGTCAAGGGAAGACTATAGTAATTATGAAAAATTTTTTTTCCATCTTTCCAGGTTGTGTCCTTTTTAAAAGTGCTGCCAACCTGTTAATTCTTTTGGATGTGCCAAAAAAAAGTATAGTCTTCCCAGATGTGCTGCAGATAAAGACAGGTCGAGAATGACCTCGTTGGGTATTTCACACATGTAGTTTGTAATTCTTGCAATGACTCTACAGATACGAACTCTCATGGGGTTTAAGAGCTCACTCCAGTTCGCAGTGTGGGTGGCTGGGAATTGTATTCAGTTTAGGTAAGTCTCCAAAATCCATGTGTTTCCCTCCTTGCCTGTCCCCTCACACCTATGGGACAGGCTGTCTTGGGAAGAAGAAAGTGGTAGCATTTTGAACGGCAAAACTTAGACCAGTGGCGGGCTTCAGGGAGGCAGCTCTCCAGCCAGCCTAAGGGGAGGAGTGCTCTGACAAGCAGAGCTGCCCACGAGTGGCATGGGCCGCCAAAAAGGCTGCAGGATCCTCAGACGGGCAGAGTCCAAGCAGAGGCATGGGGACCCGCGCGGTCAGGATCTCCCCGAAGAGGGCGTTCGGAGGGTCTGTCAGCCTGCCTCTGGGATGGAGAGTCAAGATCTTAACACGGAGACTGATCAGGCCACTAGGTCATGGTCAAGGTCAGGCCACAAGCCATGTGCCACTCGCTCACACAGGGGCTAACTCAGCTGCCCCTAGAGGAGTATTCCAGGCAAATATGACGGGGACCCAATGAGTATCAGACCCAATGACACAGGCCAAAGATGGTCAGTCCTTATTGCCCTAGCTGGTAACGGAAGTCATGAAACGGAGAAGGGAGTGGGGGGAATGGAGGCCAATGGGGATGAGGAAGGAGACGGCCACGGGCACTGTGCCGGAGGGTGTGGGGTCACTGATTTTGGCCAAGGAGGAGTCAGAGAGACTGCAGGTCATCTTGGGCGGAGACGGGCAGCCCCGCCACCCTGTCACCTACGGAAGGCTGGAGCAGCGTCCTGCCACGTGGTGCTAGGCGTTACCGGAGCAGAAACAGCCGGGTCGGAGGGGCGGGGTTGAAATCCGGCTCTGCCGTGAAACCTCCGGAGATACATGACTTTAAGCTCTCAGTTTCCTCGCCTGTGAAAGGGGTTCTGCCTCCTTCGGGACAATCAAGAGGGAGTGTTTGCAACATGCTTAACGGGAGGTCTGCCTCCCACTGAGCCATCACTAAACAGCAGCTGTTATTATTATTTTCATTATTGTTGTTTTGAGTGTCGAACTTTCAAAAGCCTATTCTATAAAGCCCATTATCCAAATACATTCCAACTCTTCAACTCATTTTTGGAATCAGGGAATGGGAAATGATTTGTAGTCAGAGAACATTCTGGAAAGTACTTTGGGAAACAGTCTTCCTTGTTCAGGCTGAGATCCTCTGTAAAACGGGCACGATAACACGTTTTAGCACATGGTGCCTGTCCCATAGAGAATTCTCAAAAACGTTAGCAATTATCTTCATTATTTTAACTAATCACATCATCATCGTAGCTTCTTTTTAACTTTTGGAGCGTGAAGTTAGCTTTGTTTTGTTTTTCAAATTTACTATCAAGAATTGCCTGGTTCTTGGTTTACTCACTGATTACCGTTTTTCCCAACGAGACAATCTAATCAGAATTTGGTTACTTAACTAATAAATGTTTCCGAGGGTCAATCTGACACTGCTTTAGTATTGTGAAAGCACTCCTGTTCTTATTAGGGTAGTTCATGCATGGCTCTTCAGTTCATTTATATTTATCACAAAATACAGTGGGTCTTCACGGGGGATGGTTTTGCCCCCAAGCCATATCTGGAGGCAGTTTTGTTTGTTACAACTGAAGCTGGGGTTGCTACTGGCATCTCATGGGTGAAGGTAAGGGATGCTGTTAAACATCCTAAGGTGCAAAGCCCAGGCCTCCACAACAGGCATATTCAGCCCCAAATGTCAGTAGTGTGGAGGCTGAGAAACCCCGGTCCGACTTCTATCTTTGCTACTCTCTTTGCCTGAGAAATGCCAAGAGGACCAGGGGCAGATGACTTTGTGGTGCATTGCACCAGACACTGTTTTTGAGAAAAGTTGTGGGGACTTGCAAAGCCTTTTTTTAGCAAAGAGCAAAATCACAGATAGCCAAAGCACTAAGAGCATGCCCTCCTGCCGGCTAGGTGTCCCCCTCTGGCTTCCCTGCCCTGGCCAGGCTGTGAGCATCGCCTCAGCCAGAACAACATTTTCAGTGTGGATCAAACCTCCTAAGGAATCCATAGAACATGAGCACTGGGGACTGTTTGCCCAAGACTGAGAGGGGGAAGGGATTGTGTTTGGGGGGCTGATGATGCTGAACTTTCAACCCTTCTTAGCAATGTTTGCTGGCCAGAAAGCAAAGCCAGCTGTATTTGGACAGCACTTTATACAAACAGACAACACAGACTGTTATCTCCTAAATTGGAGGCTTTCTACAATGTCTTCTCATGTGGGCACTGGACTCAGGCGGGAAGACCACCCACAGGCAAGCATGCAGCACCTCCCAGGGAGGCCCTCTAATCACTCACCGTTCTCACCACCTGTTCTGGGCTGTGTTATCAGATGTGAAGGAGCCAGCTAATAACCGTTTATAAGCTATAAATGGAAGTGGCTATGGCAGGGAGCTGATAAACATTTTGAGGGCAAATTATTTGTGTAGCTGACTGTCATTTGCACCCCTCTCAACTGCTTAAAAGGACGTGTTTCAGGTTACAGGATGCCTAAATGGCTGTGTGCAGGGAGGATGCCTATTGCAGTGCTGTGTCTGTGGTCTCGATCCAGGCCACAGATAATGACAACAGCCCGGGATATTTGCAGCCTTCCTGGGCACCAGGTCTTTTTTCTTAACCCTGTTTGGGGGTGAAAAGGAAATTCCAAAGCTAGAACCCCTTAAAGTATCTCATGTGCTTTGAAATCTCAAATCTCAGGGTGGGGTTGAAATGCATGGACAGAGTTGTTTAGGAAGTGAGCTCTTACACACTCCATTACTTTGGGTTGGGTTTTGTTTCATTTCTGCTAAAAGAACAGGCGAGGATGGGAATGCTGTATGTAAATGGACATCTGACTGTCTGAGGCAATTACAGCCCTGAATTGCGTTTGTAGGGCTTAGCACAAAAGAAGCGTTTCAGCAACGCAATACGGTCACAGCCGAGCCACTATCGTGCCTTGGGTTGGTGGGTTGGTAGCTATTGGATTAAAAGGCTGAAGGGGGAGTTTTGGAAATGAAAATGGTGTGAGGAATAGGGAAGAAGGGCCCTGGACATTTAAATAACAAAGTGACACCCTGTTTTTTCACCAGGGGCATGGGAGAGTGGGCAGAACTTGCTGCCCAAGTTCTGCCCAATTTCTACTTTCATCTTCCCAGGGGAGCCACAGACTAGAGTCTGTGTGTGACCAGTCTCCAGAGGCTCTGAGACACTAGTGCAGGACCTGGGGATCGCTAATTTCATGCTGTCTTAGGATGTGGGAAGGGTGCCAGGGGGCTGCCTGCAGAGCCGGTTCCAGACCCCTCTGCTCTTGCTGGGCTGGGGTATCTTCAGCAAGTGTCTTACCTTCTCTGCACCCATGTGTTTATTTGCCACAAGGGATGCTTATGGCTGAGGGTACTGCTGGAAGCTACAGAAGTTTGACTAGACACCATCATCAGGGAATCCACAATTGGGCTGGAGAGAACACCTTTTACGGAGAGATCGTCAACCGTCCAAGGCCACAGAGAACTGGCAGCAGTGCCCCAGGGGAAAAAGGAGAGCAGGGAGACCCTAAGGAGGGGGTCTGGCTTGCATTGGCCTCCAGGGGTGGTTGGGTTCTGTCAGGGACTGAGGGAGGGAATGCCATGACCAGAGGCGCAGTGGAGGGCATCCACGCTGTCCTTCAAAGGCACAGTTTATCTGTCCCAAAGGAGCAGACTGGAGCCTTGCAGGTTGACATTAGGGAAGCAAGTTAGGGCGACATTGTGAAGGCAGAGGTCAGTCTTTTCCTGGTAACACCTGAGCAGGAAGGGCTGGAAAACAGTGATCTGAGGCAGGTGGATCTCGTGAAAAGGTAAGACACCCGAGGGAGAGACAGCACCAGCCCAGCATCAGGGGTGGGCAGCTCACAGGCAGCTGGAAAGGAGACAGGGAGGGAAGAGACCGCAGAGAAATAGCCCGCTGGACTCAGGAGGAGAGCTAGCAAGACCCTGCTGGGGGTGAGGCTGAGCCTGAGTCACCAAGAAAGTGACATACCTTCCACAGAAACTAGCACATCCTAGAGACTGAAAGGAGAGCTTTGGTTCCTACTCTTTGAATCCACCCCGCAGGTAGTTGGAAATACAGACCTGGAGTTGGAAAGGGTGCGTTTGCTTCTCTAGATCCCAACTTGGTTGTTATCACTTCAAGGGCAGCAGTGCCATCCCAGGACAGTGGACATTATATTGGGCAACCACTATGTACTGAATTATTATCAGCTGAAGACATGTTCTTGTCAGGCCACAGCCCTACGAACGCAGGATTAGGATGATTGTTATATTCAGAAACAAAGGTTCAGAGAAGTTAAGAAATTTATCCAAGTTCACACAGCTTGTAAGCGGCTGAATTGGGATTCACACTCAGGTCTGGCTGATGGAAAAGGCCAGACTCTCCCCATTCTCCCTCATGACCCCCTTGACTTCTTAATGCTGGAACTCTTTCATGTGGGACTTCTGCATCTCTACAACTAATGCAATGCCTTGGGCACAATGGTTAATTTTTTGATATGTGTTAAATATGAATCTTTCTTTCTGCTACCACATTTCTTACAAATAAATATCAAAATTTTATTAGTCCACAAGTTTGAAAAATAAAACAAGAACAAAAAAATCTTGGCCTCTTTCTCTTAAAAGCATCCAGTTTAGAGACATCAAATTAATCACAGTTATTTGCTGAGTCAAAAATTATACACTCCCTTTTTCTTTTTTTGCAAAGTGAAGGAAATATCTGAAAGGCAAAGGAGACAATATAAATTTATCCTTAACTTTATTACAAAGTATTTATCTAGAAGTTTTTGTTAATAAAATTCTTTGGCAAAACTTTAATAGTTTTCTAAAAGTAAAACTTAGATGCATCTCTTGCAGGTAGCTATCAGGCCATATTCATCCATGTTAAAATATCATTTATATATTTGGGGAAGGAAAGTACACAGATTGTGCAAGGTCTCACAGTAACTAGAAGTTGGAATGTAAGATGAGTATTTACCGCTTCTACTCTTAAAGTCATGCCAAAGCCAGGCTACCTCCCATATAGTTTCAAGGAAAAATGAAATCAGAAACCTAGCTATGGTGATTTTTACTGCATTGAAGTTTTTGCCAAATCTGGGTTCTTAAAGGAACCAGAGTGTTTTGGCAGGGACCTTGCATTTTTTTCAACTGTCACCTGGAGCACTTAGCTGGGATCCTCTACTGTACAATGAGTTTGCCTCAACTCTTCCTGCCCTCTTCTTTAATTTAAATCAGGTAAACAGTGTATGAGAGTATGTTACAGTATATATTCTCTACTGACTACATGTTTCTTCCTCCATAACCCACTGGCAAGCAGGAAGTGGACCGTCTTCATCAATTTCCTGGAGAATTAGCATTTTCTGTCAGGTTGCATTGCTTTTTCACCCAAGGAATTTCTGAACACCGGAGAGGCAAAGTGACCCATTGGTGGTTTGGTGAAAGCATCGTTTCTGTGTTAATGATCCTTTTACTCCATGAGCCTAATCATAAAAATCTATATGTCCACAGAGGTCTAAAGCAAATTAAGTTAAACTGTAGAGAAATGGAAAAACATTACTTTTCCATTTTGTTTTATTTCATTTTTAAATCAAAATGATTACACTTTTTCATATGGTTGTTACAGACAAGGCTTTATGCCTCTGTGCACCAGCGAGAAAAAAAAAAGCGAGAGATAGACAACGAAAAATGTTTGTTTGGATAATACAAATTTTGCAACCCAGGGAAAAAGTTGTAGAGCTTCATCTTACTTTTCAGCCTATGTATTAAGCTATAGGAGTCCATTGTAGAAGCAATATGCAATATTTCTTAGACAAAGAAAAATTAATAATTGATTTTGATGCTGAAATCAAAATCTACTTTGTAATCTTCAGTCCTGGAATGGTGGCAAAACCAAAAAACTGAGCATGTGCAGGCCAACATCCCCACACTGCCCTCTGGTGGTGGCCTGCCTCTTGGCAACTTTGCACTGATAACTAGGGGTCAGGCAGCTGGGAGCCTTTTGGGCAGTCGAGGTTTGACTGCTGTGAAGAAGGAGGTCATTGCAAAAATTTTACAGTTTTATCTTTTTGTGTGTCCTTCACCTTTATCACATGTCCTAGTTTTCAGTCATCTCCTGTTCACCTCCCCACTGGCCTGCTAGCTACTTGGTGACAGGACACTGTCATCTTCATCTTGTGCACCCACTTAATAGAACCCAGTGCCTGTTGAATGCATGTTAAATGTGTGAAGAAAGGGATACCTCATTAAACTGGAGTGTGGGTGATTTTCCCCACCTCCCCCTAAAGAAGGGGACTGTGCTGTTCTTACTTGTATTTACCATGTGCCCACAGAACTGAGCTGGAGTGAGGGCACCTGATTATTGGGGACCTGACACGTGGGCACCTGCATCTTGGGGACCTAGAGCTTGGGCAGCCGCATCTTGAGGAGCTAGTGTGTGGGCATGTGCATCTTGGGGCCCACTTTAGATTCAGCCTCAGACCCTGGCCTGGCTCTGTAGCTGACATCTCTCTCCATCACTGATACAGCTGAAGTGATAGAGCCAGCAGGGCTCAGACACCACATTTGGAACACCAATTTTCTCTTCTCATTTCAAGCAGGGATACTACAATGCAAACGTGGAAAAGACATAACAACTGTTAGCAACAGTTTGACCTCCATAGCCTGTTCACAGTGTTACCAACCTCTTAGAAAAAGTACTTCCTGATGAAATAACTTGGTCCATTTTTTTTTTTCTTTCTTCTTTCTGCTCTTCTTTCTGCCCTTTCTGAAGGGCAAATCACTTCACAGGGCCTCATCTATGAAATCAGAGCATTGATTAGCTAGAGCCTTCCAGCTCAGATATTTCCTTCAATCTAGTCTCTTATAACTTTTCTTTATTTTAATTGAATTCATTAAAATTAAAAAGGTGACAACTTAGACATGTTTATCTCTTTGCAGAGAGCTCCCTACTCTGCCCTGCTTGTCCCTTTTTCCCACCAGAATCTCTAACCAGTCCATCCTTGACACTTGCCTTCACTGGAGATGGCCTTTATAAAGATGGGCTTCTGCTCTTTAGATCTTTTAAAGAAAGCTCACCCATGGAAAAATGTTCATAGTAGCATTGTTCATAGTTACCCAAAGCTGCAACCAATCTGGATGTTACCGTATAGATTCTGGAATACTATACAGCCATGAAAATGAGTGGGTTACACAGAGGCATATGAACGTGTGGTGTGATGACATACCCGCTCAAATACCCAGGATTGGGGAGTTAAACAAAACATACAACAACAAGAAAATAGGGCGAACACTTTACATTGTAGATTTCCATTTTTTCTTAAATGGGAAATTTTGCAGAGGCACACATGAGAGGAACCTGAATTGACATCTCAGGGCAGAGCTTCTCACAGTGTCATTGCAAAGCCTGTCAGGATCATCTGAGGGCCTTGTCAGAGACAAAGATGCCTGACTCCACGTTGGCTCTCCTGCATCACAACCTCCTGGTGGGACTGGGGAAGCATAATAAAGTCCCCAGCTGATTCTCATGCACAGTAAACTATGAAAACTTGTTCTAAAGCTTGGTTAAATCTCAAGGAGGATGGTTCTTCGTTAACCTCCGAGGTTTCTTATTGTCTCAAACATCACCAATGTGCCCTGACGGTCTAAGGCAAGGACCAAGCCCAGTAACATTCAGAATTGAGGGGGATACATGCCACTCCCATTTTATGGGCTGTTTGAGAATCAGATTTATGAAGACCAGTTGGCCAAAGAGAGAGTACCAAGCAACCCAAGACCCTTGAGCAGATTTTAGCCAAGATTTTGGGGGTCAGAGAGAGGCCAAGAATGCCACTCTTATATTAAGAAAAAGCCAGTAAGCCAGGGGATGTGGTTGTATATTTATGATGAGGTTAATATATACTGAGCTAAAGACAACAATAATCAAGCTTAGTTGGGGTGCTTTTTTCCCTCCCTTTAAAGACATTTAAACTCAGTCCAAAAGCTGACCTCAAGTTCCTATCTTATTATTCTAAGCCATATCATTAGCTACAGGAAATAATCCTGTTGGTTGGAGGAAATACTTAAGGAGCAGTTTTCTTTAGTCTTTGCCAAGTATATGATGTAGTGGGGAAGCTAAATGCAAGGCACGCTTTATGTTCACCTGGTATTAACATGTGAAATAATTGATTCATCCTTTTAGAGATGGAGACATCTTCTGGATCAAAATCATAAAATGAGTGACTAGGTCTTTATGGTCCATGACAAGGGGGGCGGATTAAGGCATAAACTGGGTAATTTTAGGTAAAGGGGAAATAGCGGCTTTATTTCCTCTACAATCCCTATGGTTTTGGTGTCAACCCACCCTCTTTTTGTCATTATGAAAGTAAGATTCATTTCAGAATATCTCCCTGAATTTGATTAATTGATGGATTGAGTTGTTCTTGGTTACTGTACATTGCTTTACATAGCAGTTAAGAGGGTGGACTCTGGGGCTTCCCTGGTGGCGCAGTGTTGAGAGTCCGCCTGACGATGCAGGGGACGCGGGTTCGTGCCCCGGTCCAGGAAGATCCCACATGCCGCGGAGCGGCTGGGCCCCTGAGCCATGGCCGCTGAGCCTGCGCGTCCGGAGCCTGTGCTGCGCAACGGGAGAGGCCACAACAGTGAGAGGCCCGCGTACCGCAAAAAAAAAAAAAAAAGAGTATGGACTCTGGAGTCCACTGACTAGGATCAAATTCCAGCTCTGCTACTTAGAAGTGGGGTGATCTGGTTGGGTAACCAACTGTCCTGATTTGCCAGGGACCAAGAAGTTTGCTGAGACATGGCACATTCGGTGCTGAAACCAGGCAAGTCCCAGGCAAACTGGGACAGGCTGGCCATCCTAGACCTGGAGCAAGTTATTTCACCTTTCTATGACTTCAGTTTCCTCATCCGTGAAGTGGAGGTGCTAGCACAGCAGCCCACCCTGTGGGATGGTTGGGGAATTCCCGGAGGCAATCAGCACTTGGAACTGTGCCGGGTGCACAGCAAGCACCAGTGTGTTTTGTCACTTTTAACTAAAAATGCCCCGTTCCACCTCCTCCCGGCACAGAGAACTAATGTGGTATGATGACGGGTCTAGACCGGGACCCAGACCACGCACATGACTTATGCATATTGTGAACCTTCCTTCGCTGCGTGGTTGGCTGGTTGAGATGCTCACAAAACAGGTATTTGTTATCTTCCACGCAGTAACAGGCATGACATTCGGGGCCTGAATATCCTCTACGCTTCTCTGGGTGACTGTGACTCCACTCGTAGAGTGTTGTGACCACACACTCGCCTGTGAGCCATGGAAGCAGGAGGCCATGGCTCGTGTCAGGAAGCAGGCAAGATGGTCACTGCCCCAGGGCGTGGACTGAGATGGGAGAGGAGTGGGGACCAGGGCTTGGGGGAGGGGAGATCAAGCTTGGACTTGGAACCTTGAGGGGTCAGGGACCTTAAAGACCACCTGGATGTAGGAGTCACATCAGAGAAGAAGAGGCCAGGTCTGTTCTCTGATTTCCTCAAAAGTTCATGGGAATAAATGAAAAGGATGGCAGGAAGGGCAATCAATAAGGAAAAGCAGGTTGAGGAAATATACACCTGCATGGGCCAGTTTACAGTAAATATTCTATTCATTCAACACATATTTATTGAACACCTACTATGCACCAGGTGCCGTGTGCCGCCTGCACTAGAGGAGTGTCTCTGAACACAACAGGCAGCGGCCTTCTATCCTAGTAGGGCCACCCCTTCTTTCAACATGCGGTTACTGAGCACCTACTACGTGCTGTGCAGTGCTCTAGGCACTTGCCTTGTAACATTCACAGATTAATAAACAAACGCATATATAGGAAAACATCAGGGTAATGAGAGAGAATAATAACAGCTAATGCTCACTGAATGCCTGCTCAGCACAGCACTGACCAGCCCAAGATGTCAGTAGAGCTGGGGTGGAGAAGCTCTGCTCTAGAATGCCTGGGGAGACAGCAACATCAGGCAGGGGTAACAGAAGCCTCTGTGATCTTCTGTATTTGAGCTGAGTCCATGACCAGAAAGGCATCAGCTATGCACACACCTGGGAATAGCCCATGCAAAGGCCCTGAGAAGGACAGGCCCAGGCTTGTGCAGGGAAGCCAGCAGGCTGGGAGTGAGGGAGCGAGGAGATGAATGAGAGGGAGGAGGGTAGAACAGGTAGGGAGTTGCAGCTGAAGTAAGGGGCCTGGAATTTATGCTAAGCACAACCAGAAGCCACTGGAAGGCCCCAAATTGTGAGATTATATGAGCCTTTTTAATCTTCTTTTTGCTTATCTGTATTTTATGACTCTTATGGGCTGAAAATGCCCCCCCGAAAACTCATATGTTGACGTCCAAACCCCAGGACCACAGAACATGACTATATTTGGAGATGGAGCCTTTAGAGAGGTGATTAAGTTAAAATGAGGTCATAGGATGGGCCCCAATCCAGTAGGACTGCTGTCCTTATAAGAAGAAGAGATTAGGACACAGACATTTGCATGGAGGGAAGACCATGTGAAGACACAGGAGGAGACAGTCATCTCCAAGCCAAGGAACGAGGCCTCAGAAGAAACCAATCCTGCTGACACTTGGATCTCGGACTTCTAGCCTCCAGAACTGTAAGAAATGAATTTCTGTTGTTTAAGCCACCCAGTCTGTGGTACTTTGTTATGGCAGTCCTGGTAAACGAACACAATGACTGTGCTCCAGTGAGAGAAAAATGTGTACACAAACACATAATTAAAGAAAAAGCAACAGTACAATTTCTTTAAATAGAATAGCTAAAGGAGACTTTATCAACATGTTTGAGACTCCAAGTAGAAATGAAAGCTTTCTTCAAAAACTAGCTGGAAGGATAAGAGGAGAAATAAATTTAAAGAAACACGGGTACCTTAAGAATAGAAGCAGGAGGTGTCAGTGGCATCCTCCCCTAAAATGCCAAATGTCTTAATCTTGTGGTGGAGGCCACACAATCTCAGGACATCCAGCCTTCAAGAGATTCAATTTGGCGAGAAGCGCACAGGGCTGTGGGGAATGCATCGTAGCCACCACCTGCCTCCTCCTCTGATGAGTTTTGTAAAACTGCTTTGGAAAAGTCAGTTGAGTTTACAAAGAGCATTCAAGGTTGTGAGAGGGATGGCGTCACAGCAAAAAGGAAGGAAGGAAGGAAGGGAGGGAGGGAGGGAGGGAGGGAGGCAAGAGAGACAAAAGACATAAGTGATTAGCAGACAGTGTTTAGCTGTCTGTGTTTAGCAGACAGAGTTTCAAAATGGCCACTATGGTTGGATGCCAAAATAGAAAAGGGAGGTTTTAAAGAAAACATATAATAAAATCTGCAAAATGCACTAAAGAGGAGGGGCCAGGAGGTGTATGTCAGCACATCTTACTTTTCATTTGGATGCTTTCAGAATAGTGTTAGTTTGTAGACCACAGACATAACACCATTCAGTGTATCTGTACGTCCCATGGTGAATGGAACGTGACACAGACCACAGCCATCCCCCAATTCCATGCCCTATCCGTTGTGGAATTGCCTTATTTAGATCTCAGAAGGAAAGCTCAATTGTATCTTATTCTTTGCAATGCAATTTGACTTGCATAGACCGGGCTGGAACAGGGCTGTTGGAATACTCTTTATTGAGAATCATCCATTATCACCATTTATCTGAGAGCTTGTGAGAAACCGTCCTCTCAGCAAATGCCCCATAGCAGTGAACACTGGCCAAGCGTTTCCACTGATCTTCCCTGTTCGGGCCTCACTTCTCAGTTTCACAAATGCTTCCTGTTCCAAATTCCCTGGAGTGAGAACTTCCCCTCCCCAAGTCTCAGTGGGTTTGGTAGGTGCTGGGTCTGGCTGGGGCTAGGAGATTTTCAATGGAGTTGTAAACAGTAGGGTAAGTGAGAGCTGTGTGATCATGCGGACCCTACTGTGGACCCATTGCAGACCCTCCAAGGGAGGATGAGTGATGGGGACCTCCTTGGTGAACTTCACTAAGAGAAGAGAAACCTAGAGGAGCAGAGGAGGGAGAGAATGAAAGAGCACCCTAGTGTTCACAACTAAGGGAATTACAGGGTGAAAATGGGCTGTATTGTCACTTAGTAGAAAACAGTGCCAGGAACCAAGGCAGCAAGACTCAGAGAAATCCTGAACGCAGAGTCCAGGGTTCTCAGGGTAGGCTGACTTTGAGGACGGCTCACAACGATGCTCACAACGATTCTCGCCTCCTGGTAGACACACCCTGATGCCATCCTTGCCCTGGGCACAGTCTGGGTCTGCTGACTTGCTCTATGTTTGGGTTACAGAATTGCAACCTCCATCCTCCTGGCACACACTCTCTCTCACCAGCTTTGATGAAGAAGTCGCCACGTTGGAGAGGCCCACGTAGCAAGGGTCTGCGGGCGGCCTCTGGGCAACAGCCGGTAAGGAGCTGAGGCTCTCACTCTATCAGCCCTGAAGGAACTGAGCCCTGCGGACAAGCACCCGTGAACTTGGAAGTGGATCCTGCCTCAGTGGAACCTCTGTTACAGGTTTGCAGGTGAGTGGAGCCAATGCCTCCATCACAGCCTGTACATGACCCTGAAGGAGAGGACCCCTCTAACCCATGCCCGTGCCTGACCCACAGGAAATGCGAGATTGGAAAAGTCGTTGTTTTAAGCTACTAAATGTTGGGATAGATTATCATGCAGTTAGAGGTAACCAATACAGCCGCCAGCTGAGACTTGGGTGCCCTCACACAAGACCCCCAGTCCGAGGCGAGCCTGGTGCTACCCTCACCCACTGCACAAGCTGGAGGAGGGGGACTCTAACCTTGAATGTCCCTTCCGGGTCTGAAGTGTGAGAGAACATGCTGGCATTTCCACATTGGTATTTGACATTAGCTGTGCTTCTGTGCAAGAGCCTTGGCCTTCCTTGCCATTGCAGACCCAGGCTCGGAGCGTCCAGGTATGCTCTGATGCCCAGAGCTGGACATTGAAACACTTCATAAATGCGGTGAACCATTCTTAAGTCTCCTGAAATTTGTAGACTCAAACTACTGGAGGCAGAGGCATTTCATGAATCCTTCTTGAAATAACCTTTTTCCCTTGCTCGACTTTTTCTGTCTTTCTCTAACAGGTACCACCTTCTAATACATTTTGTAATTTACTGATTTATGATGTTTATTGCTTATTGTCTGTCTCTACTGACCTACAGGTATTTGAAAGAAACACAGCCAGACGGGGGTCTTTGTTTTATTCACTGATGTATTCCAAGGGCCTAAAACAGCACTTGACACACATCATGTGTTCAGTTAATAATTGCTCAATGAACGATTGCCTTTTTGGAGGTGAGGTGGAGTGTGTGAGGAGGGGAAGGTATTAGGATACAGGTCACAATAAACTTTGAACTATGCTGTCATATATTTTTTAAATTACTAAATGGCCACTTTGGGCATTAAGTACCAATATTATGCCCTAAACATAGAGATTCCCGAGACCTGACCCCAACACAAGTTATTGCTTCTCACAGAACTTGGGACGTTTGGAGTCCCTGACCAATCAATCCTACAGCAGCCTCTGCCGGGATCCCAAATTCCTACCCCACCCTTCCCCTTACCCCAGGCTGCCTACGCACATTATAATTCTTATATGTGAATTAAGATACACAAAAGTTGCAAAGCACTGGTCCAGTTAATCAACCTGAATTATGAAGTTCAAAATAGACCAGTTGTGAATATTAGTCTGTTGATAATTATATGCTGAATTGGACACAATTGTTTTCCTGCCTAGGGTTGATTCTCCCTTCTTTTAATCATATAGTGCATATTTTTCTAGAAAAGCTCTTACTTCTCTGCTCTTAAATCTCTGACTACCTTCATGTCTGGATCCAGCGCTGGGCACCTGCCCCAGGCCTGGAGGAATGAACCAACACCCCCCATGTCCCAGTGACTGGTCCAGATTCCTGTATGTGATCCGAGTCCAGCTCATAAGACTCAAATAGGGGATGCTTGTTTAAACTGTTATGACAGAGACTTCTTTCTCTGGGGTTTCAGGGAGAATGAAGAATAAACCTGAACCTCCTAGCATCTGCCCCCAGTCGTGAGCCTGCCTGATAAAAGAGCCGACATGGAGGAGAGCTGAACTGAGAGGGAAAGAATGAGGCTAAGTTCTGATAGCATCAGTGGAGTGCCTGGATCCAGCTATGCCTGAAGACAGATAAACTTTTCAGTTACATAATTCAATAAATTCCCATTTTCTTATTAATACTGGTTTGAATTGAAAGTGTCCTGACTGATCAAATAATACATAGAGGAGATAGCACACAAGCCAGCCCATCTCATTTTCCTTCTCCTTGAAGCAAGACAACAAAAAGAGGTTAATGTGCATATTATAGATGATTAAGTTAATAGTCCTGTATCTACAGCAGCATTTTGAATGATACAAGTTCTCTGTGATTCCATAGAGTGGAACATGTGGGGCAGTGATGCTTCTGACTGTTATCCCACCGACAGGACTCACCAAGATGCCAATTCATCTAGTATTTTTAATTGTGCCACTTTGTAAACCTCTAAAACCTAAAGTCTGAGGGTCCTGTTTGGTTACCTGCCTCAGCTTGCCCAACGTCTTTAAGATAGCGACAAGGTCATCACCAATTCTCAGTTTCTCAATCAGATATATAAAAGTGAGCTGCGGGGTGGCTTCTTGAGCGCAAACGCAAAGTATGAGCAGTGAGTGGCTCCACTCCCAATAAGCATATAAAACTTGGGTTTTACTAGTTGCGAGCATACAGTACAGTGTGTTCGTACTCTGCCACTGCAGGCCATGGCAGACAGAGCCACATGCAAGCCTAGATCTGAATGACAGTAAAGTGCAAAGTCTGCTCAGGCGGCTGCAGTGGTGGTTCTCTGCCCTGGGGAACCGCGCGGTGTGTGGTCCAGGAGCTCTCCAATTACACAGCCCCACCCCCATTCCGACAAGTCCCCAGGGGGCAAATGCTCTGTAAAGCTTCCCGGGGAATCCCCTGTGACTCCCCCGCTACCCTTCGCCAGGCTGAGAATCAAAGCTCTGAACTGCCTTCCAGTTTGTTGAGAAGTCCCATCTCCCAGGATCTGGTCAGTTGAAGCACTGGACTTAATCTATAAATACCTTATCTTCAAAAAGAAAATATTTTCATGATTATCTAAGTAAGCAATACGTTTATTACAGAAGATTTAAAAATACCAGAGGTTATAAAGAAGAAAAAAAATCCACAAATACCCTTGCTAGAACCGCTGTATCATAACCTGGGCGCTTGTCAGCAATGCCCTACTCCAGAACTCCTGAGTCAGAATCTGCATTTTCACCAGACCCCTAGTGGGTTCTTTGCTTATTCAAATTTGAGAAACCTTGAGCTAGCTAATCCCAGAACAACTTTTGAGTGTATTTCCTTGTAGTCTCCTATACGTTTACTAAAGCTGGGATAAATATTAAATGATCAATATTGCAGTCGCCAACTTTTATTTTTATTTATTTTATTTATTTATTTTTTGCAGTACGCAGGCCTTTCACTGTTGTGGCCTCTCCCGTTGCGGAGCACAGGCTCCGGACGCGCAGGCTCAGCGGCCATGGCTCACGGACCTAGCCGCTCCGCAGCATGTGGGATCTTCCCGGACCGGGGCACGAACCCATGTCCCCTGCATCGGCAGGCGGACTCTCAACCACTGCGCCACCTGGGAAGCCCAGTTGCCAACTTTTAAAAGGTTATTTTAATTTTATTTTAATATTATTCGGAGGTTCAGTTTGTGTCCTGATTTTCTCTTTTAATTGCGTACTCTATCCACCATCACTTCTAGTTGTTTTGGAGGCTTTCTTAAAACCTCGTTTCTTCATTCTTGGGTGAAGAATAAAATGGCAGGCGGCACACGAAGGGTTAATGTCTACTCATTGCTGTCATACCCACCCAAAGACCCCACAGCCACCGCCTGCCAAGCCCAGATTTTGCAATATTTGCCATGCGCTTGAATCGTGTTGAAAGATGGACTGAACGGAGATTTCTTTTTGTTTGCACGTACTTGTGTGTGTGTGTGCGTGTTTCTCTGTGCACAGTCTCCATGTGTGGCCTCCTCCGGGTGAAAGCGCAGTGTTCCCACTGTTGCTTATCCTGAAGGCTTTCCAAACCTCCCTCCCGCCGACAGCCGGTGTGGGGTGGGGAACACCTCCGAGGAGAGAAAGGACAGTGAGCTGCACAGATTTCTCAGTCCGGTCCCGCTCAAGGCAGGCAGCCGAGGGAGCCTCCCTTCTTAAAGTCCTCTTTAAACCCATTTCTTTTTAGATACATAGTTTTGGAAGGTGCCCAAAGGACTGGCGACCATGTCCCACCCTTCTCCAACAGCACTGGGAATACAGAAGAGGTGGCTGCTGCCGCTTGCCCAGAGGAAGGAAGGGCTGAGCAATCCTGGGGCCTTCGGGGCCTGGAAGCCAGTGGCAGGGGGATCAGGGTGGGTGGTGCTTTGCACTGGCCGAAGGGCCGAGACAGACCCCTCAGCCACAAGGAGGGCGAGGGGAGTATGGAAGTCCACCACTCCCCAGGGACCGTCACCTCACTCAATTATTCCCCCAGCAAGAATCGTTTGATATCTCGGTCGTCTCTCTCTCTTTTGCACACACGTTCTGGGAGCTGTTTCTTCCCCAGCTCTGTGCCCGCTCACATCTTCACCCCATGTCCCGCCCTGGTCTGCTGTTCTGGGCCTCGCCCCTTTCCTTTCTCTGTAACAGGAGTCTGATTTTACGAGGGCTCTTTGGCGGGCTAGGCCCGTCATGTTTCCACGTTTCCCGGTGGGTCCGGAAAGCGGGCCAGCCACGCTGAGCAGCTGCTCTGAAAACAGCACACCACCTCTCACCACCACTGTCTCCCATGGAGCTGAGCCCTCCTCCCACTTCCATCCGCGGGTTCCCTGGGGACCTCTGGGCACACTCTTCCCGGCAGACGTGGTTGTCGCCACAAGCATGTCAGTCATCCTGAGCATCGGGCCCTGCTTGAATTCTCCAGCAAGCCCAGGCCACAGAGCCTTTTGTTTGCAGCCTTGTCGTCCTTCCCCCATTCCCACAAACCCGTGGTCCAGGGAAAACACCCAGTACAAAAACTTCCTGTTTGCATCTGGTAAATTTTCCACTAGAACTTTCAGCACCCAGGTGAATGGGTTCTGGATCCGAGCTCTCCGAATACTGAGAAGTAAAAGAGGGCGTTTCGTGTGTGTTCGGCGCCCGCGGAAGCCAGCAGCCTCCGGGGGTCCAGCGCAAGTCCCCGCTGGTGTCACCACGTGCGCAGCCCGCCTGCTCTGCTGGGTTTCCTTACCTTGAGCTCAGCCACCTATCCTGTCTGAAGAGAAGGGCGAGCTGTAGATTTCTCAGCGCTCACGACGGTTTTTCAGATGACCTGCGCCAACTCCCGAAGGTACTAGAAAAATGTAGACAGATTGGCCACCGAAGGAAAAGCCATCGGTGGCATTTTTCCCAGCCTCAGCTGAATTCAAACCACAAAACACTTGTGTTTTCTACAACTTTCCTAGTTAACAAGACTGGATGGATGCCTCCGAAAAAAATAACATTTCAAAATAACATTTTAAAACCTGGCATTATTTGTTTTTCCCTCTGTAAAGGCCAGTCTGTCGTCATTTCTCCGTAGCATGCTTCGGGGAAAGGGGTGGCTGATGGGCAGAAGGGACGTGACGTGGTAACTAGGAAGAGCATGAGACATGAAGGAAACAAAGATCCTTTGTTCAGAATCTATTCAGCCACCTACCAGCACAGTCACAACTTTCTGGGTCTCAGTTTCCTCCTTTGGAGAATGGGAAGAATAATAGTATAGGCTCAATTACCTTACAAAATGATTTTATGAATCATACGAGCTAGTGTTTGTAAAAGCATTTATTCACCATAAAGTGCTACACAAATGTGAGTTATCGTGCTTTAAAAAATACCTTGAAAGAAGTATTGAGTTTCTGGAAGCCTACATACCCAGAACCCTGGGTCGTGTGTTGTCAGATGGCAAATGGTGGTCCCTGCATGATCGGCCCCATGTACCCCAGTTGCTTTCTCGAGGGCTCAGGTTTTGGGGGGACTTTCCCATGCAGTAAATATGAACAGCAAGAGCTCCAGAAACTCATTCTTCGCTTACCTGTTTCTTTGTCTTAAACCATCACTGTTAGCACAACGGTTAAGGGTACACGTGGCACTGGAGCAGGACCGACATAGCTTTGAGTCTGGCTCTGCCACTTAACTTGTCTAACAAGTTACTTAGCTTCCCTGAGCCCAGTTTCCTCACCTGTAAAATGGGAATAACAATAATACTATTATTATTATTATCAATGCAATACATAGCTTACAGAGTTCTTGTGAGATTAAAAGGCAGTGCATCAAATTGCTAACTTGTACGGTATCTAGCACATTGATTAAATGAATGTATAACGATGATGATAATTATTTTAAAGAATTTGAAGGAGAAAGTTTCCATTAACTGGTTCTTTTGCACTGAGTCCTAGAACTTCCTATTGGCCATGCATTCATTAGACAAGCGTTTGTTTAATACCTTCTATGAGCCCAAGCATACCTTTTGGTTCAGTTTAATGAAGGGCTACCACCCTGACCAAATACCTCCAGTATTCTAGCACTGAGAACTCCAACCGCAGTGTACAAAAGGAAGATGAACATAGGGAAAGTTAGTACTTGGCGGATACTGGAGGAGGGCCTCTGCGGGAGCAGAGCTTTGGCGTTTGGGGTAGGTTGCAAACATGGTAAAAATGATCTGGAGCAGTGATGCGTTCAGATACAGGATAGATGGTAATAGCAAAGAGACTCAAATATAGTGGCCAAAATAAGATAGAAGCTTATTCCTGTCTTACTCAAGGACTGGGTAGGCAGTCCAGGGCTGCAGGAGTGGCCTGCTGGCATCAGGGAGCCAGGTTTCATCCCACTTGTTACTCTGCCTTCTCCCAGGGTGTTTGTCAGGTCTATTTGGCTCCCTGGCATGTATGATGGATTGGCATTCCAGCCAGCAGGAAGGAGAAAAGGGAAGGCACAGCCACTGCCTTGAAGGACATGACCTGGAAATTACACACATCCCTACTGTAACTTAGTCACATGATCACAGATAGCAAGGGAGACTGGGAGATGTAGTCTTCATGCTAGCTTGCCATGTAACCAGCTAAAATGTGGGGATTCTAGTACTACAAGAAGAAGGAAAGGATAGCAATACAGCAGACCACACAGCAGATGAACAGTTTTGCCAAATAAGGGAGAGTGAGTCATGAGAAGCCAGGAGAAATGGCTGATGGACAGGGGGCACTGAGCCACAGACCACTGAGGACTCTGTGGGCTGTGTGGTTATAAGAGAGCAGTGTGGTAGGAGGTGGCGTGTTTGTGCAGGTGGCTGCAGTATGGTGGGCACACTGACTATGTGGGATTGTAGAAGAAAGTATGATTTGAGGACTGGCCCATCATCACTTAAATGTCATTTCTGGGACAGCCTGATTCAGTCTGGGATTTTTCTCTGCTACTTGAATTATTTGCCATTCATCATGGGGTCACTTCACTGACTTTTCACTCAAGTTTCTACTTTCTTATATGAGCTCTATCCACTAATCACTACTGTCTACAGTAATGGTTGGATATAACAACATCAACAAGGAAAGAGATAGGATTACACTAAAGACTTTCTGAAGTGGTTCAGATGCTATCTCACCTGGGATGAGAAGGAAGGATGTGATCCCCTTTCATGACCTTCTCCAAATTTGCAATCCTTAGACCACTAATTGAGCTGGTGAAAACTCAGTCTAAGAAGTCAGATAGATTTGAACTTGTATTGAACAATGTAGGGAAGGTATATCAGTGTATATTATTTTAATTTTAAAGTTCTCATCTCCAGCCTCATTTTCAACAACATGATAGCACCAAGCTAAAAGTGATCCTTATAAAGATGTACTTCTTGTGTTTATTATGGTTTGGATTTTTGTGCCAAGAATACATATGACAGGGCTGCCATTCTTCCCAGCTAAATGCACGTGAACATGTGTTCTTGCATTTTCATCTGTTTCTCTGTGGAGAAATCATGCACTGAACCAACAACTCCTTTGGAGCAGTATCTTATGATTTCAAAAGCTTCTGTCTGGGCTTCCCTGGTGGCCCAGTGGTTGAGAGTCCGCCTGCCGATGCAGGGGACACGGGTTCGTGCCCCGGTCCGGGAAGATCCCACATGCTGCGGAGCGGCTGGGCCCGTGAGCCATGGCCGCTGAGCCTGCGCATCCGGAGCCTGTGCTCCGCAACGGGAGAGGCCACAACAGTGAGAGGCCCGCGTACCGCGAAAAACGAAAAAAAAAGCTTCTGTCTGTGAGCCACCAAATAGGCATTCATGGTGGGCGTTCTTTTCTCTCAGCTTGAACCTCACTTTACAGAGATGTGGCTCCTCGGCTTAGACACGGATGATGCGTCCAGGGTGCCCAGAGGGTTGCTAGAGCCTCTGAGACTTGGAGAAAGAGAAACATGCTAAATGTGTCTGTGCAAACTTCACTTGTGTCTGCCAAGAAGCAATATAGCTTAGTGAATTACAGGAGAATGTGGGCCTGCCATATTGATCCTCGAGCACTGACTTTGCAAGAAATCTCCAGGAGTAATGGATATGAATGAAGTTACCTGGCTTCTGGTTTAACCTTGTCACTCAAAAAAACTTTGGTAGTTCATTATAGCTCCAAGTACCGGATACTTATATGTTGCTAAGGATAAAGGGTTGGATGTGATAGACCTGTAAACACGTAATTACTGTATACTGTGTGAGTTGTAGATTGAAAGCTGTAGGGCTACGTCTACAATCCCAAAGGTGGGGTTTGGTGCCCAAGATCAAAGCCCTCTACACTCTGGCATTTCAGGATTCAAAAGAACAAAGGCAGGCTCCCCTCACTCAATAGTGAAACTGTCAGTCAAAGCATGTAAATGGTGCTTTACAATGACATTGACAATGGAAACAAAAAAACAATAGAGAGGGAGATGACAGCGAGACAGGGGAGAAGTGGAAAGACTTGGAGGTAGGTGGGCAGACGACCTCATCTTACAGAGCAGGGAGACAAGAGATTTCATCTTTAGTTGATGGAAAAAAGAAATAATTGCATTTACAAGCACAAATAATAAAGAAACCAAAGTAGTGATGCACCTTTATTGACAGGAAGAAGCAAGAAGTGGAGCTCAAGTGAGCTGAAGTCAACAGATGGGGTCTAAAATGGATAAACAGAGAAAGAAAATACAAACGTTATTTAGAGATGTGGACGTTATCAATTAAAACTGTACCTCTGGGGAGATCAGCTGGGGCTAAAGCAACCTTAGGGTATGTCTCTTGCTTTTCATTATAAGCCCTTCTGTACAGTTTGATTTTTAAGTCTTGCTGCATTTGTTAGAATTAGCTTTAGTTTCATGACAGGCTACTCACAATAACCGTAGTGTAAACAAAAACGTGGTTTATGTCCCTTACATAAATTTAGTCCAGGGGTGAGCAGTCTTCTATGGTGGCTCTGCTCCCAGGAGTCTTCAGGGCCACAGACTTCATCCAACTCATGGCTCCATAGTGCCATCCCTAGGCTGTGGTCCTTAGCCTCCTGGCCCCGGATGGCAACATCTGTGTCCCAGGCAGCGAAATGGAGGCAGGGATGAAAGAGAGGGCATAGGGACTGTCTCTTAGGGAAGGGTCCTGGCAACTGTCACATGACACTTCCTGTTATATTTTATTGATCAGAACTTAGCCACGTGGCTACACCTAGCTGCAAAGGAGATTGGGAAACATAAACTTTGTGTTAAATTTTCATATACATATTTTAAATTTCTACTACAAAGAGAGAAGACAGTATATATTGTGGGACATTTAGCTGACCCAGCTACACTTACCTTGATATAAATATCAACAAAAATCATGAGCATTTAACAAAAAAGCTGTTTTCCTAAGAAAATGCTGGGAATAAAAATATAAAGAAAAATAGAATGGATTGATGAAATGAGGGAGGGATGGGTAGATAAACTGATGTGTGATAGAGCAAATATAGCGATCATTGTAAAATCTAGGTTGTGGGTGTGTTCACTGTACAATTTTCAACTTCTCTATATATTTGAAATTTTTCTAACAAAATGTTTGGAGAAAATAGGGTTAGGGAATACAAAAAATCAATTATTTTTTTAAACTATTTTTAAAGGTCACAGCATGTCTGACCTGAGAACTTTGGTTTCTCTCATCCCTTTACTCAATTCCACAAGTTTTATACAGAACTCCTCTAATTCTTCATATTGTAACTTACTGTCCCTTACCCCCAACTCCTTTTCCTCCCCCATCTGTCATTTCCTAGTCTCTTTACTTTCTGTTTTTGTCTAGGTCTGTGCCTGGGTCTTAATATATGGCTTTTGGTGTCTCAGGCTTAATTGCCTGTTTGGGCTTCTCCCCATAGGCTCTGCCCTAATCTGATTATAAGTAAGAGAGAGTCCTGGCCCCTCATGGACCAGCTTACTGGATTGACTGCCGGGGTAGGCTCCCCTCCCCCTTCCCTAGGCTGGGGAAATTGAACCCAATATTTTGTTCAACAACTTGGAGGAATATTTTTTCCTCCCTACCTGCCTCACACCCTTCCTTCCTTCTTTTTAAATTTTGTACCGCTTAGCATATAGCAGGTAGGTCACAGTTGAGGTTGTGGTGACTCACTCATTCATTCATTGAATAAATATTAAATGCCGACTATGAACCAGACACCATATGGCTCTCTGGTCATTGATTCATCCTAAACACCAGTCATTCGGGAAACAACTCAGCTTCCAAACGAAAGCAGTAATAGGGTCTTGCTGTTACACCATCCTTGGGGTTGCACCACAGCTGACCTTTTAGAAGAGGCTGCCTGATCAGGAGTCCTTCTGGTAATTCAGTAACTAGGCACCTTGGACGGGGGCCAGACGGGCCTGTGCTGGAAGCAGTCTCCCCCGTGTGATTTGGGCTGAGAGCGGCTTGCCATTACCACCTGCCCCGACCCGACGCACAAGCCCCTCATGATTTGACCTCGCAGGTGTGTTTCACGCTTGGCAAAATCTGAAGCAAGTAAACTACACAGACTTACTCTCTGCATGTCTTTCTCCTCAGCTGGATGCATAAATAGTTCATTTATTTATTCCACGTCAACAATCGTAGTTTGCTTCTTCCTACTCCCTGTTATATGATGCGGATAACGTGTCACTGCCCAGATGGGTCTTTCATTCTTTTGAGACTTAGTTGTCCTGCTAACGCTTATTTTATATTTGGCCTTTGAAGGCAGCAGTTATGAATATATTTAGTGCGTGCCCTCGGTGCGATGTTCTCTGCCTACTTCTTCATTTCTGTAGAATTTGGCACTGAGTGAAGAGGAGAGATAATAAGGAATGAAAGGGCAAAATAAAGCCAATTGTTCAGCTGAAAACAAAACTTTCTGCAATCTCCTTAGCTAATTCAACCCCTTGGGAACAAAACATCTTAACCTGTTCACATTGTTTTGACTTTCCAGGTTATAGTGGGTAAATGTGGTGAGTAACGGCTGGGAAGGTCACTTCACATCTCTGCCCTTTCAGTCTAGCCTACGTGGCACTGGTTTCTTTCTGCTTAAAAATATTGATAGGTTATAATCAGATACATTTAATGTGCATCAGGATAGGTCCATTGCCCTGCTGTCTCTTTGTAGTAAAAAAAAAAAAAAAAAAAGGATGGAATCAATAACCACAATAATAAGAATAATTCCAGTGCATTTTCCCCTGGCTTCCTGAGAACTCATCAGTTTGGGAGCGCCGAGAGGATAACCCCTCCCTCATCCACCCGGAGTAAGAGAGCTGGGTGGTGGCCCTTCTGTTAATGCCTTTGGTACAAACCTCTCAAGATATATGAGAAGGAGCCTCTCTAAATGCGTGCAGGTGGCTTCTTGCCTCCGGTAACGAGTCTCATTGTCCCTTTGTGTCCTCACATGCAGTAAGTCTCTCACAAAGCAATAAGTGAAGTGACACTGTAGAAAAGGCAGGAGGACAAATAGGGATCCCTAAACAAAGAAGGTAGTTTGGGAGGCAGAAAAAAAAAAAGAAAGAAAATCCCTTGAAACATCTTAAAAGCAGCCAAGCCTAAGCATGATCATATGAAAGAGACCTTCTCTTTTATTTCACCACGTCGAGTTGAATTTACTTTCCGGCTTTTTTTTTTTTTTTTTTTAAGAGATTTTGTGGCACAGATGAAACTCCTCCAGAAATCAAGACAATGGTCACTTCCAAAGAGCCACTGAAAGGAATAATCCAATTCAAATGGACATTTCAGATTATATTTTAATAATACAGGCTATATAATAAAAGCAAGAAGAGTAATAGTCCAACAATGCTTTGGGTGGAACAGAACCTTTCTCCAAGGAACTCACGGTGATTTATAAGCGTTTTTAATTCACAGGCAAACGCCTCGTCAACTGACTGAACAAGCAGCAATGACTGCCCTTCTGTGCAGATAGGAAACTGAGGACCCAAGTGATGGCCTCAAGCTCCTGGCACTTTGGCCTGAATGTACAGGAATGTTACAGGCCAGGCTGATCCTGCTTAGTCTTCACCCAAGCTGAGGGGCCACAGCGTCACCGTCCAGCTGCTGGCCAGCGCCCCATGGAGGCCACCACCCCTGGCAGGAGAAGGTGGTGGTGGCCTTAGCTACTAGGGCCTAGATTCCTCTGCCTGTAATCATCCCCTATTTCTCAACTCCACAGTTGCCACCAAATCTAGCTTTGTGACTTCACGTTGCTAACTAATCTCTTGAAACCCTGGTCTCCTGATTTATTAAACTGGAGCAATAACACACACTTCCCAAGATGACTGTAAGAACTTGAAAAAAAAGTATGTAAAGCACATAGCACTGTGTCTCCCATATAGGAGATGTATGGAAAAATGTTGATTTTTTAATTTTATTAATAGGTGGAATTGGTGCTCTGCTGCTTTGTAAATATCAGACAAGCTCCCCTCTTAGAGATTCTTTCCATTTTGAAGATTACCTTTAATATAAGTTTTAAGCTGGTTTTACCTAATGGGGAAAAATGTGATTACACCTCACTCCCCTAACACACGTGCATACACAGACACCAGATCTCCCCAAGGAGAGCTTGGTTATACTTTTTGCAATTTGTACTAAGTCCAGCCATTAAAAAAAAAAAAAAAAAAGATGTTCTATAAAGAATGAGCACATTTTACTAGTCAGGTTACAGCTTCATCAAGGAAGCTGGCAAACCCAGGTTCACTTCTGAACGGAAAAGATTTCAGCCCGAATCTCTCCAAACAACCGGCAGATCCTCCTTCCAGGGAGCCAGTAGGCTTTACGATTAGGGTAGGCTCTGGAGTCAGGCAGGCTTGGGTGTGGGCTCCCCCAATTCTGAGTTCTCATCTGTAAAACTGGGGACAGCAGTACTCCCTGACTCACAGCTCAGTGTAAGAATGGAACTAATGCAGGGGAGATGCTTAACGCTGTTTCTGGGCACTACTTGGTAAGTGGTAGCTGCAATGGTTCACAACCATTGTACAGAAGGTGAGAAAAATTTGTAAATTCAGTACAAGCCCAAGTTTTCCTTTAAACCTGAGCTATAGAGCTTTTAGCAACTACTTTTGAGTGTACAGCCTGATCAGGCTCCAGGAGGAAAGGAATCTTAACCAGCTAATTAGTTAGAGAGGAAAGACAGAGATATGTGGAACATACACCAGTGTGAACATTGTATTCATGGGTGGATGGAATTGTTAGAACATTTTAGAACAGCTGCTGGAATTTAGGCTTCAGGGCTTCATCTTGCTTTTTTTTTTCTTTTTTTAACTTTGAAGAGTTTTGTGGGGACTGAAAACATTTTAGGATAAATGTCTACATACAAGGCTTTTGGCAGAGACAGAAAAATTGTCATTCTGAATCCAGGTTTGACTTGGACAGGGAGTGACTTAAAGAAAACATCAGGAAGACAGAAATCTGTGAAAATTGTATTTACTCAAGGCTCAAGAGAAGGTTTCTGTCTAGTCTAAGTGATGTCATGCAAATTTAAGAAGGGAAATGCTGAGGGGATACATTGGACAGTGTTTCCCAAGGTGTGTTCCCTAGGACCCAAGTCTCATGAGATGATTGGTGACAAACGAGATCTGTGACCAGATAAGTTTGGGAAACTGTACAATAACTCTGCCTCTTGAGATAAACGGTGTACGTTCACATGTAAAAGCTTTCAGAAGTCCTGGAGTAAGGAAATCTCTCATGGTAGACCCCGTAAGTAGCTTCCAAATAGCCATTCCTCCTTTATTGGCCATCAGAATTGTGATTTTGTTTGAGAGATAATGGGCACAGCTCCAGGAAATGAATCGCAATATTTCTATGGCAATAACAGAACCTGTGATCTCCTTTGCCAGGGATGAGTATGGGGTGAGCCTGTGACTCAGTTCTTCTGGTCAATGAGACTTACTTTGGGGACTCTGGAAATAAAGAGAGAAATACAGGGAGAAGGTGCTTCTTTTTTGACACCTCCTTGCTTTCTGCTTTTGCATGAGGTTGTATGAGAGAATATGATACCTGGTGCCGCGGCTGCCATCTTGTGACCACGAGGGAGGACCCTGAGAACTGAGACAGGAGATGCCAATCTAGTACCAGATACCGCAGAGCAACTGGGCTTACCCCAGAGCTGCCCACCACCATAATCTTGCTAATGTCAACAACTGTCCAAATGGTTTGAGCCACTGCTGGTTGGGAATGGAGCGCAGCTTACGGTAGCCACCTTTTCCTTTTGTTTACTCCAGCTTTTCTCAGTATATGGCTAGGCCGGGTTAGTAGCTTCTGAATACCCGTTCCTCTTTTTACGTGAAGGTGCACCCGTTTATCCCAAGATGCAGCATTAATGCGCAGCCGTTGGACCACAGGTCTGTTTCTTAGGTCTCTTTGCATCCCTCACCAGCAGTGCATACTCCATGGAGCACACTTTGAGAAATGCCTGTGGGAAGGGACCAGGAGAGAGAAGCAGGCAGTGGGTCCCAGGCCCCACTCCCCTACTAATTCAGCCCTTTGTGTCTCAGCTGTACCATCTGGTATCCATCACCTCTCCCCTCAGTCTCCAGCTCCAGCACTTAGCATCCCTGAGACCAGGCCCCATGCATCACACCATGCACTGGGGGCCCAGCAGCTGCCACCCACCTACCCTGCCACTCAACTGAGTCTCTACCTTTCCAAGGTTGTAACTGTATGTACTCTTTAAACAAGACGACAGCGGCACTGAAAATCCATTTAGGGATCAACTGATTCTTTTACTTTAGTTTTTCAAGTTTGCCTTCCCTTGTTCTCCCCACTGCCCTTCGGCGGAAGCCAGGGGCCCTCAGCCAGGGCCACTGGAACGGTGCTGTGCTTGCCACACTGGGACGGGCGCGGGAGGAAGGTGAAGTGTCGAGCGGAGGTTTGGGGAGGCGTCATGCGATCCGAGCCTTTCGCGCTGCTGGGTCACCGGTTCAACCCGCTCCCAGGTCGGTAGTTACCCGGCCTGTGTGAAAATCCCACAGCAGAACTCGATAGCACACCCGATCTTAGGTTTCCCTGGCTGCCGCGCGGCCCGGCGGTCTCTGCTGCCCAGGCTGCGCTCCCGGGGTGGGTGGGGCTGGAGGTGCCCCTCCTCTAGGGCAGCTCCCGGGAAAGCTCCACTGGCGGAGGCTGCGGGTCTTAGGAAGCCGGCGGTGCTTTATCAGCCGTGCCCTGAACCGGCTCCAGAGGTTGAAGTTCTGCTGCCCGTTTTCCTGCAAACATATCTTCTTCACCCCACAGCAACGCCTGCTTCCGATCCAGAAAGTAGCGACGCGAAATGATCCAGGGTTTTCTGCCCTGTGTTTATGTGCAGAGGGTGGGAGAAGAGGGAAGCAAAGTACCGTAAAAAGAGATTCGTTCCCCTCATTTTTTCTCAGTTATCCTAAAAACCCGAGGAGCACGTTTTACTGCCTTGCTTCTTAGAGATGCTGGAAACTGAGGTTCCAAAAGATTCAGAAACCTGTCCAAGGACACGGGGCGAGAAGTGACAGAGCTGAGATTCTGACTCAGACCTGCCTGATTGCAACGGCTGCTCTAGACTCCTCTGGCACCGCCTATCTTCTAGGACAGGCCACTTCAGTTGGGAAAATCCCGCCCTCCCCAACCTGTACTAAGTTCGTGTCCAGCTTTCAGAGTTATAGAAGGGCCAGGAGGGTTATAAAGAAATTCAGATTTAATGTGCTCAGCAGCTTAGCAATTTGGGTTGCAGAACTTCTGCAGATTTCATCAGAGGGGGTAAGGGGAGGGAGTGGGGTAGAAGAGGCCAGTTGTCCGGGATGCTCACCATGTAGACGGTTCAAGACCTCTGGCCTGGTCGAATCAGCCTCCCTCGGACCTGAGCCTACCTGGAGGCGGTCTTGTGACTGCTTCCTTGAACAAGGTGGCTTTCCATGCGGTGACACAGTGCCTGGTGAGGAGTTCCAGCCTGGCGGTGAACAAATGACATCATTGGTTGAGGCCATCCATTTGGCATTTTCTCAAGAATGCTGGGATAATTTTAAGAGGTGGCAGGACAGAGACAAGGGTGAGAGAGGACTCTTCTTTAGGAATCCTGTGTTGACAGCCATCTGTGACATCTAAGATGGGAACCGGCTTACGCAGAAATGGAATTTTTTATATTAAGGGAAGAATCGGCAAACTTGTGTGGGCCTAAATGAATTTCCAATGGATCAGCAGAAAAGTCAACAAAAGGTTGTGTTTCTTGTTCTAATCCCTTCACTTATTCCACCAAATGGTTGTCAGATGTTCAACCACACTGAAAGGCAAGGAAAGCCCACACCAGAAGGCTAAACTTCTGGCTGCAGCGAGGTGTTTTAAAAACAGCAGTATTACGTATGGTTCTGGAACCAGCTGAAAAGCCCTGAAGAAGAGCTTACCCTGTGTGCTTTCTGATGCCTGGAAACAAGGCAGGAGGAAGGAGAAATAAAAGACCTGCTCATTGCTGGAATAAAGAGTCAGTATGAAAACCCAGGTTCTTTAAGCAAAGCTTGGAGTCCAGACATTTTTCTCCCTGCATTGGAGAAGTGCTGGTATCCTTTAGAAGGAGTTTTGGAGTCTCTCCTCCAGAAGAGACCTTCTGATAAGACATGGAAGTAAGAATCTTTGTTCCTGGTGCTCATCAACTTGTTGTTTGTAAATAGTTTTCCGCTTATTTTCCATCCCTGATCAATTGGTAGTGGCTTTATGAAGCACTCAGAGAAAGCTTCTGAGGCCTTGTCTGGGCTCAGAAGGACAAAGTGGGATGGTCAATCAGTGATGCCTGCCAAGGGTCCCCGTAGAGGAGAGAGGCAGCACATAGGCCAGATATTTACACCCTGTACAGAATAGAGCAGTGGTAACCAGCAAGGGTTCAGAGTTATATTGCCTACTTTCAAATCCTGCTGCACTCTTTTGACTTCTGTAGGTCTTATCTTGTGGGGCTCAAATTTACCCTATTTCAGATGAACAGGAAAGGTACAACCTCTTTATTTTCTTAAGGGATCTGATTTTCCTTGCAAGTCCTCACCTTGCTAGAAGGATGGGTTGCAGGGAGAGGAGGGAGGTGGTGGGAGCTACTCCATTTCTTCTCATCTAAACAGTCTCTTTGGAGGTGAGTGGGTAATTTGGTCTTTCATATTTCCTCTTCCCACCTTACTCTTCCACAGAGGGTACCTGGGTATGTGGGAATGGGGGAAGGAGGGGTTGTAACCTTGTGGCTGAGGGGAGGAGCCTCGGGTTGGGAGCTGCCCTGAGATTTTTGTTGCTGCCATCTGCATTGGGCTGTGTTGTCTCGCCCTCGAGCTCCTTGAGCTGTTGTCCTGGAGTTCTGTGGGGTCACCTATGGTTTGTTCTCCTGCCTTGGTTGAGACCCCATGGTCCTCCTTGACTGGGCCTCCTACTGACTTTCACTGGTGTCCCAGACTCTTTGGAACTTCAACCTCACCTTCCACCTGGCCCCTGGCTAGGGTGCCTAGCTTGCTCTCTCTGAGGCAGTGTCATTATATCAGTTAGGATTACAGAGCTTCAAGTAACAGCACAGAACTCTAATTTATACTGCTTGAAGCAGTAAGAACATGCATCATCTTACATCATGAGTCAAAAGTTGGCTGGACTCCAGGTACATTATACTCACAAAATAATAGTTTCTTTCCCTCCCTCTACTCTTTATCTTGAAGCTGCTCTATACCCTCAAACCCTGTCACACGGCTGTCAGTGGAAGTCAGTATGGCTTACTTTCTCACTATGGCCCAGAGACAACCAAAAACTCTCCCCACGCAAAGATGGTGACTTCCAGTTCTTCATTCTGGTGGGCTCTCCATGTGGCTTTACTTCCCTACCTTGTGGAAGAGATTCTACAATCTCAGCCCACCAGGCATGGCTCCTGCTGTTGGAGCTATAAATTCATTGGTTTATTATTTCTCTAATATTATCATTCCTCATCTGTAAACTGAGGGTAATATGGTACCTAACTCATGAGATTGCTATGAGGACAAGATGAGATAATTTACATAAAGCTACTTAGTATAGCTCCTGGCATATAGAAATGCTCAATAAATGTTAGCCTTTTTTTCAGTTCTTATAAGAAATATTAATTTTTCCTTTTGGCAAAAATAAACATTAACATTCTGAAATAAGTTTTAGAAAGATGATGTTCCAAACTGGAATCAAATTGTCCCATCTTGGAATGATAATTTGTGAATGTATATGAATTATATTTCATTATTCTCCTAATTTTTGAAGGGCTTGTAATCAGAGGCCTGTGAGAACAGCAGGTTCGCAAGTTTGCTAGGTTCTTGGCTCTTCCTTGAGCCAGTTTCTATAAAAAAAATCCACTGGAGCCACACATGCCATGGTTGATTTACTACTAAAGTATGAGGATGTTCAATGAAGGGAATGATAATGTCCATCACACAACATTCTGTTGCCATCCTGCTGGCTCTTTTGTTCATACTCTCTATTCCCTCCCCGAAAGCTTGTGTCTCTTACATGTGGACCCAACTACCACTCAACCACGACTTACCATCTCTAACTCCATGCTATTGTCTTCTTATAAGGTAAGTGGGCTAACCAGCTGTCCCTGTGTCCCTGGGTCTTTCCTGGATTTAGCACTGAAAAATCCCGTGTCCTGGACATCCTCAATCCCAGATAAACCCGGAGGGTTCGTGCCCCTATAGGTAAACCGTCTCCACCTGCTGGTCTGATAAGTAGGCTCTAGGAATCCTAGAAAATTAAATTTTCTCCATCTCATTCTATAAAGAACTTTGGATGCTTTCTAAAAACGATGAGAAATTATTAAAGGATTTTGAAGTAGCTAAAACATAAAATGAAAATTGCATTTTAGAGAGATCTCTGCAAATCAAAACTGCAATGAGATACCCTTTTACATCCACTAGGATGGACGGCCATAATAAAAAAGACATAGAATAACAAGTGTTGCCAAAGATGTGGAGAAACTGGAATTCTTATCCACCACTGGGTGGCGGGGGGAATGTAAAATGGTGCAGCTGCTGTAGAAAATAGTCTGGAAGTTCCTCAAAAGGTTAAATACAGAGTTCCACGTGATCCAGCAATTCCACTCCTAAGTACATACCCCAAAGAATTGAAAACAGGTGTTCAAACAAAAACTTTTGCATCAGCATTCGTAGCAGCACTATTCACAGTAGCCAAAAGGTAGAAACGACCCTAGTGTCCATTGACTGATGAATATTTATGACAAAATGTGCTATAGCCATACAGTGAAATATTATTCAGAGATAAAAATAAATAAATCTATGTTACAGCATACTGACCATGCTACAGTGTGGATGAACTTTGAAAACATGCTAAGTGAAAGAAGCTAGTCACAAAGGACTGCATATTATATAATCCATTTATATTAAATATCCAAAATAAGCAACTTTATAGACACAGAAAGTATATTAGTGGTTACCTTGGGCTTGGGGAGATGGGAGCATCTGTAGGGGAGTGATGACTAAGGGATGCAGGGTGTCTTTTGGTGTAATGAAAATGTCCTAGAATTGATTGTGATGATAGTTGCACTCAAAGCCATTGAATGGTACACTTTATTTGGGTGAATTTTGTGGTTTGTGAATTATATCCCAGTAAAGCTGTAAAAAGAAAGAAAGATCTCTGACAATATGTGCAGAATGAATTGCATGGAGATAAGGTTGAAGGCAAGAAATCCAGCTAGAGAGCTTTGTTAAAAATCTAGGTAAAATGTCATAAAGATGAATCATGGAAGTGGCTGGGCAGTGAGAGAAGAGAGCTAGTTTGTAGGCTATTAAGAACTCCATTCCACAAAACTGCTGATTGGTTGTCATCTAAATCTGGGGAGATGAAGGAGATGTCGTCAGTTGGGCAGCTCATGATGCCATTCTGCAAGATGAGGCAGTTCAGGAAGAGGAGGCTTAGAGGGTGAAAACATTGAGTCCAATCTGGACTGGTCCATTGGAACATGGTTAATTTCAGGAACCTGTGGGTCATCCAAGTGATATACCTTCTGTGCCGTTGTTTATAGAACTCTAGAAAAGGGAAGGCATTGTAGGCTGGATAGACTGGGATGGATGGTATTACCTACAGTTACACTATCCAAGATGTAGCTGCTACTCATAGGAGACCCTTTAAGTTTAAATAAGTTAAAATTAAATAAAATTTAAAAGTCGGAGAGTCGGTTGCACTATCCACATCTCAAGTATTAAATAGATATGTGTAGCCAGTGACTATCATTTTGGACAGCACAGATAGAGAATATTTCCATAATTGCAGAAATTCCTGTTGGACAGTGTTGATCAAGGGGATTTTGTTCACTGAAAAGAGAAATTTATTAGTAAGAAGATCATCTGAGGTCTTGAAAGAATAGAGTGTCAGAGCCAGCCTCCAAAACTGATGAGGGGTTAAGAACTAGAGCTGATGAGTGTAGACAGTCTTTTTAAGAAATTTAACTATGTAAATAAATGTAAGAGTAACATTGTATCTGACACATTCTATGCATGTAATAAATAGTTGAATCTGAAGAGCCCATGACAAGGTGGCTTCTGCATTTCAGTGCTTCATGTGGACCTGGAGACCTTATTGAATATGACCTGAGAGCCATCATTTGGCAGGACAGCCATAAGTAGCCACGCAGCCACCTTACTTTTTTCTCTAATGTAGCTTAGGCACTGGGAGGGTCTAACTCATGAAATGTTCATGTGTGGGTCTGGTTAACCAGAAAACTTTTTCCCCATTTTGGGTAGCAATAAAATGAAAGGAATTCAGCTGATTTTTTGACTTGAAATGGAAAGGGGTACCTCACTGGTAGGAAGATGAAAAGTTATCGTTTCTTCTTATTTTCCCCTTACATTAAAAAAAATTTGTGTTTTATTTCACATTACAAAAGAAATACATTTTCATGCAAAGTAATTTAGAAAACTCATATAAGCAAAAAAGAAGAAATTAAAATTATCCATGATATCCGTTTGTGGGTTTCAGCTCCAGAAGAAGAAATCCTGGCTTAAACAACAACTATCATAATTTCCTGACATAACAGGAAGTCCAGGGTAGGGTAGGTTTCAGGGCTGGTGTATCCATTGGCCCACTGATGTCATTAAAAATCTAGAGTCCTAAAAAAAATAAAAATAAAAATAAATCTAGAGTCCTTCATTATGTTGTACATCTGAAAGTAATAAAATGTTAAATGTCAATTATACTTCAATTTTTAAAAAATCCAGATTCTTTTTCTCTCTCTGATCTGCCAACTTCAGTGTGGATTTATCATCAATCTTGTGGCAAGATGATGGCAACAGTAGCTCAGGGTGTCACATCCGGAAAGAAAGGAGAGAGACTTCCTCATCTCTTTTAAAAATGAGAAAACTTCTCGTAAAACTTCTTATTGGACTCCTCCTCAAACCCTGTTTGCCAGAACTGGGTGACAAGCTCACTCCTTAACCAGTACTTACAAGGGGCACAACATTCCTTTCCGAGCCCTTGAAGCTATGGGGGTGGTCAGTTGTCCCTGACACATATGAATAAATGGGACTTGGGGAGATATTTTTTAAAAAGCAGCAAACTATTCTGAAGGAAGATAGGGGAAATGGATACTGGGAAGCAGTCAACAGTATCCATAGTTAGTAACCTGTACGTTTAACCTTCGTTAATGTTTTGGTAAATACAACTTCTGTGTGTGTGTGTGTGTGTGTGTGTGTGTGTGTGTAATAACACTGTTTATTCTGTGGTAATGTGTTTTTTCCCATCAACAACACATCATGAATATCCTTCCACGCCATAAACAATTTTCTATAGCATCATTTTAATGACCAGAGATATTTCATTTTTTAAGGATATGCCATAGTATATTTACCAAAGAGAAATTAAAAATAAATATTTCCAAGTCTGATGTGGAAATTTAAATTTCCATCTGCTATAGCCTAAAATGGTATTACAAACTTAAGGTCTTGCTTTTTTTGAAGGTCAGTAATAAATCAGGAAGGAGACTTGTGTTGACATTTATTTTAATAAATTATGTTTTAAGTTAAAAGATGACCATTTCTTAGCTCCCTAACAAAAATTTCTAGAGTAACCTTCCTCACACATCAAATGATTCCTTGATATGTGAATCACTGGATTTCTATTTAATAATGTTGTAAAGATAACAGTAAAGCATCAGTCATTTCTGATAGGCTTAGGCCTCATGTATAAGCTCTAAGACTTTTATTTTACATTTCTTATGGATGTTAATAATATTTCATTTGTAAGATACGGTAGCTAATCTTTCTTAGAAGAATTTGCCTTTTAGAGAAATTGCTTCTCCCATATGGATTACCTGAAAAACACCAAGAAAAGCCACACTTTTGCAGGTAAAATAAAATTAGGAGTTAAGCATTGTTTTTTCAGACTGACTATATATTTTCCTCTATTTTAAAAATATTTTGGAAAAAAAGTAGAGCCCCAATTTTGTCAAAATAACTGTCCCAATTCTCCACTTGAGTCTACAAAGATCTCAGTGGGAAGATACAAAGTAAATCAGGGAGTCTGCTAGTTTTTACATTCCACATTATGATCAATTTATGCTGTTTCCTTTAAGGCTTACATTTAGTGAGACATCCCATTCCTAAAGGTCCTGCCAACTAGTTATTGCTCTTGAACTTGGTGAGGTGAGGATACCAACCTACTTCCTGGTGGTTCTCTTTCCTCTATCCCAAGCCTTTATTTGAGATAAATTTCCTGCCCACAGTCTGTTTCATATGCAGAAATTCATTGCTAGTTTACCTTATTGCCTGTTAAATATATGGCCAACTTGTGATTATTCAGAAACTTAAAATCCAGCCATTGCTTCTTTCATACTTCGTTCATTCATGTTTGGTTAGCAATTCCAGCTCAGGAAGAACAAGGCATATTTTGTATGGTGGAAAAGGAAAGGACCGACCACCGAAAATATCAATTATGTCTTTAGTCTATAGTGTTAAAAACATCAGAAGAAATAATACAGTCAGCATTCCTTAATTTCAATGCTTATAATTTTTGAAGCTCACCAGAAAAATAAAGTGTTATGCAAATTTACTTCTCTCTCTTCTTTATTTCCCTTCCCCAGCAAAAATATTGTAAATTGTTAAAAGTCTTCTGGTGACTTGTCATATTTGGCACCAGTTTAATTAGTTTTGGCAACTGTATTAATGACTCATAAGAGAATACTTTTGGTCTCTTTGATAACAGATGCCACTGCTAAAAGCAATGACAACAATGTCACGTGGCCCTAAAATTCCTGGAATTTGCCACTGGTGGTCCAATAAAAACAAACGTGTGTGAAAAGAGAGTGAGGAGAAAATAAGACTTAAAATATACATTGTCATAAATGTTTAATCATAAAAGATCTGATCTTCTGTCACTTACTTAAACAACATGTTCAAGTTGGGGATCTGCAAGAGGCATCATAGGAACCACTAAAATTTTGAGTCCAATATGTTTATAATCATATTTCACTTGGACTAGTGTTCTTATTTATCATTCAGAGGAAGTGTCTCTAACAACATCAGAAAATTCAGGGGATATCCTACTCACGTTTTGCTTCTCTAAAAAATTTTTTTGAAAACTAATGTGGGTCCTTAAAATTATTATCATTTTCCCATGGATCATCTGATTTGATGGCCATTATAACTACATGAGGTACTATCATTTGAAACATGAAAATATTCAAGCAACAAATGTTTGAATGCCTGTTTGTCTGCCACAAACTCTGCTAAGTACTGGAGAAACAACTCTAAACAAGTCCCTGGCTTTAAGGAACTCACAGTCCAAAGGCAGAAGAAGCAAGAAAACACTTGTGCTTATCAAGAACTTTGATAGGAAAGGTCCCATATTCTATGCTAGTGTCATAGAGACAAGATTCCCTGATGTGGGGGAGTCCCAGCAACCTCTCTATCCCAGACCCAAAGAGAATTGTGGTCTTTCCTGTTCTGCTTTTCCTCTTCCGCAGTACTTTAGGGAGATTCTGTATTTGCCAGCCCTAATTACGGATTTTTGTGCTTCAGAATCAAGAGAATGGGTAGAGAGAGATTGAAAAGGTGTGAGGAAAAAGGGGGTAATTATTTTTTACAAGATTAATTCTTTGCCTTCACCATTATAAAGAATCCTCATGGTGAGGAAAAAAGAAAAGATGCTCAAAAAAGGAGTTGAGAGGCTAAGCCACTACATGTAAAGTCACATAAACAAGTTGCAGAGGGAAACTTGCCTCTAATCAAAAAACATGCCCATGACCAATTCCCTTTGACCGAGGGTCCAAGACCATGCCCCCAGTCCCAGAGACTAGAAAGGGGTCTTTTTCTCTCCAACCAAGCTCTTGCTAGTCTGTGGCCCAGACAGGGAGTCAAGGTAAATAGTGGTACATCTCCCAGAGCTTGGAACATTCAGTTTGAGCCAACACCATAGGCATCGGCATAATGTCAATAAACTCTCCAAACTGATTCAACACGATCCTTATTAGAATCCCAGTTGGCTTCTTTATAAAAATTGACAAGCTGATCTTAAAAATCATATGGAAATGAAAATTCATGTGGAAATAAATTCTACTTACATGAAAGATCTATACAGAAAGTAGATTAGTGGTTAGCCAGGGCTAATGATGAGATAGGCAGGCGATAGCTAGAAGACAGGGAGTTTCTTTTTGAGATGATGAAAAATGTTCTGAAATCAATTGTGGTGATGCGTACACAACACCGGGAATATACGAAAATCTATTGAACTGTACACTATAAATGGGTAAAATGTATGGTATGTGAATTATATTTCAATAAAGCTATTACAAAAATTATACCCTTTTTATGTTTCTCTTAGATGACTATTCAATTCAGCAAAGTTTTTAATGGCTTTGAAAAAAAAAGGCAATGACTGATGTCCTCCAGAAAGATTGCATTCAACATAAATTCAACTTACATCGTCAAAAATAGTGTATGAGGACGCCTGCCCCACATTTTATTTTTTTCTATTTTCACTTCCATAGCATTTATTTCATTTTATTTTATTTTTTAACATCTTTATTGGAGTATAATAGCTTTACAGTGGTGTGTTAGTTTCTGCTTTATAACAAAGTGAATCAGCTATATATATACATATCCCCATCTCTTCCCTCTTGCGTCTCCCTCCCTCCCACCCTCCCTATCCCACCTCTCTAGGTGGTCACAAAGCACTGAGCTGAACCTCCAGTGCTATGGGGCTGCTTCCCACTAGCTATCGGTTTTACATTTCGTAGTGTATATATGTCCATGCAACTCTCTCTCTTTGTCTCAGCATATCTTTCCACCTCCCCATATCCTCTAGTCCATTCTCTAGTAGGTCTGCGTGTTTATTCCCATCCTGCCCCTAGGCTCTTCATGACCATATTTTTTTAGATTCCATATATATGTGTTAGCATACAGTATTTGTTTTTCTCTTTCTGACTTACTTCACTCTGTATGACAGACTCTGTGTCCATCCACCTCACTACAAATAACTCAATTTCGTTTCCTTTTATGGCTGAGTAATATTCCATTGTGCTACATCTTCTTTAACCATTTATCTGTCGATAGACACTTAGGTTGCTTCCATGTCCTGGCTATTGTAAATAGAGCTGCAATGAACATTGTGGTACATGACTCTTTTTGAATTATGGTTTTCTCAGGGTATATGCCTGGTAGTGGGATTGCTGGGTCATACGGTAGTTCTATTTTTAGATTTTTAAGGAACCTCCATACTGTTCTCCATAGTGGCTGTATCAATTTACATTCCCATCCAACAGTACAAGAGGGTTCCCTTTTCTCCACACCCGCTCCTGCATTTGTTGTTTGTAGATTTTTTGATGATGGCTATTCTGACCGGTGTGAGATGATATCTCATTGTAGTTTTGATTTGCATTTCTCTAATGATTAATGATGCTGAGCATTCTTTCATGTGTTTCTTGGCAATCTGCATATCTTCTTTGGAGAAATGTCTACTTAGGTCTTCTGCCCATTTTTGGACAGGGTTGTTTGTTTTTTTGATATTGAGCTACTTGTACATTTTGGAGATTAATCCTTTGTCAGTTGCTTCATTTGCAAATACTTTCTCCCATTCTGAGGGTTGTCTTTTCATCTTTTTTATAGTTTCCGTTGCTGTGAAAAAGCTTTTATGTTTCATTAGGTCCCATTTGTTTATTTTTGTTTTTATTTCCATTTCTCTAGGAGGTGGGTAAAAAAAGATCTTGCTGTGGTTTATTTCATAGAGTGTTCTGCCTATGTTTCCCTCTAAGGGCTTGATGGTGTCTGGCCTTACATTTAGGTCTTTAATCCATTTTGAGTTTATTTTTGTGTATGGTGTTAGGAAGTGTTCTATTCTAATTTCATTCTTTTCCATGTAGATGTCCAGTTTTCCCAGCACCACTTACTGAAGAGGTTGTCTTTTCTCCACTGTATATTCTTGCCTCCTTTATCAAAGATCAGGTAACCATATGTGCATGGGTTTGTCTCTGGGCTTTCTATCCTGTTCCATTGATCTATATTTCTGTTTTTGTGCCAGTACCATACTGTCTTGATTACTGTAGCTTTGTAGTATAGTCTGAAGTCAGGGAGCCTGATTCCTCCAGCTCCGTTTTTCCTTCTCAGAATTGCTTTGGCTATTTGGGTCTATTCTGTTTCCATACAAACTGTGAAAATTTTTTTCCAGTTCTGTTATAAATGCCAGTGGTAGATTGATAGGAATTGCATTGAATCTGTAGACTGCTTTGGGTAGTAGAGTCATTTTCACCATGTTGATTCTGCCAATCCAAGAACATAGTATATCTCTCCATCTGTTGGTATCATCTTTAATTTCTTTCATCAATGTCTTATAATTTTCTGCATACAGGTCTTTTGTCTCCTTAGGTAGGTTTATTCCTATATTTTATTCTTTTTGTTGCAATGGTAAATGGGAGTGTTTTTGTTTTTTTTTTTTTTGTAGTACGCGGGCCTCTCACTGTTGTGGCTTCTCCGGTTGTGGAGCACAGACTCCGGACGCGCAGGCTCAGCGGCCATGCTCACGAGCCCAGCCGCTCTGCGGCATGTGGGATCTTTCCAGACCGGGGCACGAACCTGTGTCCCCTGCATCGGCAGGCAGACTCTCAACCACTGCGCCACCAGGGAAGCCCCCATTTTTATTTTTTTTTTGTGGTACGTGGGCCTCTCACTGTTGTGGCCTCTCCCGTTGTGGAGCACAGGCTCCGGACACTCAGGCTCAGCGGCCATGGCTCATGGGCCTAGCCACTCTGCGGCATGTGGAAACTTCCCAGACCGGGGCACGAACCCGCATCCCCTGCATCGGCAGGAGAACTCTCAACCACTGTGCTACCAGGGAAACCCATGGCCTTTATTATGTTGAGTTAAGTTTCCTCTATGCCTAATTTCTGGAGGGTTTTTATCATAAATGGGTGTTGAATCTTGTAGAAAGCTTTCTGTGCATCTATTGAAATGATCATATGGTTTTTCTCCTTCAATTTGTTAATATGGTGTATCACTGATTGATTTTCGTATATTGAGGAATCCTCGCATTCCTGGGATAAGCCCCACTTGATCATGGTGTATGATCCTTTTAATGTGCTGTTGGATTCCGTTTGCTAGTATTTTGTTGAGGATTTTTGTATCTATGTTCATCAGTGATTTTGGCCTGTAGTTTTCTTCCTTTGTGACATCTTTGTTTGCTTTTGGTATCAGAATGATGTTGGCCTCGTAGAATGAATTGGGAGTGTTCCTCCCTCTGCTATATTTTGGAAGAGTTTGAGAAGGATAGGTGTTAGCTCTTCTCCAAATGTTTGATAGAATTCGCCTGTGAAGCCATCTGGTCCTGGGCTTTTGTTTGTTGGAAGATTTTTAATCACAGTTTCAATTTCATTGCTTGTGATTGGTCTGTTCATATTTTCTATTTCTTCCTGGTTCAGTCTCAGAACGTTGTGCATTTCTAAGAATTTGTCCATTTCTTCCATGTTGCCCATTATATTGGCATAGAGGTGCTTGTAGTAATCTCTCATGATCCTTTGTATTTCTGCCATGTCAGTTGTTACTTCTCCTTTTTCATTTCTAATTCTATTGATTTGAGTCTTCTCCCTTTTTTTCTTGATGAGTCTGGCTAATGGTTTATCAATTTTTTTTTATCTTCTCAAAGAACCAGCTTTTAGTTTTATTGGTCTTTGCTATCATTTCCTTCATTTATTTTTCATTCATTTCTGATCTGATCTTTATGATTTCTTTCCTTCTGCTAACTTTGGGGTTTTTTGTTCTTCTTTCTATAATTGCTTTAGGTGTAAGATTAGGTTGTTTATATGAGATGTTTCTTGTTTCTTAAGGTAGGATTTTATTGCTATAAACTTCCCTCTTAGAACTGCTTTTGCTGCATCCCATAGGTTTTGGGTCATTGTGTTTTTATTTCTTGCAGATTTTTTCCTGTAATTTATATCTAGTCTTATAGCATTGTGGTTGGAAAAGATACTTGATACGATTTCGATTACTTTTAATTTACCAAGGCTTGATTTGTGACCCAAGATATGATCTATCATGGAGAATGTTCCATGAGCACTTGAGAAGAAAGTGTATTCTGTTGTTTTTGGGTGGAATGTCCTATAAATATCAATTAAGTCCATCTTGTTTAATGGGTCACTGAAACCTTCTTTTTCCTGATTTATTTTTATTTTGAATGATCTGTTCATTGGTGAAAGTGGGGTGTTCAAGTCCCCTATGATTGTGTTAATGTCAATTTCCCCTTTTATGGCTGTTAGCATTTGCCTTATGTATTGAGCTTCTCCTATGTTGAGTGCATAAATATTTACAATTGTTATCTTCTTCTTGGATTGATCCCTTGATCATTATGTAGTGTCCTTCTTTGTCTCTTGCAATAGTCTTTATTTTAATGTCTATTTCTGTCTGATATGAGTATTGCTACTCCAGCTTTCTTTTGATTTCCATTTGCATGGAATATCTTTTTCTATCCCCTCACTTTCAGTCTGTATGTGTCCCTAGGTCTGAAGTGGGTCTCTTGTAGACAGCATATATATGGGTCTTGTTTTTGTATCCATTCAGCCAGTCTGTGTCTTTTGGTTGGAGCATTTAATGTATTTACATTTAAGGTATTTATCGATATGTATGTTCCTATTACCATTTTCGTAATTGTTTTGGGTTTGTTATTGTAGGTCTTTTCCTTCTCTTGTGTTTCCTGCCTAGAGAAGTTCCTTTAGCATTTGCTATAAAGCTGGTTTGGGGATGCTGAATTCTCTTAGCTTTTGCTTGTCTGTTAAGTTTTAAATTTCTCTGTCAAATCTGAATGAGATCCTTGCTGGGTAGAGTAATCTTAGCTGTAGATTTTCCCCTTTCATCACTTTAAATATGTCCTGCCACTCCCTTCTGGCTTTCAGAGATTCTGCTGATAGATCAGCTGTTAACCTCATGGGGATTCCCTTGTATGTTATTTGTTGTTTTTCCCTTGCTGCTTTTAATATTTTTTCTTTGTATTTAATTTTTGATAGTTTGATTAATATGTGTCTTGGCATGTTTCTCCTTGGATTTATCCTGTATGGGACTCTCTGTGCTTCCTGGACTTGATTAAGTATTTCCTTTCCCATATTAGGGAAGTTTTCAACTATAATCTCTTCAAATATTTTCTCAGTCCCTTTTTGTTTGCTCTTCTTCTTTTGGGACCCCTATAATTCAAATGTTGGTGCATTTAATGTTGTCCCAGAGGTCTCTGAGACTGTCCTCAATTCTTTTCATTCTTTTTTCTTTATTCTGCTCTGCAGTAGTTGTTTCTACTTTATAGTTGTTTCTATTTTATCTTCCAGGTCACTTATCCATTCTTCTGCCTAAGTTATTCTGCTATTGATTCCTTCTAGAGTATTTTTAATTTCATTTATTGTGTTGTTCACCATTGTTTGTTTGCTCTTTAGTTCTTCTAGGTCCTTATTAAACGTTTTTTGTATATTCTCCATTCTATTTCCACGATTTTGGGTCATCTTTACTATCATTGTTTTGAATTCTTTTTCAGGTAGGCTGCCTATTTCCTCTTCATTTGTTTGGTCTGGCGGGTTTTTACCTTACTCCTTCATTTGCTGTGTGTTTATCTGTCTTCTCATTTTGCTTAACTTACTGTGTTTGGGGTTTCCTTTTTGCAAGCTGTATGTTCGTCGTTCCTGTTGTTTTTGGTGTCTTCTCCCAGTGGCTAAGTTTGGTTCAGTGGGTTGTGTAGGCTTCCTGGTGGAGGGGACTGCTGCCTGTGTTCTGGTGGATGAGGCTGGATCTTGTCCTTCTGGTGGGCACGTCCACATCTGGCGGTGTGTTTTGGGGTGTTTGCGACCTTATTATGATTTTAGGCTGCCTCTCTTCTAATGGGTAGTGTTGTGTTCCTGTCTTGGTAGTTGTTTGGCATAGGGTGTCCAGCACTGCAACTTGCTGGTCGTTGAGTGGAGCTGGGTCATGGCGTTGAGATGGAGATCTCTGGGAGATTTTTGCCATTTGATATTACGTGGAGCTGGGAGGTCTCTGGTGGACCAACGTCCTGAACTCAGATCTCCCACCTCAGAGGCACATGCTGGATGACCGGCCAGAGTACCAAGATCCTGTCATCCACTCAGCTCAGAATAAAAGGGAGAAAAAAAGAAAGGAGGGCTTCCCTGGTGGCTCAGTGGTTGAGAGCCCACCTGCTGATGCAGGGGACACGGGTTCATGTCCCAGTTCGGTAGGGTCCCACATGTCACGGAGCGGCTAGGCCTGTGAGCCATGGCCGCTGAGACGCGCTGAGGCGCGTCCGGAGCCTGTGCTCCGCAATGGGAGAGGCCACAACAGTGAGAGACCCGTGTACTACAAAAAAAAAAAGGAAAGAAAGAAAGAAGAGAGCAACCAAACCAAAAAACAAATCTACCAATGATAACAAGCTCTAAAAACTATACTGAAAACAAACAAACAAAAACGGACAGATAGAACCGTGGGACAAATGTTAAAAGCAAAACTATATAGACAGAATCAAACACAGAAGCATACACATACACTCTCACAAAAAGAGAAAAAGGGAAAAAAAAAATATATATATATCGTTGCTCCCAGCGTCCACCGCCTCAATTTGGGATGATTCGTTGTCTATTCAGGTATTCCACAGATGCAGGGTACCTCAAGTTGACTGTGAGGATTTAATCCTCTGCTCCTGAGGCTGCTGGGAGAGATTTCCCTTTCTCTTCTTTGTTCGCACAGCTCCTGGGGTTCAGCTTTGGATTTGGCCCTTCCTCTTGTGTAGGTCACCTGAGGGCATCTGTTCTTCACTCAGACAGGACGGGGTTAAAGTTGAAGCTGATTAGGGGTCTTTGGCTCATTCAGGCTGGGGTGAGGGAGAACTACGGAGTTCAGGGCGAGCCTGCGGAGGCAGAGGCCAGTGTGACGTTGCACCAGCCTGAGCTGCACCGTGTGTTCTTCCGGGGAAGTTGTCCCTGGATCATGGGACCCTGGCAGTGGTGGGCTGCACAGGCTCCTGGGATGGGATGTGTGGAGATTGACCTGTGCTTGTACACAGGCTTCTTGGTGGCTGCAGCAGTGGCCTTAATGTCTCATGCCCATCTCTGGTGTCCATGCTGATAACCATGGCTTGCGCCCGTCTCTGGAGCTTGTTTAGGAGGTGCTCTTAATCCCCTTTCCTCGCACACTGTGAAACAAAGAGGGAAGAAAAAGTCTCTTGCCTCTGAGGCAGGTCCAGACTTTTTCCTGGACTCCCTCCCAGCTAGCTGTAGCGCACTAGTCCCTTCAGGCTGTGTCCACGCAGCCACACCCAGTCCTCTCCCTGCGATCTGATCTCCTGAAGCCCGAGCTTCAGCTCCCAGTCACCACCCGCACCTGCAGGTGAGCAGACAAGCCTCTCGGGCTGGTTAGTGCTGGTCAGCACTGATCCTTTGTGCAGGAATCTCTCCGCTTTGCCCTCCACCCCACTGTGGCTGTGCTCTCCTCCTTGACTCTGAAGCTTGCCCCCCGCCACCCCCCGTCTCTGCCTGTGAAGGGGCTTCCTAGTGTGTGAAAACTTTTCCTCCTTCACAGCTCTCTCCCATTTGTGCACATCCTGTCCCTATTCTTTTGTCTCTGTTTTATCTTTTTTCTTTTGCCCTACCTTTTTGCCGTTTGGGTCGTCTGAATTCTTCTGCCAGCGTCCAGTAGGTGGTCTGTAGGAGTTGTTCCACCTGGAGATGTATTTCTGGTGTATCTGTGGGGAGGAAGGTGATCTCCGCGTCTTACTCTTCCGTCATCTTGAAGTTCCTCCCATCACGCCTGCCCCCTTGACTGATATTCAGGTGGCATTGGACGAACATGTGGTACTTTACGGCTGGCATCGGTTCTGGGAGGTTGGTGTCTGTACTATATTCGTTGTTAAATTATTTTGAATATGCCTCCTATCTGTTCCCTACATCCTGGCTTACCTTGGGAATCATGAAATTTTCACGTTTTTGTAAAGTTGACAAATTGAAAGTAATTTGGTTGAATTCTTTTAATTCTGAGTGGAGTGGAGTATGATTTCATTTTTCAGCATTGATCTTTTATTTTTATCAAAGTAATCTACACATGGTTTAAATATTTAATTAGATCGTAAGAATTTAAAATGAAAATCATCTGTCCCTAGCCCCATCTCAGTCCTGTTCCCCTAGGCAACCGTGTTACTCTTCTAACATTTTCTGATTTTAGTTGTTTGTGTGATTCTCAATATCTTTAAATCTACTCAATACCTCTAAATAATATATCTAAATCCTTATTTCTTGAAGTATCCCTTTAAAAAGCCATCTCTTGACTTCCTGCCACTGTACTTAGCTCATCATCTTTCCTATCTTCCATATAGTCATGTCATTCTTTTTATCTTTATCAGTTGCTTTTGTAACTTTGAATAATATACTTACATATTTCTTTCTTTTTTGTCAATTACCACCATAAGGATCTTAGGCTCAGAGTGTTTCCCTCTGCTTGCATTTTTCCCTTTCCCTTTCCCTTTCCACTTTCTGTCATCTATGGAACAAACTCGACAACTTCCACATTGTCAAGACTGATGGTATTTATTATTTATATTCTGCTCTGAAATGGTAAATGCATCTGTGCTGTGTCAATACTTTGATTCTAAAAGCTGAAACTCAATTAGATCCTTATGGTACTATGACCATGTAAATACTGTTCACTGTAGATCCAAGTAATGTGCTATGTTTAGATTTACTTTTCTTGTTCCTTGTGGAGCTTCTAATTGCTTATTTATTCTGGTATTGCAGGTTTTATTGCAACTTAAATATTTTTTCCATTCTCCAAAGAACACTATGAAATGTATGAAATCTCCTTTTCCAAGATACCTCCTTCTTGGACACCTAGCTCCCTAACACTAGTTGTTTTCTAGGTTGCTACACAGCTGCATTCTGGAGCTTCCCTTTGTCATTTTCCTGGGCTCAGTTCACTATATTTCAGATCCTGGTATAACTGCCTGAGAAAGGCCCTATGACAGCTAAACTTGGTCTGAAAATATTTTCATTATTTCATCATACTTAATTTATAATTAGACTGAGTATAGAATTTCCAGATAATAGTATTAGAATATTTTTGTTGTGAGTGGCAGAAAACTTGGTTTACAAAGAGAGGGGTAGGGCGTTTCTGGTGGAAATAACCAAAAACCCTAGAGTTGAATTGTCTTCAGGTATGTTTCAATCCAGAGGTTCACAGAGTTGTATGGGCTTTGGCTCTATTTTTTTGAAGTGATTCTCCCCTTCCTTCCACCCACTGCATTGTGATCAGAGAATGTGATCTGCATTTATAAAAGTCGTTTTTAACATTAATTGAGATATGGTTAATTTTATAAATGTTCCTTGGATTTTGGAAAACAGTATAATGTCATACCAAAGAAGTAATTTTTTCCAGATTCTATAAATACTCATTTATATTATATTTCAAAAGCCCAGTTTTATTTCTTTTTCTTAGCATATATCTGGTAGGTCTTTTCCCCTGTATTTGCTCTATTCACACAGCTCACTATTGTGCTCCAGTGGTTGTGATGGAAACCATTTTAAACTCAAAGCGTTATTCGGACTATTTGTGGTACAGAATCTCTATACACCTATACCTAGGAGAGTCTGGTGCATGGGTGCTCAAAATACTTGTTAAAAGGGTTAGTTTATAAAATGGAAGGGCGCGTCTAAGGAAAGCAGCTCAATTCTGCTCTGCTCTGTAGGTATCTCCATCTATTTCTGCAATTTCCCATTTGTTTCATTTTTTGTTTGCTTGTTTTTTGTTTTTGTGGCACGCAGGCCTCTCACTGTTGCAGCCTCTCCCGTTGCGGAGCACAGGCTCCGGACGCACAGGCTCAGCAGCCATGGCTCATGGGCCCAGCCACTCCACGGTATGTGGGATCTTCCCGGACCGGGGCACGAACCCGTGTCCCCTGTATTGGCAGGTGGACTCTCAACCACTTGCGCCACCAGGGAAGCCCTGTTTCATTTTTTATTCCCTTTAGCTATTTGAAATCAATATCTAATTTTCAGTGCGAATATCTCAGGGACAGAAATACATCACTGACCATATTTTTTGCCTGCCTTTCTATCCACTCAAATTCTCACTATTCATTTACTAAGAGTACAGAAAACCTGTGAAAGAATTGTTCCTACTCACAACTAAATTAAAGGAACTCGTGGAGTGTCAGTTTTCTCAAACTCCCAGAAATGTCCTAAAGACAATCACCTAGGGGACCCCATTTGTGCTCACAAAAAGGGTGGGATTGCTTTAGTGGGCATGTGGCCCCTTTCCTATTGACACCTCCAGGCTACAGAGAGAGGGAATGCAGAGGGATGGCAAAGGTTCAGGGGCACCAGGTCCGCTCCCCTTAGAAACATCACCAAAGGGCCTGACCTTGTGGACATTTGCCTGGCTTGATTTATAGAGCAAATCTAGCCTTACCCAGAGAAATTTCTCTTTCCCCTAAAATGAAACTTCTGTATTCAGACTTACGTCGGCAATTTTGTTCTTTTTAAAGACACAACTCTCCCCACCCCCAGGGACTTAGGCATAATTTGAATTGTCATATGGTGCTGATATACAGAAGGTTTGGTCTGGCTGCTAATACTGGCAAAAGGAGTTGAGTTTTTCCCAGTAGAATGAACATTCTGTATTTAATGAAAGCAAGATTCTAAAAATTGGTTTCTGTAACATGTAGGTCTTATAGAATTGTACATGGCTCAGGGACCACTTAGATGGTATACAGGAGTCAGCTATTTTATCCAAAGAAATGATCTTTAGTGATTCCAGTTGTGGTCCAGGGCTAACAGCTTCACATAAATCTCATCCGAGATAGACCCAAGGTGGATCTTCCCTTCAGTCAGCATTTGTGTGTTCTGTGTGGCTAATAATATTTTTGACAGTGTGACTTAATCACAAAGACGTGATCAAGTATCAATTTTTAAATGGTCATATTTCTTAATGAACAGCTTGCTGGGTGGGAGATGCTACTCACTTGATGTCTTGCTCTGTAGTATCCTAGAATGAGAAGAACATTGTTTTGCACCTCAGTCTAAGCGTCTCTTCAAGATAAACACCTCCACACTTGAATTTGAAATGAATCAAGTCGTTTGGCCAGTGCACTGTCACCAATGTTTTCAATTTTCTTCCTAACCTAAGCTAAATTAGAAAGCTTTCCTTCCTCTAGATTGTAGGTAACATAAAAGGTTAGAATACGCTGAAAAAGAAAACTTACTTTAAAAAAAATTCTACTTCTAGGAATATAATCTACATATATATATATATATATATTTAAAAGCCAAGCTATAAAAGGATCTTCAGTCAGTATTTTCTTTAATTTAAAAAAAAAAACCTGGAAACTACTTAAACACCAATTAATAAAGGGCTACTGAAATATATCGTAGAATATATTGGATATATATAGCTTCTGACAGAACTGGATGCTCTGCAGCTGTTAAAAGGAATGAGGTTGATCTATTTGTGTTAACAAATAGAAGTTTGTTAGCACAAATAGGAAGTTCTTCAAGATATCTTATTATGTGGGCTTCCCTGGTGGCGCAGTGGTTGAGAGTCTGCCTGCCAATGCAGGGGACACGGGTTCGAGCCCTGGTCTGGGAGGGTCCCACATGCCGCGGAGCAACTGGACCTGTGAGCCACAATTACTGAGCCTGAGCGTCTGGAGTCTGTGCTCCGCAGCAAGAGAGGCCGCGATAGCGAGAGGCCCGCGCACCGCGATGAAGAGTGGCCCCCGCTTGCCGCAACTAGAGAAAGCCCTCGCACAGAAGCGAAGACCCAACACAGCCATAAATAAACAAACAAATAAATAAATTTAAAGATACCTTATTATGTGAAAACAAGGCAGATGAGACACTATGGGTATTAGTTGTGTGATGCCCTCTATGAAAAATATTTTAATATGTGCATGTGTGAGTGTGTTTGTGTATGTACAGTGCATTTGATATATGAGCAAAATGTTTTTGCTCAGTTGATATATGAGAAAATGTTTTCTGAAAGATCTATAAGACACTGCCGATAACAGGATAAGAGTGACCAGATGAGGAAGGAGAATATTACGTTTCACTTTACAACTTTCTGTACTGCTTGAATTTTTCTTTACGTACCTGAGTTAATTTTTTAAAAACATGTTATCAGAGGTTATCTATGGGTAGGGTTATAGAACATTATTAGTATCATCTTTATAGTTTTAAACATTAAAGAAAATAAGCAAATGTTACTTTTAAAAGCCCAATTATGGCATATTATAGTCTTAACAACAACAGATAAGGTGGTTAAATTTCAAAGTTTGTTTCCTTAATGCAACTTATAAATTCACTCTCTTCTAGTCTAAAAGAAGTGATGCTTGTGCAAGAAAACTTTTGCTCTGATATGTGAAATAGGCTCAGGAAGAGAAAGTTGTTTCAAAGTGTGATAATCTAGAATTAGGGTTTTTAAAAAATATATTAGAGACAAGTTTTTGGAAAATATATGTATTAATTCATAATGATATCAGGAAAAATGTATAAAATGAATACACTATGGACAAAATGCATTTCTGAGTGTTTTTCTTTAGTGGCACACATATTGTGTAAAAATTTTTTAATTTAAAGATTTTCTCAAAGATATCATAATTTGCCACAATCCTTAAGAAATACCACCAAATGAGGACACTGAAACAGATACTGGATGTTTTCCTTTCATGAAGCAGCTGTTTAAGTCATTCTGCATTTCCTTCCCTCTACCTGATAGTTTCAGTTCTGTGGTTAAAATTACTTGAAACTAGCCCTGATCATTCACTTAAGACACAGTGATACTCTGTTCTCCCATAACCTCACAGAGCACCAGAGAGAACGCAAAGCGCTCGCACTTCCATCAGACTTGCTGATTACCTGATGGACTATGAAATGGGATAGAAGTTGATTCTGGTGTATATCACTTCCCTAAAATTAATGATCACCTCAAAAGTGGTTTTAGTCTACATTCAACAGGACCCACGAAGGGATTTTCACTCAGCTTCAGGTTTTTCTCTGATTAAAAATAGACTTTTCTCTTTTCCTTTAAGTTGAATTTCAAAGTCCAGTTGCTGTGATTACTCAGTAAGAAAGAGGTGAATCAGATTTGCATTTGTGACTTATGAAGAACTTTAGTGCCTGATGGTGAGTGAAAAAGAGGAAGTGGGACATGCCTTGGCCGGGACACCAGGCTTCCAGGAAGCCAAGGGGTCTGTACCTCTTCTCAGTGTCCTAGGAGGTTTAAAAGCATTCTCTTCTCAGCCAACAATGCCTCAGAGGGTACCAAGTCCCACCATATTTATTCAGACTGTTTAATATGAGTAGTCAAATTTAGGACAAAACACTATGTTATTTCCGGGGAGAATATTTTAACAATATTTTGTAAGAGTTGACTTGGTACAAATGCATTTCAATTAAATATACCCAAATATTTGCTGATGAAATACCTGCTCAGGTCATAGTTGGGAGTCTACACATTAGACCCCGAATCCACTACAAGTCACATCACCAGATGTTCTCTGCATTACATCAGAGCAGCAACTCATTACACCTCATGAATATTCAGAAAAAGTTTTTTCTTTCTCTGGTTCTTAGTGGTCTCCCTGTAATCTTGCTCCTGACCTTGATCCTCTCCTCAATGCCAGTTCAGTTTTAATTCTAGTTCAGACACGTTTGAAGTACCATCCTAGGCCTTAACCCTCCATTGCCTGTTTTGGTTGTGATAAACTTAGTATTACTTCATTTTGAGCCAACTCCTGCCCCAGTCCAGTTTTCATCTGTAACAAGGTGTTGTGAATCTGCATCCAAAGTGGGAATTTGCTTGGCCCACCTGTGTTTCTTTAAAAGTCTTGAAAGTCGGTGTGTTTATTGTCTTTTGACTTTGAGGACTCCAGGCTTGCTTACCTCCCATGACCTTTTGTCCCTGTGTATCCTTGTATGTAAACAGCTTTGCAGCAGTGAAACTCCAACTCTCAGTGACCTTGCCAGCATGGCAGTGAGTAATTGTTCTCAGAGAGAAATCTCTTTCTGAGCTCATTTTGCTTCACATCTCCTGCCCCCAAAGGGCTGCTGTTGGCAACAGTCAGACATGTCATTTCTCCTCCACATGATCTTGTTTTTAGATGAACATCTTTAAAAGAGCAAGTTGACAAATAATTTGCAGTCATCTTTCAATTATCTTCATTCTTTGTTTTCACCAAGTATAAATCTCCCATTTCCTCACGTCTTTGGGGTGTGTTTCCACATTTAGCCTTCTTTCAGAAAAAGGATATTTCTACCTTCTTGTTCAACTGGCTTTTGACCTAGATTCCTCTACTCTCCCAAATGCCAACATACCCATCCCGAATTCTCAGGAAAGGAGCACAAGTGGGTTTCTGCCTCCAAACAGCACAGTATGGAGAGAAAAGGTCCATTGATTTCCACCCTTTACCCACCTGCCCTCCAACACACGCCCACAGCTTCATGGCAGACCACGTCCAAGCAGAGCCTGGCATAGGCTCCAAAGGGAAAGGAGCTGGGCTCAGGGTCAAGGTGAAACCTAAAGAAACTATTTCCCTGAGCATAATGGCCCCTTTATAGTGGGATGCCTTTGCACAGTATGAGGGTGGTCCCTTCGCCCAGAAACAAACCTGGGTTAAGGGGAGAAGTCCAGAATGGAGCAAATAATGCTTCTCTGCTATTCCAGTTGCCAATTTGTTTTCCTAACGTAGGTAGCCAGAAATTGCTTGCTAATGACTTAGAGACCAGGAATTGCAACTCTGATGCATGCAAATCAACTACAGTATTGTTTTCTAGCACAGTTTCTTTAAAAAATAATTTGAATTTGAATGCCTTCTCCAGTTTGCCTTAGCCTGTCTGCTCCCTGCTTACCCCCCAAGTGTTCTGAGTTTACACCCCGTTAGACTTCACAAGAATTAATTGGGGATCTTCTGAGTTCTCAACTCTATGCTAGGTACTACAAAGATGCCTTGGACAGACGAGACAAAGGCCACAAGCTCCTCCCTAGTAAATTTTCCTGGGACTTAGGATCTCAAGAAGAAAAAGCAGGAAATACACAAGAGGCAAAGTTAAGGGAATTTGGACAAAGGGATCAACGTTGGCCAACAAAGCTGGAGAGGCATCTTTGTATATGAGGAAGGGATTGTTGAAGGGTGGGAGGGTATGTGAATAGAGAAAGGCAATCAAAGATCCATGAGCCAAGATGTAAATCTGTGGGCAGCTCCTTGGGGGTTTAAGAGGAGGAGAGCCTTGTCTGAGTGGGGCATTTGTGTGAAGGAGCTCCAGGAGCTGCAGATTCCTATCACATTCACAGTGGTTTTTGTTCTTTGTCTCCTTTTAATACTCTTGTATTCAGTATTTGGATAGTATGATTTTGTCTAACTACATTGCGCAAGTGTCCCTCCTCCAGACCACATCAACCAAGGCAAGACTTTGGATTTACTTTTCTGTGGTGTTCTCCCATTAGAATTCTCTAGCCTTTCACACCTAAGAGACATTCCACAGCCATGCCATCAGGCACATGAAAGACTTCACTCTAGAGCCATATCCTGAGTCTGCCCAAGGCCAAGTCCAATAGAGGAGACCACATCAGTGTCAAATGAATATCTAGAATAGTCAATTCAGGTTTACTTTCTTGTCTTTACTGTATATCATGCACTGAATTTCTAAGGCAAGATAACTTATTTTTATGATCAATCATTGCACTAAACTAATGTGTTGATAATCACATTTTTCCCAGGTATCATTATCTGACCAGCAATATGATGAGGTGTCATTCACCGTCTTTGCCTCTAGGCTAATCTGGCTGTTCACAGTTATGAGGTTCCTTTGAAAAATATTGGTAGCCTCTAGCAGTTAGAGATCTATGTCCTCTCCCTCATCCAGCTCACCACCAGGACATATGTTTAAATGAAAGCACATCTCAGATCAAATTCTGCCACCTACCCACGAACATGTATTAGCAGGTAGGCACAAAAATACTCATTCAACCTCTTTCCTCTATTCTCTTGTCTTTTTAAGGACTCTGACCAGCCTGTTGCAGAAAATATTCAGTTAGATGTGATCACAACAAAATTTTGACATCAGGATCAGGTGACAGAGGTGACAGAGGCTCCCCTCCAATAGGTGGGGAACCACAGGACAGAATTCTATCCCTAGGGCATCATTCCAAAGGTGTTGGGCCACTGAGTTTGTCAAATCAAGGGAGGAAGTACCAGTGGAAATCTTAGGCAACCACATGCCTTAACACTAGTCATTTCTCCAGTGAAAACCTACTTCTAAGACTCCCTGTGGTAACTAATAGACCCTCTGAGGCAGATGGAGATAGGATTATTTGAAGCTCTTGCCTTGGTCTCTTCTGGTGCCTAAATTCCTGATAAGAGTTCTTTATATGTTAACCAATAACTGTTGACTAATCACCCCTAAGGCATAGATGAAAGTAAAGTATAAACATAGATATCATCTGGTTTCCCTGTATTTTAGGTCCCCCTCCCTTTAATCCCTAACAGCTGTCCTAAAGCAACCTTCAGTAAAAATATAACCTAAGTCAAATAGCATGCTTGCTAACTACCCCTATGCAGCCTCCATGTAAATCCTCTAGCACCTCCCAACCTCTCTATCATCCTAATGAGATGGGCACCCATTGAATTTCTCCCAAAAGCCACCACTGGTGGAACCCAAATTCAAACGATTGATTTTACAGAGATCCAGAGACAAGCTACTTGGATCAATACACAGCAGATGTGGTGATGCATTGCTCAGATCCCCCTTCAGAAATAAAAGGCTTGTTCCCTGAGCTGCTGGGAGTTCTGCTGGAAGCCGACCTCACTTATCAGCTCTGTCCTTGCCCTGCCCCTGCCCTGGGAATTGCCCAGGCTCCTTCATCCAAGGTTACTCCCCAAGGTTACAATTTCCTGGGGCCATCTGCATCCCAAGACTGATCAATAATGGGATACGAAGGTCTGACCTCCTTGCCACAATACCTCTGATAGTGCATCCCAGCCCCAGAACTCCCAGCTTTCCCCGCTAACCACAGTCCTGCTTCCCTCTTTGCCCACAGGTATTGATCCCAAGAGTGCTCCCCAATAAGCCTTCTATGCACTAATCTCCATCTCAGAGTCTTGTTGTTTTGGAAAAATTTACTTGAAAATTAGAGGTTTGCAAGGGTGCCCATACATCCTTGCAGCATGTGTAACATATGTTCATACCAGGAAAGGGGCTGTAAGCATCCTGAAATAGAGCGACCTAAAGTATAGTATCAAACAGGCCTAAATCCTCTTGGCACCACACCATCTGCACAGTCTTTTCTAGGGGTGCCTGCATTCTGCTTCAGGACCCCGGTTTCTAGCTTTCAATCACTAATTCAGTTGATCAAAAGATGATCTTTCAGCACTGGGTCTTAAATTTAGTTTTTATTTGTATGGACGTTATGCATGCACCTGGTTGAAAAAAGTCAAATAATTCTACAAAGCTTATTTGACAGAGGTGCTGCTTGAGCACTGACATCAGTTCTCACCTTCTTTAATAATAGGAATTCTGAGTTTTAGCTGAGCACATGGCCAACAGCTAGTCACTGCATTTCCCAGCCTCCCCTGCGGCTTGGTAAGGCCATGTGCCCACAGTCGGGTCAATGGCTATGTGCTGCTTCTGGGGCATGTTCCTGCCAAGGTATGTACATGTGCTCCCCTGACCTGTTCCCCCTTCCCACTGGCTGGGAAGACAAAAACTAGAATGGCTGCCTTGGTCCCAGAGATGCAAGCTAGATTTTAAAGGTTATAAAGCCAACCTTCCAACCCAGATTTTTTCTCTCTGGACCATATCAAACAAGACACATATACCTATCTTATTTAATTAAGCCTCTGTATTTTGGGGTCTTGTTGTTAAAGCTGGCTGTACCTTCATCCATATAGCTAGTTTGTTTTTTTTTTTTTTTTTAGAAAGGGCAATCTTGCCCATCCTCTTTTCTTTTTTCCAAAAGCAACCACAACATGTTTAAATAACATACTTCTATCTGATATTTCATCTTTAGGCATTATTAATTGAGTTTCCAGTTTGGAAAATGAATATTCCACTCTCTCCTTCTCTCCCACACTCACCATAGCGATACACACTTACCACCCACCCCTCCATGCTCCAAAAATAGTTACGTTGTCATTTTGGATAGATAGATATTTAGTGTTTATATAATTATAACAATGCAAATGGTATATAAAACTGACCTCTGCAGTGCACTATGCATGCTTTATCCTTTCTTGAATAACATTTTTCCCTCCTGGAGATGATACTGAACTATTTTGTTTTTTCCATTTTCCTAGCTTCCCATTGACTTATCATTAATTCAAACCTAAACGCTGTTCCATGATCTCCTCTAAATACATTCAAAAGTAACTGGGATGCAATCAGTTTCATTTGTTTGAAGAAATATTCCCAGAGCTTTCTGATTGGCTCCATCTGGGCGCGTTGTTTGCTGAGTCTGATGTGTGTGTTTGATCTGCCATCTTTAATGGGACTTCGGTGCCAGTTTTATAACTTTGGATTGCTATGCAAGTCTTAATCCCTTCAATGGGCTGCGAGAGCTGCTGGCTATGTGACACAGCAAGTTTCCTTAAGTCTAACCTGAGAAGGCCCCATGTGTCAGTGTTCTCCTTGTTGTAAGTGTTCTGAGAACATTTACCAATCTTCTGCACAATGAAGAGACTGGAAATCTCCAAGCTGGATCAATGTCTTCCTTCTTGGAGTTCAGACTTGAAACTCTTCCTACATTAGGCAGAAAAATGGATGCCAATTCACAGCTTCCTAAAACAAACAAACAAAATGCTCTAACTCAAGATACCACTGTTTAATCATTTCAAATCCAATATTGTTGGATTTGAATGCTGCACTATTGCACATGGATACTGGCCAACCTTCAATGTGACAGAATCCTCAAATATTTTGGGTTTGGTATTAATGCATAATCTTTTGGTCTTTGTCCAAGTTCAGGTTTAGGTATAACGCTTACTGAGAATGCCTGGAATCTGAACAGCCAAGTTTAGAGCTTAAACAGAACCCCCTTCCTCAGTGCCCTGTTACTGCCAACAGAGCCAGATACCCCCCACTGCCCCCCCACTGCCCCCCCCCAGCTCTCAGGGAATTCTGGGAAGACAACTCACCTTGGCATATTTTATTACAAGATTAAACCATTCCGGGAGGCTGGGAGAAAACTTAAAGGGCAGACACTGGTCTACAGTTGTCAGGCTCATTTTTACTTCAGTTATCTTTCCCAAATTCCAGTATGATTTTGGATGTTTAAACAATCAGTGTGGTCTGATGAAAGCTTATCAGCTCAGAGCAGCCATAGAGAAGGGAATGAAGTAACTATTTCCCACTAGGGTCTGAAGTGAAGCTAAACCACCCAAACGTGCGTGCACTTGTGCAGAAACACACATACACACCCTAACAACAAAAACGGAAACATACAAAAAAACAATATACAGATTCAAAGCCTGATCATTTCAATCTGGTTATTGATAAAAATTTTGAAAAAATTGGAAGGAAATTATTATGAGTTGAATTCCAGGTGAATTTAAGAAGGCATTTCTAACTGGATATGTCTTTGAAATCTGTGCTTTTATATTTGCAATCATCACCACACATTTCTGAACATCTTCTGTAGAACCTGAGCCAGGTGCTGGCTGCCACACACACAGATGACTAACGACAAAGCAAGGTGAGATACATTAAATAGCCAACGTGAAGGGAAGGAGAGGATGTAGAGAGGTGGGGACTTTATTCGCACCTGCGAGAAAGGATAGAATGTATACCAATGAAAAGGAGGAGGCAAGCTGTCTGTGCAAGAGGGAGAGTATGAATGTGGGGGCAGAGGCAGAGATGGACCTGACATGCATCTGGCATGTTCAGAGAGCAACAGGTTTGTCTAGAACACAGGATTCACATGTGGAATAATAAAAGACAACTGCAAAGGGTTATATTTATTCTAAACAGTGGTCGAGCTGAAATGCCAACTGAAGGCATTTGAACATCTTGAAGGCATTGGGAAAGCACAGAGGTTTCTGTTGTTGTTTAGCGTTGTGGGTTTGGTTAGGGGAGAGGAGGAAATGTGATATATACAAGTGCTGCTTTGGGATGATTCATCTGACCATGATGTGTGGCTGATAAGAATCGAGATGGAGTGAGGCTTGGGAGTTACGGGCTATGGCAGACTCAGGGTAAGGAAACGGGAACCTGGCCTAAGGCTACCAGCTGTTACGCACCTTGGCTGTAATCTATGTTACAGGCTGTGTGAGCTCCACACCTTATCTCAGGTAACCTTCACGACACCCCATGGAGTATGTATCTGGCTCCATCTTACAGATCAGGAAACTAACTGAGCGGTTCAAGGTTACACGAGGAGCAAATGACACAGGTGGGATTTGAATTAATTTTTTTTCTGATGTCCAAGTCCATGTTCTTTCTTTCTTTTTTTTTTTTGAATTTTTCAATTTTATTTTATTTATTTTTTTATACAGCAGGTTCTTATTAGTTATCCATTTTATACATATTAGTGCATATATGTCAATCCCAATCCATGTTCTTTCTACTATGACACATCAGCTTCTTGTTTTTAATAATGGTTAATCATAGCACTGACAGAGGACATAGTAGGGGACCCTACTTAGGACTGGGCTACCCTTGCAACCTCAGTGTCCTTATGTCGTACCATGATTTTGTGAGTCAGTCAATATCCTCTTATTTCCACTTGGGATTTATGAAGTAAAAACCATTTCATGCTGCAGAGTCTCCCCAAGGGCCAAGTCCTGTGATCGCCGCGACATGGAAAGTGAGTAGCGAAACATGTTTTGGGTTTGTGGGAAATTGTGAAGGACAAGACAGAAATCATAAAAGCGCAATTGAATTATGTTGTGCCGTGGCCCCTGGGATAACAGCTGTTTTCCAGGTCTACAATCGTTCTCATTAGGAAATTAAAAACGTGAAGCTCCGCACCCGCAGCTTTGCACAGCTCTGGCCACGTGGTGACAGGAAGCCCTGTGTTTGCACAGGTGGGGGATCCAGCAACCCCACAGAGCGGGTGGTTGGAAGCCCTGCCTGGAGCACAGGTGGGCTACCGGAGGAAAGGCAAACCCAGGAAGAGGCTCGAGTGTTCTGGTGCTGTCAGCTCCCCTCTGCACAAGGCCTCTCCATCTCGGTAGGTCATCGTAGGGCCAGATCCAGCTACTGGTTGAGAACTCTCTCCATCCAAGCTGGTGCAGAAGGATTTGGTCCTGGCACAAGGTCAGAAGGTCAGTTCCCCTTTCTCAGCAAGTCCCCCAGAATTACTTACAATTTGATACATTTGTACACTGCTAAGAAAAACCCAAACTACATATGCTTTTGAGAACACATATAGGAATGTCATACTTTTCAAAAAAGGTATTTGTTTAAAAGCAAAAGGAATAAACAACACAAGACTTAGGGTAGTGTGTGGCTACCGAAGGTTTGGGGTTTGGGGAGGTGAGGAGCCAGGAAGGGCGGGACAACCTGGATGTCTACAGTGTTGTCAGTGTTCTAGTTTCTGAGTCAGGTGGTGAGTTCATGGGTGTTGATAAAATTATTAAAAACAAAAAGATCTACATATAAACCATAAAGGGGCATGCATGGACCAATGATAAGAGGACATCAAGATTATAATTAATTCATTTCTGCCCACCTGAGGTACAAAAAGAACAAGAAAATAAAAGATGTGATGTTGCCAGGACTCTGCCAAGGCACCCCTATTCTAGGACACCTAGGCTTTGAACATTCTTACATTTGAACATCTTACCTTGCTGGAGGCTTCAGTGTGCAGCCTGATGACCTGGCACCTGCCATCTGCTGCCTTCTTGGCATGCTGGGCCACTGACACCCACATGGAGAGAGAGCACAGTCCTTGACTAAAAACTGGGAAATGAGCAATGGTAGAAAACTTCATTGAAAATGAATGTGGAGAATGATGGTAATACCAGACCACTTTGGAAATTTAAATGTCAGTGATAGTTCCTTCAATTAAAAGACATTTAATATCAAAGAGAAAGTCAGAAAATGTGTATTTGCACCTGACCTATAACTAGTCTTGTAATCTCAAGAAATTAATTCCTTCTCAGGAGCCAGAATAATTCAAGTATACCTTTTATGGTCTCCTCCCCTGCCCTCCTCTCTTCATTTCTAACCTCTAACCTGAAACATCCATTTCACCCAGAAAGAACACGAAATGTTAAGAGTTTGGGCTTGCTGATCTCAAAGGCATCTCTGGGCTCTGATGTCTATCCTGCCATGTGGGTCATGGCAGGGCCCTGGGGCTGGCAGTCAGGACACAAGTCTGTTGCCATTTCCTCCACCTGAGATTGTCCGGTTCAGGGTGAATTGGGAGATTATCTTGAGATTTCCTAAGGCTTATCTTCTTGTTTCTCTCTCTAAAGTTAGAAAATTCATCTCAACTTTTCCATATCTTGAATGTTCAAAGCATAGAACTAGAGTCGTGGAAAACCAGAGAAAGAGAAAGAGGGGGAAAGGCAGAGAGATTAAGATGAGTGGGAATATGTGGCAGTCTGAGAAAAGCCAGGGGACCACAATTAAAGCAAAGCAGCACATCTCCAAACGTGTCCTCTAAACTCTTCTCATAACCAGGTTCAGAGGATTAAAATGTGCTCCTGGTGAGATGGGGAACTTTCACGGTATTACTGAGGAACATGTTAACTCAACAAAAATGTACTGAGAAATATCTGTGTGCCAGGAAGTGTCTTAGGTCCCAAGGACAAAGAAATGACCAAGCCAGGTAATGTCCTTGCCCTGGAGGAACTTCTACAGGGACAACAAGAGCCAATTGCACTTAAGTAAATATACTGCATAACACCAGGCAGAGATGGGGAGGGGTGACACCAAGGACATGATGGTCAGAGAAGGCTTCTCTGCTGGGGAGGGTCGAGTGAAGGAGAGAAGCAGCAAGTAAACATCCTACCAAGTGAGCTTTCTCAGAAGAGGGAAGGAGCAGCAACTGGCCAGTTCCTGAGGCAGAAGTGGCAGTGTGTCAGGCCCATTTGAAGATGGGAGGAGGCTTGTGGGGCTGGAGTCAGAGCATGCCACACGATATGCAGGGCCCAGTGTGAAATGAAAATGCAGGACCTCTGGTTCAAAAATTATTAAAACCTTCAAAACTGCATTAGCAGAGCGCTGAACCAAGAGTGGGGCCCTTCTAAGCTCAGGGCATGAACAGCAGCAGGCCTGGCTGGCTCTGTCTAAGGTGGGAAATGATATCTCAGAAGTACTTATGGATGATTGTGCTTGGCCTTGTAAGACATTGCAGGTTGCTTAGATTTTACTCCTAGTGCAATAGGAAGGCATCATGGGCTCTGAGTAGGTAAGTGTGGGGCCTGACATGGTTCTAGAAAGAGCTCTGGACCGTGTGGAGAAGAGCCTGGGGAAACCAAGAAGGACAACAGGGAGGTCAGTGAGGTTGCTAAAGAATTGTAGCAATGACTATAAAGAAATAACTCAGGATGGCATTCTTTAATCATAATTGGATACAATATTGTCCTCACCACCCCTCACATTTGGAATATTCTATGTGTTTGCCGGCTCTGCAGATGAATGAAACTGCTCTGGTTGCTGGAACAGATGTCAGTAATGTGCTTGGGTAAAGAACTTGGGCAGAAGGAGAAGCCAGGCCGAAAGCGCCCTTTACATTCTCAGTGCGCCCCTGCCTCAACTGATTGGACATCAGGCAGGGACAGGAAGTAGAAAGAACAGGAACACATACGTCATAAAAATTCTGTCCTGTGGGTCTCTGATCTGGAATTCCATTTCATTTTCTTTAAAGGAAAAGGAAAGTCCTGAGGGCTTAAAGAATGTTTTTCAATGGCTTCTACAGGTGTCATGAGAGGGGAGATTTGAAATTCTAACCAAACCCGAAGGCAGGGGTGGGCTCTTAGGCATGACTGAGTAGTAGGGTAGGTGGCCTCTGTAAGGTGCAGCTTCCCTGGGCACTCTACCATGTCCTTCCTCAGCCACTGAGGGGCAACCGGGAGATTCCACCTTCTGAACAATGGCTTTGAGAGCAGATTTTGGTGGAATTATGGGAGGAGGATTGAGGATTCTCCTTCCTGAGAAGGGAGGTAAATATGGTAAAGAAAAAAGAAGCTTAAAATCAGCCAGCTCTTCATGAACACCAATGTACTCTAACGTGGATTTGTGCATATTCTAGCAACCTTGTGGTTGACCACAATCTGAGTTTGTACAGTAAAGAAAGAGGTCAAGTAAGCTTGCCCAAGGTCACCGACTTAGAAACGGAGGAATCAGGACTCAAAGCCAAGCTCATATTTTGTCCATCTTGCCAAAACCATATCTTTGGACCCTCCTCTCATTAACCCCTCCCCTTGGATCTGTGTGGGCTTATGAGTACTTTAAGTGATGAGCATGGCAGAAGTGATGCTGTGTAGCTTCCAAGACTAGGTCAGAAAAGGCCAGACAGCTTCCATCTGGTTCTCTTGGAACCCTTGCTCTTGGAATGTTCCCTCTTAGATCCTATCAGCCACACTCTGAGAAACCCAAGGCATACAGAGAGGCCACATAAAGGTGCCCTAGTCAAGAGCTCCAGTGAGCCCAGCTTGGAGCAGCCCAGCCCAGGAGCCAGGCATGTGAATGAAGAAGCCATCTTGGAAGTGAATCCTCCAGCCTCGGCTGTTCCACCCTTTTCAGCTGAGGCCACAGGCATCACAGAGTGGAGACAAGCCAGCTCTACTGTGCCCTTTCCAAATTCTTTACCCACAGAATCCATAGCATAGTCGGATAGTTTCTGTTTTATGCCAGTAAGTTTGGGAGAGTTGGTTATGCAGCAATAGACAATGAGACTAATAACTTTGACTTGGGCTGACTTGATGGTGTGAATGGGTCTAAGATCATGTCTCATAGGAATGAGCAATGTGTACCATAGCTTTAAAATAACTTGACTATAGAAACAAGCTAATACTTGATTGCTATAACCTTGGTCCAGTTGCTAGAAATGTCAAGTATTCTCTTAAATCCTGACATTTAAATGACAGGTGTCTGAAACAAGAGGTTCTTGGGCCAACAATTGATACATTTTTCATATAAATTTTAAATGAAGTCTTTCTGGCTTATGTAAGATCATTAAAGTCTCCTTTTAACACAATAATTCCATGCGCTATAGTCTGTAAAGTCATTTGGAATTACATGGCAAATGACATTTCTAAATCAATGGCTGGTGGAAGCAATTTTAAATCAAAACATTTGAATAGGGCTTCCCAGGTGGCACAGTGGTTAAGAATCCGCCTGCCAATGCAGGGGACATGGATTTGAGCCCTGGTCCGGGAAGGTCCCACATGCCACGGAGCAACGAAGCCCATGCACCACAACTACTGAGCCTTCACTCTAGACCCCGCAAGCCACAACTACTGAGACTGTGCACCACAACTACTGAAGCCCACGTGCCTAGAGCCCATGCTCCACAACAAGAGAAGCCACCGGGATGAGAAGCCTGCTCACTGCAACGAAGAGTAGCCCCCGCTTGCCGCAAGTAGAGAAAGCCCGAGCACAACAACAAAGACCTAATGCAGCCAAAAATAAATAAGTAAAATAAAATAAATTTAAAAAAACATTTGAATAACTTCAATTTTTTTCAAAAGTAATGTGTTTTAGGCTATATTTCATATACAAGAGGGTTTGGTCAAATTTATATTTATTCAGTTACCCAAACCATATCCAGATTACACTTGAACATATCTTCGAGGATTCTATATGGTATTTAATTGCTTTTGACAAGCATGATACCCTATAAAAGATATGACTTTCCTCTGAAAACCCCCTTCAGCTAAAAATACATTGTACTGAAAATAAAGTGGTTGCATCATCTAAATTCAACTCTCTGTAGCAGTTTGTACAATTTCATGACCATAGAGAATGAGCTCTTAAACATGGTTTCAGGGTGACTAAAACAAGGTTTGAATGTGAAGACATGAGGGTGCTGCCTTCATGCCAGGGAACCAGGCAACCCATTCAGGTCCTTCTTTCCAGGCTTTCAGTGCAACAATGTGGGACAAAACAGCTTTGGATTTCTTGGGCGGGGAGTTTGTGGGGAGAGGATAATTCTTGAGGAAAATCTTTTGAGGGGAAACTGAGGCTTTTTGAACAGAGCATGGGAAAGTATCTGGGGCAGAACCGGAAGAAAGGAGAATATATAGCTGACAGGATACATTTGGCAGAAGCTGAGAGTGAGGACAGGAGAAGGTGAAAGAGCGAGAGCGAACAGTGGGTGATTGGGAAGTAACACCAAGAGCTCTGAGCATCCTTGTCACCAACATGACCATCTGCACAAAGCCCGATGGTAGAGGCTGCATGCTTCTTCCGGCAGCCATTCTGCCTCAAGCATCCTGTTTATTGTACAAACCCATGTTCATGGTGCTATGTCGTACCCATGAACACCAGAGTCTTCTTTTGTGTGCGCATTAAGGATTGTGGCAGAAACCCACATGAAAGACTTTGGTTACGCAGTGATAAATTCTCTGGAAAATTAAATGACTCTGATGGCTTCCATGCTGCCATCTGGACTGTAGTCATTTTGAAGGCTAACTCTTTACTTGTTTTAATTAGTGTGACCAGCATTGCTTGTGTTGTTAGACCAAAGATAAGACTAAGGAAACCCACCTTACCACCACAAAGGTTATGGCCGTAATATTTGTGAGCTTGTTGGGAACGTCTCATGAAGTTACTTGAAGCCAGAGGCTCCAGTAAATCTAACATTTGATAATGCTTGTTCTTGTTTAACTTAGTGAAGCAAGGCCAAATACTCAAACCTACTGCCATGCACAAGGCAGGCAACCTTTTATAAAAACAGAAGGATCGTCCTCAAGATACCAAGAATGTCTAGATAATCATGCTGTTTCTAAACCTGTTGGAGGTTTATCTTCCAATCAGAAATACATATACAGCTTCAAATTAAGTTCAACTTGGTTGAAAACACCTTGAGAGTTGTTACTACCTTTTATGCACGTTCATATGCCCCACTTAGTAAACACTCTTGTAAGGTCAGGTTCTCCAGAAACCACCCTCTGAGGTGAAGATTTGTGTGTGAGAGATTTACTGAGGAAGTGCTCACAGGGAGACCAGTCAAGAGTGATGGAAGCAGGGCAGTAAGTGTAAACAGATAGGGTAGGGGGTCCCCAGAGAAGGAGAACCAGGCATGGCTTCCTTGACATAAGAGAAGCCATTTCTAGCCTAAGCCATTTTGTGATCTAAGCGTGGCCACAGTGCTGGTCCATGAACAGGTCTCAGTAATTAATGATATGAAGGGAGCAAAGGAAGGCAGAAACAAATAACTCTTATCAGGCAAGAGAAGTAAGAATAGCAAAGAGAATATATCAGTTGTAAAGACTCCCAGTTTTGTTTCAATGGTAAAGATCAGCCTGAAGTGCTCAGATCAACTGGAACCTAAGGGAGGATGATGTTGACCTTTGCTGACCCTCGAGGCTTGAATCAACTAAAGCTTAGATTCTGTCGACCACCCAAACCCCTTCATGAATATGCATGTAACCCTAAGGTTAAAACTTCTCCAATTTTGCTGTTCGGGGAGACACTGCTTTGGGAAAGATCCCCAGTGTTCTCCTTACTTGCTGCAGGTAATAAATCCTTCCTTCTCCCCATCTTTGGCTTGGTTGTGTCTTTCGGCTCAACACTCACTAAGAGGCGAATCCAATATCTATTGTGTGCCTTCTATGGTCCAGGCATCACGCTAAGCTTTGGAGATACAAAGCAACAAAGGATGCAGTCTGTAAATGAGTTGACATCCTTGGAACAAAGGCTGGGAAGGATGGAAGAAGATGTGAGACTGGAAAGGTAAGCAGGAGCTATATTGAAGAGCTTCCTGAAAACTATGCTAAATATAATGAATTTTCATTGGTCATATTTTCTGGGGCTCTATGCTTTTAAAAATATTATCAACTTCCCAGTTTTCCCTTAACCCATTCTAGAGACTCTGAGACCACAAGATGCAAACACCTTCAGACACCTTCCCCTGTAGCTCCAAATCAAAATTTCCATGTAAACCACCCCTCAGGGGTATGGATTTTACAGAGTGTAGATGATGATGTTCTTTAAATCTGTTGTCTGGGCTTTTTCCTGAATTTTACCTTCTGGGCACATGACTCTTACATAAAACAGATTATTTTTTTTAAATTGAAACTGAGCAGGACCCCATGGGCCTCATGTGTCCCCCATTCCTTGTTTGTAGGGAACAGACTCCAGCCTCCATGACCTTCCCTGAGTTCCAAAGGGCAGATTCGAACAGTTGCTAATCAGGGAAAGGAGGGGATGCAGAGACAAGGGAGGAGCCGCCAAGAAACAATAGTGCAGCCTTGGGGCAGGGTCCTGGTTCTGCCTCAATCCTTACTTGCTGCAAGTAATAAATGCTTCCTTCTCCTGATCTTTGGCTTGGTTGTGCCTTTTGGCTCAACACCCACCAAGAGGTGAATCCAGTTTTTCGGGTAACATAAGGGAGGAAGCCAAACAAAGGTGCTATCGCAGGCTGAATATCAGGCTGATCTTTACCATTGAAACAAAACTGGGAGTCGTTATAACTGACGTATTATCTTTGCTATTCTTACTTCTCTTGCCTGATAACAGTTATTTGTTTCTGCCTTCTTTTTTTCCCTTAAGCTCATTAATTACTGAGACCTGTTCATGGACCAGCATTGTGGCCAGGCTTAGATCACAAAATGGCTTAGGCTAGAAATGGCTTCTCTTACACATAACAATATCTTTGAGTCCTTTGCAGAATCAAAACCCCCTACGAATAGAGTTAGCATTCCTCATTCCAGAGAAGAAACCCTGAGGCCAGATTAAAGGAGTGCAGGCCCTGCACACACCCTAATCTCTGGGTTGGGACACACAGGTTTCAAAGGCAGGAACCGGCTGTGTCCCCTTTGCCTGGCAAAGCAATAAAGTTATTCTTTCTACTTCACCTAAAACTCTATCTCTGAGATTTGTTTCAGCACCAGTACACAGAGGCTGAGTTTTCAAAATCAACAGTATTTTAGGAATCTTCCCTTTTTTCTAACTTCAATTATTGCATGTTAATTTCTATTATTGGCATGGGCATTCTTAAAATTCTTAATTGACTACACCTTAGGGTTTTATTTTTGATATTGCAAAAGAAGTATTTTGTAATCCTAAGAGTGAAATCCCCAAAAAGAGAGATAAAAGTTTTAAGAATGATGTACCAATTCAGTCTCTACTTGGGTTCAGAACTGTGGAGATGTAGGTTTTTATTTATTTTTTATTTTATTTTATTAAAGTATTGTTGATTTACAATTTCATGTTAGTTTCAGGTGTATAACACAGTGATTCAGATATATATATATATATATAGCACAGTGGTTCAGATATATATATATATATATATATATCTTCTTTTTCAGATTCTTTTCAACTATAGGTTATTACAAGATATTGAATATAGTACCCTGTGCTGTACAGTAGGTCCTCGTTTTTTATCTGTTTTGTATATAGTAGTATGTATATGTTAATCCCATACTCCCAATTTATCCTTTTTCTTTTTCTTTTAATTTAATTTTTTACACAGGAGTTCTCTATTTTATACATATTAGTGTCCATATGTCAATCCCAATCTTCAAATTCATCTACCACCATGCCTGCTTTCTCCCCTTGGTGTCCATACGTTTGTTCTCTACATCTGTCTCTATTTCTGCCTTGCAAATCAGTTCATCTGTACCATTTTTCTAGATTCCACATGTATACATTAATACACAATATTTGTTTTTCTCTTTCTGACTTACTTCACTCTGTATGACAGTCTGTAGATCCATCCACGTCTCTACAAATGACGTTATTTCATTCCTTTTTATGGCTGAGTAATACTCCGTTGTATATATGTGCCACATTGTCTTTATCCATTCATCTGTCGTTGGACATTTAGGACATCCATTTGTCTGTTGATGGGCATTTAGGTTGCTTCCACGACCTGGCTATTGTAAATAGTGCTGCAATGAACACTGGGGTGCATGTCTTTTTGAATTATGGTTTTCTCTGGGTATATGCCCAATAGTGGGCTTGCTGGGTCATATGGTTATTCTATTTTTCATTTTTTAAGGAACCTCCATACTGTTCTCCATAGTGGCTGTATCAATTTACATTCCCACCAACAGTGTAAAAGGGTTCCCTTTTCTCCACACCCTCTCCAGCATTTGTTGTTTATAGATTTTCTGATAATGCCTATTCTAACGGGTGTAAGCTGATACCTCATTGTAGTTTTGATTTACATTTCTCTAATAATTAGTGATGTTGAGCATCTTTTCATCTGCCTCTTGGCCATCTGTATGTCTTCTTTGGAGAAATGTCTATTTACGTCTTCTGCCCATTTTTGGATTGAGTTGTTTTTTTTTTTTTTTGATATTGAGCTGCATGAGCTGTTTGTATATTTTGGAAATTAATCCTTTGTCCATTGACTGGTTTGCAAGTACTTTCTCCCATTTTGAGGGCTGTCTTTTCATCTTGTTTATGGTTTCCTTTGCTGTGCAAAAGCTTTTAAGTTTCATTAGGTCCCATTTGTTTACTTTTGTTTTTATTTCCATTACTCTAGGAGGTGGGTCAAAAAAGATCTTGCTGTGACTTATGTCAGAGTGTTTTTCCCATGTTTTCCTCTAAGAGTTTTACAGTGTCCAGTCTTACATTTAGGTCTTTAATCCAATTTGGCTTTATTTTTGTGTATGGTGTTAGGGAGTGTTCTAATTTCATTCTTTTCCATGTAGCTGTCCAGTTTTCCCAGCACCACTTATTGAAGACTGTCTTTTCTCCATTGTATATCTTTACCTTCTTTGTCATAGATTAGTTGACCACAGATGCATGGGTTTATCTCTGGGCTTTCTATCCTGTTCCATTGATCTATATGTCTGTTTTTGTGCCAGTACCATATTGTCTTGATTACTGTAGATTGTAGTATAGTCTGAAGTCAGGGAATCTGATTCCTCCAACTCCGTTTTTTTCCCTCAAGGTTGCTTTGGCTATTCGGGGTCTTTTGTGTCTCCATACAAATTTTAAGATTTTTTTGTTCTAGTTTTGTAAAAGGTGCCATTGGTAAGTTGATAGGGATTGCATTCAATCTGTAGATTGCTTTGGGTAGTAGAGTCATTTTCACAATATTGATTCTTCCAATCCAAGAACATGGTATATCTCTCAATCTGTTTGTGTCACCTTTGATTTCTTTCATCAGTGTCTGATAGTTTACTGAGTACAAGTCTTTTACCTCCTTAGGTAGGTTTATTCCCAGGTATTTTATTCTTTTTTTGCAATGGTGACTGGGATTGTTTCCTTAATTTCTCTTTCTGATCTTTCATTGTTAGGTATAGGAATGCAAGAGATTTCTGCACATTAATTTTGTATCCTGTAACTTTACCAAATTCATTGATTAGCTCTAGTAGTTTTCTGGTAGCATCTGTAGGATTTTCTATGTACAGTATCATGTCATCTGCAAACAGTGGCAGTTTTACTTCTTCTTTTCCAATTTGTAATCATTTTATTTCTTTTTCTTCTCTGATTGCCATGGCTAGAACTTCCAAAACTATGTGGAATAATGTTGGCTACAGTGGACATCCTTGTCTTGTTCCTGATCTTAAAGGAAATGCTTTCAGGTTTTCACCATTGAGAATGATGTTTGCTGTGGGTTTGTCATATATGGCCTTTGTTATGTTGAGGTTGGTTCCCTGTATGCGCACTTTCTGGAGAGCTTTTATCATAAATGGGTGTTGAATTTTGTCAAAAGCTTTTTCTGCATCTGTTGAGATGATCATATGTTTTTTATCTTTAAATTTGTTAATATGGTGTATCACATTGATTTACATATATTGAAGAATCTTTGCATCCCTGGGATAAATCCCACTTAATCATGGTGTATCATTCTTTTAATGTGTTGTTGGATTCTGTTTGCTAGTGTTTTGTTGAGGATTTTTGCATCTATATTCATCAGTGATATTGCTCTGTAATTTTCTTTTTTTGTAGTATCTTTGTCTGGTTTTGGTATCAGGGTGTGGTGGCCTTGTAGAATAAGTTTGGGAGTGTCCCTTCCTCTGCAATTTTTTGGAAGAGTTTGGGAAGGATAGGTGTTAGCTCTTCTCTAAATGTTTGATAGAATTCAACTGTGAAGCCATTTGGTCCTGGACTTTTGTTTGTTTGAAGAATTTTTATCATAGTTTCAATTTTATTACTTGTGATTGGTCTGTTAATATTTTCTATTTCTTCCTGGTTCAGTCTTAGAAGGTTGTACCTTTCTAAGAATTTGTCCATTTTACTGGCCTATAATTGCTTGTAGTAGTCTTTATGATCCTTTGTATTTCTGCAGTGTCCCTTGTAATTTCTCCTTTTTAATTTCTAATTTTATTGATTCGAGTCTTCTCCCTTTTTTTCTTGATGAGTCTGGCTAAAGGTTTATCAATTATGTTTATCTTCTCCAAGAACCAACTTTTACTTTTATTGATTTTTACTACTGTTTTCGTTGTTTCTATTTCATTTATTTCTGCTCGGATCTTTATGATTTCTTTTCTTCTACTAACTTTGCAGTTTTCTTATTGTTGTTGTTCTCCTTCTTCCTCTAGTTGCTTTAGGAGTAAGGTTAGATTGTTTATTTGAGATTTTTCTTGTTTCTTGATGTCAGATTTAACTGTTATAAACTTCCTCCTTAGAACTGCTTTTGCTGCATCCCATAGGTGTTGGGTTATAGTGTTTTCATTGTCATTTGTTTCTATGTATTTTTTGATTTCCTCTTTGATTTCTTCAGTGATCTCTTGGTTATTTAGTAGTGAATTGTTTAGCCTCCATGTATTTGTGTTATTTACAGTTTTTTTCCTGTAATTGTATTCTAATCTTGTAGCATTTGTAGTCGGAAAAGATGCTTGATATGATTTCAATTTTCTTAAATTTACTGAGGCTTGATTTGTGACCCAAGATGTGATCTATCCTGGAGAATGTGCCATGTGACCTTGAGAAGGAAGTGTATTCTGCTGCTTTCTGGTGGAATGTCCTATAAATATCAGTTAAGTCTATCTGGTCTATTGTGTCATTTAAAGCTTGTTTTTCCTTATTAATTTTCTGTCTGGATGATCTGTCCATTGGTGTAAGTGGGATGTTAAAGTCCCCCACTATTATTGAGTTACTGTCAATTTCCCCTTTTATAGCTGTTAGCATTTGCCTTATGTATTGAGGTTTTCCTATGTTGGGTGCATAAATATTTATAATTGTTATATCTTCTTCTTGGATTGATCTGTTGATCATTATGCAGAGACTTTCTTTGTCTCTTGTAACAGTCTTTATTTTAAAGTCTATTTTATCTGATATGCGTATTGCTACTCCAGCTTTCTTTTGATTTCCATTTGCATGCAATATCTTTTCCCATCCCCTTACTTTCAGTCTGTATGTGTCCCTAGACCTGAAGTGGGTCTCCTATAGACAGCATATATGTGGGTCTTGTTTTTGTATCCATTCATCCTGTCTGTGTCTTTTGTTTGGAGCATTTAATCCATTTACATTCAAGGTAATTATTGATATGTATGTTCCTATTACCATTTTCTTAATTGTTTTGGCTTTGCTTTCGTGGGTCTTTTTCTTCTCTTGTGTTTCCTGCCTAGAGAAGTTCATTTAGCATTTGTTGTAAAGCTGGTTTGGTGGTGCTGAATTCTCTTAGCTTTTCTTGTCTGTAACACTTTTGATTTCTCCATTGAATCTGAATGAGATCCTTGCTGGGTCTTACAACCAGGGTTGTAAGTTGTAGGTTTTTCCCTTTCGTCACTTTAAATACATCCTGTCACTCCCTTCTGGCCTGCAGAGTTTCTGCTGAAAATATCACCTGATAACCTTATGGGGGTTCCCTTGCATGTTATTTGTTGATTTCCCCTTGATGCTTTTAACATTTTTTCTTTGAACTTAATTTTTGATAGTTTGATTAATATGTGTCTTGGAGTGTTTCTCCCTGGGTTTATCTTGTATGGAACTCTTTGCACTTCCTGGACTTGGGTGGCTATTTCCTTTCCCATGTTAGGAAAGTTTTTGACTATAATCTGTTCAAGTATTTTCTCAGACCCTTTCTCTTTGTCTTCTTCTTCTGGGACCCCTATAATTTGAATGTTGGTGAATTTAATGTTGTCCCAGATGTCTCTGAGACTGTCCTCATTTCTTTTCATTCTTTTTTCTTTATTCTGATCCTCAGCTGTTATTTCCACCATTCTATCTTCCAGCTCACTTATTCATTCTGCTTCAGTTATTCTGCTAATAATTCCTTCTAGTGTATTTTTCATTTCAGTTATTGTGCTGTTCATCACTGTTTGTTTGTTCTTTACTTCTTCTATGTCCTTGTTAAACACTTCTTGTGTTTTTTTGATCCATGCCTCCATTCTATTTCTGAGATTTTGGATCATCTTTACTATCAGTACTCTGAATTCTTTTTGAGGTAAGTTGCCTATTTCCTCTTCAATCATTTGGTCTTGCAGGTTTTTATCTTGCTCCTTTGTCTGTACCATATTTTTCTGTCATCTCATTTTGTTTGATGGTTAGGCCTGTGCTCCTATCTTGCTGGTTGTTTGGCCTGAGTCATCCAGCACTGGAGTTTGCAGGTAGTTGGGTGGAGCCAGGTCTTGGTGCCAAGATGAGGACCTCTGGGAGTGCTCACACCAATTAATATTCCCTGGGGTCTGAGGTTCTCTGTTAGTCTGGTGGTTTGGACTCGGCACTCCCACCGCAGGAGTTCAGGTCCGACACCCAGCCTGGGAACCAAGACCTCACAAGCCACATGGTGTGGTAGGAAAAAAAAAGGCAACAAACAAAAGGAGCAGAACAATAACAAGGAATAAAAAGTAAAATAAAATTAGTAAAATAAAAAAATATATTAGAAAAAAAAAATTAAAAATGTAACAACAACAAGATCAAAGCAAAACAGAACCATAGCACTGCAACAGCAGAAAGAAAAGAAAAAAAAAAGCCAGAAAAGGCCTTGAAGGCGGGTGGGTCTCAGGACTGGGACACTTGCAGCTGGAAAAGGCCCTGGTTGGAGGGTGGGGCTTAGGTTCAGGACAGCTAAGGCCCTGGGGTTGTGGCATAGACTCAAGACCTGCATGGCCAGAAAAGGTCCTGTGGGGAGTGTGTGGGTGGTAGTGGGGTGGAGGGGGAGGGTTGGGGAGGGTATGGGGGCTTAGGTTCAGGACCTCTGTGGCCAGAGTGGGCCCTGGAGGGCTAAGGATCAGGCCTGGGAGCCCAACAGGCTCGCCAGGCCCCGAGTGGGCGGGGAGCCACTTGCCGCATTCCCCTCTGATCCTCCAATCCCCTGAATGTCTCTCCCCTTCCCCACCAATCTTCACACCGTGTGTTAGCCTCTCTGATCATGGGAACCCCTCCCCTTCCCCCGCCGCCCCTCAGGAGTGTTGATCCAGTCCTGCCTCCACTTTTCCTCCTCCCCCTCTCCCCCCAAGTCCTACCCAGTCACGTGGGGATTCTTCCCATCCCTTTAGGTGTCCGAGGTCACTCATCAGCACCTGGTTGGTGCCCTAGTTGTGAGGAGACGTGAACTCCGTGTCTTCCTACTCCACCATCTTGACTCTGCCTTCAAATTTATTGTTTCTTATCATAACCACTGGATTATACTATTAAAAACCTTGGGACTTCCCTGGTGGTCCAGTGGTTAAGACTTCACCTTCCAACACAGCAGGTGTGGGTTCGATCCCTGGTTGGGGAGCTAAGGTTCCACATGTCTCGCGGCCAAAAAACCAAAACACAAAACAGAAGCAATATTGCAACAAATTCAATTAAGTCTTTAAAAATGGTCCACATCCAAAAAGTCTTAAAAAAAAAAAACCGTGACATTGACAAGTTGTATCATTATATAGATTTAAGCTTAACAGAAAGGAGAGCTAGGACAGTATCCTATTTTATATCACTTAAAATTGGAATCTGGTTTTTATTATTCTGTTCTGCATGCTTATATTTGTGGTTTTACAACACAGGCTTTGACAGAATATTTGTAGTCTAGAGTCTTCTGAGATCATACGGCTTAGTCTGTGGCATCAGATTAATAAATACTAAGAAACATTTCAACCATCTTCTTGGTAAGAAAAAGCTGAGTATGGAAAAGGTCTATAGGAAACTTGGAAAAGGTCTATAGGAAACTTGTCACTAAATGAAGTCCACTAGTCCACTCAAGCCTCATACAAAATATTGGATGGAGACAACTACAGCTTTGGGTGAGGAAACGCTGAGCCATGTGTGATTGCGGAAGACAGAGAGTCCCTCTTCTGAAAATATGATTGAGTCCATCTTGAAGGAGTGATACCTGCTTCCTCATTATGGTAAGTAATTATTAAAAATCAAGGTCCATAGAAGGATTTAAACAGTTCTGGAGGCATAAAGATTTTCACTGAGTGCCATCTCCCAAATTATTACTAATATTTGTACTGAGGTTGGGCTGAGGAGAGAGTTATCCAATTCTAATTATGAAAACTGAATCTCACATGGGATCTCTATCATGCACCACTGTGTCCCCAAGTCTTCATTCGTTGGTGGCCTATGTGGCTGTCTCCTGCTGAGATTTAATTTACCTCCATTTTTTAAAGACTAGTTTATTTTCAAAATTAAGTGGACTTCATTTTTGAGAGTTTTATTTAAGACTTCTTACTTAGCCAGACTGTTTGTTCCAGCAGTGTCTATTAAATCAAGGACAGGCTAGCCAGGCATGGGGTAGTCACAGTTTGTTTTACACTGTCTATTAAACTGTCCATTAACGTGGCTATCAAAGAAACTGCTCCCACAAAACAGCCAAATTGAGGGTCATGAATTCTTTGCTCCACCAAATAAGTTTTATGAACTTGAGGACACCCTCACTTTGTTTTAGTTTCATTAAACTTTGTATTTATTCTACTTATCTGATTAGTTAGACTTAGGAGCCTGAACGCTCAAGGAGATTTTAGGAACTAATTGATGATTTTGCAGCCCAGTTTATTGGCTAATTATAAGTAATCCCTAAATCTGATCTGTTAATGAGAGGTGACAGTAAGTCTCCTTGCCCTTCTCTGCTAATGAACAGTACTACTTTGTGATTACACATGAATTTGGGTAAGTGTTTCCTTCTCTGACTACTCCTCCTCTGATTCCTAACTTAGTTTTTCCATTTATATTATTTATTGGTAGAACATTAATAGAACCATTGCCCAAATTAGTAAGGTTTAGAAGATTGTTTATACAGAATGCCTCCAATCTGGCATGTTTCAGCATGATATTTCTGCAGTTTCGGTGTGTTAGCTCCAAGAAGGCACAGCAATGAAAAATAGTCACTAATTTCAAATTGTTATTGAAAGATATGTTACAGACGATTTTATAAAAATCAGCTAGTTAACCAGCAATTGCTATCTAAGCAGGAGGTAAGATTAAAATATATTCTTTGAAGTCTCTTATCATTTCAACTTTTTATCTTGTAGGCTTACTGGAGGAGTGAGGTAAGAAAAATGCATGTGTTCAGTGGTGATAAGAAAAGAGTAAATATTTTTCTTTGCTGGGGAACAGCCAACAGCATTATTTTCCTAGAAAATACAAGGCCTGAGGAATCACAATTGATAGGATGTGTTTAATAAAATAACAGAAAAGTGTTTGGTTGGGAAACGTCAGTCAGTTGGCTATAGTTTTACTAAAAATTGTAAAGTATGTGGCTTTTGTCTTTTATGCGCCCTTTCTTCCCTGCCCCCTCCAAATGCAAAAGATTACGATGTCTACAATTGACTACAAAATACTTGTGCAGAGTCAGGGGGTATCAATTGCTCTAACCAAATATCCATAACCTAAGATGGTGAGCTTCATTCTACCAGAAAGGCCAAACTCAGGGGCTACCCCTTGACCAACACCTGGGGAATTTCCAATTAGTGTAGTGAATGTTGAAAACAGGTTTTTATTGATGAAAATAGTGGCCTGTTGACTATCATGATAAACACTATACATAAGCTCTAAATGTTGAAGTTAAAGGTATTCAGGATGCACAAATAAACTAAAAGTTTTTAATTTTTTTAAACTTCCCTCCCTCAAATGTAAGGGATGGAAGAATCTAACGAGTAGCCTTTGTACTTGGCCATAACATCTACGCTTGATCCCCAAGGAGTCCTGTGTCCAGTCATTGGTTAAGGTTCTGATGAATGAACTAATAAGGGTAACAAAATCTTGCTTCTGGAATATTGCCCTGTTTTTTCTCCAGCGAGCCTTCCATGCAATGTAGTGGTCAGTGTACTAAGAGGCTAAGAAGCTGGAACTTTGTGGAGCCTGTGAAACAGGTGATAAGAAGTGTTTAGGGCCTGTTTACCTGAGAAAGTGTTTGATAAATGTTTGTAAGGTAGCAGAATTTTTTGAGACTTGCTTCCATAATAACCTGATAGTAAGGTTGTGCTTAAGTTACTAACCCTTATCCACATAAAAGCTCTTCCTCAGCTGCTGTTATCTAAGACCAAAGGGAACCTAACAGTGGTGTATGGCCAAATTGGCTTTCAGTCCTTTTGGAACACACACCTACAGCAGGTTCGTGGTCTGCTTCTTCTTTTCCTAGTGCTCTTCTTTTCATCTTCTCTCTGTAAATCTTTTTTAAACCATACAGACCTTCCAGGGATCCTGTGCCCTCATGATATCTTCTATTTCTCAGTTTTCTACTCTCCTCTGCCTTCTTGCCTCACTCACAAACCCAAGCGCAAACAGTTAACTTACTGTTAAGGCTCAGGTGCTTACGGTCTCAATGGGATTTCTATTTTAAGCCCCCCAAATGAAGTTCTAACAGTAGAATTTCAGGCATCAGAAAGAGTAAGAGAGGTATTTCAAGGTTAGTTACCACCAAATGACTTTAATATTAAAGGCCAGGCCCTGGCAGTGTTACCCAATTAGCAGGAGGGCAAATTGAGACAGGGACGTTGTGGGAAAATCTGGGTATGGAGTGCCATTTGTTTTATGATTTCCCCATCCTGCATGTGCCTTGTCCTCAACCAGCATTCCAAGCTCTGAACTTTTCCTGACTTTCTACTGGAAAACCTTCTTTTACTCTCCATTTTCTTAGCATCCAGTAATCTGAAAAATCATCGTTGCAAGGATATCAGTGAAGCCTGTGGGTTCATGTATTATTTTATTTTATTTTTTAACATCTTTATTGGAGTATAATTTCTTTACAATGTTGTGTTAGTTTCTGCTTTATAACAAAGTGAATCAGCTATACATAAACATATATCCTCATATCCCCTCCATCTTGTGCCTCCCTCCCACACTCCCTATCACACCACTCTGGTGGTCACAAAGCACTGAGCTGATCTCCCTGTACTATGCAGCTGCTTCCCACTAGCTATCTATTTTACTTTCAGTACTGTATATATGTCCATGCTACTCTCTCACTTCGTCCTAGCTTACACTTCTCCCTCCCCATGTCCTCAAGCTCATTCTCTACATTTGAGTCTTTATTCCTGTCCTGACCCTAGGATCATCAGAAACATTTTTTTAATTCCATATATATGTGTTAGCATATGGTATTTGTTTTCCTCTTTCTGACTTGCTTCACTCTGTATAACAGACTCTAAGTCCATCCACCTCGCTAGAAATAACTCAATTTCATTTCTTTTTATGGCTGAGTAATATTCCATTGTCTATATGTGCCACATCTTCTTTATCCATTCATCTGTCGATGGACATCTAGGTTGCTTCCATGTCCTGGCTATTGTAAAGAGTGCTACAGTGAACACTGGGGTACATGTGTCTTTTTGAATTATGGTTTTCTCAGGGTGTATGCTCCGTAGTGGGATTGCTGGGTCATATGGTAGTCCTATTTTTAGTTTTTTAAGGAACCTCCATACTGTTCTCCACATCGGCTGTATCAATTTACATTCTCACCAACAGTGCAAGAGGGTTCCCTTTTCTCCACACCCTCTCCAACATTTATTGTTTCTAGATTTCTTGAAGATGCCATTCTGACCGGTGTGAGGTGATACCTCATTGTAGTTTTGATTTGCATTTCTCTAATGATTAGTGATGCTGAGCATCCATTCATGTGCCTCTTGGCCATCTGTATATCTTCTGTGGAGAAATGTCTATTTAGGTCTTCTGCCCATTTTTTGATTGGGTTGTTCATTGTTTTGATATTGAGCTGCATGAGCTGCTTGTATATTTTGGAGATTAATCCTTTGTCAGTTGCTTAGTTTGCAAATATTCTCTCCCATTTTGAGGGTTGTCTTTTCATCTTGTTGAAGGTTTCCTTTGCTGTGCAAAAGCTTTTACGTTTAATTAGGTTCCATTTGTTTATTTTTGTTTTTATTTTCATTTCTCTAGGAGGTGGGTCAAAAAGCATCTTGCTGTGATTTATGTCACAGAGTGTTCTGCCTTTGTTTTCCTGTAAGAGTTTTATGGTGTCTGGCCTTACATTTAGGTCTTTAATCCATTTTGAGTTTATTTTTGTGTATGGTGTTAGGAAGTGTTCTATTCTAATTTCATTCTTTTACATGAAGCTGTCCAGTTTTCCCAGCACCACTTATTGAAGATGTTTTTTCTCCATTGTATATTCTTGCCTCCTTTATCAAAGAAGGTGACAATATGTGCGTGGGTTTATCTCTGGGCTTTCTATCCTGTTCCATTGATCTATATTTCTGTTTTTGTGCCAGTACCATATTGTCTTGATTACTGTAATGTGTAGTATAGTCTGAAGTCAGGGAGCCTGATTCCTCTAGCTCCTTTTTTCTTTCTCAAGCTTGCTTTGGCTATTCGGGGTCTTTGTGTTTCCACGCATATTATGAAATTTTTGTTCTATTTCTGTGAAAAACACCATTGGGAATTTGTTAGGGATTGCATCGAATCTGTAGATTGCTTTGGGTAGTAAAGTCATTTTCACAATGTTGATTCTTCCAATCCAAGAACATGGTATATCTCTCCATCTGTTTGTGTCTTCTTTAATTTCCTTCATCAGTGTCTTATAGTTTTCTGTCTTTTGTCTTCTTATGTAGGTTTATTCCTAGGTATTTTATTCTTTGTGTTGCAGTGGTATATGGGAGTGTTTCCTTAATTTCTCTTCTGATTTTTCATCGTTAGTGTATAGGAATGAAAGAGATTTCTGTGTGTTAATTTTGTATCCTGCTACTTTACCAAATTCATTGATTAGCTCTACTAGTTTTCCGGTGGCATCTTTAGGATTCTTTATGTATAGTATCATTCTGCAAACAGTATCAGTTTTATTTCTTCTCTTCCGATTTAGATTCCTTTTATTTTTTTCTTCTCTGATTTCTGTGTCTAAAACTTCCAAAACTATGTTGAATAATAGTGGTGAGATTGGGCATCCTTCTCTTGTTTCTGATTTTAGAGGAAATGGTTTCAGTTTTTCACCATTGAGGACGATGTTGGCTGTGGGTTTGTCATATGTGGCCTTTATCATGTTGAGGTAAGTTCTCTATATGCCTACTTTCTGAAGGGTTTTTATCATAAATGGCTGTTCAATTTTGTCAAAACCTTTTCCTGCATCTATTGAGATGATCATATGGATTTGCTCCTTCAGGTTGTCCATATATATTCTCACAGTGATTGATTTACGTATACTGAAATCCTTGCATTCCTGGGATAAACCCCACTTGATCATGGTGTATGATCCTTTTAATGTGCTGTTGGATTCTGTTTGCTAGCATTTTGTTGAAGATTTTTGCATCTATGTTCATCAGTGATATTGGCCTATAGTTTTCTTTTTTTTTGTGACATCTTTGTCTGGTTTGGGTATCAGGGTGATGGTGGCCTCATAGAATGAGTTTGGGAGTGTTCCTCTCTCTGATATATTTTGGAAGAGTCGGAGAAGGATAGGTGTTAGCGCTTCTCTAAATGCTTGATGGAATTTGCCTGTGAAGCCATCTGGTCCTGGGCTTTTGCTTGTTGGAAGATTTTTAATCACAGTTTGAATTTCAGTGCTTGTGATTGGTCTGTTTATATTTTCTATTTCTTCCTGGCTCAGTGTTGGAAGATTATACCTTTCTAAGAATTTGTCCATTTCTTCCAGGATGTCCATTTTATTGGTATATAGTTGCTTGTAGTAATCTCTCATGATCCTTTGTATTTCTGCTGTGTCAGTTGTTACTTCCCCTTTTTCATTTCTAATTCTATTGATTTGAGTCTTCTCCCTTTTTTTCTTAATGAGTCTGGCTAATGGTATATCAATTTTGTTTACCTTATCAGAGAACCAGGCTTTAGTTTTATTGATATTTGCTATTGTTTCCTTCATTGCTTTTTATTTCCAATCTGATCTTTATGATTTCTTTCCTTCTGCTAACTTTGGAGGGTTTTTTGTTCTTCTTTCTCTAATTGCTTTAGGTGTAAGGTTAGGTTGTTTGTTTCAGATGTTCCTTGTTTCTTAAGGTAGGATTGTATTGCTATAAACTTCCCTCTTTGAACTGCTTTTGCTGCATCCCATAGATTTTGGGTCACCTTGTTTTCATTGTCATTTGTTTCTAGGTATTTTTTGATTTCCTCTTTGATTTCTTCAGTGATCTCTTGGTTATTAAGGAGTGTATTGTTTAGCCTCAATGTGTTTGTATTTTTTTACAGAGTTTTTCTTGTAATTGATATCCAGTGTCATAGCATTGTGGTCGAAAAAGATACTTGATACGATTTCAATTTTCTTAAATTTATGAAGGCTTGATTTGTGACCCAAGATATGATCTATCCTGGAGAATGTTTCATGAGCATTTGAGAAGAAAGTGTATTCTGTTGTTTTGGGATGGAATGTCCTATAAGACTCAATTAAGCCTATGTGGTCTATTGTGTCATTTAAAGCTTGTGTTTCCTTATTAATTTTATGTCTGGATGATCTGTCCATTGGTGTAAGTAGGATGTTAAAGTTCCCCACTATTATTGTGTTACTGTCGATTTCCCCTTTTATAGCTGTTAGCATTTGCCTTATGTACTGAGGTTTTCCTAGGTTGGGTGCATAAATATTTATAATTGTTATATCTTCTTCGTGGATTGATCTGTTGATCGTTATGCAGAGACTTTCTTTGTCTCTTGTAACAGTATTTATTTTAAAGTCTATTTTATCTGGTATGAGTATTGCTACTCCAGCTTTCTTTTGATTTCCATTTGAAAGGAATATCTTTTTCCATCCCCTTACTTTCAGTCTGTGTATGTCCCCAGGTCTGAAGTGGGTCTTGTAGACAGCATATATATGGGTCTTGTTTTTGTATCCATTCAGTCAGTCTGTGGCTTGGTTGGAACATTTAATGCATTTACATTTAGGTAGCTATCAATATGTACGTTCCTATTACCATTTTCTTAATTGTTTTGGGTTTGTTATTGTAGGTCTTTTCCTTCTCTTGTATTTCCGGCCTAGAGAAGTTCCTTTAGCATTTGTTGTAAACCTGATTTGGTGGTGCTGAATTCTCTTAGCTTTTGCTTGTCTGTAAAGGTTTTAATTTCTCCATCAAAACTGAATGAGATCCTTGCTGGGTAGAGTAATCTTGGTTGTAGGTTTTTCTCTTTCATCACTTTAAATATGTCATGCCACTCCTTTCTGGCTTGCAAAATTTCTGCTGAAAGATCAGGTGTTAACCCTATGCGGATTCCCTTGCATATGATTTGCTGCTTTTCCCTTGCTGCTTTTAATATTTTTCTTTGTATTTAATTTTTGATAGTTTGATTAATATGTGTCTTGGCCTGTTTCTCTTTTGGATTTATCCTGTATGGGACTCTCTGTGCTTCCTGGACGTGATTAAGTATTTCCTTTCCCATATTAGGGAAGTTTTCAACTATATTCTCTTCAAATATTTTCTCAGTCCCTTTCTTTTTCTCTTCTTCTTCTGGGACCCCTATAATTCCAATGTTTTTGTGTTTAATATTGTCCTAGCAGTCTCTGAGACTGTCCTAAATTCTTTTCATTCTTTTTTTCTTTATTCTGCTCTATAGTAGTTATTTCCACTGTTTTATCTTCCAGGTCACTTATCTGTTCTTCTGCCTCAGTTATTCTGCTATTGATTCCTTCTAGAGAATTTTAAATTTCATTTATTGTGTTATTCATCATTGTCTGTTTGCTCTTTAGTTCTTCTAGGCCCTTGTGAAACGTTTCTTGTATTTTCTCCATTCTATTTCCAAGATTTTGGATCATCTTTACTATCATTATTCTGAATTCTTTTTTAGGTAGACTGCCTATTTCCTCTTCATTTGTTAGGTCTGGTGGGTTTTTACCTTGCACTTCATCTGCTATGTGTTTCTCTGTCTTCTCATTTTGCTTAACTTACTGTGTTTGGGGTCTCTTTTTTGCAGGCTGCAGGTTCATAGTTCCTGGGTTTTTGGTGTCTGTTTCCAGTGGCTAAGGTTGGTTCAGTGGGTTGTGTAGGCTTCCTGGTGGAGGGCAGTTGTGCCTGTGTTCTGGTGGATGAGGCTGGATCTTGTCTTTCTGGTGGACAAGTACATGTCTGGTGGTGTGTTTTGGGGTGTCTGTGATCTTATTATGATTTCAGGAAGCCTCTCTGCTAATGGGTGCAGTTGTGTTCCTGTCTTGCTAGTTGTCTGGCATAGGGTGTCCAGCACTGTAGCTTGCTGGTCGTTGAGTGGAGCTGGGTCTTCGCATTGAGATGGAGATCTGGGAGATTTTTGCCGTTTGATATTATGTGGAGCTGGGAAGTCTCTAGTAGACCAATGTCCTGAACTTGGCTCTCCCACCTCAGAGGCATGGCCCTCCTCCTGGCTGGAGCACCAAGAGCCTGTCATCCAAACGGATCAGAATAAAAGGGAGAAAAGAAAAGAAAGAGAGAAAGAGAAAATAAAATAAAAGCTATTAAAATAAAAAAATTATTAAAAAAAAATTTTAAGTAATTAAAATGAAAGAAAGAACAACAAAACCAAAACACAAATTCACCAATGATAACAAGCACTGGAAACTATACTAAAAAAACAAACAGGAGAGGAACCAAGATGTTGGAGTAGAAGGACGTGCTCTCACTGCCTCTTGCAGGAACAGCAGAATCAGAACTAACTGCTGGACAATCATCAACAGGAAGACACTGGAACTCACCAAAAAAGATACCCCATATCCAAAGACAAAGGAGAAGCCACAATGAGATGGTAGGAGGGGTGAAATCACAGTAAAATCAAATCTCATAACGGCTGGGTGGGTGACTCACAGACTGGAGAACAAATATACCACAGAAGTCCACCCACTGGAGTGAAGCTTCTGAGCCCCACAACAGGCTTCCCAACCCAGGGGTCTGGCAATGAGAGTAGGAATTCCTAGAGAATCAGATTTTGAAGCCTAGTGGGAATTGATTGCAGGACTTTGACAGGACTGGGGGAAACAGAGACCCCACTCTTGGAGGACAAACACAAAGTAGTGTGTGCATCGGGAACCAGGGGAAGAAGCAGTGAACCCAGGGGAGCTTGAACCAGACCTACCTGCTAGTGTTGGAGGGCCTCCTGCAGAGGCGGGGGGTGACTGTGGCTCAGCATGGGGACAAGACATTGGCAACAGAAGTTCTAGGAAGTACTCCTTCGTGTGAGCCCTTCCAGAGTCTGTCATTATTCCCACAAAGAGCCCAGGTAGGCTCCAGTGTTGGGTTGTCTCAGGCCAAACAACCAACAGGGAGGGAACCCAGCCCCACCCATCAGCAGACAAGTGGATTAAAGTTTTACTGAGCTCTGCCCACCAGAGCAACAGCCAGCTCTACCCACCACCAGTCCCTCCAATCAGGAAACTTCCACAAGCCTCTTAGATAGCCTCATCCACCAGAGGGCAGACAGCAGAAGCAAGAAGAATGACAATCCTGAGCCTGTGGAACAAAAACCACATTCACAGAAAGATAGAGAAGATAAAAAGGCAGAGGGCTATGTGCCAGATGAAGGAACAAGATAAAATGCCAGAAAAACAACTAAATGAAGTGGAAATAGGCAACCTTCCAGAAAAAGAATTCAGAATAATGATAGTGAAGATGATCCAGGACCTTGGAAAAAGAATGGAGGCAAAGATAGAGAAGATGCAAGAAATGTTTAACAAAGACCTAGAATAATTAAAGAACAAACAAACAGAGATGAATAGTACAATAATGGGAATGAAAACTACACTAGAAGAAATCAGTAGCAGAATAACTGAGGCAGAAGAACAGATAAGTGACCTGTTAGACAGAATGGTGGAATTCACTGCTGCAGAACAGAATAAAGAAAAAGAATGAAAAGAAATGAAGACAGCCTAAGAGACCTCTGGGACAACAATAAATGCATCAACGTTTGCATTATAGGGGTTCCAGAAGGAGAAGAGAGAGAGAAAGGACCAGAGAAAATATTTGAAGAGATTATAGTTGAAAACTTCCCTAACATGGGAAAGGAAATAGTCACCCAAGTCCAGGAAGTGCAGTGAGTCCCATACATGATAAACCCAAGGAGAAACACGCAGAGAAACATAGTAACCAAATTGGCAAAAATTAAAGACAAAGAAAAATTATTGAAAGCAGCAAAGGAAAAATGACAAATAACATACAGGGGAACTTCCATAAGGTTAACAGCTGATTTCTCAGCAGAAACTCTACAACCCAGAAGGGAGTGGCATGATATACTTAAAGTGATGAAAGGGAAGAACCTACAACCAAGATTACTCTACCCAGCAAGGATCTCATTCAAATTCAATGGAGAAATCAAAAGCTTTACAGACAAGCAAAAGCTAAGAGAATTCATCACCACCAAACCAGCTCTACAACAAATGCTAAAGCAACTTCTCTAAGTGGGAAACACAAGAGAAGAAAAGGACCTACAAAAACAAAACCAAAACAATTAAGAAAATGATCATAGGAACATATATATTGATAATTACCTTAAACGTGAATGGATTAAATGCTCCGACCAAAAGACACAGGCTTGCTGAATGGATACAAAAACAAGACCCATATATATGCTGTCTACAAGAGACCCACTTGAGACCTAGGGACACATACAGACTGAGAGTCAGGGGATGGAAAATGATATATCATGCAAATGGAAATCAAAAGAAAGCTGGAGTAGCAATACTTATATCAGATAAAATAGAGTTTAAAATAAAGAATGTTACAAGAGAGAAGGAGGACACTACATAATGATCAAGAGATCAATCCAAGAAGAAAATATAACAATTATAAATATATATGCACCCAACAGAGGAGCACCTCAATACATAAGGCAACTGCCAACAGCTCTAAAAGAGGAAATCAACAGTAACAAAATAATAGTGGGGAACTTTAACACCTCACTTACACCAATGGACAGATCATCCAAAAAGAAAATAAATAAGGAAACAGAAGCTTTAAATGACACAATAGACCAGATAGATTTAATTAATATTTATAGGACATTCCATCCCAAAACAGCAGATTACACTTTCTTCTAAAGTGCACACGGAACATTCTCCAGGATAGATCACATCTGGGGTCACAAATCAAACCTCAGTAAATTTTAGAAAGTTGAAATCATATCAAGCATCTTTTTGACCACAGCGCTATGAGGTTAGAAATGAATTACAGGGAAAAAAACGTAAAAAGCATAAACACATGGAGGCTAAACAATACTTTACTAAATAACCAAGAGATCACTGAAGAAATCAAAGAGGAAATCAAAAAATACCAAGAGACAAATGACAATGAAAACATGATGATCCAACACCTATGAGATACAGCAAAAGCAGTTCTAGGAGGGAAGATTATAGATATACAAGCCTACCTCACAAAACAAGAAAAATCTCAAATAAACAATCTAACCTTACACCTAAAGGAACTATAGAAAGAAGAACAAACAAAACCCAAAGTTAGCAGAAGGAAAGAAATCATAAAGATCAGAACAGAAATAAAGCAAATAGAAACAAAGTAAATAATAGCAAAGATCAATAAAACTAAAAGCTGGTTCTTTGAGAAGATAAACAAAATTGATAAACCATTAGCCAGACTCATCAAGAAAAAGAGGGAGAGGACTCAAATCAATAATATTAGAAATGAAAAAGGAGAAGATAACAACTGACACTGCAGAAATACAAAGGATCATGAGAGATTACTACAAGCAACTCCATGCCAATAAAATGGACATCCTGGAAGAAATGGACAAATTCTTAGAAAGGTCTAACCTTCCAACACTGAACCAGGAAGAAATAGAAAATGTGAAGAGACCGATCACAAGTAATGAAATTGAAACTGTGATTAAAAATTTTCCAACAAACAAAGTCCAGGACCGGATGGCTTCATAGGTGAATTCTATCAAACATTTAGAGAAGAGAGAACACCCGTCCTTCTCAAACTCTTCCAAAAATTTGCAGAGGAAGGAAGACTTTGAAACCCATTCTATGAGGCCACCATCACCTGGATACCAAAACCAGAAAAAGATACTAAAAAAGAAAGAAAATTGCAGACCATATCACTGATGAATATAGATGCAAAAATACACAACAAAATACTGCCAAACAGGATCCAGCAACACACTGAAAGGGTAATACACCATGATCAAGTGGGATTTATCCCAGGGATGCAAGGATTCTTCAACATATGCAAATCAATCAATGTGATATACCATATTAACAAATTGAAGAATAAAAACCATATGATCATCTCAAAAGATGCAGAAAAAGCTTTTGACAAAATTCAACACCATTTATGATAAAAGCTCTCCAGAAAGTGGGCATAGAGGGAACCTACCTGAACATAATAAAGGCCATATATGACAAACCCACAGCAAACATCATTCTCAATGGTGAAAAACTGAAAGCATTTCCTCTAAGATCAGGAACAAGACAGGGATGTCCACTCTCACCACTATTATTCAACATAGTTTTGGAAGTCCTAGCCACAGCAATCAGAGAAGAAAAAGAAATAAAAGGAATACAAACTGGAAAAGAAGAAGTAAAACTGTCACTGTTTGCAGATGACATGATACTATACATAGAGAATCCTAAAAATGCCACCAGAAAACTACTAGGGCTAATCAATGAATTTGGTAAAGTTGCAGGATACAAAATTAATGCACAGAAATCTCTTGCACTCCTATACACTAATGATGAAAAATCTGAAGGAGAAATTAAGGAAACACTCCCATTTACCATTGCAACAAAAAGAAAAAAATACCTAGGAATAAACCTACCTAGGGAGACAAAAGACCTGTATGCAGAAAACTATAAGATACTGATGAAAGAAATTAAAGATGATACCAACAGATGGAGAGATATACCATGTTCTTGGATTGGAAGAATCAATATTGTGAAAATGAATATACTATCCAAAGCAATCTACAGATTCAATGCAATCCCCATCAAATTACCAATGGCATTTTTTATACAACTAGAAGAAATAATCTTAAAATTTGTATGGAGACACAAAAGACCCCGAATAGCCAAAGCAATCCTGAGGGGAAAAAACAGAGCTGGAGGAATCAGGCTCCCTGACTTCAGACTATAGTACAAAGCTACAGTAATCAAGACAGTATGGTACTGGCACAAAAATAGAAACATAGATAAATGGAACAAGATAGAAAGCCCAGAGATATACCCATGCACCTATGGTCAACTAATCTATGACAAAGGAGGCAAGGATATACAATGGAGAAAAGACAGTCTCCTCAGTAAGTGGTGCTGGGAAAACTGGACAGCTACATGTAAAAAATGAAATTAGAACACTCCCTAACACCATACACAAAAATAAACTCAAAATGGATTCAAGACCTAAATGTAAGACTGGACACTATAAAACTCTTAGAGGAAAACATAGGAAGAATACTCTTTGACAGAAATCACAGCAAGATCTTTTTTGATCCACCTCCTAGAGTAATGGAAATAAAAACAAAAATAAACAAATGGGACCTAATGAAACTTAAAAGCTTTTGCACAGCAAAGGAAACCATAAACAAGATGAAAAGACAACCCTCAGAATGGGAGAAAATATTTGCAAATGAATCAATGGACAAAGGATTAATCTCCAAAATATACAAACAGCCCGTGCAGCTCAATACTGAAGAAACAAACAACTCAATCAAAAAATGGGCAAAAGACCTAAATAGACATTTCTCCAAAGAAGACATACAGATAGCCAAGAAGCACATGAAAAGCTGCTCAACGTCACTAATTATTAGAGAAATGAAAATCAAAACTACAATGAGGTATCACCTCGTACCAGTTAGAATGGGCATCAACAGAAAATCTACAAACAGCAAATGCTGGAGAGGGTGTGGAGAAAAGGGAACCCTCTTGCACTGCTGGTGGGAATGTAGATTGATACAGCCACTATGGAGAATAGTATGGAGGTTCCTTAAAAAACTAAAAATAAAATTACCATATGATCCAGGAATCCCTCTGCTGGGCATATACCCAGAGAAAACACATAATTCAAAAAGACACATGCACCCCAATGTTCATTGCAGCACTATTTACAATAGCCACATCATGGAAGCAACCTAAATGCCCGTCGATAGACGAATGGATAAAGAAGTTGTGGTACATATATACAATGGAATATTACTCAGCCATGAAAAGGAACGAAATTGAGTCATTTGTTGAGATGTGGATGGACCTACAGACTGTCATACAGAGTGAAGTAAGTCAGAAAGAGAAAAACAAATATTGTATATTAACGCATATATGTGGAACTAGAAAAATGGTACAGATGAACCGGTTTGCAGGGCAGAAATTGAGACTCAGATTTAGAGAACAAATGTATGGACACCAAGGGGGGAAAGCCGCGGGGGTGGGGTGAGGATGGTTGTGTGCTGAATTGGGCAATTGGGATTGACATGCATACACTGATGTGTATAAAATTGATGACTAATAAGAACCTGCTGTATAAAAAAATTAAATTAAATGAAAACAACAAACAAAACAAAACAAAAACAGACAGACAGAACCCTAGGACAAATGGTAAAAGCAAAGCTATACAGACAAAATCACACACAGAAACATACACATACACACTCACAAGAAGAGAAAAAAGGAAAAAAAAAATATCCTTGCTCCCAAAGTCCACCTCCTCAATTTGGGATGATTCGTTGTCTATTCAGTTATTCCACAGATGCAGGCTACTTCAAGTTGACTGTGGAGATTTAATCCGCTGCTCCTGAGGCTGCTGGGAGAGATTTCCCTTTCTCTTCTTTGTTCGCAGAGCTCCTGGGGTTCAGCCTGGATTTGGCCCTGCCTCTGCGTGTAGGTCGCCTGAGGGCATCTGTTCTTCCCTCGGACAGGACGGTGTTAAAGGAGCCGCTGATTCGGGGGCTCTGGCTCACTCAGGCCAGGAGGAGGGAGGGGTATGGATGTGCGGTGAGCCTGCGGCCACGGAGGCCAGCATGATGTTACACCAGCATGAGGCGCGCCGTGCGTTCTCCTGGGGAAGTTGTCCCTGGATCCTGGGACCCTAGCAGTGGTGGGCACAGGCTCCCAGGAGGGGAGATGTGGATAGTGACCTGTGCTCGCACACAGGCTTCTTGGTGGCTGCAGCAGCAGCCTTACCGTCTCATGCCCATTTCTGGGGTGCTTGCTGATAGTTGCGGCTCGCGCCCATCTCTGGAGCTCCTTTGAGCAGCGCCCTTAATCCCCTCTCCTCGCGCACCAGGAAACAAAGAGGCAAGAAAAAGTCTCTTGCCTCTTAGGCAGCTCCAGACCTTTTCCCGGACTCCCTCCCAGCTAGCCATGGCACACTAGCCCCCTTTAGGCTGTGTTCATGCCGCCAACCCCAGTCCTCTCCCTGGGATCTGACCTCCGAAGCTCGAGCCTCAGCTCCCAGCCCCGCCCGCCCCGGCGAGTGAGCAGACAAGCCTCTCAGGTTGGTGAGCGCTGGTCAGCACCGATCCTCTGTATGGGAATCTCTCTGCTTTGCCCTCCGCACCCCTGTAGCTGTGCTCTCCTCCTCACCCCTGTTGCTGTGCTCTCCTCCGCGGCTTTGAAGCTCCCCCTCCGCCACCCACAGTCTCCACCCGCGAAGGGGCTTCCTAGTGTGTGGAAACCTTTCCTCCTTCACAGCTCCCTCCCACTGGTGCAGGTCTCGTCCCTATTGTTTTGTCTCTGTTTTTTCTTTGTTTTTTGCCCTACCCAGGTATGTGGGCAATTTCTTGCCTTTTGGGAGGTCTGAGTTCTTCTGCCAGCATTCAGTAGGTGTTCTGTAGGAGCTGTTCCACATGTAAATCTGTATTTCTTATGTATTTGCGGGGAGGAACGTGATTTCCACATCTTACTCTTCCGCCATTTTGAAGCCTCTCCCTATCATATGGTTTTTATCCTTCAGTTAGTTAATATGGTGTATCACATTGATTGATTTGCATATATTGAAGAATCCTTGCATTCCGGGGATAAACCCCACTTGATCATGGTGTATGATCCTTTTAATGTGCTCTTGGATTCTGTTTGCTAGCATTTTGTTGAGGATTTTTGCATCTATGTTCATCAGTGATATTGGCCTGTAGTTTTCTTTTTTTGTGACATCTTTGTCTGGTTTTGATATGAAAGTGATGGTGGCCTCGTAGAATGAGTTTGGGAGTGTTCCTCCCTCTGCTATATTTTGGAAGAGTATGAGAAGGATAGGTATTAGCTCTTCTCTAAATGTTGATAGAATTCACCTGTGAAGCCATCTGGTCCTGGGCTTTTGTTTGTTGGAAGATTTTTAATCACAGTTTGAATTTCAGTGCTTGTGATTGGTCTGTTTATATTTTCTATTTCTTCCTTGTTCAGTCTTGGAAGCTTGTGCTTTTCTAATAATTTGTCCATGTCTTCCAGGTTGTCCATTTTATTGGCATATAGTTGCTTGTAGTACTCATGTTCCTTTGTATTTCTGCAGTGTCAGTTGTCACTTCTCCTTTTTCATTTCTAATTCTGTTGATTTCAGTCTTCTCCATTTTTTTCTTCATGAATCTGGCTAATGGTTTAACAATTTTTTTTATCTTCTCAAAGAACGAGCTTTTAGTTTTATTGATCTTTTCTACTGTTTCCTTTGTCATGTATTATTTTAAAATGACCTACTTAATCATCACCAGGGCCTTTCATGTTCCAAAACCAGAGAGGGAACCAGTAGAGGAAATGTTTTTAAGCAGAATAGTTCAGAGGAGAAGGTAATTTTAAGTAGATGTCTTTGCCTATGCCCCAAATTGTATACTATTTTTCCTGTCAACCTCAGCTTCCTAGACTGCCAGTCTCCAGCAGTAACATTCTATTTATGAAAAAAATTAACTAGACTTTCTGCTAAGGAATTGTTTTTATTCCTCGTTTTCTAGATTGATGGGGTATATTATTCATTATTATTTTTATAATGATTATAATACAATGAATGAATATCTTACCTTTCTTTTAGGAATGCCAAGTGGTTTGTATAAAAGCATATAATTATATACAAAGCATATATATTTTATATATATTTACGTTAGAATATTTCCATTAAGTCAATGTGAGATGAGACGGTAGATGTTTTTATTTTTATTTTATAGGCAAATAAATTGTAGCAGATGCTGTTGTGCCCCACCTATACAGGGTCTTATCACTTCAGCGCTGGCCTGCCACTTTCCCGCTACCCAGAGCCATATCTCTTTGCTGGAAATAGGCAAGGCTACTCTTCCCCACTCACTGGAGACAGAATTACCAAGGGGAATCAACCACCCTTTACAATGACTGATTTCAGTTGGTGTATAAATATGCCAGCTCCCTCTACCCTCAGCAGTGTTACACATTTGCAGTGTGTTACACCTTTTCAGTATGTCTTGTTATATTTCCCACAGCTTCTCGACAGAATTAAGTTCCAGCTTAATTTTAGGGGCAACTGGTTTAATAATGTGCCCTTAATAATGTGTCCCTTCCCTGTTTTACTACTTCACTCTGCTACTGTGTTTCTTCTACTAATGTTGTGCTAGTGAACTGGTGCTCAAAACACAAAGAAAACAAAAAACAACAAAAACAGCCCTGATGTGTAGCACCTGTTGATTTCCATGGTGTGAATACTGCTACTTGGTCTATTCCAAGCTCCTAATGCAACATCACTGAACATGGAACTGAGGAGAGATGTGCACTGTCAGTTCTCCCAGTCATCATGAGCTTCCTCCAGGACACCACTCCCTGTACCTCCTAAATGAACTGTTTGCATGCAAATCCTTTCTTTAGTGTCTGTTTCTGGGGTAACACAAAGTAAAATAGAAAATAGAGAAACTAGGTAAATCCTTAGGTGTGGACAGGGGGTCAGCAGCTGAAGGAATGCTTTATTATTACCAAATAAATTATATGGTAAGATGTGATATTATGTTGTCAGTTTCTTAGACTTTCACTTAGTTGTCAAATAGTAATGCATTAAGTACATGCTGCTTTATAGAGAAAAGTGAAAGGAATTATAATTTTATTATTACAAACACTGTGAAGCAGATAATAAAATCCTGTCTTAGAGTCTTATCTCATAATATTCTGCCAAAAGGCCTGATTTCTCTCCATTCATTGCTTTGCTGCATTAGTTTCACTAGCCTTGTCTGTACTCATGTTTGTTCATGTAATTAGCAAGATTAATTTTGCCTAGTAAGATTAAGAACCATAACATATTTATTATATTCTTCAGCAGAACAGAAATTAATCAGTCTTGGGCTTTTCCTTTTTTTAAAAAAAATTGCTAAAAGATGTTTAGAACCTCCTAACTTTTGATAACATTGCCTTGAAGTCACTTTTATAAAACCTTTTTTCCACTGCCAAGACATTCCAAGCAGCTCAACTCCTTTTGCTTTTCCTTTGCAACATAGGCTCCATACTGCCAGCATAGGAAGAGTGCTGGAAACTGCAGGAATTACCCTCCAGTGTGCAAAATGAAAGGATTTCAACTATCAGAAACGTTCCACTTTGGCTTCCTAGAAAAATGGGTCAGTGTGCCAGATACAATATGTGGTATGAACTGGATGCTAAGAGAAACTTGGATGACTGATTCATACACAGTTCTCAGTACTTCTGAAAACCTCCTTTTAAGAATTATTCCATGCTTCTCTGGTAGAAACAAATGTGAGTTTTGGAAGTAAACCGTAAATAATCATTTCCCCCAACTTTACTGTCCCTACATACAGATTTTAATCCCTCCTTTACTATATTTGTATTCATGGTTCCCTCAATATCCTCTTCTATTTAAGACCCTTTTTGAATTATTTTTTATTTAATTCTTAAGTAAAAGAGCCCAAGACTATAAAGCATTTTGTGATTATTAAAGCACTAACTGTCCATGATTTTGTGGCACAGCAGTCCATACTGAGTCTACTTATGCAAATCAAGAGTGAATAAATTGTAGACTAAGCCATGGGCAGACTGTTTAGGCCTGGGAAGAGACATGATCATTTAGTTCACTCAAAAAGCCATTTATCAAATATCTACTTTGTACTGGGAACTGAATGTGCTAAGAGTAGTCTAAGGGAAGATGGGGAAGTTAACACCTTACTCACTGTTATTGTCGTTGTTTTTAAACCTTGGTCAATTATTACCATGTCTTGCATTTATTGATTTGTGTATTTATCTTACCCTCTTCATTAGATTTTAAACACTTTCAAGACAGACACTTGGTCTTATATCATTTGTCTAAGTGCCTCGTAGGTACTTGAGAAAAAGTGTTAAACTGAACTGAATTGAGACAGGCTGGGACCTGGGACTCTTTGCTGCAGTGCTGCAAGGCTTGTACCTGGACACATCTCTCCTCAAGACACAAAATACAAAGAAATTGTATGGGACTAAAAATAATTGTGTGCATGCACAATTGGGGTAAATTCTGGACCCAAAAGATACAGAGACCAAAAAATCCCACTGCCATTTTTAAAGAGCCTGGAGTAAAAACAGGGTGTGGGGAGCAAAAGCAGGGTACTGCACATGACCCCTGCACACAACATCACCTAATGGGTGGGCAAAACACCTAAGCCACCCCTCTGGCTTGACCCTTGGACACACCCCTACCCTCATCCCATGTAAGAAACAAGCTTGCCCCACCCTTGGGGAGTGAGAAAGCGCTCCCCACTGCTGCAGCAGGGACCCAAATGAAGCCTTGCCTGAATTTTTTGTCTGACCTCTAGTCAGTTTCTATTGATTGGAGAAGGTCAAGAACCCTGGTTAGACTACCAGATGTAAAATAGATAGCTAGTGGGAAGCAGCCACATAGCACAGGGAGATCAGCTCGGTGCTTTATGACCACCTAGAGGGGTGGGAGAGGGAGGGTGGGAGGGAGCCACAAGAGGGAGGAGATATGGGGGTATATGTATATGTATAGCGGATTCACTTTGTTATGCAGCAGAAACTAACATACCTTTGTAAAGCAATATACTCCAATAAAGATGTTTTAAAAAAAAAGAATTTATCATGGCACTGTGGTCCTTAATATAACAAATCTAAATGCCTTTATTCATTCACTCAGTAAATATTTATTGAGGCTTTCCTAGCTTCAAGGACACAACAGTGAAAAAAAAAACCAAAGAACCCTGGTTGGTAACAGAGGTGAACGCCATTTTTTAGGCCAGTGCTTAAGTTAGTAACAGAATTTAGGATTCCTGGCTTTACATTCTCAGCTGCTTTACCTTTTATTTATAACTTGTAACATAATTTGTGACGTAAATGCCTTTTGTGTCTAAAGAGTTTATTATTAATGGGACCCTTTGAGTGCTTAATATGGCAACATTTATAAATGTGTATTTGGATACTATTTTTTAAGTGTTAGATTTTATTTTGACTCAGCATATTGATTCATTCACTGGCTCCTCTAAATGTGGCCCAAAGTCGTGGGTGGCAAAAATGCAACCTGTGGACCACATGTGTTTTCTAGGCCAGTGGTCCCCAAATATTTTAGCACCAGGGAATGGTTTTGTGGAAGACAATTTTTCCACTGATGGGGGTGGGGGGGGGTGGGGGATGTTTCAGGTGGCAATGCGAGCGATGGTTCAGGCACTAATGCAAGCAATGGGGAGCGGCAGATGAAGCTTCAGTCGCTGGCACGCCACTCACCTCCTGCTGTGAAGCCCGGTTCCTAACAGGCAGCGGACTGGTACTAGCCCACGGCCCAGGGATTGGGGACCCCTGCTCTGGGCCATATTCAAAACATGAAGAGTTCTTGAATTCCAGATGAAACTTGGGCTTCTGGTACAACTTGCCTAAGAGGAGCCATGTCTAAGAGATTCTGCGCCAGTGATGGGGCTGGCTGAAAAATGCGTTGACCACCCTTACCCGCTTCACAGTCTTTAGCCTTCAACCCAGTTCTCAAGCTTCAGCCTGCTTTTAATTGGGAATTGATTTTAATTGAGTACTTTTAATTGAGTACTTGGGAATCTGAGTACTATTAATTGAGTACTTAATTGAGTACTTAATTGATTACTTTTAATTGAGTACTTGGGAATCAACAAGAAATCTTTGCACACACTTTTCTGTTTGCCACTCTCTTCTCCAACTTGATTCTGTCAGTTTTGCCCTTGTGCCTCCTTCACTTTATTCTAGTCCTTTCCTCTCCTCCTCCATTTCCCTACCTCACACTTCTCCCCACCCCCTCCCAGAAAAAGAAAAACCCAACACCCTGGGTGGGTCACTTTGACTTAACTTTTGCTGAAGCCTTATACCAAAGAGGTATAATTCTGTGATGTGAATTAAACTTGAGTATAAGAGTGAGATTGTACTATAAACAAGATTAAAACCAGTCAACCTGTGGATGATGAATACGTGGCATGTGCTGTCAGCTGCTCCTCCTGTACCTACAGTGTGCATTATTACTCTGTCCTAGAGCTCTGTTCCATCGAGACTGGACATGACTCAAGAATCCTTCTTAACACTGAGTTTCCAGTATCTAGTACCTTCAACTTTTTTTTAATCCTCTTTTGAATTTCTTCTCTTGCTGGGTGGGAAAAACTAGTCTTTAAAGGAGAGGTTTCTTCAAGTGTGGTTTTTAGGCCAGCAGCATGAATATCACTGGGAAACTTGTTAGAAATGTAAATTCTCTGGCTCCAACACAGAGTCAGAGACTCTGGGAATAGGACCCAGGAATCTGTGGGGTATTTGTGTGTGTGTGACAAAATATACATGAGATAAATATGCCCTTTAAACCATTTGTACGGTGTTCAATTTAGTAGTGTTAAGTGCATTAACATTGTTGTGTAACCATCACTATTATCCATCTCCAGAACTTCTTCCATCACTTCAAACAGAAACTCCATACCCATTAAATAACAACTCCCCATTTCCTCCACCCTACTCCCCAGTTTCTCTATTCCACTGCCTATCTTTATAAATTTGCCTACTCTAGATACCTCACATAAATGGAATCATACACTATTTGTCTTTCTGTGTCTGGCTTATTTCACTTAGCATAATGTTTTAAAGATTCACCTATGTTGGAGCATGTATCTAAATTTCATTTTTTTAACAGCTGAATAATCCACTGCATGTATAGAAGACCTTTTGTTTAGCCATTAACCTATTGACAGATATTTGTGTTGTTTCCATCTTTTAGCTATTATGGATAATGCTGCTATGAACATTGGTGTACCGTAAATGGGTCTCTGCTTTCAATTCTTGTGAGTATATACTGAGAAGTGGAATTGCTGGATCATATGGTAATTCTGTGTTAACTCTTTGAAGAACTGCCAAACTATTTTCTACAGTGGCTGCACCTTTTTACATTTACACCAGCAATGTACATAGGTTCTAATTTCTCCACATCCTTATCAATACTTGCTGTTTAATTTTTTTTAAATAATAGCCATCATAATGTGTGTGAATCAGTACCTCACTGTGGTTTTTTTTTTTTTTTTAGATTCCATATATATGTGTTAGCATACGGTATTTGTCTTTCTCTTTCTGACTTACTTCACTCTGTATGACAGACTCTAGGTCCATCCACCTCACTACAAATAACTCAATTTCATTTCTTTTTATGGCTGAGTAATATTCCATTGTATATATGTGCCACATCTTCTTTATCCATTCATCTGTGTACAATATATCCTTGTAGCTCATTTTATACCTAATAGTTTGTACCTCTTAATCCTCTATATTGCCCTCCCCTCTTCCCTCTGCCCACTGGTAACCACTGGTTTGTTCTTTCTACCTGTGAGCCTGCTTCTTTGTTGTTATATTCACTAGTTTGCTGTATTTTTTAAATTCCATATATAAATGATACCATACAGTATTTGTCTTTCTCTGTCTGACTTATTTCACTTAGCATAATGCCCTCCAAGTCCATCCATGTTGCTGTAAATGGCAAAATTTATCCTTTTTTATGGCTGAGTAGTATTCCATTGTGTGTGTGTATGTGTGTGTGTGTTTGTGTATACATACATATATATATATATATATATATATATATATATATAATGTTTTTTATCCATTCATCTGTTGATGGACAGATAGGTTGCTTTCATATCCTGGCAATTGTAAATAATGCTGCTATGAACACTGGAGTGCATATATCTTTTCAAAACAGTGTTTTCATTTTTTCCAGATATATACCCAGGAGTGGAATTTCTGGGTCATATGGTAGTTCTATTTTTGATAATGTTATACATCAAGCATACAGCAATAAAAAAGGAACAAAAAACAAAAGCATCAAATTGAAAATAGTAACAAATATGGTAGATATTAATTCAACCACATCAGTAATCACTTTAAACATCAATGGCTTAAATATACTATTAAAAAATAGATTGTTGAAGGAATCAAAAACCAAAACTCAACTATATATTGTCCAAGAGAAAACCACCCTAATTTTAAAGACATATATAGATGAAAAATAAATGGATGGAAAATGACACAACATGCTAACACTAATTAAAAGAAAGCAGGAGTAGCTACGTTAATTTCAGGCAGAACAGATTTTGCAGCAAGGAAAGTAATCAGGAATTAAGAAGAACATTCCATAATGGTAAAGTGTCAGTTCTTCAAGAAGATATAACAATCCTTAACATGTATGCACCTAAGAACAGAGCTGCAAAATACATAGGGCAAAAGCTGGCTTCATAAAAATTAAAAAACTTCTGTTCTGCAAAAGACACTCAAGAGAATGAGGAGATAAGCCACAGATTGTGAAAAATTATTTGCAAAAGAAACATCTCATAAAGGACTGTTATCCAAAACATACAAAGAAAGAATCTCAAAACTCAACAATAAGAAAACAAACATCCAGGTTAAAAAATGGGCCAAAGATCTAAACAGCCATTTTCCCAAAGAAGATATACAGATGACAAATAAGCATATGAAAAGGTACTCTAAACCATGAGCCATTAGGAAAATGCAAATTAAGACAACAATGACATACCACTACACATCTATTAGAATGGCCAAAATTTCAAACGCTGACAGCACCAAATGTTGGTGAGGATATGGGGCAACAGGAACTCTTATTCATTGCTGGTGGGGATGCAAAATGGTACAGTCATTTTGGAAGACAATTGGTAATCTCTTACAAAACTAAATATACTTTTACCATACAATCCAGCTATTGTACTCCTTAGTATGTACCCAAAGAAGTTGAAAACTTATGCCCACACAAAAACCTGCACAAAGATGTTTATAGCAGCTTTGTTCGTAATTGCCAAAACTTAGCAGTAACCAAGATATCCTTCAGTAAGTGAATGGATAAATAAACTGTGGTACATCCAGACAATAGGATATTATCCAGTGCTAAAAAGAAAATAGCCACAAGCCATGAAAAAATATGGTGGAAATAAATGCATATTACCAAGTAAAAAAAGGTAATCGGAAAAGGTTACATGCTGTATGATTCCAACCATATGACATTCTGGAAAAGGCAAAAGTTAGAAGACAATAAAACAATCAGGGGTTGCCAAGGATTAGGGAGGAAGGAGAGATGAATGAGCAGAGAATAGGGGCTTCCCTGGTGGCACAGTGGTTGAGAGCCCACCTGCCGATGCAGGGGACACGGGCTCGTGCCCCGGTCCGGGAAGATCCCACATGCCGCGGAGTGGCTGGGCCCGTGAGCCATGGCCGCTGAGCCTGTGCGTCTGGAGCCTGTGCTCCGCAATGGGAGGGGCCACAACAGTGAGAGGCTCGCGTACCACAAATAATAATAATAGTAAAAATAAATAAATAAGCAGAGAATGTAGGATTTTTAGGATAGTGAAACTATTCTGTATGATATTGTAATGGTAGATACCTGTCATTATACATGTGTTAGACCTCACAGAATGTATAACACCAAGAGTAAACCTTAGTGTAAACTATGGACTTTGGGTGATAATGATGTGTCATTATAGGTTCATCAATTTTAAAATTGTACAACTCTAGTAGAGGATGTTGATAGTGGAAAGGCTGTGCATATGGTGGGGCAGGAGATATATGGGAAATCTCTATACCTTCTGCTCAATTTTGCTGTGAATCTAAAGCTGCTCTAAAAAAATAAAGCCTAATAAAACAAAACAATATACATATGCTCATCAAAAGACATATTTTGTAACAATCAAAGCAGCAGAATAGAAATATAGTATGAATGGTGGCATCTGCACACAATGCAATACTAATATGAATATGAAAAAGAACTACAGCTGCATGCAACATAGATGAGTCTCACATAAAAGACACGAGAGTATATATTTTATTATTCCAGTTACATCAAGTTTAAGAACATGATAGAAATCAGTATCATGATTACCTTTGGTTGGGGGGAGATTGAGCTAAGAGGAAGCATGAGAGAATCTTCTGGAGTGCTGAAAATGTTCTATATTTTGATGTGGGTGGTATTTACACAGGTGTATTCATATATAAAATTCATTGAGCTGTACACTTAAGATATGTGCACGTCACTATACAGCATGGAATCTTTTCTTCAGAGTGTCCTTCAGCCTGGTTCTCATATACTTTGGTCTGGGTCCCAGGGTGGAGCTCATCAGCTGAAATCCTATGGGACATTGAGATCCCAAGGTGTCAGCAGCTTTGGTAATAACAGGAGGTAGCACAACCAGCAGCCATGTAAAGGGTCCTCTGTATAGACAGTAGTGTCCTCACCTTCAGGCATTTGCAGCTTGGATTCCCACATCAATAGCAGGAGCAGCACCCTTAGTTAAAGCTCTTGTGACACTGGGGGAATCACAGCTGTTTTTGGTATTTACAGGCACTAGCAATTTCACCACTGAGGTGGAGGAGAAAAATGGAGGCTACTTTGTGGGGTCCAAGAGAACCACTTCATGGAGACCACTCCTTCTGAAGACTGCTGTCACACAAGGAGGTCAATGCATTTATGCCCTTTTGCACTAGAGTTCTGAACCATTTGAGATAGAAAGTGGAACCAGACAGATGGAATGCAAATGTCAGCCTCATTATTAATAGATCAATGGGAGAAGAAGGTATAGAAACATGAGAATTAGATTCCCAATACTTAATCTCAGAATTAGAGGCAGTGCTGGGAAACCACAGGCCCCTGCTCCCCTGCAATGACAAAGCCTTTATCATTTACCTCATGATCAAGAGCAGCCTAAAATACATGCCTTCTGCAGGGAAGCATACACCAGTAATAAAGAAAGAGGAAGGAGCTAAGCTGTAAGTGCCCAGTTCATTTTCTGAAGCTCCCTACTCAGATGAGGTGCTACCTTTCAGAGGAGGAGAGTGAGGCAGCACTGTGCCACACAAACAGCTGTCCTCTACCTGGAAACCTCAGGAGTGGGGAATGAGTGTCTTCCAACAGCTGCCCAAAATATCTGGCAGGAATATAAGAATCTTGAGTTCCCACAGAGCAGACAGGGAATTGTCATTATCACTATGGTCTGTTTTTAGTCAGATAATAGCATGGCCTTGCAAAAGAAGGCACATCCTGAATGTAGGACATTTTGTAATGACATGTGGTGGTCATCATATTATGTCAGGGTCCTGAGAGTGTATGAGGAGGCAACAGGCGAAAGCTGATTTTTTTTGTCTATTTATGAGAAGAAAATAAGGCAGGCTTATATTTGGATCAGAATGTAATTTTTACAATTCTAGGTGCCTGTTGCCCCAAGATGAGTGTAAAGAGAGTATTCCTTCTTTCTATGAGGTAGGCCTGTGTAGGAGGAGAAGATGCATACTCAGGAGTCTTTCATGTGGACAGCTAGATCCCCCAGAAAGGGGTCAAACCCAACCTCTCTCTCATCTAAAATGGGATTAGGATGCTGTTCAGATCTTCTGGGGCAGGGCTCCAGTTATAAAGCAGGGAAAAATCTCAGTGTGCTCAAAAAGGCACATGCTTTCACACAGAAAATAAGCTTAAAAGCTTAAGGTCACTTCAAGCTGGGAGAAAGTGAACTAAATGGCTATCAAGTTTTAAAGGCAAAGATAAAGAATTGCCACAATCAGTGAACGATGTGTGAAAAGTACCAAACTTTAGATACTTGACAAATATTGCACTTGGGACATCTTATTTCCAGTTATTACTGGATGATATTTTCCTAATGTTCTAGAAATTATTAATATTTTTGAGAACCATTCATATTTTTACCTATAATAGTTTATTTAAATATGTGATTTTAATAGCTGTTGTATTAAGAGCTTTATCCAGATATTAAATTACTTCCAGGAAAATATATCTCTTTAAAATGATAGTCAACAATCACATCACAAAATAGAATTCACTTGAAAGATATGCTTTGCTGTTTTTATTTCAAACCAAAATTCATGTAGTCCATAAGCAACCATGCCATGAAATACAAATGGAGGGTTTCAGATCCTCTGTGGGGTAGATTATCAAGCCACTTAGTGCATCCTTGAGAGAACACAGATATTCTGGCGAAGGAATCAGAGAAGAGTACAGAGGGGAAATGACCAGAAGGGACACGAGTGAGGGAGGGACAGGGTCTACAAGAGCAACCACAAGGAAGAAGGAAAGGTTGTTAGAAATTTCTCCTATTTCAAAATTTTGCAAAGGACTTGGGTCTAAACTTCTAGCAAATTGAGATAGAAAATTTATAAAAACATTATTATACACTTAAGGCAATTCTTAAAGTTTTGCTTTAGTCTTTTGTGTAACTTCCTCTATTCTCTGGATTGTTGCAGTGATAAGGAACAGCAGACAGAGACATTCTTTGTAGAAACAAGAAGAGGTAATTACCTTCTATACTGGCACCGTTTTTTGTTTTTTTTTTTTTTTGCTTTTTCTACCTGATTTATTCATTCATGGGCTTCTTCAGCTGTCCTGAGTCTATGGGAAGGGGTGTTTACCCGTTAGTCATTGAATGCCTATTTCTCCCTTCCCTGCACTACTGATCAAGTAAAGAACACTTTCAACTTCTCAAAAGTCCATTTTAGATGTTCCTTGTATGACTCAATTGACATGTTCACTGGCGATAAGCAATCTCACTATGACTAACCAGCTTCTACTTTTGACATCTTCCAGTAGAAGAAATGAGTTGCTGTGTAGGAGTTTCCTTTCAGGGGGGGCTTTACCTCAACAACTAACAACTGATCAATTCTATAATGCAAAACTTTCTCTTAGAGAGAACAGAATGTCTTGTTAATGTAAAGTGCTTACTGCTGCCAAGTTCTACCTCTCAAAATGGTAGAAGAAAACAATTTTCTGTTACTGTAGGGATTTTTAAAAGAATTTTTTACTTGGCACCCAAGAATAAAACTTTTTCCTCTTTCAGATTTTCAGAAAAAATAAGAACATTCCTCCTAAGAAGCTGTCATCTGAATGTACCAGACTGAAAGGTGGGGTTTTGCATGCCAGGTGGAAATCTACATTCAGTTGAAGGTAACTAGAAAGCTATAATATTTAATATTAGCTTTAAGATCCTATCTTCCTAACCACCCTGAAGAACCTCGTATATTATTCATAGTGGATTTCAGAGCAGACTTGGATCATCAAGGCATTTAAGAAGGGGTTGACAGTTATGGGAGCTCTAGTATAAGATGAAGCTTCAGTGATGGACTGGGTTTGAGGATATGATGGAGGGACCATAATTTAGTACTTGGTGTTCCCAGGGCTTGTTGGAAATCACAGGATATCATGACAGATTTTCAACACATGTATTGAAGTGAAGGGGAAAAGCGAGGGGAAGAGAAAGGTATCGTGGGTAGTAGAATACAAGCAAGATAAATGGAAAAAAAAAAGAATAATTGAGTATTAATTGCAGAGTGATAGCAAGGATAATTAAAATTATTTAACTTTATTTAATTTTAGCTTTTTCATGTTAATTTAGGTCATAGAATATGACATAATTGATGCATAAACCTTATTTTAAATTAATATGTTTATCTTTACATTTTGTCAAAAGCCCCTGAATCAGTAAGAAACATATCCTTGATCACACTGCTTACTATTGTATAAACAAATGTCAGTGCCAGATATTAAGGGAGTAATTTTTATCACCATTGCACAACACTAACAGATATTTCTTCAGCTCAATATTTCACTTTTATATTTAACAGATAAACCAATTTGCTACTAAGTTTGTTTCTCCAGCCTGGGCTGTAAAAAAAGCAGCATCTTCTGGGAAGCTTTGTGATTAATGCAGTATTACAGAGATGCCAAGACACAACTTCAGTGAGATCCATACTTACTCAGGTAAATTCAACTAATTCTTGTGCCATGTTAGCTAAATGGTAAACTATTTACTTAGCCATTCTACTTACAAAAATTGTTAGATTTTACATGAGGTCAGAATTTCATCAAATGCCTATCTAAAATTTATGTGAAGGTGGATGTCTGTGATACTGAAAATAATTAAAAATATACTGACCTCTACGAGCTTCAAGTTGTGCAGTGCTCTAGGCCGTTCGCATCCATATTTATCCTGAGAGAATACATATTTAGAAAAGCAGACAACTGGTACTGTGATGCCAGCTGCCTCTGTCTTAAGGATGATTACCATTATTTTCTTGGCACTTATTTAGTAACAGGTTAATGGCATTCTTTGTAAAGAGTGCTAGTTCATTTTTGAGCTTAGCTCTGTATCTTTAATAGAGAATTCCTTTGGATTCTTTTTAAAAAGTTCTGTCTTTTAGTATAAATGCTTAAATAGCTTTTGTTTTTCCAACTTTTTACTATGAATATTTTTCAAGCATATAGAAAATTTGGAAGAAAAATACAACAAACACTCCTATCACTCATACACGTACCATCTTGATTCAACAATTGTTAATATTTTTCCATATAAGCTTGTGTGCGTGCCTGTGTGTGTGTGTATGTGTGTGTTTGCTGAACCCGTTTCAAAGTGCAGACTTGATGATATTCTTCCCTAAAGATTTTAGCTGCATCCCCTTAAAACAGCATTCCACTACAGAATCACATCATTAACACCCCCAAGAAAATTAACATTAATTCTATAATATTATCTAATACCCAGACCACATGCAAATGTCTTCATTTGTTCTGCAAATACATTTTATGTCATATATTATATAGCTGGTTTGTCTCCTTAGTCTCTTTTAATTAGAACAGTGCTCTCCCCAGCACTCCCCGCCCTCAACACACACACATTTTCTTTTCTTTGGCATTGAACTTTTAAAGTGTGCAGGCCAGTTTTTTTGTATAATGTTCTATGTTCCAAATCTGTTTATTTTTTCATAGTGCCATTTAATTTGTTCATCTATCCTGTGTATTTCCTGTGAACTCAGTTGAGTCCTTTAAGTCCATCTTAAACATTTGATATAGCTACACTCACTTATGTTGATCTTTTTTATCATCACATATACATAAGACTTGGCCTTATCCAATAAACTAGTCTTTCTAATTTCATAAAATGTAATACATTTAGTGAGACCACTCTCCTGTGCTTTATGATTTCTTAGCAAAACATACACTGCACATTTACCAGTTGAATCATACTATTCATATTCAACCTCTTTGCATTCTCATCCAAACATTTTCATTTAGAATGTAGTATACTACACTAAAAATTATTCTTTTCCTGTCAGTGTGCCATCAGTTTTTCTTAGTATTATCTGTTTTTTGATTTTAACTTAATATTAAATGTATTAATATGCAGTTAAACTGTATTAATATGCAGTTAAAATCTTAGAACTAAACAACTGGTTGTCTGCTTCTAGAATAATAATATATATTATGAATATATTAGAATGAATGCTTTTTATAAAAACTAAATTCTTTAGTGTACCAATGAAGTGTGAGGGAAATCTGTATGCTATTTCTATAACGTGTAATGAGTATCATGAAGTAAAATAGTCTATAAAAAACTGTGAAATTTTTAATCCAAACTATGAATATCTGGAAAACCAATGTCTGAATGTTTCAGTGACTGCAAATTAAACTAATTACAAATCTATTACAATTTAGAAGTTAGTTCTTTAAGCTCTTCTCAAAAGAACATAAAAGTGGAATGTTTATTTATGTTCGATTTGACTATGCACGGTATTTGCTTTAGGGCAACACTTTAGTCTTTTTAAGATTCACCTTTTAACTAGACATTAGGGAGAAATTAAACTTTTATAAATAGCAGACATATTTCTGGCCCAGAGGGCACAAATTCAATTACAAAAAGACACGGTAAAATGTACAGCACCTTGCATCAGAGAATCATTATGTATAATACAGAAAAGAATTAAAGCCAGAAAAGGAGATTTTTCATCCATTTAATTAGTCATTTTAGTTGAGAATTAGAGAGCTGGTAAGCCCTTGAGGTACAGTATCTGGAAGAGGAGGCTAATGTTCTGAAAATTTATTAAAAGTTAATTTACCAATTTTCCAATCTTAATTTTAGCTGATAGTCTTCTTGAATATATTTGCCCACTAGGAACAAATTATTCTTGTATTCAATTAATTCATTTAACAAGTACTTATTGAGTGCCTACTATGTCCAGGAATTTTTTTTTAATGTTGTGCCCATAACAGAGAGCATCAATAACAAAAAGTCGCTGCCCTCACTGTGCTTAAGGGAGGTGAATAATGAACACATAAAATACATAAAATGTGACATCTGGTAATGATAAGTGCTATAAAGTCCCAACTGTACCTCCTCTCCCTTTCTTTCCTTAGTAGATCTCAGTGGTCTAGATCTGGTATCCATCCCCTGGCAAGTAGCCAAGAAAAGGAGTAATGCTCATAAAGTCATATATGGATCCACGGTCCCTACTTTGGATGAATGAGCCATGAGAATATCTAGGGAAGTAATAGTACAGGCTGAAGGAACTGCAAATACAAAGAACTTAAAGACAAATTCCTTAATAAACATTTATTTTAAAAGACTAGACTAGAAAAAAATGGCCACAAGAACCCTAGACTGCCTATGTCCTCACTTGCTACAAGTTGAATATTCTTTAAAATGATCCCATGAATACAGGCGTTTAATATATTCAATATATTTCAGAATGTTAAATTATCTTATCCATGAGGATAATCTATTTCTCTAATTATTTAGATCTTTATGTCCTGTAATTGGGTTTTAAAACTTTCTCCATAGATGTCTTGCATATTATTTTAAAAGTTTATTACTAGGCACTTCATAGTTTTTCTACTGCTCTGTATTTCCTATCGTGTTTTCTAGATCAGCGGTCCCCAGACTTTTTGGCACTAGGGACTGGTTTTGTGGAAGACAATTTTTCTGTGGGGGGTGGGGATGGTTCAGGTGGTAATGCGAGCCATGGGGAGTGATGGGGAGCAGGAGATGAAGCTTTGCTCGCTTGCCTGCCACTCACCTCCTGCTGTGCAGCCCGGTTCCCAACAGGCCGAGCAACGATACTGGTCCAAGTCCTGGGGGTTGGGGACCCCTGTTCTAGATGATCATTGCTGGTATAGAGAACTGTTAACTGACTTTTAAAAACTGATCTCGTACCCAGCATCTTTGCTGAACTTCCTGATTTGTTTTACCTTCTTGAGTTGTTATAATATCCATATATAATATTGCTCTTTGGCTTTTATAATATTTTTCCTTGAATTCTCTTTTGATAGATATTAAGATTGGTACTCTAGCCCTTTTTACTGTTGTTTATATTTCAGTATGTTTTATTAATGATTTAAATTTCCATCTTTCTGTATCTTTTTGTTTTAAATCTCTTATTTTTACATTTAGTATATTGTTTTGTTATCCAATATGATTAACATTTGTATTTACTGTAATTACTGTTATATCAGATTTATCTCTGCATTTCATATTTCCCTTTGCTATGCTGCTGCTTTTTCTTCTTCCTATTCTTTCTTTCACATAGATAAAAATTTGTTCAAATATCTTCAAATATCAAAAATTGAGATTTACATTCCAGTTTTATTCTTTTAATGGGTTATCCCTAACTTATTAAGACTGATTGTTACACTTTTTCATATTTTTCTATTTCCCAAGTTTATCAATATCTTTCCTCAAACAATAAAAATGATTTAGAATTCTCTCATCTCTTTTTAGTTTCTCCCTGAAGTGTTCTGGTTCACATCATCTAGAATTTCAGTTTTGGAAATTCAATTGTAAATGTGTTTTTCTCCATTTTCTGTCATTTTCCCCTTATTATTCTTTATTTTTTGTCCTCACAGTTTTAGACAACAATAATTTTTAAAAGTTTTTTGCCCACTCTTTCTTCCCCTATTTCTATAATATCATACTGAATTTATTTCTATTAGAGTTCTAGAAGTTTTCATGTATTTTTTAATTGTGGTAAAATATATAAGGCATAAAATTTACAGTTTTAACTATTTTAAATTGTGGTAAAATACACGTAACATAAAACTTACCATTGTAACCATTTTTAAGTATACAGTGCAGTAGTGTAAGTACACTCACATTGTTGTGCAACCATCACAACTCTCTGTCTCAGAAACTTGTTTCATCTTCCCAACTGAAACTCCATTAAAAGTAAGTCTCCATTCCCTCCTCTCTCTAACCCCTGCCAATGGCCATTCTACTTACTGTCTTTATGGATTTGGCTACTCGAGGTACCTCATATGAGTGAAATCATATAGTATTTGTCCTTTTGTGTTTGGCTTATTTCACTTAGCATAATGTCTTCAAAGTTCATCCATGTTGTAGCATGTGTCAGAATTTCCTTCCTTTTTAAGGCTGAATGGTATTCAATTGTATGTATATACCACATTTTGTTTATCCATTGATGGACACTTGGGTGGCTTCCATCTTTCATTATTTGAATAATGTCGCTATGAACATGAGTGTACAAATATCTGTTCAAGTCCTTGCTTTCAATTATTTTGGGTGTATAACCGGAAGTAGAATTGCTGGATCTATGCTAATTCTATAATCATATGATAATTCTACATTTAACTTTTTGAGTAACTGACATACCATTTTACTTAGCAGCTGCACCATTTTACATCAACATTCTTCCTACCAATGCACAAGGGTTCCAAATTCTTCACATTCTCACTAACACTTGATGCTTTCTGTGTGTGTGTTGTGGGTTTTTTTGCCTGTTTTTTGTTTACAATAGCCATCCTAATGGGTGTAAAGTGAGGTTTTGACTTGCATTTCCCTATGATGTGTGACATTGTGCATCTTTTCATGTGATTATTGGCCATTCACATATTGTCTTTGGAGAAACATCTATTCAGGTCCTTTGCCCATTTTTGAAATGGACTGTTTTCACATTGTTCATTGCTAGTGTGTGGAAATGCAACTGATTTTTGCATGTTGACTTGTATCTTGCTACTTTGCTGAATTCATTTATTAGTTCTAACAGCTTGTGTGTGTGTAGTTGTTAGGGTTTTTTATATACAAGATCATATCATCTGCAAACAGAGATAATTTTACTTCTTCTTTTCCAGTTTGGATGCCTTTTATTTCTTTTTCTTACCTTATTGCTCTAAGATTTCCAGAACTATGTTGAATACAAGTGGTGAAAGCAGGCATCTTAGCCTCGTTCCTGATCTTAGAGGAAGAATGTTCAGGCTTCCATCATTGAGTATGATGTTAGCTGTGGGTTTTCCATAAATAGGCTTTATTATGCTGAAGTAATTTCCTTCTATCCCAGGTTTATTGTTTTTATCATGAAAGTGTGTTGAATCTTGTCAAATGTTTTCTCTGAATCAACTGAGATAATCATGTTTCATTTTGTTTTTTGGTCTGTCTTTCATTCTCTTAATGTGGTGTATTACATTGATTGATTTTTGTATGTTGAACCATCCTTGAATTCCAGGAATAAATCCCACTTAGTCATGGTGTATAATCATTTTACTATGCTGCCAACTTCTGTTTGCTAATATCTGGTTGAGGACTTTCACATTCATATTCATAAGGAACAGTGTTGGTACTTTTCTTGTCTGAGTTTGATATCAGGATAATGCAGGCCTAAAATGAGCTAGGAAGTGTTCCTTTCTCTTCAAGTTTTTGGAAGTATTTCAGAAGGATTTAATTCTTCTTTAAATATTTGGTAGAATTCACCAGTGAAGCCATCTTGTCCAGACTTTTGTTTATTGACATTTTTAATTACTGATTCAATCTCCTTACTGGTTATAGGTCTATTCAGATGTTCTACTTCTTCATGATTCAGTCTTGCTAGGTTGTATGTTTCTATGAATTTGTCCATTTCATCTAGGTTATCCAATTTGTTCGTGTACAATTATTGATACACTTTTATAATTCTATTTATTTCTATAAATCAATAGTAATGCCCCCTTTCTTATTTCTGATTTTAGTTATTTCAGTATTCTCTCTTTTTCTTGGTCAATATAACTAAAGGTTTGTCATTTTTGTTGATCTTTTTGAAGAACTCTTGGTTTCATTTTCTCTATCATTTTTATATTCTCTATTTATTTTTGCCCTAATCTTTATTTCCTGTTGCTGGCTTTGGATTTGTTTGTCCTTCTTTTTCTAGTTCCTTAAGTTGTAAAGTTAGGTTGTTGATTTGAGACCTATATTCTCTAATGTAAGTCTTTACAATTATAAACTTTCCACTTGGCATTACTTTTGCTGCATCACGTAAGTTTAAATATGCTGTATTTTCATTTTTATTTTTCTCAAGACATTTTTAATTTCCCTTGTGATTTCTTCTTTGACATATTGGTGTGTTAATATTTATATATTTATGAATTTTCTAGTTTACCTTGTACAGTTGGTTTCTAGTTTCATTCCACGGTGATTAGAAAAGACACTTGGTATGTTTTCAATCATTTAAACTTTATTAAGACTGTTTTGTGGCCTTAACATATGGTCTATCCTGGAGAATGCTCCTTCTGCATTTCAGAAAAATGTATATTATGCTGTAAGGAGAGTTCTGTATATGTCTGTTAGGTCCAATTTGTCTATAGCGTTATTCAAGTCCATGCTTTCTTTACTGACCTTCTGTCTAGTTCTTCTACCCATTATTGAAAGTGGGCTATTAAAGTCCTCTACTATTATTGTAGCAAAGAGCTTTTTTTTTTTTTTTTTTAAGAGTCTGTGTGTGGCAATGTTTCTGAGGCCTTAAATGGCGGAGATGATTTTTTATTGTACTCTCATATTTAAATGATGATCTGGATAAGTGCAAAATTCTAGCTTCAGAAATTTGTCTCCCCTACAATACTAAAAAGTATAACTCAGTTATCTTTTTACAGAAGTTTTTGAAATGTCTAAAATGAGTATATTGCCTGGTCATATGTGAGTGATCTGTTCTTTCACTCTGGAAGTTTTTCTTTATTTTTGATATTCTTAAATTTTACTAAAATGAGGCAAAGTATGAAAATTATCCAAATAACAGCAATCTGTCTTATTTAACTGTGTGAGAGTCTATGTAATCTCCATGTTTTAAACTATTAATTTTGGGCATGTTATTGACTTTGAGTTTTATGAGGGCAGGGGTCATGTCTTTCTGGTTCTTGGCTTTACCTTCAGTGCCAAGCAGGGTTCCTGGCATATGACAGGTGTGCTAAATAAACATTTGTTGAATGAATGAATGACTAAATGGATAGATACTAAGGGAACTGACAATTTTCCTAAGATTCTATAAAATTTATTAATATTTCTTCTGTAATTTATCTCAATAGCTAGGGAATTTTTATGGCAGAAATGTAAGAAATAGACATTTAATAGAATTTAACAGTAAACTGAATTAGTTCCATTAAATGATCTATGGATTATATGAAATATAAGAAATACATAGTCAGGAAAAGGACCATGCAAATTATGACTGGCTTCTACACAAATCTGGAGCCTGAAAGATAGAAGTCTCAATCATAAATGCAGCAGCCCTTTGTACGTGTCACTTATCACACTGTACTTGGTCTACAGCCCTTCCTCCCCTACTAAACTGTGACCAACTTGGAGGGACAACCTGTTTTTGAAGGAATACTGTATATGACAAGATTTGTACTGCACTTCTTTAGACTAGTGATATGTACCACTTTATGATAATTTAAATACTTAAAAGTGGAAAGAAGTGGTAGTCTTCTTTTTTTCCCTCAAGAATATCCACTTAGGATTTAATGTACAGCATCGTAGCTATAGTTGATAATACCATTGTATATATTTAGAAGTTGCTAAGAGAAGAGACCTTAAAAGTTCTTAGCACAAGAAAAAAATTTTGTAACTTTATATGGTGATGGATGTTATCTGGACTTACTGCGGTGATTGTTTCTCAATATGTACAAATATCGATTTATTTTGTCATACACATGAAACTAATATAATGTTGTATGTCAATTACATCTCAATAAATAAAAAGAGAATATTCACTTTTATCAATGAATGCTAAGTTAAAAAAAAACAGAATGGAAGAGAGAATGGGGGACATTCTTTCTTAAATCATCTTTGCTATGGTTCTAAGCTTATTATGCTTAGTGGTATGATTTTTTTCTAATGATAACAACCATGTGTGAGCCCCCACCATCATATTCTCTGCTTCTCTTAACTACCATCTAAAATAATAGCAGTAAGATGCAGATGTAGAGAATGGACTTGAGGACACGGGGAGGGGAAAGGGTAAGCTGGGACAAAGTAAGAGAGTGGCATTGACATATATACACTACCAAATGTAAAATAGATAGATAGTGGGAAGCAGCTGCATAGCACAGGAAGATCAGCTCCATGCTTTGTGACCACCTAGAGGGGTGGGATAGGGAGGGTGGGAGGGAGGCACAAGAGGGAGGGGATATGGGGATATATCTATACGTATAGCTGATTCACTTTGTTATAAAGCAAAAACTAACACACCATTGTAAAGCAATTATACTCTAATAAAGATGTTAAAAAATAAATAAAAATAAAATAATATCAGTAATGTCCACTTTTAACAGTCCTATACATTTGAAAGTTGTCACAGATTTAGAAACAGATATAATCTTTCCTGAAGAAAAATAATAAAAAGGTTGATAGAAAAAGAAAAGACAGGTATTCTCATGGTTGTGAATATAGAAAGTCTAATGATAATTCACAGTCACAAAAGACATTATTGTGACAACAGTGATAAATGCAAAAAGATCTTAAGAATATGCTTTAGATGGTGGAATTCTTGCAGGGTTTTAGATATTTAGAATCTGTAACACTGAACTGTATAAATAACTAACAGTAAAAAAAAAAAGCCTATGTTTTTCTACAGAACTTGAATGAATTACAGAAATTTGAGAAGGTTTTAACAGACTTGAAAATATGAATTATTTGGATTTTGCACAGTAGGTACGAAAGTGGTATGTGATATTTCAACCAGTATGTCAAATAATATATGCATAAATTGGACAGAGCAGAGTTGCCTTATATTTTAAATAATAGTAATCAGTTTAAAAATAAACTCATTTGGGCTTCCCTGGTGGCGCAGTGGTTGAGAGTCCGCCTGCCGATGCAGGGGACACGGGTTCATGCCCCGGTCTGGGAAGATCCCACATGCGGCGGAGCGGCTGGGCCCGTGAGCCATGGACGCTGAGCATGCGCGTCCGGAGCCTGTTGCTCCGCAACGGGAGAGGTCACAACAGTGAGAGGCCCGCGTACCGCAAAAAACAAAACAAAACAAAACAAAACAAACAAAAAACTCATTTAATTTTTACATGCTTTTCATATTTCACTGTCTTAACTAGTTCCTCAAGTTATTCCTAGCCCATGCTATTTCATTAGAATATATTGATGAATGTAGAGCAAGGTGATAAAAATGATTCTCATAAAGGAAGTATAATAATATATTTGCTTTCAGAATAAACCTCTATTCAAGTCTGCACATCCTGCAATGACCACAGAATTCCCTTTTACTGTTGTTTCATGGTTCCTAAGGTATCATTCCATCTGGGAACATCTTTGAAAATTAAAACTTTGGCAACGATCTTTACAAAGTATATAGGCATACTTTAAAATCTGAACTTTAACATTTTAAACCATGTCTATATATCTTCCCTTTTGAAACAGTTGCCTTGTTTGAAGAATTTGAAGCAATGAAAATGCAGGTAAAGTCACCAACAATGAGGCCATGTGGGCTAAAATAACTTGAGGAAAAATTACCTTTAACAGAAGTTACACAGAATTTTAGACTTGAAATGGACACTACAGATCATGTAATCTGAAAACCATTTGGGGAGCCCATGGTAAGGATTGAAAACATCTTTCACCCTAAAATTTTTAAGTGATTCAGATATTTAATGTTTCTATCCTGCTTAGTAAAGGCAAATCTACATTTTTTGCACTATCTGAATGTTATTTAAATGTAATTCCCATTATGTTGACTAGAATCTTTTGTGGAAAAGAGAATCACATTATGAATATGTAATGAATTTTTGGAGTTTACTTAATTCCTTGGAAAAATACATCTTCATTAGTAGTTTTTTTAGTTGGGCAAAAAGTCTTTCTATGATACTTATATTAGTTAATTTTTTATGCTACCACACTTTTGGATAAATATGAGGGAAGGAACATATGGATTAAGTCCAAGTATTGTTTTTCAATATTTTATCTAAAATTGTATTCAATTTTCAATTTAGTTTTTAAAAGTTAGTTTTGCAATATCATTGCAATTAAGCCTGTAATTGTTGCATTTATTTAAAGCAATACTAGCCTATCGATTTACATTTAAGTTTTAAACAACTTATTTTGTTTTTATAATGATAAAGTTGAGTAGCATGTTCTTACATGGATATACTAGTTTTATGCTGATTGTTTTCAGAATAAGCTAATCATATATGATATAATTACATTTTTATGTTAAATAAAAGTATGCTAAAAGAAATACTTCAAATATAACTATATATGCATCATTAATATGCAACTTTTTACATGTAAACAATAAAATACTGTTCTAGTTGTCTGAAGAGTTAGAATAAAGGCATGTCTAGTAAGGCAACTGCCTTGTACATAGTTGTACAAATGGTATAATTATACCACTTCGTTTATCATTCTATTACTTTACCACTCATTTGGTGTTTGATAGCTGTGCTGGGCTGACGAGAAATTTTGAATATGTGAAAAGAATTTGTTGGGTTGGTGGGGTTTTTTTTCCCTTTCTTTCTAAATTTAAAACTTCCTAAAAATTTTAAAGTTTTTCATTTTACATTTGGTTTTTCATTTACTTGGAATTTAATTTAATTTTATGTATAACGTTGGACACAAATTCAACTCCACTTCTCTCCCCTGTGAAAACTCAATTGTTCCAGTTTTGAACAATTACTTATTGAACTGTTCCTCCTTTCCTTTTGGTATCTTGTCAAAACTGTCTTGATATTCTTGGCACTTTATAGTTTTTCTTTATATCCCCTTGTCAAGGTCCACAGGAAAAAGCTCTGCCAGTAATTTGATAGTGAATTTCATTGAATCTATAGATTAATTTTGGGGAAAGCTGACATCTTTATCATATTAAATTTTTATACCATGAACATAGTGTATCTCTTTTCCATGTATGTTTCCAATAAAGTTTATTATTCCTTCTACAACTATCTTGCATACATTTTAAAAGATAATTATTAACTGTTCTTATATATTTTTAGTTGATACTATAGATAGTATATTTTAAAAATTATGTTTCCTATTTTGTGTTGCTAGTGTATAGGAATGCAGTTGATTTTTATAAACTGCACTTGTATTTGAATTCTCTTATTCTAAAATATTATCTGCATATTCTCTTATTTTTATGTGAATTCTCATATTGTTTTTAAATAATAGTTTTTTTATCTTAATGTGGTAAAATACACATAAAATTTATCATCTTAACCATTTAAAGTGTACAGTTCAGTGGTATTAAATACATTCCTATTGTTGTGCAAGCATCACCACTATCCATCCCCATAACTCTTTTCATCTTATAAAACTGAAACTCTGTATCTATTAAACAATAACTCCCCATTCTCCCTTCCACCCAGCCCCTGGCAACCATCATTAACACTTTCTGTCTTTATGATTTTGACTACACTAAGTACCTCATATAAGTGGAATCATATAGTATTTGTCTTTTTGTAACCGTCTTATTTCACTTAGCAAAATGTCCTCAAGGTGCATCAATATTGTAGCATATTGCAGAATTTCCTTCTTTTTTAAGGTGGACTATTTCATTATTTGTATATACCATGTTTTGCTTATCCATTCATCGATCAATGGACACTTGGACTACTTCCACATTTTAGTTATTGTCCACTCTGCTGCCGTGAACTTGGGTGTACAAATATTTCTTTGAGACCCTACTCTCAATTCTTTTGGGTATATACCCAGAAGTGGAATTGCTGGATCAAATGGTAAAGTAATTCCATTTTAAATTTTCTGAGGAACTGTCATACTGTTTTCCACAGTGACTGTATCATTTTACATTCCCACCAACAGTGCTCAAGGGTGACATTTCTCCACATCCTCTCCAACAAGTTATTTTTTTGATATAAGTGCTCCTAATAGTTGTGATGCGGTACCTATTTTAGTTTTGATTTGCATTTCCCTAATGATTAGTGATGTTGAGCATCTTTTTTATGTGCTTATTTGGCCATTCATACATCTTTCATATCCAAGAAATTACTGCCAAGTCCAATGTTGTGAAGTTTTGTTCTGTTTTCTTCTAAGGATTTTATTATATTAGGTATTACATTTAGGTCCTTGATCCATTTTGGTGTTTGGTAAGGGTCCAACTTCATTCTTTGCATGTGAATATCCAGTTTCCCAGCACCATTTGTTGAAAAGACTGTCTTTTCCCCATTGAATGGTCTTGGCTCTCTTGTTGAAAATCATTTGACCATATATGTGAGGGTATATTTCTGGGCTCTCTATTCTACTCCATTGATCTATGTCTGTCTTTGTGCTAGTACAAAACAGTTTTGATTACTGTACCTTTGTAATAAGTTTTAAAATCAGGAAGTGTGAGTCCTCCAGGTTTCTTCTCCTTTTTCCAGATTATTTTTGGATATTCTGGGTGCTTGAGATTTCATCTGAATTTTAGGATGGGTTTATCTATTTCTGCAAAAAAAATCATTGGGACTCTTCTAAGGGTTTCATTGAATCTGTAGATTGCTTTGGGTAGTACTAAATCTTAACAATATTAAATTTTCTAATCCATGAACTTGGGATGTGTTTCCATTTATTTTTCTTCTTTAATTTTTTTCAGGAATTTTCTGTAGTTTTCAGTGTATAGTTTACTATAGAGCTTCAAGTTGCTGTCTAGTGTCCTTTCATTTCACTATACAGGAATCCCTTGAGCACTTAATGCAGGGCAGGTCTAGTGGTCACGAACTCACTTAGCTTTTGTTTCTCTGGCATTGTCTTAACTTCTCCCTTCACTTCTGAGGGGCAGTTTTGGCAGATATAGGCTCTCTGGTTGACAGTTTTTCCTTTTAGCACTTTGTATATACCAGCCAATTCTCTTCTGGCCTCCAAAGTTTCTGATGAGAAATATACTGATAATTTTGAGCATCCTTTGTATGTGATGATTTGCTTCTCTCTTATTGCTTTCAAGATTCTCTCTTTGGCACTGGCTTTTGAAAGTTTAATTATAATGTGTCTTGGTATCGGCCTCTTTGCATTCATCTTATTTGGAGTTTGTTGAGATTCCTGGGTGTTTCTATTCATGTCTTTCACAAAATTTGGAACAATTTTCAGCCATTATTTCTTCAACTATTCTATCTCTTTCTCTCTCTGTCCTCTGGGACTCCCACAAGTGTGTATGTTGGTCTTCTTGATGGTGTGCCCCTAAGTATGAATTTCTCATAAGCTTTGATATGCAGTATTTCTATTATTATTGAGTTCTAATGGATACTGAAACAGCAAGACTCCTGAGAGGAAATCAGAACATAAGTTCACTTATTTGTTACACTGTTCATTCAAACCCACTCTGAGGGCTAGTTTTTCTCCATACCCTTGAAAGGAAGGGTACAGAGAAATCACAGGAATCTTCTGGTCTCTCTCAATAATAAAAAATCCTGTGGTCACTTCTAGCCACTAGACAAATAAGCAAAAAGTCTTGGTTTGATAGTTAATAGGTCCACTGTAATATTAAAATTCAGAATTCAATACTCATTTAAAGTTCTTCTACTAGCAGAGCTTACACATGCTTCAGGCGAGTTGTTGCAGTGGAAAAAGTAGGGGTGATTACTACTTTTATATATGTTTCTGCCTTTCCCTCATACTTACTAGGCTGCTCCTGACTTTTCCAGAATTGTTTGGGAAAAGGAGAAAAATTAAGAAACAGGAAAGGTCTTTTAAATCAGTACTGCCATGAGAGTGCAGAGGCCTTCCTTGGATGTCTTTCATAGGGTGCTTTCCTGTATTCTTCAGGGTCACCGTTTTATCCCTATGTATCCAGCTGTCCCAGGTTCCCTTTTGGGGTCATCTTGAAGTCTCTGCTGGCTTTCTCTCACCTAAGACCCACATCTTGAGGAAATGTGCATCCTTTTGTCACAATAAACTCTGGGAGTAACGTGGCCCCAAACACATTAAACTTTCTTACTCAACTTCAGAGCAGTTAGCTAGCCACAGCACTTGCCCTTCAGATTCTTAAGGTTTGAGTCAAATAGTCCACCATATTCCAAAAATTCCAAGGGATGCATATTAAATATTCCAAGTGATTCCACTGAAGCTCCTTTTGCTTGTCTTGAGGTGTGGAACTTAGCTCTGCAATAGCTCTATCAAAAACATTTTCTTCTCTTCCTCTAACCTCCCATCCTCATCCTCTAATCCCTTCCATCCAACACTTTCATATACTCAATGTAGATGAGGAATTAGGATCATAAAATCTGTTGTTGACTTCCTTTGGAAATCTTATATGGAAGACTATCTCACATTAAATGTGAGGTTTGTCATTTTAGGGCCTCAGCTGAAGAAGTCTTATAACTTGTTCCTTTTAATTATTACATATTTATTATCTAATTTCCATCATGATTTTTTTTCTCTGACCCATAAGTTTAGAAGTGTTTTTAAATTTCCAAATATATCATCTTTTAAAAATATTTTTGAAATATTGATTTCTGACTTAATTCATGCGACTAGAGAACATGATCTGTCTGAAGCAGACTGATGGAAAGCTGTTGAGACTTGTTTTATGACATAGTTTATAGTCAATTTTTATAAATGTTCCCTATGTGCTTGTGAAGATGTTTATTCTCTAATAATAAAACAGAGTACTCTATATATGTCCATTAGATCAAGACAGTTAATTGTGTGGTTTGATTCTACTTTTTTTTTTTTTTTTTGCGGTACGTGGGCCTCTCACTGCTGTGGCCTCTCCCACTGTGGAGCACAGGCTCCAGACGCGCAGGCCCAGCGGCCATGGCTCACAGGCCCAGCCGCTCCACGGCACATGGGATCCTCCCAGACCGGGGCACGAACCCGTGTCCCCTACATCAGCAGTCGGACTCTCAACCACTGCTCCACCAGGGAAGCCCTGATTCTACTTTCTTTTTAATCTGACAATTCTGTGAAGAATATTAAAAATTTCTACAATGTTTATGGCCTTACCAGTTACTCCTTGAAATTCTGACAACTTTTGTATATTTGAGACTATTGGTAGGTGGTTATAAGTAGAGATCCTTTTTTTATCTCCTTGGTAAACTATGCCTTTTATAATTTCTGTGGCTAATTTCTTTGTCCTTAAGGCTTTTCACATTAAAGCTTGTATTGTCTGATATTAATATTCTGAGCTATTCTGTTTTTTCCCTCCACTATTTCTCTATTATATCTTTTTACTTTACTTTCAGTCTTGTCTTTACTTTTTTTAGGAGTATGTATTGTAACTGACATACAGCTGGATTTAGTTTTTATCCAATCAGAAGGTACCTTTTACCAGGAAAATTAATCTTTTAAATACATTTATTGCTTTTACTAAAACATATGGATCAATTTTTATTATTTTGAGCTATTAATCATGCTTTTGCTTTATTTTTCTCCTTTCCTGCTTTATATTGATTATCCACTTTTTTATTAAGAACTTATATGTTCCTTTAATATTTCATTACATATACCCTGACATTTAATGTGAATATTTCACTTAGTAAAAATCATCAGGTGAGCCATGGTCCCTGAGCCTGTGTGTCCAGAGCCTGTGCTCCGCAACAGGAGAGGCCACAGCAGTGAGAGGCCCACATACCGCAAAAAAAAAAAAAAAAAAAAAATCATCAGTATCTCTACTCTCCTCTTTTCCAACAGAAACATCTTAAACACCTTAGATTCTTTCACTGTTATCACATTTTCAAGTTTTTTGTCCAGCATTTTAATTTTCCTTTATTTTTTATATATTTAAATTACATCATTACTATAGTTTTACACAGTTAATGGTTATTTGCTAATTGTTTTAGGCTAATCATTCTTCTTACATTTCAGATCTGTTTTCTGAGTTCAAAATACTTAAAAGATCTTATAGTGAGAGTCCACTGGTTTTAGGCTTTTGATTTTGTCAGAAAATATTCTTATTTTGCACTCACCATAGTGTAGCAGACTATGAAGTTCTAGGTTGACAGTTATTTTCTTTTTGCACTTTGAAGTTACTATCCCATTGTCTCCTGGCTTCCTTTCTAATATTGAGAAGTCTAGTGTTATCAGTTAAATTGTCATTCTATTCTATAGGTAATCTGTCTTTTCTAATGGCTGCTTTCAAGACTCTGTTACTTTCTTTTGTAATTTTTCTTCAATGTGTGCAACTACTGGCATATATATATTTTTAATATTGCACCCAATTTATTGTGCTTCCTGAATCTGAGGATTTCAGCTATCATTTCTTTGAAAATTTTCTTTCCTCATTCTCTCTATTCATTACTTCTGGAAATCCAATTCTAGCCTCCATTTTTCTTAACCTTTCTTTTGTACTTTCCCTCTACTTGACATTTTGTCCTGCATTTGGGGTCATTTCTTTAGATCTTACAGGTCATGAATTATATATTAGGGTTTTTTCTTTTCTTTTCTTTCTTTGTTTTGGGAGGGGGGATATGTCCATTCTGCTTTTATTTTTTTAATTTTTTTTTTTGAACTATAGTTGATTTACAATGTTTCAGGTGTACAGCAAAGTCAGTTCAGATTCTTTTCTATTATAGGTTATTACAAGATACTGAATATAGTTCCCTGTGTTGTATGGTATATTATGGTGTGTTTAATCTGCCATTTAACTTACTATTGAGTTTTTAATTTCAATAATTAAAATTGTCATTTCCATAAGTTCTAATCCTTTTAAAAAATCTATTTGCTGTTTTTTGACTGTCTTTTCTCTTTCTCATGTTCTGTTTCATTTTTAAAAATATCAGTACGTATTTTATCTATACACACACACACAAACTTTTATCTAATACTTCTAATAACTGAAACTACTAAGGGTCTATCTTTGTTGCATGTTTTTCCTACTGGCTTTTGTTCATGGTGGCTCATTTTTGTGTTTTGCAGTTTGGGGACTGTGAACTGTTTTATAGGGCTTTATCTCTGAGAATTTTGAAGGGTCTTTGTTTTAACGTGTTTTCTTTTAGAAAGGATATACTATTTTCTTTCTCCCAACCTGGATGTAATTAAACTGGCACTACATTATGCTATTATCGTGGCTTGGGGTTTCCTAGATCATGCAGATTATGTGAATTCAAATTGTAATCCATTTGGGGGCATGGCTGTGGTTTCAAAATGTCAGAGGAAATACACACACGTGCACACACACACACACCCTGTCCAAAGAGCTCATGCCAAGAAAAACAAGTCTCTCTTCTTCATCCTCCCTGTTTTCTGCTCTCCAGAGTTTTCTTCTAGCCCACTGTTTCACTGAGGATGTTACCTTTCAAGGTTTCTGATTTCAAATGAGAGCCTCAGTTCCAATTTGGGACCTTATGAGAGCTTAAGACCATGTCTTCTGTCCCCACAAAACTGTTAAAACTCAGACCTTTTGGTAACTGAGATGGGCAAATGCTTCCAGGACAGCAGTGGCATAAGTGCCAGCTAAATAAGCTAGCTTTCACCTCCCTCCCTTTTTTTTTTTTTTTTTTTTTTTTTTGCGGTACGCGGGCCTCTCACTGTTGTGGCCTCTCCCATTGTGAAGCACAGGCTCCGGACACGCAGGCTCAGCGGCCATGGCTCACGGGCCCAGCTGCTCTGCAGCATGTGGGATCTTCCCGGACCGGGGCACGAACCCGTGTCCCCTGCATCGGCAGGCGGACTCTCAACCACTGCACCACCAGGGAAGCCCTCCCTCCTTACTTTTGGCCTATGAGTATTTTACATACTTGTTTTTGCAAGGTCTGCTATGCATTTTGAGTATTTTTATAAAATTATTTCAACCTGCAGTTCCTCGTGTTTTGTTGCTGATTTGTTAGGCTTACTATGTGACATGTGATATGAAATATTACATGAAATTGAATCACAGGATTTAATTTTTCAAATCTAAAAGTATCTTCTGTGAAATATTTTTGTATACCTATCATATTGCAATGAGTATCAGGAATCATGTTCTAGTCCTGATTTTATTTGCTATTTGTGATCAGGCGCAAATAACCTAACATTTCTCAAAACTATTTTCTTGTCTTTAAATTAAAGTGCAGGATCAAGGAATCCCTTAAATTTCTTCAAGTTCTAATATATAATGAGTCTATGAAGTAAAAACAACATTGGTGAAGGTTCAAGAGGTAATAATGCTCATCACATTCCTAACACTAACCTGCCATTCACTATATATCTTTCACTACACCTGACTCAAGAATCAAATTGTCCTTTTGTTGACCCAAGTTTTTTTTTGCGGTACACGGGCCTCTCACTGTTGTGGCCTCTCCCGTTGCGGAGCACAGGCTCCGGACGCGCAGGCTCAGCGGCCATGGCTCACGGGCCCAGCCACTCCATGGCATGCGGGATCTTCCCAGACCGGGGCATGAACCCATGTCCCCTGCATCGGCAGGTGGACTCTCAACCACTGCGCCACCAGGGGAGCCCTTGCTTTGTTTTTTAATGAGAGTAAAAGAATATATATTACATGAAATTTACCTTCTTCAACATTTTAAAGTCTACAGTTCAGTAATATTAAGTACATTCACACTGTTGCATAACATTGACTATTAAACTTTAAGGTTTAGGTTACTTATTGGCAAACAAGGACACATCTATTTCTATCACCTCTACCCTGCCCTCATCTGTTCTTCCTTTCTTCTGCTTGATACAATGGCTGGAAAACTGTACCAGGGGAGAGATGCTACAACCTAAAATCAGCTAACTAAAACTCTGAGACTCAATTTCTTATGTTGTCTTATGTTTTCATACTTCTATGGTCTGAATGTTTGTGTCCCCTCAAAACTCATATGTTGAAATTCTAATCCCCATTGTGATGGTTTTAGAAGGTGAGGTCTTTGGGAGGTGATTAGTTCATGAGATGGAGCCCTCATTAAGAGGATTAATGCTCTTAAAAAAGAGATACCACAGAGCTCTCTAGCCCATTCCACCATGTGAGGACACAGCAAGAAAGGGCCAGCTATGAACTGGACGAGGGCCTTCACCAGAATGCTACCATGCTGACACATTGATCTTGGACTTTCCAGCCTCCAGAACTGTGAGAAATAAATTTCTGCTGTTTATCTACAGCTACCCAGTCTGTGGAATTTTGTCATAGCAACCAAAATGGACTAAGATACATACTTATTTTTTTCTTGAGCCTTTTTGCTGGATTAACTCACAATTTTGGAGGTCTATGAACCACAGATAGATTCATATTTGACTTTTGCAGTGTGAATATAAAGACTACTGTTTTGTAAAATATTAAAAGGTTTAATCCTCTTTCTCAAGGGCCTCTTTGATAATCAAGTAATACTCTTTTGAAATGCCCATGCTATCATCATCTGTGTTTTTTCTCTTTTTGTAGATTTTACAGGCTTAACTTTACTAGATCATACTTTGCCAATGTTTTTGCATCCAACTTAGTTATCCAATATCATTTTTATTGACTTCTGGTAATTCCTGAATATCTTGCAAGGCTTTCAATTTCACTTTGCAGTGCAGTTTTACAGTGTTGGATGCTTACAATATCAGCACCTAGACAAGGATGTCACTCTAATGGGCTCAGACAAAAGCTACTGTTAAATGGGGGAAGGAATGTTTCAGGATGTCTAATTTTGTGAGGCATGTAAGTCACTAAAACATATTTTATGTCATGATTATTTCGCTTCACCACGTATCATAACCATGGTGGCAAGATTAAATAAGAAACACTCAGAAATTGAGGTCCCCTTCACTTCTGTTAGTCACAAGAGTATTCCATCACCCAGATGATCTCTTTCATTTAAATCAATATTTACTTCTACGTGATTTGTCTAATCACTCCTATTTAGAGGTCAGCTCTTTAGAAATGAACATCTTAAATCGGTGGACCTCTGGAAAAATTAGACAACATTAAAAAATAAGACAACATTACACAACTAGTCATTTCAATAGGGGAAAAAAAATCAAATTCCTTCTCTCATAGTTGCAGGAAAAAAAAAGTAAGCTTGACTGATATTTCCAATTGCTATTGATTTTAAGGACAATGTGAACAGAATTTAAGTAAAACAGATATATTTCATCAATTCCAATTCCGAGAAGATTTTTCCCTACATTTTAGAATTTCCAATATCAAGATGCATGTTAAAATCAAGAGTAACAATTACAATGAGTTTTTTTCAGCTGCACCTAGAAAATATGCCTTATAATCCATGGTGTTTAAGTTAGAATCTAGTCTAAAATTCTAATCTAACTAATGTGCTATCAACTATTAGCCAAAATATTAAATTGAAGAAATGGCTATGCAGAATTCAACTTTCAAGTGGATGCATTCTATTGATAACAAGAGTATATTGCAATACTAAATCCTCACTGTGACTAGGTATTGTTTTAGGTGTTTTATTTATTTTATTTAATTTTTACAATAACCCTATTATTAATCTGTCATGGGTGAGGACACTGAAGCAGTGGGGTTAAATGACTTAACCTCTTAACCACGTGTGAGGACCAACATAATGGATGAATTAGATGTTTCTCTTCCATACAAAATTTTTACCTGCTGGTAAACAGAAACAAGTGCTATTCTAGATGAAGCATTTTATGAAAACACGCTAATTTTTAGTATCTGTCAAAGAATGGATACCTATTTACAGAGCAAATAGCCATATAGTTTTTCTCATTAAGACCCTGGGGTAGGCAGAATAATGATCCACCAAAGATATTCACATGCTAATCCTTGGAACCCATGAATATGTTACTTTATATGGCAAAGGGACTTTGTTGATGTGAAAAAGGGTATAGACCTTGATATGGGAGGATTTTCCTGGATTATTGGTGGACCCAATCTTATCATGTGAGCCCTTAAAATCAAATAGTCTTTCCCTGCTGCAATTAAAGGGAGATGTGACTATGGAAAGGTCAGGGGGATGCAACATTGCTGGCTTTGAAGACAGAAGGGTGTCCATGAGCCAAGCAATGTGTATAGCCTCTAGAAGCTGGAAAAGGCGAGGAAACATACTCTGCAGAGCCTCCAGAAAAGAAGGCAACCCAGCTGACACTTTGATTTTAGCCTAATGAGACCAATGTAGGGCTTCTGACTTACAGAACTATAAGGTAACACTTATATGCTGTTTTAAGCCATTAAGTTTTTGGTAATTTGTTACAGCAGCCATAGGAAACTAATACAGGCCCATGCGGGCTAATCTACTTCAATGAAATATCCTACAGCATACAAAAACATTTTAACATGTGAGGAAGCATTTCTGGATTAATCTACATACAATGTCTGTAAAAGTATTAGATGAGCAGTATTCATTAATTCCTGAGTGGTATGCTGCCCTGAAGATGCTTACCAAAACAGCCTGATGGTTTGCTTAGTGTTTACCCATAACGTGTTATACAAACCACTGGTAACTTGGGATGGTACACGAAAAAACACTTTCAAGTTTTCATAGTATCTTTACCTTTGCCTTCTACTTAGGGCATGTGTTGCAGGTTCTGTACTCAGAAAAGTTATTTATAACTTACTACATTTTAGTATATGACCTAAGAAGATATGCCTCCTCTGGGTGTCCTGAGCCGTCGGTGTCCACACGGCTGAGGCGGCACTCCAAGCGGGAACCGCTCGCCTCCTAAAGTTCCTGGGCGTCCGGCAACTCGACGAAGGAACCAAGCGCCTAATATAAGCCACAAGATACGATCGCGGGGACGACGGTCTCCTGCCAGGCCGTCACCCTCCTTACCGGTCCTTAAAAGACCCACTGCAGGCCCACGCCCACGAGCATCTTTCTGCCTCTCTCCGCAACCGCAAGAGCCGCTACAGGCTAGCAGGCGATATGACACTTCGCGATACTTGCAACTATCGCGGTTCTTTGTGTTACCGGTTTCCTAGAGGAAAGACGGCCGGAAGATCGCTCCGCCCATGTCAACCAAGATTTTGTTCTCGTGAGATCCCGAAAACAGTTCGGGAGCCAGTTCTCGCGGGATTTTCCGAGTCAGGGCTGGAAGTTGTGGTGGGTCCCAGCGCGAAGCCTATTACTGAGAGGGAGGTTAGGGGGTCGACCTGCCTGCTTGTTGTCCTCCCCCGGCGGCGGAGCCCCAGACGATTAGGTGAGCGCCGCCTTGCCAGCTTCCACAGCGCCCTCCGGCTCTGCCGCTGTCTCGAACGCAACCGGCCCTTCTCCCTGGACCCCGTCAGGCTCCACCTTTGCTCCCTCTCGTCCCTTGACGTCGGGCTTCGGGGGCGGGGGGCTATGTGCAGAGGGCGGCGGCAGGTGGAGTTGGCCGCCGTCCGCCCGCCAGCCTCCTCCTGGCGGTCCTCCGCCGCCTGTCAGGTGTTCAATGCAACCAGGCTGCCAGGCCCTTCCCCCTGGCCAGATGGATCTCTCTGTCCCGAAGCCCCGCGCGGAAACCAACAGCAAAGGTATAAGCTCCGAGCTCCCCTCTCTCCCCAGACAACTGTCTTTACTGCGTAGGATTGGACCTGTTCCTGCCAGTTCCCTTGGGGTTGCGGTTTTACCCTGCGGCTCCTGTGAGTGACAGCTGGAGATTGTGAACCACCTCTAGGGCTGGGACAGTTCTTTGTGATTCAGAGTTGAGAACCTGCACTCTGAAGTCAGACTGCCCTGGGATCTAGTGCTGGCTCTGACAGTCATTTGCTGAGCAACTTTGGGTGGTTTCCTCGTCTGTAAAACTGCTATCTTTGCTGAGTGAGTTCTTGTGATTATTAAATGAGATGGTGTTAAGCAAAGCATTTATGTGACCCAGTGTCTGGCTCATAGTAAACCCTAAGTAAATGTTTGGTATTTTTATTCTCTGTTCTTGTATGCCTCAGTTCTTAGTGAATGGTAGATTTGTTATTAAGTAGGTGAATAAAGGTTGAGATATTTCGTTCAGTTCATTACACAAAGAGCTTAATATATGATGTACTGAGTCAGGATCACCTTTAATGGGTCACCAAGAGAGGGTTTAAGGAGGGTATGGTTATCTGCCACAAGTCATCTGGGATGGCTTCTTGACCCTAAATTAATAGCTTTCATTATTAATAGTGACATAACAAAAGCTACCAGATATTGAGTGCTTGTTCCGTGCCCAGAAGTATGCTAATTGTTTATGTACATGTTTTCCTTTGAGGAAGATACTGATCTCATTAAATAGATGAGGGATTCAGAACTAAAGTTCAGAGACGTTTAAGTAACAAGCCTCAGCTCTGACGGCTAGGAATTGATGACACTATAACTCAGGGACCACAAATATAAATACCTATAGAAACCTGGCAGGTGAAATAAATGGATGAAGCTGCTGAGTGGAGATTATAGTAACTGGAATGCTCATACCTCATTTAAAAGGGGCAGGGCTACTCAGTTCCAAGGAATTGTTCATTCACGTGTGAACTGGTATAGCATTGTAGTTACAAGTTCAGATAGCTTGGTTCAAATCCAGGCTCTGCCACTTTCTAGCTGTGTGACCATGGTTAACCTTTATCTGTTTCACCATTTGTAAAATGGAACTAATAATATTACTTACATGAAGGGTTGCTGTGAGGCTCAAATGAACTACTACATCTAAATTGCATGCCTGGCACACATAAGCCCTCAAAATGTTAGCTATATATAAATATTTGTTAATTTGATAAGTATTTGAGTTTCAAACGTTGTCCTAGGTGCCCAGAATATGGCAGTGAACACAAGTCCCTGCTCTGGGGAACTTATATTTAAGTTGAGATAAACAATAACAGACAGTTCATATTTTTCTCTGAAAATGGTATCAAGCAGGGTGAAGGAAGAGAGAGTGGCGGGTTAGAGTGGCTATGTTAGATTGGGTGGTCAGAGAAGATACCTCTGAGGAGAAGCCATTTGAACAGAACCCTGAATGAAGTGAAAGAATCAGTCACTTTGGTATTTAGGAGGAGCGTTGGCGGAAGGAACAGAAATCGCAGGAGACTAAGGTGGGAGTATACTTACCATGATTGGGGAATAGCAAGGAGGCCAGTTTGGAATGAAATCAGGAGAGAGGGAGGAAATGAAGTTAAAGAGGAACACAGGGACCAGATCATAAGGAGCCTTACCCCTATTCAGTCCAATAGGAAATCATCCTAATTTAAGCTATTTGTTCTGGAGTTTGAATACTGAATACTGAGAGATAACCGTCCTGCTCAAACTTAACTGAATCTATTAATATTTAGTTCTAGAAATTACCCAAACTCAGGAACCAGATAGACTTCTGTAAGTTGTTGTGTGAAGCCCATGAGGATTTTGCACATGCTGTATGTGCCCTCTGACTGATATTCTCTTCTTAGATTTCCTTACTTTATTTAATTTAATTAATTAATTAATTAATTTTTTTGCGGTACGCGGGCCTCTCACTGCCGTGGCCTCTCCCGTTGCGGAGCATAGGCTCTGGACGCGCAGGCTTAGCGGCCATGGCTCACGGGCCCAGCCGCTCCGCGGCCTGTGGGATCTTCCCGGACCGGGGCACGAACCCGTGTCCCCTGCATTAGCAGGCGGACTCTCAACCACTGCGCCACCAGGAAAGCCCCTAGATCTCCTTACTTTTTAAACTCTTTCCTCGGTACCTCTTTCTTACAGCACTTTGTTCTGCCAAAGCACTTATAGCAATTTCATGTGTGTGAACTTTTGAGTATTTGTCTTTCTCATTAGATGTCAAGGTTCTATGAGATCAAGGATGTGTTTTTGTTAATAAATTCAGCTCTTTTATTGAATGCCTACTGTGTGCTGGTCCTAGGGATAAAATTTTGAAGAATACAGACATTTTCTTGGAAAAGATATTATTCTCTAGTGAGAGGCAGATAAAAAAAGTAAATGTGATAATTAAACATTGTGATATGTGCTATAGAGGCAATAAAATAGTACAGAATAGTGGGGTTCCCTACTTTAAATAAGGTGGTCTGAGATAAAATCTCTGAGGCGATGACATAAAAACACCTGAGAAAAGACCTGCTTAATATGCTTGAGTCAAGGGAAAAATTGATAGATTAAGTTGGAGAGGTAAGTAGGGGAAGATCATACAGGGTCTTACAGGCCATAGTAAGGAGCTTGGACTTTATTCTTTGTGCAGTGGGTCATTATTAAAAGATTTTAAATTGAAGATTTACTAATAATTTATATTCTTAAATAGTCACTATTGCTGCTATGTGGAAAATGGATTGTAGAGGGAAATAGTGTCAGCAGAGAGAATGGTTAGAGAATGGAGGATAGAGAATGGAATTTGTAGCAGTAATTTAGGAGAAAGCCAAAGTTTGGCAAATTACAGTCAAGGCCGAATTCAGCCTGACACTTGTTTTTTTGTAGATAAAGTTTTACTGGAGCACAGCCATACCCATTTGTTTATGTGTCTGTGGCTACTTTTGTGTTACAAGGGCAAGAGACAGTATAGCCTGCAAGATGTAAAATAACAAGTAGCTAAAATCTGACTCTACAGAAAAAGTTTACCAACAGTTGTTTTAAAGTGATGGTGGCATGGAGGAAAGTGATGCTTTTTTTTTTCTTTTTTAGGTAGAGCCAGCAGGACATTCTGATGGAGAGGATGTAGGGACTAATATATAAAGAGGAATAAGGGCTGACTAAAGGTTTTCTACCTTGAAAAGTTGGTTAGACAATGATGGCCTTTTAATGAGATTTGGAAAGACTAGTTCTAAGCAAGGTTTAATCACTATCATTTTTGACATTGGTTTTCTTCATTTTAACTGTGTGGTACAGTTCTAGCAAATAATTGGTGTTAAATCATATATGTTAAATAATAAATAAATTAATGAATTAAGTCTTTAAAAATTAGATGGCATTTGCTGGATAGGTAGACAAAGCATGTGAAACAAGTAATGTATTAAGAATTGTTGCAAGGCTTAACGTAGGTTTTAAGGCTCAAACAGTACTGTTATGAAAATAGGGCCCATCAACCTATTTTTTATCCCTGTATAGTGAATAAATGTTTTATTTCCACATTAAAACTCTTCTCTTTTAGAATAATGTAACAATTCTCAAACAGTTTGGATGCAAAGATTAGAGTGGGAGAACAGATATTTTTTGCTGATTGTTATATAAAAACAACCTTATCAAAATTAGAATAATGGTTTTACTTTTGAGGAACAAGTGATGAGGAATAGTATAATGAGCTCTTCTTGCTGAAGAGAATATAGATGTACTAGTTATAATCATGAATGTTATACAAGCCTAATTCAGCATCAATAGGAAGTCCCTGGGAAACTACCAATGATATATGATCTCAATGACAAATACGTGAGAAAAATAATTCCTGGTATCCTTAAAATTGTAGCTATACAGTTCCTCTGGGATTCTTGCTATAAGAAATTCCATTTGGGAAATTATTTTTACTTAATTTCCTCTATTTGGTACCTTTTAATTGTACCAACAGTATACTCTGTAGAGGCCCTCTTCCTCATTCACAGTGCTTTATTTTCTGAATAGAAAATAAAATAGCTATACAGTTAAGCACAGAATAAATTTGTACATAGAGACAAGTCAGACTCTTCAAAGAATAATAGAATCTTAGCAGAAAGAGATCTTAGAATTCATCTCTTTTTTAAAAACCTTGGCTCTTCAAAACCTAGAAGGGAAAAAGCTGTGACAAAGCTGGTACATATCACTCTAGTTGAGTTGGGAGAGTCCCTTGATTAGTTGTATACAGATTCAAGCAACATTTTAGAAGCAGCAATATTGACAGTGAGAAGAAACAGCTGTCTTCAGAGAAAGGAGATGGAGCAACTAAAAAAGCAGACAGAAGAATCACAAAAATATTGCTGTCCAGAGGATTTTAGCTTACCTGTTACGAGGTCCTATTCAGTGTTACTCTACCATATCATGAACGTTATACCTAATGTTCATGAGTCATCATGAATATTTAAATAAGTGGTTCTCAATCCTGGCTGTGCATCAGAGTCACCTTTTGAATTCAGCGGTAACAACCAAACACAATAATAAAACCAAATGCCCATGGCCCATATCCACTGAATCAGAATCAACAGACGAAGCATATATGGGGAGATTATGACACACAGCCAAGGTGAGAAAAACTGGAAATAAATTATGTACCCTTTATTATGATAATATACTTGAGGAAAATACACTTTAGGAAAATATTTATACATGTTATAAGTATAAGTTATCTTGTTTCAGATTTTGGAAAGGGTATTTATGTGAGGAACACTTTTTTCTCATAGCAGTGGATAAATGAGGTGTTACTTTATAAGTTAGATTTGGCAAGTTTATTTTCTTTTTTATTATTATAGATATATGGCATCCAGGAGAAAGATGTCTCGCCCCTTCTCCAGATAATGAAAAACTTTGTGAAGCAAGCATAAAATCTATCACAGTGGATGAAAATGGGAAGTCATTTGCAGTCATCTTATATTCAGATTTTCAAGAAAGGAAAGTACCTCTTAAAAGACTTCAAGAAGTGAAATCTTTTAAAGATTGCTCCAGGAATTTTATATTTGATGATGAAGATTTGGAAAAACCTTATTTTCCAGACAGAAAATTTCCATCATCTGCTGTTGCTTTTCAATTATCTGAAAATGGAGACTCTATTCCTTATACTATTAATAGGTATTTGAGAGACTACCAAAGGGAAGGAGCCCTGTTTCTCTATGAACACTTCATCCGAGGAAGAGGGTGTATTCTTGGTGATGACATGGGACTTGGAAAAACAGTACAGGTATTTATTTTAATAACTTTATAATTAAAATTCAATAAAGTCATACATATTATATCATATATATTACATACATGAATGGATACCATATGGAAATTTCTGTTTGTATCGCAGATCTTATAATTGTTTCGTGTGTGTGTGTGTGTGTGTGTGTGTGTGTGTGTGTGTGTGTGTTTGTCTCACACAGTACTTAAGGATGGTGTTTAGTCATTATTTTATCTTCAATATTTATTTACTACCTATGAAATACATTATTTAAAACGATGTTATAGTATAACGACTTGTTTTTACCTTTGGTAATACTAGTACTAAGATATCAATTATATTTAGAGTAATTTAACTTTCTTAGTAATACCTTATGGAAGGAAAGCATTCTGACATTTGTTAAGCTACATAGCATGGTTAAATTGACTTCTGCAGGCCTTTTGTGCATATTGTTGGAGTTTATCAAAGCATAAATTTCTTAGTCTGGGATCTCTGGGCCACTAGGAGTTCTATTGGTGGACTTCAGAGAGGCCTCCTATTTCTCTAAAATGTGTGCCAGAATTTGTATATGTATATACTTTTCTGCAGATAGGCTCTATGTTAGTTATCTATTGCTGTATAACAGATTATTCCAAAATGGAGCAGCTTAAAACAATACACATTTATCATATTAAAGTTTCTGTGAGTCAGGAATCTGGGTACCATTTAGCTGGGTCTTCTGGCTCTGCCTTTCATAAGGCTGCAGTTATTTCAAGGTTGGACTAGGGAAGATTCACTTCCCAGTTTGTGTGGTTGTTGCAGGATTCAGTTCCTTGTGAGTTCTTAGACTGAGGCCTCTGTTTCTTGTGAGCTATTGGCAAAGCCCTTCCTTGGTTCCTTACCACATGGACCTCTTCATGGTGCTTCTCACAGTGTGGAAGCATGCTTCAACAGGGAGAACAAGTGATCAGGCAAGAGAGAGCACTACTAGTGAGACACAAGTCATGGTCTTGTAATCTAATCACAGAAGAGACAGCCTTCATTTTTGCCATATTCACATCATTGGAAGCAGGTTGTGAGGTTCAGCCCATACTGGGCTGAAGGGGGTACATTAAATAAAGTTGTGGATACCAAGAGGTGGGGATTATTGGGAGCCTTGTCAGAAGCTGTGTACCACAAGGGTTTATAATCCAAAAAGATTAGAGTTCTGAACCTAGACTTTATACTAAGCAATCACTCTGGATTTTCAGGAGTGTTTGTCTAGTGTGATTAAGTCCTTCTGTGTTTCCATCTTTACAATTGAATTTAAGCTACCTTATTCTTCATGACACCTCCATTGTTAGTGGAGTTCAAAGGTAAGCGAAAAATTAAGTTTAACATTTGAAAATAGCCAAATAATAGCTATGTATAAAGCTCTGGTGTAAAAAGCTAGGGTAAAATTAAGTCCCTCAGTAATCATAGTGTGTTTCTATTAGCCATAATCTATTTTCCTTTAATCTCAGGCAATGCACATAGTTCTAGGCTTGCACATTGAAGGTGTTAAATAATTGCTTGTGGAATAAAACGAACTTACTTTCTCAGGAGAAGAGGTTCCAAGAATAAAGATAGGAGCCTTTTGGAAACTACCATCTGTGACCAAGATATGCAGATGAATATTAAAGGAAAATAAATAATAAAGCCCTTCTGTGACTGTCTTTACATATACTTTTCCTGTTTTTGCCCATGCTAGAATGTTCTTTCCCACATGTCTTTGACTAGTCAATGCCTGTTCATCTTCAAAATCAGAAACATGACGGAGCTACAAAAAGTGACCTGCAATTTGGGAAACCCTACCCTAAACCTACTAAATACAATTCAAATTCTTCTGCACATTTTAGGCTCATATTAAGCTTTCATCTTGGAAGCTCATGTCACAAAGAAATTCCCTTTATTTTACATTTTATAAGATTATTTTAAAAGTGATTTTACTGCACAATTTTATATTTTCTGACACACTGAAATCATTGGAAGGCTTTGAGTTGTATTATATGCTATGACAGTGCGGCTATGAATATCTTTGAGGGCTCACCTTCTCAAGATTAGGAAATAATTTTTGTACTAATTTTGATACATAGCTGGATTTATCTGATCCTTGAGGACCTAGTTCTCTGGTTATTATTCTTGTAACTCAGAAAATAATTTCTACATAAATAGGCGGTTTGGGGAGATCCATTTAAGATAGAGCTTCTGTAGATAGGATGACTAACCCAGTTGAAGAAATGTGGACAATAGTTAATGAGCTCACTAGAATTTCAAAATGTAGTAGAATTAGGTGAAAATGTTCTATGAAAATAGACCATTGGCAATTACTCTTTGAACTATAGTAGTAACTTCTTCATTTTGTTTTCCTTTTTTCTGATCTCATCCCTTAAGTTTTCCCCTCATATATTCTAACTTGGCCGTAGTATGAAATTGAGCTCTTCTTTTTAAAAATGCTTGTTTTACATACCAAAAAGTTTGCTTCCCTCATTCCAAATTGAAAAGTGGGTAAATTTAATATTTTAAATTCTTCAAAGGATGAGGATTTAAAAATATCCATTTGATCTACTGACTTGGAAATCATTGAAATCTTTGAGTAAGAGCCATTTTGCTGGAGTATTGGGGGCACAAGCCAGAATGGAGTAGGTGAAGACATGGACACCAGAAGTATGCTCATCTCTTTATATGACCTAGTAGTAGCTGAAGGAGGATGGGATTTCTATTTTGTTTGTTTTGTACCATTTGGGGATAGGGGGAACTTGAGTATGTTTAAAGTGAATTGGAAGGATCTGATTGAGAGGGAATAGTTGCATATACAACATACATAAATATATACATGTATATGCTTCATATGTGCATGTCGAACACACAGACATACATAAATATGCAAAAAATGGAATCCCTACTACCTTACAAACTGATTTTTCCTCAACATCTTGTTATGAAGCTTTTAAAACACATAGAAGAGCTGGAACAATTGTACAATGAATACCCACATACCTACCACCTAGATTCTGTTAACATTTTATTATATATGGCTTATTAACATATCCATCCATCCCACCATCTTTTGTTGAGTTTTATTTTTTTTTTATTTTGCGGTACGCGGGCCTCTCACTGCCGTGGCCTCTCCCGCTGCGGAGCACAGGCTCTGGACGCGCAGGCTCAGCGGCCATGGCTCACGGGCCCAGCCGCTCTGCGACCTGTGGGATCTTCCGGGACCGGGGCACAAACCCATGTCCCCCGCATCGGCAGGCGGACTCTCAACCACTGCGCCACCAGGGAAGCCTTTTTGTTGAGGTTTAAAGTGGCATACATTAGTATGTTTTATCCCCAAACACTTGAGCATGCATATCATTACCAAGGTTCAATATTTAATTAAAATTCTTTTTTTTTCATTTTGAAGTAAGATTTACAATAAAATGCAGAAATCTTAAATGTACCCACAATTCCATGAGTTTTGACAAATACATGTCTCTGTGTAATCTGGCTAAACTGTGTAAGCTCTTTCAGGATATAGAGCATTATAACTCCAGAAGATGTCTTCACGTTCCTTCCTGCCACCCCCAAGAGACATCATTGTTTTGCTTTTGTATATCATAGATTAGTTTTGCCTTTTCATATAAATGGGATCATACAGATGTATTCTTATATAAGGCTTCTTTTACTTAGATAATATTTTGTGATTCATCTTGTTATTGAGTGCATGGGTAGTTTGTTTCTTGTTACTGCTGAGTAGTATTGCTGAGTTGTATGGATGCTGCATTCTGTTTATCCATTCTCCTGCTGATGGACACCTGAGCTATTTCCAGTTTTTAGCTGTTAGAAATAAAACTGTTAAGAACTTTCTTGAACAATCTCTTGTGTACCCCTTTCTCTTGGGTAAATAATTAGGAATGGAATTACTTGGTCATAAGGTGATGTGTGTTTAGTTTTGTATGAAACTGACACTTTGGAAACACTTTTCTTTCATTCCTATCAACAATGTATCGGAGTTATGGTTACTCAATAACCTCACAAAATTTGGTTTTGTCAGCCTTATTAAATTTTTGTTGGGTGTGTGTATCTGTAAGTTCGTGTGTTGTTTACATATTTTATTAAGGTATAATTGACATACAATAACTGTGTAAATTTATAGTATATATATAGTATATATATAGTATATACAATTTGATAACTTTTACATATATTTATAGTATATATATAGTATATATAGTATATATATAGTATATACAATTTGATAAGTTTTACATATATTTGCACCCAAGAAATGATCACTGCAGTACCACAATCAAAATAATATATCACTCCAAAAGTTTCCTCATGGCTGTTTGTGCCCATGATTTTTTCAACACCAATAATTCTATCACCACTATTTTCACTTTTAATTTTAAATTGGACTAAGAAGTTAAATTGGGAAAGAATGCAAAATCCTAGATTTTTATGAAAATTTCTTAGTGTTTTACAGAAATCTCACACCTAATTCAAAGGTAATTTGAAAATGACTATATATTTACATGATATTTAAACAGCTAATGTAACTATAATAAACAATTTCACCTGGAATATACAGGTTTGGGAAACTGACCTTTGATAATCAAACAGCTCAAATGATAGGAATGGAGTTGAATGGGCATTTACTATAAGGCCATGTTTCTCAAAAGTGTGATTTCTGGACCAAGAGCATCAGCATTACCTGGAATTTGTTAGAATTGTAAATTCTTGGGTCTTATCCCAGACATACTGAATCAGAAACTCAGGGGGTGGGGCCCAGCAATCTGTGTTTTAACAAACCCTCTAGGCAATTTGAGGTCCACTAAAGTTTAAAAACCTTTGCTCAGACTATACATTTTTCAGAGGTGATGGAAAACTTGTTAATCTGGTGAGTTGGTTCAGTGAAGGTTGATTAAGAGAGTGTTTAGTCTATGTGAATATTTATACATAAGATGCCCATTTCATTTTTAAAATAAAATTTTAGAAACAAATGATATTAGAGATAATCTTGTTCAGCTTCTTTAAATGAAGAAACTGAGGCACAGGAGTACTAAATGGCTTCCCTCTAAGGACATATACAGGAAGTAACCATTTTAATTTCCATTCTAGTACTTTTTTCCCCCTTCTTTCTCTTCCCTTTGCTGCCTCCATCTTGCAACCTTTTGTTCAGCTTTTAATTAACTATATTCATTCATTCAATTAGTTGACATTTATTAAGCACTTAGCATGGTCCAGGCCCTGTGATAGGCACTGAAGAGCCTAATATAAATGTGCATGATCACTACCCTTACAGAGTTCACGAATGATGATGAAAAGAAATGTAGTTAAGGGGCCATCACCCAGTCTGATATTCCAGTGGAATTAAGTGGAAAAGCAAGCCTGCCTGGGGGTGTCAAGGAAGGCTTCCCAGGAAGTTGGTATTTTCATCTTTTGCTTTTTTTGTTGGGTTTGCTTTTGAAAGTTCACCAAAATTTAAAACTAATTTGAGTGATATCAGTTAGGACGTTGAGGTTTTTTTGGTTTCTTTTTTTCACTGACGGCATAGTTCTAGTACAGTGTTCGAAAGGTTTATCATAAAAGAACTCATTCATTGAATCAAAGTGATTTTGAAAATCTTAATTTGGTAATTAGCTTTCATAGGCAGAAAGTCTTAAAACACTACTATTAAATAAGTACATATGTGTTTTACATGTTTATTTCCCCATCTGCTATGTGAAGAAGATGGTATTAGTACTTTTTGAGCAGCAGAGGAGAGATAAAATTTTGCAAACTGTAAAGATTTTCTTTGAATCTTTGTTTTTATATTATTTGATATTATAAAAAATGTCATTACTATACATTTTAAAAATATAGGTATAGTAAACCTCAATCCTGAGAGAAATGGTGGGATTGCTGATAATTATAGCTTTCTTAGGTTATTGTCAATACTATTTTTTGGATAATATGATCTTTAGTTGATTCAAAAGCTATACTAAAATTTAAAATTTCTTTAGATCACAAGTCATGTTGTTCACTCAGGAATATAGTAATAAAGAAAATAATCATATTGTCTTTATTTTCATTCATGGAGAATGAAAATAATGCCATGACATCCAATGTGAAAGGTGAATTAACCTCCAGAGGCACAAAGCCTTTAACACAGAAACAAAAATGTCTTAGCATTTTGAAGATAAATTGCTTTTCTTGTTTTGGCATGTACTTCAGGTTTTAGGAGTAGAACTTTGTAAAGATAAATGGGCTAGGTCCCCTTTTAAAACAGCACTTTGTTGTTTCTGTAGTTTAAAGCAAGTAAAAATCATCATACTTTTTGAAGTATGATTCCAAAGTACTTGCTTACCTTTTTATCTCCCAGGGAGATGAAAAATAAGGAAAGTAGGCTTTTTTTTTAATCCTATAAGAAATAAACAGTTTTTGCTCTGCCTTCTGTTGGTCTAAGAGGAGGTTTGTTGCGTTATTTGCCTGTCTCTGACTTATGCTATATATCATGAGCTGACTGTGTATGAGAAAAGATGGTCTATAAAAATGTTTGCCTGACAGTTTCAAAGGAACGCCTGTAAAAACAAAGCTTTCCCAGAGTGATATATCATTTCTGAAATGCAGTTTTTGGCCTTTTACTGTTCTATAGGTGGCTGATTAAATAGTTTTTTGTTCTTTTTATCTTTAACCATAATTTTAGAACTACTGTATTATACATTAAAGCATGTTCTTTTTTTTTTTTCAGATTAGTTTTGTAAACCTGCATTGTAAATACGTTGTTCTCCTGTGAATTACGATTTTGATAGACCTCTCCTATGCTAGTATGAGTGATAGAGATGGCTAGATCTACCCCAAAATTATGTATTCCCTTTGCCTTCTTGGAGTTGTGGCCAAATGACAAAGAATACGTTTCCCAGTTCCCCTTTCATGTCTTGGGCTTGTCAACAGAGATGAGGGTGGAAGTGATGAGTGCTATTTACAGTCTTGGTACATAAAATCCACCTGTGCTATTCTTTGCATTCTCTCTCTCTCTCTGTCTTTCTTCTGGATGTTGACACATTACTGCTAGCATTACCCCAATATAATGAGCTAAAAAGTTTGTCAGTGGTTTTAAGTTAGCCTCTCTAGTTAGTGTGTATTCTCAACTAAATTCAAATTTATTTTCATTTCAACTTACATTTTAGGGGGTAGGTGAATAATCTGTTAGGAGGTAGTATAGACTATTTTAAAGGGATGCAAAATTTTTCTTTAAAATCATTAATGTATTTAGTGAATTAAGTAAAGCTAATCCATAATTAGAGCTTACAAATTTAATCATCTTTTATGGAACTTCTTCTAAAGATGAGATTTTTCAGTAAAATAGACATTTTATATAGCTTTGTTTCGTGGAATTTGACAAGTTAGAGCTAAGATTGTATAACAGATAGATGAACAGATTGAATTATGAATTATCATAATTAGGACTATATAAGTGTACCTCAGAGATATTGTGGGTTCAGTTCCAGACCATTGCAATAAAGTGATATATCATAATAAAGCAAGTCACACAAGTTTTTTGGTTTCCTAGTGCACATAAAATTTATATTTACACTATGCTGTAGTCTATTAAGCATGCAATAGTGTTATGTCTAAAAAAACAATGTACATACCTTAATTAAAAAAATACTCTGCCACTGCTTTATCAACTAACTTTATGTAGTATTCTAAATCCTTTGTTGTCATTTCAACAGTCTTCATAGCACCTTCACCAGGCGTAGATTCCATCTCAAGAAACCACTTTCTTTGCTTATGAATAAGAAGCAACTCCTCATCCCTATAGTTTTCTCATGATATTGCAGCAGTTCAGTCACATCTTCAACCTGTAATTCTAGTTCTCTTGCTATTTCCACCACATCTGTGGATACTTCCTCCCCTGAAGTCTTGAACCTTACAAAAGTCATCCATGAGGGTTGGAATCAACTTCCGAATTCCTGTTAATGTTGATATTTTGACCTCTTTACATGAATCATGAATGTTCTTAATGACATCCAGAATGGTGAATCCTTTCCAGAAGGTTTTCAATTTACTTTGCCCAGATCCATCAGAGGAGTCACTATCTATGACAGCTATAGTCTTATGTAGTATATATATTTAAATAGTAAGACTTGAAAATTGAAATGACTTCTGATCTATGGGCTGCAGAATGGATGTTGTGATAGTAGACATGAAAACAACACTAATTTTATTGTACATCTCCATTAGCGCTCTTGGGTTAACAAGTACATTGTAAATGAGCAGTAATATTTTGAAAGGAATCTTTTTTCTCTGAGCGGTAGGTCTCAACAGTGGGCTTAAAATATTTAGTCAACTGTGTTGTGAACAGATGTGCTGTCATCCAGGCTTTGTTATTCTATTTATAGAGCATAGGTAGAGTAGATTTAGCATCATTTTAAAGGGCCCTAGGGTTTTCAGAATGGTAAATGAGCATTGGCTTCAACTTAAGTTACCAGTTGCATTAGCCCTTAAGAGAGTCAGCCTGTCCTTTGAAGTTTTGAAGCCAGGCATTAACTTCTCCTCTCTAGCTATGAAAGTCCTAGATGGCATCTTCTTACAATATAAAGCTGTTTTGTCTACATTAAAAATCTGTTGTTCAGTGTAGCCACCATCATTAATTAGTTATCTAGATCTGGGTTACTTGCTGTACGTCCGCACTTGCTGCTTCACCTTGCGCTTTTACGTTATGGAGATGGCATCTTTCCTTAAACCTCATGAATCAACTCTGCTAGCTTCAAACTCTTATTCTGCAGCCTCTCACTTCTCTCAGCCTTTGTAGAGTTGAAGAGAGTTAGGGCCTTGCTCTAGATTAGGCTTTGGCTTAAGGGAGTTATTGTGGCTTGTTTAATCTTCTATCCAGATCACTAAAACTTTCTTCATATCAGCAATAAGGCTGTTTCAATTTCTTATCATTCATGTGTTCACTGGAGTAGCACTTTTCATTTCCTTTAAGAACTTTTCCTGTGCATTCATAATGTGGCTGTTTTGTGCAAGGTGCCTAGTTTTTGGCCTGTCTTTGCTTTTCACATGCATTCCTCACTAAGCTTAATCATTTCTGGCTTTTGATTTAAAGTGAGAGACATGTGATTCTCTCTGTCACTTGAACACTTAGAGGTCACTGTAGGGTATTAATTGGCCTAATTTCAATATTGTGTCTCAGGGAATATGGAGTTGCAAGGAGAAAGAAGGAGAGAGGAGAACAGCTGGTTGGTGGAGCAGTTAGAATACACACAACATTTGGACATTAAGTTTGCTGCCGTATGAGGGCACAGTTCATTGCACCCCAAAACAATTAGAATAATGACATCAAATATCACTGATCACAGATCACCATAACAAATATAATAACAGTGAAAACGTTTCAAATATTGTGAGAATTACCAAAATGTGACACAGAGACATGAAGTGAGCAAATGTTGTTGGGAAAATGGCACTGATAGACTTGCTTGACACAGAGTTGCCACAAACCTTCAGTTTATAAAAAACACAATTATCTGTGTGATGTGCAATAAAGTGAAGTGCAATAAAATGAGGTACGCCTGTAGTTTTCCTGTAATGAAACAATCTGAGATGAGTTAAGAGGAAAGCAATGGATTAGGTCTTATACTGCCTCATTTAAACTGTTATATGGTATCTAATTGGTATCTTTTTTTTGCCTTTTCAGTAGCCTTTGAAGACCAGTTGCCTATAATTTAAAAGAATATATGTATCAGTGTGTGTGATGGTATGATTACAAACAGTAAAATGTACACATCCTTAAGATGAATGAGTTTTGACAAATACATATATATGTGTGTATATATATTTGTAATCAATACTGTAATCAAGGTATAGAACATTTACCTCACCATAGAAAGTTTCCCCATGTTCTTTTACAGTTAATACCCCAGTTGCCTAAACTTTTTATTATACATTTTCTATGATTTTTTCTGTTTTAAGTTATATTCTAGGAAGTGTTGAGAACCCAAGGTGTTATGAATACTTACATCATCTGTGAATTCAGTAAATTCTAAACTTTAGCTACATATCTTTGAATGCAAAGTATAAATAACTTTAAATTGACTAAAAAATATAAAGTGGAAATAGTGGGCATGCATCAAAGATCTTTTATCAGGTTATATTAAAAATATTCAGGAGGTGGGATCAAGATGGCAGAGTAGGAGGATGTGGAGCTCACCTCCTCTCCATAGACACATAAAAAATACATCTACATGTGGAACAATTCTCACGGAAAACTAACTGGAAACTGGCAGAAGAACTAACAAGCAAAGCTGCAAGAAAGATCACCACATAACCAGGTAGGATGGAAAAAAATGGCATTGGATCAGGACCTGCATGCCTGGGAAGGATCTGAAAGAAAGAGAAGGTCCACATGGGCAGACCCTTTCCTCAGGAGCGAGCAGGTTGAAGCACAATCTGGGCATCCCAGTCCTGGCATCCTGTGTGGAGGAGACAGGCTCCCTTTCCTGTGGAAAAAACCACTGGGACAGACAGAAGGGCTGGAGAAATCTAGACTGTATTCCAGGGAATGCGCGCATGCTGGCTTGCCAGCAGTCATGGTGGAGAAAGTCTTGCACTTATAGCTGCCACTTTGATGCACTTGCCCATCTGAACTGGGAGAACACCCCAGCCTCCTTCACTCCACGCTGCAGCATGGCCAACCGAGCCCTGGGAAAAGACTCAATCTTGCTACACAGAGACAGACAGGGGGGGGGCCTGGTGTGTGATCTAGGTGGGGTGGTGGCCATTGTCAGCACACGCATGAGGCAGCAGGCAGGACTGCTGCAGCCACTGTCAGGGCCTGCACAGGTCAGTGCCACAAGAACACACTGGCAAAGTGCTGAACCTCAAGCAGACAGGCCCTGGGAGAGGACTCGATCTAGCTATGCAGACAGCCTGGGAGGCCTGAAGTGTGATCTGGGAAGGACAGTGGTAGCTATTGTCAGTACGTTCAGGAGTATGCAGTGGTTCATCTCCCAGTGAGAACGCCCTGCCTCTGTGCACTCCATACCACAGCTTAGTGCTAGATCTGGGACAGGTCATGGGAGAAGACTGCCTCAGAGGCAGCCCAGATCTCTTGCAGCTGTACAGCCACCTGAGTTCCTGTAGCCACAATGCCCTGACCCCCAGCCCACACCACACCCCAGCCTTGCACTAAATGTGGGATGAACACAACAGAGAAAGGGATGTGAATTTGGGCTGCTTCTGAGCAGAGCTGCAGCTACCTACACAGGCTATGCACAGGTAATCTGGAGTACATGAGCCTCACTTGCTTCAGCAATCACAACCTTTGGGGCAGGGTATGCACTCAAGGACAATGGAGCTTGATTGAACGTGACCCTCAGGGCTTCTACTCCAACAAGTGGGCAGCAAACCCCACCCCTGACAGAGTGGCAACAGCCACAGAGCAGAGAGGACATTACGCCTCACACCTTCATAAGCTTTAGATCCTCTGACGAAGCCAACCACACCCCCTTTCAAGAAGATAATGGCTGGCATACCCTGAGGAAAGATGTGGCCGGCATCCATACCAAAGCCAGCCCTTGCACCAAAAACATTGGATATACAGTCTACAGAGGGACACTCCCACATAAAAACATTCCTTCAAGACCACAGTAGACAACTGTTTCTCCTAACTTCATAGAGACAGAGAAAGTTAAGTAAAATGAAAAGGCGGAGGAGCTACTCCCAATTAAAAAATGAGAGAAATCCCCTGAAAGAACAAATAATGAAACAGAGCTCATCAGTCTACTAGACCTTGAGTTCAAAAAGGTGGTAATAAAAATGCTAACTGAATTAAGAAAGATTATCGATATAAATGCAGCTCACTGTAACAAGGAACGAGAAACTATAAAGATGAACCAACCAAGAACAGACAATTCAATTGCCAAGGTAAAAAACAATCTGGAAGCAATGAATAGCTGGCTAAATGGCACAGAAGAATGAATAAGTCATCTGAAAGCTAGTTAATGGAAATCACCCAAACAGAACAGCAGACAGAAAGACAAATGAAAAAAAAAAAAAAATGAAAGCAACATACGAGATCTATGGAATAATATAAACATGCCAACCTATGCAAAATAGGGGTTCCAGAACGAGAAGAGAGAAAGAAGGGGTTAGTAAATGTATTTGAAGAAATTATGGCTGAAAACTTCCCAAACTTAAAGAAGGAAACAGATATCCATGTACAGGAAGCACAGAGGGTCCCAAGCAAGATGAACCCAAACAGACCCACACCAAGACAAATCATAATTAAAAGGGCAAATATTAAAGAAAGAGAAAAACAAAGAGTCAGTTTCAAGGGAATCCCCATAAAGTTATGTAGAAACTTTGCAAACCAGAAAGGAGTGGCATGATACATTCCAATTCCTGGAAGGGAAAAACCTGCAACCTAGGATACTCTACACAGCAAGATTATCATTTAGAATAGAAGGAGAGAGAAAGAATTGCTCAGACAAACATAAACTAAAGGAAGTCAGCAATACTAAACCTACCCTAAAAGAAATATTGTAGGGTCTTCTCTAAATCGAAAAAAAGCAAGAATCTATAGGAAAGGGAAAATCACATTAGGAAAGGCAAATATATAACAGGATTGAAGATCATATAAATAAGCCAGTACGTAGGTTAAAAACGAATTAAAAAATTATAAAAGTGATTACAACTACAATAAACAGTAAAAGGATAAGGATGAAGATGTAAAATAGGACATCAAAATCACAAAATGTGGGGGAGGGGAGTATAAAAACGTAGATCTTTAGAATGTGTTTGAATGTAAATGTCAATTTAAAGCAATTAGATATAGTTATGGTTCAACATACTTGAACTCCATGGTAACCACAAATTGAAAATGTATAATTCATAGAAACCAAAATGAAAGGAACTCAAGCATACTACAAAGGAATTCATCAACCCACAAAAGGAAAAACAAAAAAGAAATGAACAAAGAACTATGAAAACAACTGGAAAACAAGTATTAAATTGGCAATAAGTACATACCTATCAATAATTACTTTGTCAGTGGACTAAGTGCTCTGATCAAAAGACATGGAGTAGCAGAATGAATTAAAAAAAACAAGAACCTCCAATATGCTGCCTACAACAGACTCACTGCAGAGCAGAAGAGACAGACCCTGAAGGTGAGGGAATGGAAAGATATTTCATGCAAATGGAAGTGACAAGAAAGCAGGGGTAGCAATATTCATATCAGACAAAATAGACTTTAAAACAGAGGCCATGAAGAAAGGCAAAGAAGGGCATTGTATAATGATAAAGCAATCAATACAAAAAGAGGGTGTCACACTTGTTAACATATACACACCTAATATAGGAGCCCCTAAGTATATAAAACAAATACTAATAGACATAAAGGGAGAAATTGACAACAATAAAATAATAGAATTTAACATCCCACTGACATCAATGGACAGATCATCCAGACAGAAAATCAGTAAGGCCACAGAAGTCATAAATGACACAGTAAACCAGTTGGATGTAATTGATATCTAAAGGACACTACATTCCAAAAAACCCCCTCAAAAACCCCACAGTACACATTCTTTTCAGGGGTGCATGGAACATTCTCTAGGGTAGATTACATATAAGGTCACAAAATAAGCCTCAACAAATTTAACAGGATAGAAATTATTTCAGGCATTTTTCGTGACCACAGTGGTCTGAAACTAGAAATCAACCACAAAAAGAAAAACAGGAAAGTAATGAAAATGTGGAGACTAAACAACATGCTACCAAAAAACCAGTGGGTCAACGATGAAATCAGAAAATACCTTGAGATAAAAAGGATGAAAACACAACTTTATAAAATCTATTGGATGTGGCGAAAGCAGTTGTTAGAGGAAAGTTCATCACAACACAGGCCTTCCTCAAGAAACACTAAAAATTTCGAACAACCTAACTTACCACCTAAAAGAATTAGAAAAAGAAGAACAAACAAATCCAAAGTCTGCAGAAGGATGGAAATAATAAAAATCAGAGAGGAAATAAATAAAATAGCAATAAAGCACAATAGAAAAGGTTAATAAAACCAAGAGCTGGTTTTTTGAAAAGATAAACAAAATTGACAAGTCTCTAGCCAGGCTCACCAAGAAGAAAAGAAAGAGGCCCCAAATAAACAAAATAAGAAATGAAAGAGGAGAAATAGCAACCCATACTGCAGCAGTACAAAAAATCATGAGAGAATACTATGAACAGTTATATGCCAACAAATCAGGCAACCTAGAAGAAATGGACAAGTTTCTAGAAATAGCCTGCCAAAACTGAGTCCAGAAGAAACAGATAATCAGAACAGACTGATCACTAGAAGTGAAATAGAATCTATGATAATAAAAAAAATTCCCTGCAAACAGAAGTCCTGGATTGGATGGCTTCACTGGAAAATTCTACCAAATATGCAAGAACTTATACTTATCCTTCTCAAACTATTTCAAAAAACTGAAGAGGAGGAAACATTCCCAAATTCATTCTATGAAGCTACCATCACCCTGATACCAAAACCAAAGAGGCTACAAAAAGGAAAATTGTAGGCCAATATCTTTGATGAATATAGATGCAGAAATCCTCAACAAAACATTAGCAAACCAAATCCAACAATACCTAAATCCATAAATCCATAAATACATAAATCCAACAATACATAATCATACACCATGATCGAGTTAGATTCATTCTGGAGTCACAAGGATGTTTCAACACATGTGAATCAATCAGTGTGATACACCACATTAACAAAAGGAAACAAAAACCAGATGATCATCTCAATAGACAGAAAAAGGATTTGACAAAATTCAACATCCATTCATGATAAAAAAAAACTCAATAAAATGGGTATAGAGGGAACATATCTTAACATAATAAATACCATTTGCAACAAACACACAGCCAAAGTAATACTCAACTGTGAAAAGCTGAAAGCCTTCCCTTTAAATTCAGGAACAAGACAAGGATGCCCACTCTCACCACTTCTATGCAACATGGTACTGGAAGTCTTAGCCACAGCAGTCAGACCAGAAAAAGAAATAAAAGATCCAAATGGGAAGGGAAGAGGTAGAACTGTCACTGTTTGCAGATGACATGATACTCTATATAGAGAACCCAAAATTCTCCACCCAAAAACTATTAGAACTAATAAATGAACTCAGGAAGGTAGCAGGATACAAGATATACAGAAATCTGTTGTATTTCTTTACACTGATAATGAAATATCAGAAGAAGAATGTAAAAAAAAAAATTCCATTTAAAACTCACATTAAAAAAGAAAAAAAAAAAACCCTAGGAATAAACTTAACCAAAGAGGTGAAAGACCAATATGCCAGGGGTCCCTAACCCCCGGGCCATGGACTGTTATTGAGCTTTAGCCTGTTAGGAACCGAGCTGCACAGCAGGGGTTGAGCGGTGGGTGAGTGAGCGAAGTTTCATCTGCTGCTCCCCATTGCTCACATTACTGCCTGAACCATTGCTTGCATTAGCGCCTGAACCATTCCTCCCCCCCCACCACCTGTGGAAAAATTGTCTTCCATGAAACTAGTCCCTGGTGCCAAAAATGGGGACCACTGCTACACGCTGAAAACTATAAAACATTGGTAAAGGATATTGAAGATGATTCAAAGAAATGGAAAACTATCTCATGCTCTTGGATTGGAAGAAGTAATATTGTTAAAATGGCCATCCTTCCCAAAGCAATCTACAAATGTACTGCAATCCCTATCAAAATTCCTGTGACATTTTTCACAGAACTAGAACAAATAATCCTAAAATTTCTATAGAACCGCAAAAGACCCAGAATTGCCAAGGGAATCCTGAGGAAAAAGAGCAAAGCTGCAGGTATAACCTGTACAGACTGCAGACTATATTGCAAAGCCACAGAAATCAAAGGAGTGTGGTATTGGCACTAAAACAGACATATAGATCAATGGAACAGAATAGAGAGCCCAGAAATAAACCCATGCACCTGTGGTAAATTAATCTACGACAAAGGAGGCAAGAATATACAATGGAGGAAAGAGTCTCTTCAACAAGTGGTGTTGGGAAAGCTGGATAACTACATGAAAACAATGAAATTAGAATATTCTCTCACACCATATACAAAAATAAACTCGAAGTAGATCAACACCTAAGTACATGATCCCATAAAACTTGTAGAAGAGAACATAAGCAAAACATTCTCTGACATAAATCATAGCAATATTTTCTTAGGTCAGTCTCCCAATGCAAAAAATAAAAGCAAAAATAAACAAATGAGACCTAATCAAACTTAAAAGCTTAGCACAGCAAAGGGAACCATCAACAAAATTAAAAAACAACATACAGAATGGGAGAAAATATTTGCAAATGATGTGACCAAAAAGGGATTAAGATGCAAAATATACAAACATCTTGTACAACTCAATATCAAAAAAGCAAACAACCCAAGCAAAAAAATGGGCAGAATACCTAAATAGGCATTTTAACAAAGAAAACATACAGATGGCCAACAGGCACATGAAAAGATGCTCAACATTGCTAATTATTAGAGAAATGCAAATCAAAACTACAATGAGGTGCTCCCTCACACTGGTTAGAATGGCTATCATCAAAACGTCTACAAATAATAAATTTTGGAGAGGGTGCAGAGAAAAGAGAATCCTCCTACACTTGGTGGGAATGTAAATCAGTGTAGCCACTATGGAAAACAGTATGGAGTTTCCTTTAAAAATTGAAAATAGAGCTACAGTATGATCCAGCAATCCTACTCCTGGGCATATGTCTAGAAAAGATGAAAACACTAATTCAAAAAGATACATGCATCCCAGTGTTCATAGCAGCACTATTTGCAATACCCAAGATATGGAAATAACCCAAGTGCCCATTAACAGATGATTGGTTTAATAAGATGTGGTGTGTGTGTGTATACACACACACACAATGGAATATTACTCAGCGCCCCCAAAAGAATGTAGTATTGCCATTTGCAGCAACATGGGTGGACCTAGAGATCATTATGCTTAGTGAAGTAAGTCAAAAAGAAAAGGACAAATACTAATGATATTCTTATGTTCCACTTCTATGTGGAACATAGAAAATTATGTGTATACACACACACACACACAGACAACAGAAAAAGACTCACAGACGTAGAAAATAAACTTATGGTTACCAAAGTGGAGTGGGAGTGAGGAGGGACAAATTAGGAATATGGATTAACAGATACAAACTATTATATATAAAATAGATAAGCAACAAGGATTTACTGTATAGCACAGGGAATTATATTCAATATCTTATAATAAGCTATAATAGAGTATAATCTGAAAAAAAGTAACTGAATCACTATGCTGTACACTTGAAACTAAAAATATTGTAAATCAGCTATACTTAAGTAAAAAAAAAAAAGTAATTGTCCAGTGCTTAAAACTCAGTCATTTGTGGAACATTCTTTATGTCTCCTTTAATCTCAGTTCTGTGTAGTACATCAATCATTTTTCTCTCACCAATCTCTTGCTGAATTTTTCAGTAACTTTATTTTTATTCATCAGTTTTTTCTCAACAATGCTTCTTCAACTCTTCTCCATTACCTCCTCAGTCGCCCATGCCAACTCATGGATTTCAAACTGCTGGAGGATGGAAATAAGCCTTTCATCTAAACTTTTGCAGTGCCCAGGACAGTACCTGGCATGTAGTAGGTAATAAGTATATTAATATATTTTATTGAATGCATTAATTAAAGTTGAATTGAGTAATCATATCTTTCTGTGGTTATATATTTAATGACCCCTAACCTATGTGCCACGTTCTACGATATACATTTTCCATTAAACGTATGTTAATTAGGCATTATTCACGCATTTTATTGATGAAAAAGTTGAAATTTATGGCGACATTATAGAAATTGCACAGGGTCACATAGGTAGTATAATGTTGGTTGGTCAGACTCCAAAGTCTTTGCCATAGCTCCTACATTACACTGCCTTTTGTAATGTGGGTTCAGAATGCAGATTTTAAAGAATATTTTAAAACTCAGCAGAAGTTTTCACCATCCTTATTTATCATTATTTTACAATCTTTTAGATAACATAATTTACTGAAAATCTACTTTGTTTATTGTGATATGCAAGACTGTATTCAGGGCATAAAGCCTCCTTACCTCAGTGAAATGATGCTAACAAAAATAGCTCTTGTTGGGCTTCCCTGGTGACGCAGTGGTTGAGAGTCCTCCTGCCGATGCAGGGGACACGGGTTCGTGCCCCGGTCCGGAAGGATCCCACATGCCGCGGAGCGGCTAGGCCCGTGAGCCATGGCTGCTGAGCCTGCGCATCCGGAGCCTGTGCTCCGCAACGGGAGAGGCCACAATAGTGAGAGGCCCGCGTACCGCAAAAAGAAAAAAAAAAAAGCTCTTGTTTATTGAATCATTCTTATGTACTAGCTTGATATTTTACATATTTTTCCTCTTTTTCTCAAGAACTAAAATAATAGTGATTATATCATACATAAATGCATACTCATAAAACTGTAAGGTATAATTTTTTTATTGAGATGAAATTCACATAACATAAATTAACCATTTCAGTTTTTGCAATTCAGTGGCATTTAGTGCATTCACAGTGTTGTGCAACCCCCATCTCCCTCTGGTTTCACAACTTTTGCATCTCCACAGAACAATACCCCATATGCATTAAGTAATCAGTTTTCTTTTCCCCTTCCCACCATCCCTTGCCAACCACTAATTGATCTTCTGCATCTATAGATTTGCCTTTTCTGAATATTTCATATAAAGGAAATACAGTTGTGACTTTTTGTGTCTGGTGCTTTCATTTAGTGTAATGCTTTCAAGGCTCATCCAAGTTGTAGCATGTATCAGTACTTCATCCTTTTTATGGCTGAATAATATTCAATTGCATGTAAATACAACAATTTTGTTTACCCATTTATCCTTTGATGGACATTTGGGTTGTTTCTACGTTTTGGCTACTGTGTATAATGCAGTTACACACATTTGTGTATAAGTTTCTTTGTGGACATATGCTTTCATTTCCCTTGTATATATACCTAGGAGTGGAATTACTAGGTCATATGGTAATTCTATGTTTAATTTTTTGTGCAACTGCTAAACCATTTTCCACAATGGCTGCACCATATTACATTCCCACTAGCAATGTATGAGGTTTCATGTTTCTTCACATCCTTCTCAACACTGTTATTTTCTGTTTTCTTCATAGTAGCTATCCTAGTGCATATGAAGTGGTACCTCACTGTGGTTTTGATTTGCATTTCTGTAATGATCAATGGTGTTGAACAACTTTTCATGTGCTTTTTGGCCATTTTGTATATCTTCTTTGGAGAATTGTGTATTCATGTTGCTATAGATAGAATGTTTGCATCTCCCAAAAATTCGTTTGTTGAAACTCTAATCCCCAATGTGATGGTGTTTGGAGATGGGGCCTCTGGAAAGGCAATTAGGTCATGAGTGTGAAACCCTCATGATGGTGTTAGTGGCTTTGTAAGAAGAGTTACTAGGAAGTACCCCCTCAGTCTGCTTTCTGTCATCTGAGGATACAAGATGACTGCCATCTGCAAAACAGGAAGTGGGCTTTCACCAGACATCAGATCTACCAGCACATTGATTTTGAAATTCCTAGCCCCCAGAACTCTGAGAAATGAAAGTTTGTTATTTAAGCCATCCAGTCTATGGTAATTTGTTACAGCACTCCGAGTGACTAAGATACAAGTCCTTTGCCCATTTTTCAGTTGAGCTGGCTGTCCATATATGTATGAGTCTTGATTCTAGTCTTTTTATTGTGTCATTGTTCAGTTTTACTGTACTGAACACTCAATTTTTTTTTCTTGAATTTAACTTAATTTTTTTATACAGCAGGTTCTTTATTAGTTATCCATTTTATACATATTAGTGTATATATGTCAATCCAAATCTCCCAATTCATCGCACCACCACCACCACCCCCGCCACTTTCCCCTCTTGGTATCCATACGTTTATTCTCTACATCTGTGTTTCAGTTTCTGTCCTGCAAACCAGTTCATCTGTACCATTTTTCTAGGTTCCACATATATGCGTTAATATACGATATTTGTTTTTCTCTTTTTAACTTACTCCTCTCTGTATGACAGTCTCTAGATCCATCCACGTCTCTAATTTCATCCACGTCACCCAATTTCATTCTTTTTTATGGCTGAACAATATTCCATTGTGTATATATACCACATCTTCTTTATCCGTTCATCTGTCGATGGGCATTTAGGTTGCTTCCATTTCCTGGCTATTGTAAATAGTGCTGCAATGAACATTGGGGTGCATGTGTCTTTTTGAATTATGGTTTTCTCTGGATATATGCCCAGTAGTGAGATTGCTGGGTCATATGATTCTATTTTTAGATTTTTAAGGAACCTCCATACTGTTCTCCATAGTGGCTGTATCAATTTACATTTCCACCAACAGTGCAAGAGGGTTCCCTTTTCTCCAGGCCCTCTCCAGCATGTTGTTTGCAGATTTTCAGATGATACCCAATCTAACTGGTGTGAGATGACACCTCATTTTAGTTTTCATTTACATTTCTCTAATAATTAGTGATGTGGAGCAGCTTTTCATGTGCTTCTTGGCCATCTGTATGTCTTCTTTGGAGAAATGTCTATTTAGGTCTTCTGCCCAGTTTTGGATTGGGTTGTTTGTTTTTTTAATATTGAGCTGCATGAGCTGCATGAGCCGTTTATATATTTTGAAGATTAATCCTTTGTCCATTAATACCTTTGCAAATACTTTCTCTTTTCGTCTGGATTGTAGTGTCCTTTGCTGGCAAAAACTTTTAACTTTCATTAGGTCCCATTTGTTTATTTTTCTTTTTATTTACATTATTCTAGGAGGTGGATCAAAAAAGATCTTGCTGTAATTTATGTCAAAGAGTGTTCTTCCTATACTTTCCTCTAAGAGTTTTATAGTGTCTGGTCTTACATTTAGGTCACTAATCCATCTTGATTTTATTTTTGTGTATGGTGTTAGGGAGTGTTCCAATTTCATTATTTTACATGTAGCTGTCCAGTTCTCCCAGCATCACTTATTGAAGTGACTGTCTTTTCTCCACTGTATATCCTTGCCTCCTTTGTCATAGATTAGTTAGATTAGTTGACCATACCTGCATGGGTTTATCTCTGGGCTTTCTATCCTGTTCCATTGATCTGCATTTCTGTTTTTGTGCCAGTACCATATTGTCTTGATTACTGTAGTTTTGTACTATAGTCTAAAGTCAGGGAGTCTGATTCCTCCAGCTCTGTTTTTTTCCCTCAAGACTGCTTTGGCTATTTGGGGTCTTTTGTGTCTCCATACAAATTTTAAGATTCTTTTTCTTCCAGTTCTGTTAAAAAAGCCTTTGGTAATTTGATAGGGATTGCATTGAATCTGTAGATTGCTTTGGGTATTATAGTCATTTTCACAATATTCATTCTTCCAATCCAAAAACATATTTCTCTATCTGTTTGTATCATCTTCACTTTCTTTCATCAGTGTCTTGTAGTTTTCTGCATACAGGTCTTTTGTCTCCCTAGGTAGATTTATCCCTAGGTATTTTACTCTTTATGTTGCAATGGTAAATGGGAGTGTTTGTTTAATTTCTCTTTCAGATTTTTCATCATTAGTGTATAGGAATGCAAGAGACTTCTGTGCATTAATTTTCTATCCTGCATCTTTACCAAATTCATTGATTAGCTCTAGTAGTTTTCTGGTGGCATCTTTAGGATTCTCTATGTATAGTATTATGTCATCTGCAAACAGTGACAGTTTTACTTGCTATTTTCCAATTTGTATTCCTTTTATTTCTTTTTCTTCTCTGATTGCTGTGGCTACAACTTCCAAAACTCTGGTGAATAATAGTGGTGAGGGTGGACATCCTTGTCTTGTTCCTGATCTTAGAGGAAATGCTTTTAGTTTTTCACCATTGAGGATGATGTTTGCTGTGGGTTTGTCATATACTGCCTTTATTATGTTGAGGTAGGTTCCCTCTGTGCCCACTTTCTGGAGAGTTTTTATCATAAATGGGTGCTGAATTTTGTGAAAAGCTCTTTTTGCATTTATTGAGATGATCATATGGTTTTTCTCCTTCAGTTTGTAAATATGGTGTATCATATTGATTGATTTGCGTATATTGAAGAATTCTTGCGTCCCTGGGATAAACCCCACTTGATCATGGTATATGATCCTTTTAATGTGCTGTTGGATTCTGTTTGCTAGTATTTTGTTCAGGATTTTTGCATCTCAGTTCATCAGTGATATTGGCCTGTAGTTTTCTTTCTTTGTGACATCTTTGTCTGGTTTTGGTGTCAGGGTGATGGTGGCCTCGTAGAATGAGTTTGTGAGTGTTCTTCCTTGTGCTATATTTTGGAAGAGTTTCAGAAGGATTGGGCTTAGCTCGTCTCTAAATGTTTGATAGAATTCGCCTGTGAAGCCATCTTGTCCTGGGCTTTTGTTTGTTGGAAGATTTTTTTTTTTTTTTTTTTTTTGCGATACTGTGGGCCTCTCACTGTTGTGGCCTCTCCCGTTGTGGAGCACAGGCTCCGGACATGCAGGCCCAGTGGCCATGACTCACGGGCCTGGCTGCTCCATGGCATGTGGGATCCTCCCGGACTGGGGCATGAACCTGTGTCCCCTGCATCGGCAGGTGGACTCTCAACCACTGTGCCACCAGGGAAGCCCTGTTGGAAGATTTTTAATCACAGTTTCCATTTCAGTATTTGTCATTGGTCTGTTCAGATTTTCTATTTCTTCCTGGTTCAGTCTCGGAAGGTTGTGCATTTTAAGAATTTGTCCATTTCTTCCAGGTTGTCCATTTTATTGGCATATAGTTGCTTGTAGTAATCTCTCATGATCCTTTGTATTTTTGCAGTGTCAGTTGTTACTTTTCCTGTTTCATTTCTAATTCTATTGATTTGAGTCTTCTCCGTTTTTTTCTTGATGAGTCTGGCTAGTGTTTTATCAATTTTGTTTATTTTCTCAAAGAACCAGCTTTTAGTTTTATTGATCTTTGCTATCGTTTCCTTCATTTCTTTTTCATTTATTCCTGATATGATCTTTATGATTTCCTTCCTTCTGCTAACTTTGGGGTTTTTTTTGTTCTCCTCTCTCTGATTGCTTTAGGTGTAAGCTTAGGTTGTTTATTTGAGTTGTTTCTTTTTTCTTAAGGTAGGATTGTATTGCCATAGACTTCCCTCTTAGAACTGCTTTTGCTGCATCCCATAAGCTTTGGTTCACCTTGTTTTCATTGTCATTTGTTTCTAGGTATTTTTTGATTTCCTCCTTGATTTCTTCAGTGATCGCTTGGTTATTAAGTAGTGTATTGTTTAGCCTCCATGTGTTTGTATTTTTTACAGTTTTTTTACTGTAATTGATATCCAGTCTCATAGCCTTGTGGTCCGAAAAGACACTTGATACGATTTCAGTTTTCTTAAATATATCAAGGCTCGATTTGTGACCCAAGATATGGTCTGTCCTGGAGAATATTCCATGAAAACTTTAGAACATCATGTATTCTGTTGTTTTTGGATGGAATGTCCTATAAATATCATTGACTCCATCTTGTTTAATGTATCATTTAAAGCTTCTGTCTCCTTATTTTCATTTTGGATGATCTGCTCATTGATGAAAGTGGGGTATTAAAATCCCCTACTATGATTGTGTTACTGTTGATTTCCCATTTTATGGTTGTTACTATTTGCCTTATGTATTGAGGTGCTCCTATTTTGGGTGCATAAATGTTTACAATTGTTATATCTTCTTTCTGGATTGATCTCTTAATCATTATGTAGTGTCCTTCTTTGTCTCTTGTAATAGTCTTTGTTTTAAAGTCTATTTTGTCTGATATAAGAATTGCTACTCCAGCCTCTTTTGATTTCCATTTGCATGGGATATCTTTTTCCGTCCCCTCACTTTCAGTCTATGTGTCACTAGGTCTGAAGTGGGTCGCTTTTAGACAGCATATATACTGGTATTTTTTTGTATCCATTCAGCCAGTCTATGTCTTTTGGTTGGAGCATTTAAGCCATTTACATTTAAGGTAATTATCGATATGTATGTTCTTATTACCATTTTCTTAATTGTTTTGGGTTTGTTATTGTTGGTCTTTTCCTTCTCATGTGTTTCCTGCCTAGAGAAGTTCCTTTAGCATTTGTTGAAAGGCTGGTTTAGTTGTGCTGAATTCTCTTAGCTTTTGCTTGTCTGTAAAGGTTTTAGTTTCTCCGTTAAATCTGAATGAGATCCTTGCTCAGTAGAGTAATGTTGGTTGTAGATTTTTCCCTGTCATCACTTTTTTCTTCCATTTTCAATATTAAAATGGCTACACAAAAATTCACCAATTTTGATATGTTTTTTAAATGCACACTGATATGACAGCTGTCACATACAATCTAACAAAATTGTTTTGAATGAAGTTAAAAGACAGCTAAGTGCTACTAGAACCATCTTATGGAAAAAACATAGCAAACCTTTTTACCAAACCAATAGACTGTCCTATTTTAATTTATTTTTATTTTAAGGAAGCTAAGAGTTAGGAAAGCTAAGTGTAATACCTAAGATACTAGTTATCTAAATTTTGAAGGTTAAACCAACATTACATTTCCAGAGTCAACCAAACTTGGTGTTAGTATATATTTCTTTTTTACATTTCTATGTTCCATTTGCTAATATTTTAAGAGTTTGCTTCTATGTGAGTGTGAGAAATTGGCCTGTAAATTTCCCATATTTTTGTTAGATCCTTATCAAGGTTATGTTGAACTCATAAAATGAGTTGAGAACATTTCTCCCTTTTTCTAAAATCTGGAGGAGTTTGTCTAAGACTGCCATTATAGCTTTCTTTAGCATTGGTAGACTTTATTTGGCTATTTGACCCTTAGTTTTCTTTGTAGAAGGTTTGTAATTATGTATTTAGATTTCTATAATAGTTATTTGAATATGTAAAATTTCCATTTCTTCTTGTTTCAGTGTTGATAAGTTCTATTTTTCCATTTCACCTAAAATTTCACAGTTATTGGCATAACAATGTTTATTATGTCTTATACATATTTTTTTGTGTGTTCTCTTAGTTTCTCTTTTTTTTTTAATCAATTTTCTAGGGGTCATCACTTTTAAAAATCTTTTAACAGAAGGATCATTTGGCTTTGTCAATCTTTTTTATTTTATGCTTTTTCATGCTTTATAATTCTATTTTTGTGTGTTAAGTTTTCTGTTATTTTTATATATTTTTCAGATAGATTCTTAAATATTTTATTAGCTGGTTCTCTTCTGTCCTAATATATATGCATTTAAGTTCATAAAGCATGGCTTTAAGTGTATTCCACAAATTTAATATGTAATTATTACTCATTAGTATTCAACTTAAATATTTTCTAATCTCCACTGTGAGTTCTACTTTGAAATATATTCCTTACTTTCCAAATATTTGGGGATTTTCTGTTTATATTTTTTGTTATTTCTGATTTCTTGCACTGTGACCAAAGAACATATTCTGTATGATTTTTGTCTGTTGGATGTATTAAGATTTGCTCTATGACTTTCATGTCAAATTTGGTAAATATTTTATGTGTACTTTAAGTGAAACTATGTTTTGCTGTAGTTTACGGTGGTCTATTAAATGTTTATTAGATAAAGTTTGCTTACCATTTTATTCAAATATTCTATATCTTTACTGATTTCTTTGTTTTTTTCTTACTAAGTTATTTCAAAATCTACCATTGTGCTTATCAATTTGACTACTTTTGTTTCAGTAAATGTTTCTTCTTTAGTAATTTACACTTCGTATAACTTCCAAATGAATTAATCAGTATCAAGTGTGCCTCTTTAATATAGTAATGCTTTTTGCCTCAGTATTATATTAATATAGCTATATCAACTTTCGTTGGGTTTTTGTTTGAATGGTCTTTCTCTATCTCTTGTTGTAGATGTTTTTTGTGTAAGTGGCACACATATTGTGAACAGAACCTCCATACTGTTCTCCATAGTGTCTGTACCAACTTACATTCCCACCAACAGCGTAGGAGGGTTCCTTTTTCTCCACACCCTCTCTAGCATTTATTATTTATAGACTTTTTGATGATGGCCATTCTGACTGGAGTGAGGTGATACCTCGTTGTAGTTTTGATTTGCATTTCTCTAATAATTAGTGATGTTGAGCATTTTTTTCATGTTCCTTTTGGCCATCTTTATGTCTTCTTCGGAGAAATGTCTATTTAGATCTTCTCCCCATTTTTTGGTTGAGTTGTTTGTTTTATTGATGTTGAGTTGTATGAGCTATTTGTATATTTTGGAAATTAATCCCTTATCAGTCACATCATTTGCAAATATTTTCTCCCATTATGTAGGTTGTCTTTTGTTTTGTTTATGGTTTCCTTTGCTGTGGAAAAAGTTTTCAATTTAATTAGGCCCCAGTTTATTTTTATTTCCATTACTCTAGGAGACGGATCCAAAAAGATATTGCTGCGTTTTATGTCAGAGTGTTCTGCCTGTGTTTTTCTTTAGGAGTTTTTTACATTTAGGCAGTGACAGATTCAATGCAATCCCTATCAAATTACCCATGGCATTTTTCACAGAAGTAGAGCAAAAAATTTTAAAATTTGTATGGAAACACAAAAGACTCCCGATAGACAAAGTAATCTTGAGAAAGAAAAAACAGAGTTGGGGGAATCAGGCTCCCTGACTTCAGACTGTTCTATAAAGCTTCAATAATCAAAGGCATATGATACTGGCACAAAAAGTGGAACAGGATAGAAAATCCAGAAATAAACCCATGCGCCTGTGGTCAATTAATCTATGGCAAAGGAGGCAAGAATATACTGTGGAGAAAAGACAATCTCTTTAATTAGTGGCACTGGGAAAACTGGACAGCTACATGTAAAGAATGAAATTAGAAGATTCTCTAACACCATATACAAAAAATAAAGTCAAAATGGATTAAAGACCTAAATAAAAATATCACTCCGTTGTATAGTGTCTCCACTGTTTTTGCTGCAAGATCAGCTATTTGTCTAATTGTTGCTTAATAGATAATCTGTTTTTTCCTCTGACCACTTTTAATATATTTCTGTCTCAAATTTTGAGCAGTTTTTTCCCTGCAGGAACTACTTGTGGATTTTTTTTTTTTTGGCTTCATGTTCTTAGTCGACATGGAATATGTGGCTTTTTAAAAAAATTATTTAATCTATTTTTGGCTGTGCTGGGTCTTCTTTGCTGTGTATGGGCTTTCTCTAGCTGCAGCAAGTGAGGGCTACTCTTCGTTGCAGTACGCGGGCTACTCATTGCAGTGGCTTCTCTTGTTGTGGAGCATGGGCTCTAGAGCGCAGGCTCAGTAGTTGTGGTGCGTGGGCTCAGTAGCTCCGTGGCATGTGGGATCTTCCTGGACCAGGGGTTGAACCCTTGTTCCCTGCATTGGCAGATGGATTCTTAACCTCTGTGTATGGCTTGATTTTTGAAATCAGTTTTTGAAAGCTTTCAGCCCTTATCTCTTCAAATACTTCTGCACCATTCTTTTTTTCTATCATTTGAGATTCACATTGTAGGATCTACACCATGTTGAAAACACTATTTTTTTTATAGTTTTTCTAATTCTCTCATATTTTTTCTTTAGATTTTAATATTTGTATAACTTATTTTTCTAAAGTAATGATCAGTTATTTTCCCCCATATATATGTATACCTCATATATTTTCCCCTTAATATTTAAAACAACTCTTCCAGTATTATATTTGGTATTTTCATATAAGTTTAGTTATTCAAAGAGATTAACTTAGTTGCCCAAGTTCACATATCTGCCAAGCAACTTAGGTTGAAATTTGAACCAAGGTCTAGTTTAAATATCTCTTGCTTTTCATTGTATGAAGTTACATTTCCTTTTTTCCTATGTCTTTTTGTCTTTCTCATTTGATATTTGGAGAATAGCTGTTATTCAGAATGGTGTGTATAATGATGAATTGCCTTAGTTTATCTTAAAATAACATTCTGTCATTCCACCTATATGTATTGGATACAGAAAAATGCACAAATTTTTGAGCCAAGTATTACCCCTTTAATGAGTTTATTTTCTACAAGGAAAAAGGAATGTACACAGTTTATTATAATAGAGAATATGATATCTCAACTGATGAGATCAAGAAAGAATTCATTGAGTGAGTAGAACTTATCATGGAAGAGATGGCAATGTGAGAATTTTTATTTTAATTTTTTTTTTATTGCATTCAAGGGTAACTTTTATATTATAGATTTGTTTGTTAATACAAATAAAGAAAACCAATACTAGTGGTTCATATTGTGTTTCCTCCCAGCAAATCTATTTGTACATACTCAAATTGTCACTTACTGAGTATTCAGGTAAACAGTAAAATTTTGTCCATCACGATACACAGTGATTGAAAAAATTGGATTTTTTTCTCCGTAGGTTATTTCATTTTTGGCTGCAGTTTTGGGTAAAAAGGGAACTCGTGAAGATATTGAAAATAATATGCCAGAGTTTTTACTAAGAAGTATGAAAAAGGAACCCCTTTCTTCTACAGCAAAAAAGGTAAGATATCTAGAATGTACAGTTCATGAAGCTGGTATTGCAAAAGTGTCTGGAAACTTTTAAACATTATACATTATAGTATAAATTTAAAACATAAGGATTTAAAGACATTATTTAAACATTTCTTTCATAGACCTAATTTCTGAAGGATTATCAGTTTTGTCCTCAAGTTAGATATGATTGACTGAAAATAGCAAAATGTAATTTCAGTTTGAATTTTGGGGGTGGGTTGGGGCTTTCAATCTTTTGCTTGGCAAGATTTACATGACTTAATTTGATTAATTTGTTAAATTTCCATGAATGTGTATGTAAAGTTAATTGAAGTCCATTGTATTGTTTTTTATCTATGTGAGAATGAAATACAGACAGTAGTAGATATTGCTAACACAGGTGCCTCAATGATAAAGTTGCATAGCAGAATAATTACCTCCTGAATATATGAAACAAATCCATCCTATACAAGGAACATCAAAGTTGGAATCAGAAAGGCTAAGGTCTAGGCTTGTCACTGTCTCTGCCCATGTGACTGTTAATGCTATTCATATCCATTCTTCAGCTTTCTCCTTTGTAAATGTGTGTTTATAAATATCTTATACATAATTCTTATAAAAAATAAAAGATTTCTAAAAAAAATGAAATGCAAAAAAGAAAGGTGTACTATAGGTATGTGTCTGACTTTTATATTGTCCTCAGCATCCAGGAAACTGGATAGAAATAAAGTTTAACTGATTTCGTGAAATCCTTACCATATTATGGTGATGATCCACTTTCTGCACGTTTTTAAACAGTGTCTTTTACATATTTCTTATATATAAGATTGCTGAGAAGTCCAAGTTTACTCTTGTCTATGATTAAGGGCATTTCAGTGTAAAATTTTGAGAAGTATTGGCTTAAGTTATTAAAAAATCTTATTACTTTAAATTTCCTATTATTTTCAATAGCATAGGTACATTCTTTTTTTTTTTTTTTTTTTTTTGCGGTTCGCGGGCCTCTCACTGTTGTGGCCTCTCCCGTTGCGGAGCACAGGCTCCGGACGCGCAGCCATGGCTCACGGGCCCAGCCGCTCCGTGGCATGTGGGATCCTCCCAGACCAGGGCACAAACCTGCGTCCCCTGCATTGGCAGGTGGACTCCCAACCACTGCGCCACCAGGGAAGCCCTAGGTCCATTCTTAGTGTCAATTTAAATTTGATCCTAAAGAAGCATTATAATTGTTAATGTGTTTTATGTTTTCAAGAGTTCAAGTACTGTTTTTAGCTTTGTTTTCAGATTGATTTGAATGTGTTGAACCATCCTTGCATCCCTGGAATAAATCTCACTTGACGATGGTGTATGATCCTTTTAATGTATTGTTGAATTCAATTTGCTAGTATTTCACTGAGGATTTATGTTTATCAGGGATATTAGCCTGTAATTTTCCTTTCTTGTGGTGTTCTTGTCCGGTTTTGGTATCAGGGTAATGCTGGCCTTGTAAATGTTTGGAAGTATCACCTCCTCTTCTATGTTTTTTGGAAGAATGTGGGAAGAATTGGTGTTAATTTGGTAGAATTTACCAGTGAAGGTGTCTGGTCCTAGATTTTTGTTTGTTTGGAGGTTTTTGGTTAATGATTGACTCTCCTTACTAGTAATTGTTCCGTTCCGATTTTCTGTTTCTTCATGATTCAGTCTTGGTAGGTTGTCTGCTTATAGTAATTTGTCCATTTCTTCTAGTTTATCTAATTTGGTGGTGTATAATAGTGCAGAGTAATTTCATATGATCCTTTGTATTTCTGTGTTATTATTTGTAATGTCTCCTGTTTCATTTCTAATTATATTTATTTGAGCCTTCTCTCTTTTTCTTAGTCTAGTTAAGGGTGTCAGTTTTGTTTATCTTTTCAAAAAACAGGCCTTAGTTTTATTAATTTTTTCTATTATCTCTCTAGTCTCTATTTCATTTATCCTCTCTGATCTTTGTTGTTTCTTTCCTTCTAACTTTGGGCTTAATTTGTTCTTCTTTTTCTAGATTCTTAAGGTATAAAGTTGGGTTGTATATATGACTTTTTTTTTTTAAATATAGGCATTTATCACTATATACTTCCCTCTTAGAACTCCTTTTGCTGTGTCCCATAAGTTTTGGTATGTTGTGTTTCAGTTTTCATTTGTCTTAAGGTATTTTTTGATTTCGTTTTTGATTTCTTCTTTGACCCATTGGCTGTTGAGGAGCATATTATTTAATCTCGACATATTTGTGGATTTTTTAGTTTTCCCCTTTGATTGATACCATACCATTATGTGATAAGATATTTGATATGATTTCAGTCTTCTTAAGTTTATTAAGACTTGTCTTGTCTCCTAACATTTTATCTGTCCTGCAGAATGTTCCATATGTGCTTGAGAAGAATATGTATTCTGCTCCTGTTGAATGTTCTGTATGTGTCACTAGGTCCATCTGATGCAATGTGTAGTTTAAGTTCAATGTTTCTTTATTGATTTTCTGTCTGAGTGATCCATTGTTGACAGTGGAGTATTGAAGTTCCCTATTATTTTATTGTCATTTTTTTCCTCTTCACATCTGTTAATATTTCCTTTATATACGTAGGTGTTCTGATATTGGGTATATAAATATTTACAGCTGTTACATCCTCTTGATGAACTGACCCTTTTATCATGATCTAATGACCTTCTTTGTCTCTAAGAATAGCTATCCCCACTTTCTTTTGGTTTCCATTTGCATGGAATGTCATTTTCCATCCACTCACCTTAAGTTTATATGTGTCTTTAAAGCTGAAGTGAATTTTGTTGGTAATATGTGTTTGGGTCTTTTTTTAAAAAATCCATTCAACCACTTTATGTCTTTTGATTGGAGAATTTAATCTATTTACATTTAATGTTCCATTCGGTTCCATGACCCAGTCCTTCCAACTGCCTGTTCTTCATTGAGTTTTTTTGTTGTTGTTTTATTTTGTTGGTTGTTGTCATATTTAAGTTTCTTCTAGGAAAACTCACTTTGTGGGTTTTCTTTTTTTTGTTTTTTTTGGAAGTTTTCTCTTATGTAGGTAAAGGATGGATTCCTCAGGTCTTCAAGTATATCAGTTCTCATCTGTTTTTGTAGTGTTCTGATCATCCGGTAGTGCCCTTCCAGGCATTTTACTGCTATTATGGATTTATTTTTATATTTGTCCTTTTGTTTCATTGGCATCAATAAATGCATGTGTTTAGTTAATCATTTGAACTGGAATTCTATAAAGAATGTTTTTAATGAGATTACCAGTGACGTCCTACAGTATTCCCCAGAAGCAAATCCAAACAAAACTTATAATTTTGTGTGATGAAATTTACAAAAGATAAATTTGTCTTGATCCATTTAAAACCTCAGTGCATTTTTAAAAGATAGTCTATTGGACTTCCCTGGTGGCACAGTGGTTGAGAAACTGCCTGCCAATGCAGGGGACATGGGTTCGAGCCCTAGTCTGGGAAGATCCCACATGCCGCGGAGCAACTGGGCCCGTGAGCCACAATTACTGAGCCTGTGCGTCTGGAGCCTGTGCTCCGCAACAAGAGAGGCCGCGATAGTGAGAGGCCCATGCACCGTGATGAAGAGTGGCCCCTCCTTGCCACAGCTAGAGAAAGCCCTCACACAGAAACGAAGACCCAACACAGTCATAAATAAATAAATTTAAAAGATAGTCTATTAAATAGCTAGAAGAGAAATAAATTTCATTATATTTATTATGCTAATGCCAAAATTGCAATGGAATATTGAAAAATTAATGTTCGAACTACTTGAAAAAAATCCTTTTAATGAATTTAAATGTTATCAATTAAGGAGTGATGGGTTTGAGGTATGTATGTGTGATACACGATGCATCTTATATATATTTTTAACCTTTTCAAGTGTGAATAAATCATCTAAGAATGTGTGAAATAGATGTTTTGTGCCAAGAATAAATTCCTAAAGGAAAAGATACAAACTATACATTTCAAATATTCTTGGAATGATTCTTTAGATTTAGGCTGTTAAGATTGGAATTCAGTCTTTATGAAAATGAATCAAAGTAAATTCTTTTAAAAATACTACTATCTTGTATGATAAAACTTTAAAGATTCTGTGTAAAATTCATAATCAGTATTAATGCAGAGAGGGAGGATTTTTCTAGCAGTCATAATACCAGCATCAGACACAATTTCAATGGTGATTAAACAAAAAATTTTCCAGTATTTTATTTACTGTACACTATTTCTTTAGTTTATTATCTTGCAAATGATGCTACTTGTTTGATTTTTCGCTACTGAGTTTTTCATATATTTTCGATATTAACTCCTTGTTATATACATGGTCTGCAAATATTTTCTCCCATTTAGTAGATTTCCTTTTCATTTTGTTGATGGTTTTCTTTGTTGTACAGAAGCTTTTTAGCTTGATGTAGTCCTACCTTTTGGTTTTTGCTTTTGTTGCCTTTGCCTTTGGTGTCAAATCAAAAAAATCATTGTCAAGATGTAAAGGAGCTTACTGCATATGTTTTCTTCTAGGAGTTTTATGGTTTCAGGTCTTAATTTCAAGTCTTTAATCCATTTTGAGTTCATTTTTGTGTATGGTATAAGACAGTGACCCAGTTTCATTCTTTTGCATGTGGTTATCCAGTTTTTCCAGCACCATTTATTGATATCTTGACAATATTTATTCTTCCATGAGCATTGATTATCTTACTATTTATTTGTGACATTTAAAATTTTTTTCATCAGTGTCTCATAGTTTTCAGTATACAGGTTTTTTATTTCTTTGTTTAAATTTATTTCTAGTTATTTTATCCTTTTTGATACAATTGTAAATGAGATTGTTTGCTTAATTTCTCTTTCTAATAGTTGTTAGTGTGTAAAAATAAAACGGATTTTTGTATTGATTTTGTATCCTGTAACTTTACTCAATTTCTTTATTAATTCTAACAGTTTTCTGGTGGAATGTTTAGGGTTTTCCGTGTATTTCTATGTCTTTGGCAAATAGTGACAGTTTTACTTCCTTTCAAATTTGGATTTTTTTTCCCCCTCTGGTTAGGATTTTCAGTACTATGGGAATAAAAGTGGTGAAAGTGTGCATCTTTGTCTTGTTCCTTGTCTTACAGGAAAAGTTTTCAGCTCTCACTATTGAGTATGATGTTAACTGTGTGCTGGTCGTATATGGCCTTTATTATGTTGAGGTATGTTGTCTCTGTACCCAATTTGTTGAGTTTTTATCATAAATTGATGTTGAATTTCCTCAAATGCTTTTTCTGCTCTATTGAGATGACCGTATGGTTTTTATTCTTCATTTTGTTAATGTGGTGTATAATGCAGTTGATTTGCATATGTTGAATCGTCCTTGCATCTATGGAATAAATCTCACTTGATCATAATTTATGATCATTTTTGATGTATTGTTGGATTCATTTTGCTAATATTTCATTGAGGATTTTTATATTTATGTTCATCAGGGATATAGCCTATAATTTTCCTTTCTTGTGGTATCCTTGTCTGGTTTTGGTATTGGGCCTCATAAAATAAGTTTGGAAGCATCCCCTACTCTTCTGTTTTTTCAGAAAGTTTGAGAAGGATTGGTATTAATTCTTCTTTGAATGTTTGATAGATTTTACCAGTGAAGCTGTCTGGTCCTGAACTTTTGTTTATTTGGAGGTTTTTGGTTACTTATTCAATTTCCTTACTAGGAACTGTTCTGTTCAGATTTTCTATTTCTTCATGATTCAGTCTTGGTACATTGTATGTTTCTAAGAATATATCCCTTTCTTCTAGTTTTCCAATTTGTTGGCATAAAATTGTTAGTAGTAGTCTCTTATGATCCTTTTTATATCTGTGGTATCAACTGTAAGTTCTCCTCTTTTATTTCTGATTTTATTTGAGCCCTCTATCTTTATTTCTGTTATGTCTAGCTAAAGGTTTGCCAATTTTGTGTGTGTTGTCAGAGAATCAGCTCTTAGTTTCATTAACCTTGTCTGTCATCTTTTTAGTCTCTATTTTGTTTATTTCCACTCTGATCTTTATTATTTTCCTCCTTCTACTAACTTTAGGCTTCATTTTCTAGTTTGTGTTTTTCTAGTTCCTTGAGGTGTAAGTTTGGTTGTGTATTTGAGAATATTTTTGTTTCTTGAGGTAGTCATTTATCACTATGAACTTTCCTCATAGAACTGCTTTTGCTGCAGTTTTGGTACATTATATTTCCATTTTCATTTGTCTTAAGGTAATTTTTGATTCCTCCTTTGATTTCTTCTTTGACTCATTGGTTGTTCAGTAGCATGTTGTTTAATATACACAAATTTGTGAATTTTCCAGTTTTTGTCTTGTAATTGATTTCTAGTTTTATACCACTGTCATCAGGAAAGATGCTTGATATGATTTCAACCTTCATAAATATATTGACTTTTTTTGTGGTTTAACATATGGTCTATCCTGGAGAATGTCGCATGTGAACTTAAGAATACATTCTGCTGCTTTTGGAATCATTTGTATATAAGTTATAAGTCAATCTGGTCTAAGTTATTTAAGGTGCCACATATATTTTTAAATTTGACTTTCTTAATTCTTTGATATTCTTGTTAGTTAATTTACTGTTCATTTATTTGCTTTACTTACGTTTTCTGAAAATATAATTTTACTTGTCATTTCCATTCTCATGTTTTATTTACTTTTGTTTAATTAGAAGAGATGATATTTATTGTTTTGCTCTCCATTGATCTAAGTGATATTGGTCTATAATTTTCTACTTTGTTAGACTGTTTATCAAGTTTTGGTATTACTATTATGCTGCTTTTCTAAAAGGGATTTGCAGAGGCTCCTAGAGTGGATTCTCAACTTAAATTTCCATATATTAAATAGCCATAATATATCAAAGGAAAAGTTATCAATTATGCACAGTTAGGATGTAAATTAATTAGATTTGGCATTTTTGAAAGAATTAAGATTGTAGAGTTAATTACAGGGAATATGCTTTAGAGTTTTGAGTTAAATAGCAAAAATTCCAATTTTATGGTCTGTAAGTTCTCTCAATATAGGTACATTTTATTTTTCAGCTTGATATCACACTTCCTCCAATGTGAAATTTTTACTTTGGCTCTGGTGGTCTGTCATTGTCCTCTGCATAGACAGTGCTATTCCTACCTTGCCACTGACACATGCTTTTATTCATTATTTCATTTATCAACTGAACACCTTTGTTTTCTAAGCACAGCACAAAGTACCATAGTTACAGTGGCAAATAAGAATGTTATGCATCTCAAGGTCATAGACTTTCTGATTTAAGGTGCTAACATGATATATCATTGTTGGTTAAGAGCTTTGGAGTTACACAGACATGGGTTCAAATACTTACTTTTCCACTTTATAGCATTATGACCTTGGGCATATTATTTAACACATCTATACTTTAGTTTTCTCATCTCTAAGAAGGAAATAATAAGTATTTTTACTTTATAGCATTTTTATGTGAAGTCCTTGGGTTAATGTCTGTTACATGGCATAACTCAGTTCTCTTACCTCTTTTAGTATTAAAATGAGTTATTGATCCCTTTGATTTACCTTTTACAACTTTGAAGACCAATAATGTCTATAAGGAATGTCTTAATTTTTAAACAACTTCTGGAATCTTAGGGCCGATTCTAGGAATCTTTAGGTTCATTGGCACCTTTTTTTTTTTTTTTATGTTTGGGATTTTTATTTATTTATTTATTTTAGCACCTTTGTTGGAGTATAATTGCTTTACAATGGTGTGTTAGTTTCTGCTGTACAACAAAGTGTAGATTCGTTGACACCTTTGATGAATGACCCCTCGAGTGGAAAACTGCTCAAAGTGCTCAGATGGAGTTTGGATAACATTTTCATCTTATGATATTAAAAAGTAAAAAGGTTGGGGGGTTGGGCAGAGACAATAACTGGGCTTATTACTTGGAGCCCAAACTTTTTATTTGAAGGTAGTAGGAGAAAAATGGAATTCGTAGGATAAATTCCGAGCCAGAAGATGAAACTATTTGAGATGAATCATGTATGACAAAAAAGTACTTATATATGCTTGATGCTGGGGTAGAAAAAAGGAACTCTCACATTTAGTAGGTTAATCTTCTCTTCTTTTTCTTTTTCCTGTTTCTAAAACAAAGTCACAGATATGACATCTTACAGCTGACAAATGGCCCAGCTGAAATGTTTCATAGAAGAGAGTGTAGGATTTAGAGTAGTATTGTATTATTTTTTTGTTTGTTATTTTATTTTTTTGTTTGTATGTATGTATAATTGGCTCATCTTTATCAAGTAGGACAAGTATAAAACTGCAGAAAAGAAACTTACTTAAAACCCTATTAAAGATAATAGCTTAGGAATAGTGGTAACAGTAAGAGATAAAAACATTAAAAATTAAAATGGCTGATGACAACAGGATTTGGGATTAGTACAGGAAATGTTGGTGAAACCCCAAAACATTTATTTCAAGATTAAACAGAAATATTGTTAATCTTAATGGGTTAAGACAGAAGTCCCACTTACATGAGTTAAGAGAGAACAGGAGGAGAGTAAGCAAGTATTGATAACTCCTGAGGATCATTTCTATAAAGAAAGTAAAGTAATGGGGGCTAGCTAGAGAGAGATGTAGGTTTAAGAAGGAACTTTTTTGTTTGTTAGGTTTGTTTTTTAACGCTGAGAAATATATATTAGAATGTGTTTGCTTGGGGTTGTATGCGGTCCATTGAAAAGCAAAATGTAATCATGTTGGGCAGATTGGGAACAGTTTCTTCATCATTGACTTCAGGTTGACAGGAAGTGATTGGAGCCACTATATAAGTTCAGGGTTTGTCTTTAGAAAAGAACATGGACAGTTCACCCATGGTAATAGATGGGAGAGCAGAATATATAGAAGTAATTATAGGTAGGTTATTGATCTAGTGATAAGAGAAGAGGTTTTCTTCTAATTGCTTCAATTTTCCATTGAATTTTCCAGGTTATCAACTGGTAGTATCTGAGAGAGGGGGAGAGGAAATGGACTAGGAAAGTGAAAAGGAAAGAGAGCTCTGGAAGACCATACATTTCAATAAAAAACCTGGCCTGCTTTGCATATTTCTATTACCCACATGGCCCTTGAAGTTATTACTGGGATCCTGATTATACTCTCTTTTTTTTTGTTTTGGAGAATTATTTTTTTCTTATCTCTCAACTCCTTTGGGGGGGAAAATAAAAAATAGCTGCTCCTTTGGACAAGGTTGGGTATCTATTTTTTTCCTAATAAGGTGCTAAGTAAACAGTATTTTTTGATGGACTTCTAAGTCCAGATATATTCAATTTCTCAGTTGTATTTATACTTATTAACTACCGTGTCAAAAATCAAGGAATAGGACTATTGATATTCTGGATTTAACTTTGGGGTTCTTTTTCATTTAAAAAATTATATCATTAAATTTTTTTTCTTCTTTTTACAGATGTTCTTAATAGTTGCTCCTCTTTCTGTCCTCTACAACTGGAGGGATGAACTGGACACCTGGGGATATTTCAGAGTCACTATTTTACATGGTAACAAAAAAGACAGTGAACTGACTCGTGTGAAACAGAGGAAATGTGAAATTGCTCTAACAACATATGAAACACTGCGCTTATGTCTGGATGAACTTAACAGGTAATCGAAATAATGGGAATGATTGCATTAGTATTCTGTTTATGTCAATTTTATTTATCCCTTTATATTGTGATTTTTTTAAAGCTCTAAATATTCTTTAGCATGATTTAACTTTATTTCAGGATTATTGAAATAGACAGTTTATAATAATTAACTTATTTTCTAAGAAGAAAATCCTGAGTCAGATTTTATACAGTTCCTTATTTAATTTCCTCTGTTACCTATCCAAACAATGCATTTTAATGCATAGGACTTGTCCTAAATCTCATGTGCAACCTTTTATGTGTATGATACCTCTGGACTAAAACAGTGATTTTCATGAATTATTTTAATTATGGGAGTCTGTTGTGAATATAGAGTGGCAAAAAATGCATATACATATTGAGAACCATTATTCCAGGACTATAAGTACCCAAAAGAAATGAACTGTATCTTAAGATTTTAGACAGGTATTTATAAAGGCAATTATAAAGTCATGTGAATGCTATAATATGAAACAGGGGATGTTACAGGAGCACATGAGGAGCCTGACTGCTGCAGAGTGAGGAGAGTAGTCAGGGAGCTTCCCAGAGAAGATGACCTATGAGCTGAGTGAGAATTGAAGGATAGGTAAGAATAGGAAAGAGCAGGAAAATAATCCAGGAAGAGGGAACAAACAACATTTGCAGAGAGGACTTCCCTAGTGGCGCAGTGGTTAAGAATCTGCCTGCCAATGCAGGGGACATGGGTTCGATCCCCAGTCCAGGAAGATCCCACATACCGCGGAGCAACTAAACCCGTGCGCCACAACTACTGAGCCTGTGCTCTAGAGCCCACAAGCCACAACTGCTGAGCCTACATGCCACAGCTACTGAAGTCAGTGTGCCTAGAGCCCGTGCTGCGCAACAAAGAAGCCACCGCAATGAGAAGCCCACGCACCGCAACCAAGAGTAGCTCCCGCTTGCTGCAACTAGAGAAAGCCCACATGCAGCAACAAAGACCCAACACAGCCAAAAATAAATAAATAAATTTATCCCTTATAAACAAAATTATAGAGGCCTTCAGGCAACAAAGATCACAGCACTTTTTAATAAATGAAAACAGTTCTGATGCTTTCTGCATGTAATGACTGTAGCCTAGAGTGTAAGAAGGAAGTGGCCAGAAGACAACACCAGTGTGGTAAGCAAGGAACAGATCATAAAGAATACTGAAAGCCTCTTAGAGGATTTTGGTCTTTATCCTTAGAGCAGCAGAGTGTCCCTGAAGTGTTTTCAGGCGATTACTATTATGATAAAAATGATTATATTTACATTTTATAAGTAACGAAGCTGCTCTGTGCAGAGTAGAGCCGAACTGAATGGAGAAAGACTAGTTAGGAGGCTTGTTATGAGCTAAATTGTCTCCCCTCCAAATTCATGTGTTCAAGTCCCAACTCCAAGAACCTCAGAATGTAACTTAAGGTAATTAAATTAAAATGAAGCCATTATGGTGGGGCTTAATCTGGGAGTCCAATTTGACTGGTTGTCCTTAGAAGAAGAGAAGGAGATACGAGGAACTCATGTACACAGAGAGCAGCAATCTGTAAGGAGAGAGACCTCAGAAGAAACCAAACTTGCCAACACTTTGATCTTGGAATTTGAGCCTCCAGAACTGTTGTGTCTGGCATCTTTTGCTCATCATCATGTTTTTGAGATTCAGCTATGTTATTGAATGTATCAGTGATCATTCTTTTTTAATGCTGAATTGTATTGTATTTTATGAATATATCACATTTTGTTATCCATTCATTTGAGGATAGATATTTGGGTTTTCCAGTTTTTGGTTACTGTAAGTAAAAATTTAAGTAATATTTATGTATAAGCCTTCTTTTGACATATATTTTGATTTCTCTTCTGTAAATTCCTAGGAGTGGGATTTCTGGGTTATATGGTAAGTATAGGTTTAACTTTAGAAGAAACTGATAAGCCATTTTCCAGAGAGGTTGTACTATTCTACTCCAACTAGCAACCTATTAAATTTCGTTTGTTTCATATTCTCACCAATATTTGGTATTGTCAGTGTTTTTGTTTTTAGCATGTATAGTGGTATCCCATTGCAGTGTAATTTGCATTTTTCTGATCTGTGTACACTTGAAAAAAGTGTTTTTTCTACCGTGGTTGGATGTGATGTTCTATAAATATCAGTAAAGTCAGTTTGGTTAGGTGTTGTTCAAGTATTCTCTATCTTTACTGATTTTCTTTCTAATTGGCTTACAATTTCTGAGAGAGGAATGTTGAAATTTTCAATTATAATTATGGATTTGTTTATTTCTCCTTTCAGTTCTGTCAATTTTCAGTTCATATATTTTGAAGCTCTGTAATTAGGTACACACACATTGATGATTAGGGTTTTTTCCTTATAAATTGATCCTTTTATCTTTAAAAATGTTCCTTTTCATATCTAATAATCTTGAAGTTTTATCTGGTATTAATATAGACAATACAGATTTCTTATGTTTACTGTATGTTTATCATTTTCCAACTTTTGTTTTTATCTGTTCCTTATATTTAAGGTGAGTGTCTTGTGGTTAGCATATAGCTGGGTCTTGCATTTTTATCCTTTTTGATAATCCCTGCCTTTTATTTGGAGTGTTTAGTCCATTTATATTTAATGTAATTATTTTGTAAAGTTGGATTTAGAGCTACCATTTTTTGTAAGCTCTAGGATTTTATTTTACAAGCTCATAAGTTTGCCTGTTACTATTTCCTGGATGCTGTCAGAAGACAGGAACAATCTGAGGCATGAAGTTAAGTAACGTACCCAAGCCTACAACAACTAAGTCAGTCGTGGACATGAGATTTAAACCTTGACTTTGGGCTTTTATGCAATGTATTATGTAAGAGATATTCTATAGTTAGATAAATGTAATAAATTCATTTATCATAGCAACAGTCATTTTAATTTTTGTTTAACCGCTCCTTTAGACTGTGAGGTCTTTGATATAGAATAATTTCTGTATTTCAGTGCTTATTACACTTCTAGCATATAATAGTATCAAGTGGTTATTTTCTGTGATTGTTATAAATATTAAATAAGAATTCTAACATTTCTGTGGAAAATTAGAAAAATCAAATGTTACAGTTTTTGTTGTATTTAGTTTTCCTTTATTTGTTTGAATGGCTTTATTTTTAACAATATTCAATATAATTTATATTCAATCTGAATAAATATTAAGTAATTTTTGTGAGAATGCTCCATATGATAGACCAGGATTAAACATTTATCATAGATAATCCACAGAGTAGATAAACACTCTATGAGTGAGCTGTATCTCTTCGTTATTACTGTTATGTTTTACTTCATTTTTATTTTTATCAAAGTTATATATGCATATTATTTAAAGAGCCAAATATGAACACAGTTCACTCCTGTCTGCCACCCCCATTAGCTGTTCTTCAGAGACAGTCACCTTCAACTCTTTAACTTATCTTCCTAGTTTTTACTTCCATATCTCAAAGAACATGTTTATGCTGCAACTTAAAAATTATCCTTTAAGTTTTTAACATCACTTGTTGATTTCCTCTTAAGGAAAAATGAAGATCTTGCTGTATTTTGCCCTTCTTTTGCTTACTTTACAGTGTCCTGGCTGGCTATTTTGTGGGATAACGAATAATATATAGGAGCTCCAACAACTTCTTAAACAGACTGTTGAACATTTACCTAACTCCAATTTCCAGAAGCATCTGGTGCTACCATTTAAGAAAGAGCTCAATAATATGAATCAGATTGTTTCTTGGCTTTCTTTACTACTGGCATGGGATACTCCTTCCTCTGTTTTTATAAGTTGTCTTGTTCATCTTCTTCCCTGCTTTTAAAATTTTGTGATTGTTTTCTCCTCTTTTCCTTTGTTCTTGATCTCTTATCCTTTTTCAACTTTATATTAAGAAAATGATCAAACCTTTAGAAAAACTGAAGTAATAGTACATGAACATCTATATACTCAACACCTGTAGTCACCAGTTGTGTGTGTGTGTGTGTGTATATATGTTGGCAAGATATAAGGTAATGTGTGTGTGTTGACTATTAAGTCTGTTTAGTCTCTTCTAATCTAGAACATTCCCTCAACTTTATTTTTTTATTATAAGACATTTTGAGGGGACCAGGCCAGTTGTGTTTTAGGATGTCTCACATTAGATTTGTCTGATTGCTTTCTCAAGGAGTTATGTATTCCTCTAACATATGTAGTTTTGTAAGCTGATTTTGTTCTAAAGACTTAATTAGCTTCAGGTCAGACATTTTTGACAAGAATACTTCATAAATGATGCTGTGGACTTCATATTACATTATTTCAGGAGATATTAATGTCAAGTTGTTCTACTATTAATGTTGCGAAGTTTGTCCCATAGGCTAAGGAGGTGATCATCAGATCTCTCCATTGTAAAGATATGTTTCTCCCTTTACAATTAGAAGTACTCTGTGGGTTACGCTTTGCTACCATTTGAATATCCTGGTCCCTCAATCCTTTTACTTAGTGGTATTAGCATACAGAAATTATTCTTGCCTGAATCAGTTATTTTATTGGGTTTTGCAAAATAATATTTTCCTAAGTTTATCATTTCTTCTACACTTATTAACAGCATTCTCCTATAATTAGAAATTAACTATAATTTCAACCGGCAAAGCAAGGTGAGTGATGCTTGATTCTTTTGCTTAATTTCCAATTTTCAGACTAACAAATTGGTACAATGGTCATTCGCAATGATAGCAAAGTTTCTCTCCCACTCCCCAACCCCTGTTTTTTGAGTGACACTATGGACTCATAGATTATTGAGGTACAATTGACATGCCATAGAATGTACCCATTTTAAGCATAGGATGGTTTTTAGTAAATTTATAAAGTTGTGCATTTATCACCACACTCCAGTTTAAGAACATTTCCATCACCTCAAAAAGTTTTTTGTTTTCAGTCAATCTCTGGTCCCATCTCGTTCCAGGCAACTACTAATCTGCTTTCTGTCTCTAGATTTGCCTTTTCTGGAAATTTCATATAAATTTCATACAATATGTAGTCTTTTGTGTCTGGCTTCTTTCACTTAATATGTTTTTGGGGGTTCATCATGTATGATGTTTCAGTAGTTATTCCTTTTTATTGCTAAACAGTACTATTTTGTGTGTGTGTGTGTGTGTATATATATATATATATATATATATATATATATATATATCTCATTTTGTTTGTCCAGTGAATGGACGTTTAGATTGTTTCTACTTTTGGGCTATTACCAATAATGCTGCTCTGAACATTTACGTACAAGCCTTTGTGTGAATGTAAATTTTCATTTCTCTTGCATAGATACTTAGGAATGGAATTGCTGGGTGGTATGAGGAAATTTAACTTTTTAAGAAACAGCCATACTGTTTTAGAAAAATAGCTGTACTTTCCCAAAAGCAGTGTATGAGGTTTACAGTTTCTCTTGCCAGTACTTAATATTGTCAGTCTTTTTTTGATTGACAGTCAAATAGGTTTTTGGTAGTATCTCTTGGGTTTTTTTTGCATTTTTCTAATGATGACTTTTTTTTTTTTTTTTTTTTTTGCTGTACGCGGACCTCTCACTGTTGTGGCCTCTCCCGTTGCGGAGCACAGGCTCCGGACGCACAGGCTCAGCGGTCATGGCTCACGGGCCCAGCCGCTCTGCGGCATGTGGGATCTTCCCAGACCAGGCATGAACCTGTGTCCCCTGCATCGGCAGGCAGACTCTCAACCACTGGGCCACCAGGGAGTCCAATGATAACTTTTTTATGTGCTTATTTTCCCTTTGTATATCTTCTTTGGTGAAATGTCTATTAAAATCTTCTACCCATCTTTTTAATTGGATTGTCTTAACTTCAACTGTGTTGTAGTAGTTCTTTATATAATTCTGTATACAAGTTCTTTATCAGGTTATGATTTGCAAATATTTTCTCCCAGTCTGTAGCATGTCTTTTCATTTTCTTAATTGTGTGTTTGGAAGAGCAAAAGTTTTTAACTTTGATGAGGTCCAACTTATCAAAATTTTTTATTGACCATGCTTTTGGTGTCATATCTAAGAAATTCTTCCCTAACCCAAAGTCACAAGATTTCTTCCTACATTTTATAAATTTTATAGTTTTAGCTTTATATTTAGGTCTGTGATCTATTTTTAGTTAGTTTTTGTATATAGTGTGAGGTAAAGGTCTAAAGTAAATTTTTTCATACAACTCCTGGGTTTTTATTTATTCAATGTTTTATACTATCCTATGGTCATGCTTAAATTTTCTAATTAGTCTGGCTCCTGTGTCCTTTGGACATGCCCCCATTTGTCTTTGAATACATCTGTGCTTTCTCACTCTCCAGTATTTCCCCTGCTGCACACCTGAAATCAACTGTTTCATCATGGGAATCTGCTTCCTTTTAGTGGATTGACCACTATGGTTGTTCATTGCTACTGGGGTAACAATCAATTCTAAACCTTTTTAGCAGACAGAGCTATGTAGTACAACTTTTAAAAATCATGAGTTTATATTGATATTTTTTCATTCGTAATTAACATGGTAAGTTTTGCTTCTTTTGTATTTATTTCTCTGTTTTATTACTTTTAGAAGATTCCTTTTTTGTCATTTTAGTCATGTTTAAATGAGTTATTTCATTTCATTGTTACTAAACAAAATCTCTATTTCTTTTTATCTTCCTACACATTTAATTTTCATGGGTTCTCCAAAGCTGTGATCATTTAAATAAGGAGGTGAGAATTCCGTGGAATCAACAAAGAGTAGAGGAAAAAAACTGCAAAACTTCGGTAGAGAAAGCTGCACTCTAAAAATTATATAGACTAAGAAAGGGAAGTTTTTTCAACCTTTCCTCCCTTTTTCCTCACTTTATAGTTTGGAATGGTCAGCTGTCATTGTAGATGAAGCTCATAGAATCAAGAATCCAAAGGCTAGAGTAACAGAAATTATGAAAGCTTTAAAATGTAATGTCCGAATTGGCCTCACTGGAACCATTCTTCAGAACAACATGAAAGAACTGTGGTGTGTTATGGACTGGTGAGTAAAAACACTTTTTATTTTTTGGAAAATTATTTAATACTTCCTTAACTTAATGTTACCGTGTTTCCTAATTATTTGTTTCTGAAAAAAAATTATCTGTTTACAGAAGTGTTTGATCCCAAACATAGTATTCAGAGTATAGTGTCCCATGAAAGCCTATCTTTATTATTCTTGGTCCCTGAAGTAAATATCTGAACTAATTTACCAGTTCCATCATCTTCTTATAATTGTTCACTAAAATTGTCATAAAGACCATTCTGCTTTCTTGCCTTTTGTTATTGTTATCATTAATAAACAAGTGACTTAGTATATTTCTTAAAAGCAAAAAGAAGTTAGTGATTTCCTATTTAGATAGTTTAATAAAGCCTTAACATTTTTTCTTATTGCCTTTATAAAGGGCTGTGCCAGGACTTTTAGGTAGCATGATCCACTTCAAGAAGCAGTTTTCTGACCAAGTAGAACATGGTCAGAGACACACAGCAACAAAAAGAGAACTAGCTACTGGCCGAAAGGCCATGCAAAGGCTTGCAAAAAAGATGTCTGGATGGTTTCTCAGGCGTACCAAGACTCTAATCAAGGATCAGTTGCCTAAGAAGGAAGACCGGGTGAGAACAGCTTTTGTGTATATTATGAATTTCTTGTCGTGTTTCATTTTTTCTAAAAATATTCCTTTTGAAGAGAAAACCTATCTCCTGTGGTATTTTATGAATATAGATTTTTGCCTTTTACTCAGTATGAAAAAAAGTTATATGCAGAATTTCATAAAATATTAATTGAGCCCAGTCATCTTCCTCACTAACTTTACTAACATTTTATCTAACAGGTTTACTGTTAATATACATTAAACTCATTTCTCTTATTTTAGAACAAGAAGGTTTTGATATAATTCTTCCTCAATGAAGGAAGAACTTCTTTCCGTAATGTGTTTTCTGTTCATATTTTGTCCTTCCTATACTGTGTACCATCTACAACCCAGTATACTCTTTGGTAATTTAATTCTAACTACAGGCCAAAGTTGTTAAAAGCTTTTTTTATATAGGTACATTTCTTGTAGAATGCAATGTACAGTTACACAACTAACCTAATTTCAAGAAATTGTAGGAAAATTACAATTAAATTCTGTTAATTGTACAAGAAAATTTGAGGTGTTAACCTTAAGAAAATTTTTATAAAATATAGTGGTCTTTTATAGTTTTTAATCTTGTGGTTCTTCTAGCTCAGGCAATGGAATAAAGTTTCTAAAAATTACTGTGAATTAAATCTAATTAATATTGTCCTCAATAGGGGCAGTCCTATCAAATACCCTAATCTTAGGATATCCTGTTGATTATTATTTTTAAAAATAGATTTGAAAGGAAAATATGATCTTGATATGCAAGTTGGGGAAGCTGATACAACATTTGACTTTTTGATCTAAAGCATATATTATCATTCAATTGGAATACTTCATGAACCCCACTTTTTTTTTAACATATTGAAGTATAATTGCTTTACAGTGTTGTGTTAGTTTCTGCTGTATAACAAAGTGAATTAGCTGTATACATACGTATATCCCCATATCCCCTCCGTCTTGCATCTCCCTCCCACCCTCCTATCCCACCCCTCTAGGTGGTCCCAAAGCACCAAGCTGATCTCCCTGTGCTATGCAGCTGCTTCCCACTAGCTATATATTTTATATTTCGTAGTGTATATATGTCAATGTTACTCTCTCACTTCATCCCAACCTACCCTTCCCCCTCCCCGGGTCCTCAAGTCCTTCTTTACGTCTGTGTCTTTATTCCTGTCCTGCCCCTAGTATCATCAGAAACATATTTTTTTTGAGATTCCATATATATGTATTAGTATATGGTATTTGTTTTTGTCTTTCTGACTTCACACTGTATGACAGACTCTAGGTCCATCTACATCACTACAAATAACTCAATTTCATTTCTTTTTATGGCTGAGTAATATTCCATTGTATATATGTGCCACATCTTCTTTATCCATTCATCTGTCAATGGACACTTAGGTTGCTTCCATGTCCTGACTATTATAAATAGTGCTGCAGTGAACATTGTGGTACATGACTCATTTTGAATTATGGTTTTCTCAGGGTATATGCCTGGTAGTGGGATTGCTGGGTCATACGGTAGTTCTATTTTTAGTTTTTTAAGGAACCTCCATACTGTTCTCCATAATGGCTGTATCAATTTACATTCCCACCAACACTGCAAGAGGGTTCCCTTTTCTCCACACCCTCTCCAGCATTTATTGTTTGTAGATTTTTTGATGATGGCCATTCTGACTGGTGTAAGGTGATACCTCGTTGAAGTTTTGATTTGCATTTCTCTAATGATTAGTAATGTTGAGCATCTTTTCATGTGTTTTTTGGCAATCTGTATATCTTCTTTGGAGAAATGTCTATTTAGGTCTTCTGCCCATTTTTGGATTGGGTTGTTTGTTTTTTTTGATATTGAGCTGCATGAACTGCTTGTGTATTTTGGAGATGAATCCTTTGTCAGTTGCTTTGTTTGCAAGTATTTTCTCCTATTCTGAGGGTTGTCTTTTCATCTTTTTTACGGTTTCCTTTGCTGTGCAAAAGCTTTTAAGTTTCATTAGGTCCCATTTGTTTATTTTTTGAACCCCACTTTTTAAATGTTTTGTGTAATTTTAGTTATATATCTAGTAGGAACAATAAATTTTAAGTATATGAAGAAAGAGTTGTGCACAGAGTTTTAGAACTTGGTCTCTGAAATCAAATACCATAGGCTTCAATCCTGGCTCCCCTACTTACTAGTTTTATCACCTTGAGCAATTTGTTAAATCTCTCAAAACTTGATTTCTTTATCTTTTTTTTTTTTTTACGGTACGCGGCCTCTCACTGCTATGGCCTCTCCCGTTGCGGAGCACAGGCTCCAGATGCTCAGGCTCAACAGCCATGGCTCACGGGCCCAGCAGCTCCGCGGCATGTGGGATCTTCCCGGACCGGGGCACAAACCCGTGTCCTCTGCATTGGCAGGCGGACTCTCAACCACTGCGCCACCAGGGAAGCCTTGATTTCTTTATCTTTTAAATGGGAATGATGACAATGGTGCTTGCCTCACATGGTTGCTCTGAAATATGTGATATGTAAGCAGTGTTCAGTGAATATTACTACATGTTTAGTAACAACTCAACAGTAAAATACTTTGGAATATATTTAACCAAAGAGGTGAAAGACACATATGCTGAAAACTATGAGACATTGATAAAAGAAACTGAAGAAGACACAAGTAAATTGAAAGATTCCATATTCATAGATTTGAAGAATTAATATTAAAATGTCCACACTACCCAAAGCAATCTACAGATTCAATACACTCCCTATCAGAATTCCAATGACATCTTTCACAGAAATAGAGAAAAACAATCCTAAAATTTGTATGAAATCACAAAAGACCCCAAATTGCCAAATAAATCCTAAGAAAGAAGAACAAAGCTGGAGGCATCACATTTCCTGATTTTAAACTATATTACAAAGCTACAGTAATCAAAACAGTATGGTGCTGGCATAAAAACAGATACATAGACCAGTGGAATAGAATACAGAGCCCAGAAATAAACCCATGTGTAAACAGTCCACCAATATTTTAGAAGGGAGACAGTACTGAATGGAGAAAAAAAGACAGTCTTTTTGATAAATGGTGCTGGGAAAATTGGGTATTCACATGCAAAAGAATGAAATTGGACTCCTGTCTTACACCACTCATAATAATTAACTCAAAATGGATTAAAGATTTAAATGTAAGACCTGAAACTATAAAATTCGTAGAAGAAAACATAGGGGAAAACCTCCTTGACATTGGTCTTGCAATGATTTTTTTAAATTAATTAATTTTTGGCTGTGTTGGGTTTTCGTTGCTGTGCACAGGCTTTCATGGCTCGCAGGTTCTAGAGCACAGGCTCGGTAGTTGTGGTGCACGTGCTTAGTTGCTCCGCGGCATGTGGGATCTTCCCAGACCAGGGCTTGAACCTGTGTCCCCTGCATTGGCAGGCGGATTCTTAACCACTGTGCCACCAGGGAAGTCCTTGGTAATGATTTTTTGGATATGACATCAAAAGCACAGCAACAAAAACAAAAACTAACAAGTGAGATTACATCAAACTAAAAAGCTTCTGTACAACAAAAGAAACAATCAACAGAATGAAGAAGCAGCCTATTGAATGGGACAAAATATTTGCAAACCATATATTTGATAAGGGACTCATTTAGAATATATGAAATCTCATACAACTCAATAGCAAAAAACCAAACGATCCAATTAAAAAATGGGCAGAGGACCTAATAAACAGACTTTTTTCCAAAGAAGACACACAGATGGCCAACAGACCCATGAAAAGATGCTCTATATCACTAATCATCAGGGAAATGCAAATCAAAACCACAATTAGATATCAGTGTACACCTGTCAGAATGACTGTTATCAAAAAGGCAAGAGGTAGCAAGTGTTGTGATGATGTGAAGAAAAGGGAACCCCAGTGCACTGTTTGTGGGAATGTAAATTGGTATAACCACTATGGAAAATGGTATGGAGATTCATCAAAAAATTAAAAATAGAATTACCAGCAATCCCACTTCCAGGTATACAGTCGGTCCTCTGCATCTGCAGGTTCCACATCTGCAGATACAGAGGACCAAGTATACTACACTATTTTATATAAGGGGTTTGAGCATACACAGATTTTGTTAAACATAGGGGAGGTGGGTCCTGGAACCGATCCCCCGCAGATATTGAGGGATGATCGTGTACCTGAAGGAAATGAAATTACTCTTGAAGAGATACCTGAACTCCTATGTTTATTGCAGCATTATTCACAATAGCTAAGATGTGGAAACAACCTTACTGTCTGTTGACAGATGAATGAATAAAGAAAATATGTATGTATATAGAATGGAATATTATTCAGCCATAAAAAAGAAGGAAATCTGTCATTTGTGACAACATGGAGGGCATTATGCTAACTGAAATAAATCAGAAAGACAAATACTGTATGATCTCACTTATATGTGGAGTTTAAAAAAAAAAAAAGCTACATTTACAGAAACAGAGAGTAGAATGGTGTTTGCCAGAGGCTCAGGTTTAGGGAAAATGAGGAAATGCTGGTCAAAAGGTACAAAGTTCCAGTTATAAGATGAATAGTTCTGGGGATCTGATGTACAGCATAGTGACTGTAGTTAGCAATACTGTGTATACTTGAAAGTTGATAAGAGAATAGATCTTCAATGTTCTCACCACACATACAAAAAGTAATTATGTGAAGTGATGAATGTGTTAACTAACCTTATTGCTGTGGTAATCATTTTGCAATAAATACACATATCAAATCATAGTGTTGTAAACTGTAAACTTACACAATGTTGTATGTCAAATATATCTTAGTAAACCTGGAGGAAAATAATAACTCAGAATTTCCCTCTGTACCTTAATCGTTGACCCCATCTTCAATATTCTCATATGCACCATGCATCTTTTTTTTGCAGTAATATTCTATTGTAGTGATACACACATATAAATATTTTAAAATAGGTGGCTTTTCCCCTATTCACATTCCTCAAAGTCCTGATATGGATATATTTAGTTTTATGACCTTGGTTACATACAGCTATATATAGAAGAATTTTACCAATTTCCAGTACTACCAGAAATATAAGGCAAACTGTATCCACTATAACTTTGTGGCATTGTTTTCTTATATTTTTTTCTTTTCTTGAATTTGGGCACAAAGTAGCAACTTCTACAAGTTTTGCTTTTATGTGTATTTACTTAATTCTTATCTTTACTAATCTTGGGAATTTATAGCAAGATATCAAATGCAAATGCTTTATCCTGTTTTCAGTAATAGGAAGTTTTTAATTTTTTTCTAAATTTTCAAGTAATTCAGTAAGTATTATCCATACCATTGTTCTAAAAATCTTCCCTTTTTCCTTTTCTAGTTTTTTTATTTGACCTAAACTTTAATCACTTATTTGCATGATGGGCTAATAATATAGACCCCTGAAAAGACCCACAATAATATGTTGAGAAATTTATAAGGAAATTACATACTTTTTTCATATTTTTATTTTTTTAATTAAAGAACAAACTATGAGATTTATTTGGAAAGTAAGTTATAATTTGTATACTTTAGGGTAGGGTTGTAGCATAGAATATGGGAGAATTAGGAGAAATTTTCTTATATTCTCCTATGTATAATGATGTATCCAGAAAAAATATAAATTTATGAGCAGTTTTCACTATTACAGTCTATGAAACCTGATGTGCATTGTGATTATTATTGCTATGAAAAAGATACTAATAGTTACCTTGTATTTTATCTTGGCAGATGGTTTATTGTTCTCTGACAGATTTTCAGAAAGCCGTCTATCAAACAGTATTAGAAACAGAAGATGTGTCTTTGATACTTCAATCTTCTAAGCCTTGTACCTGCAGCAGTGGCCGAAAAAGGAGAAATTGTTGTTATAAGGTAAGCATTTACGTATGATATCTTTACTATCTTGCTTTTGATTACAGAGTACTGTATTCTAATAGTATCAAAGTAAGTAGCAGATAAAATAACTTTTCCTCACATGGTTCTTTAGTTTTAGTAGCTGTAATTTAAGAAAAGGGAATAATTTTGCAAAAGATTTTACAATATCAAATAGTAATCACAGCAAAATACAATATTCAGTATCTTTTCAAAAAACTAGTTTTTAAAAGTAGCTCCAATTTTATATCTTCCCTTTCAACTGTTACTGGGAAGTATCCTGCTTTAATCTTGAAATTTCATTTCATTTCCAGTAAATTTCTCATTATCAATGGATAATACTTCCTCTTTGATAGCAGGCTTAAAATATTCTGATCTGAGAGTGAATGTTAATTTAAAAGAAACTGTATCAGTACAGTAAAGTATTTTATTTTTATTTGGAAACAAATATTCATTTATGCTTTTTAAAAAAAATCTATGTATTTCCTGCCTTTTTTTCACCTTGCTACTTTATTATCAACTCATATCCACATGCATAGAGGGACCATAAGTAAATATTTATCTAGATTGGTATTTATTCCATATCTCATTTATTTTGCTGACTTTAACCACTTCACATTTTTGTAATAGCACAGTTTCCTAGAAAACTGGAATGGGTGAGCGGAGAGAGTAAAGGCTTCTATGTAACACCATCACCACACTATAGAGTTTTATGACCAGGAACCTCTTATGGCAGCATTTCTATCACTGTGTATACTTCCTGGAATGAGGACTTTCTCCCCTCTTTTATTAAAAACATCATTGTGTATGTTTCACCAAAACTACGATTCCACATTAGTGATTAATGGATATTTTGTATATCAGTGGACCATTATTTTCTCAGAGCGTATTGTACCAATAGTAACCGGATAATAAGTATTATTGTAAGTGGCATATTTTGTGATGTAAGTAGTTACATAGCCATGTTAGTCCCTTGCTTATTTTTATTTTCTGTACTTTTCTGGTTACAGACCAATTCACATGGCGAAACAGTGAAAACCTTGTATTTCAGTTACCTTGCAGTCCTTCAGAAGGTAGCTAACCATGTTGCATTACTGCAGGCTGCTAGCACCTCCAAACAACAGGTTTGGGTTGGCTTTTTAAATTTCTTTGTGATGCTATTTGGTATAAGTATTCTATATTTGGTATAAAATTTCTTAGCCAAATACCCTTAAGTTATTTTTGTATGAAATTTAAGAGGTAACTGACTTGCTTGTTTTTTTAATTTAGGTGTCAAAGAAGTATATGCACTTAAAATTTTAATCAAAGTGAGAAAAGTTAACCTTAAATTAAAATAACTTTTTTATGCCTCTGATAATATTGATATATTTATTTTCCTAACATCTTTTGATATAATTACTAATTAAAGATATTTGATGAGTCAGTCCTAATTCCACTAATAATGTGTCTAATTACATTTATCTTATCTACTGGATTAAAATGAGGATTTATAATAATCTGTATATTAAATATTAGGAGTGCGTCCCAAACTAGCAAAAAGCAGTAATTTCAAAATTTAGGCATACATGCAGTCGTTTACTTTAGTCATTTCAATTGTGTCTTATTCTAAAGCACAATGTAAATAAAACAGATCTTTTTAAAACTTTTTTATATAATGATTTTACATTTTCTTTTTGTGTGATAGGCTTGAGGCTGTTCAAATGTAATTTTAAAAGACTGCTCTTTGGGAAGTATTCAGTTTCTTATTTTGGAAATCTTTAAAAAAAGTTAACAGCAAAATTAATAGCTATATCACTATCTCAGAACTCATCAAAGCCATATATGATTAACATATCACTTTAAGGTTTTCTGAATTAGAAAAGGTAAAATCTTCAACCTAGGAAGGAATATATATTCCTTCTAAATAGATTTTTTCTTAAATGATTTCAATTTATACAGGTTTAAATTGTGTTGAGATTTCTTTTCTCCTACCTTTTCCTCTTAAGGAAACACTTATCAAGAAGATATGTGATCAGGTATTTTCTAGATTCCCAGATTTTGTGCAGAAAAGCAAAGATGCAGCCTTTGAAACACTTTCTGACCCAAAATACAGTGGAAAAATGAAGGTAAGTATTCTTCTTTCAGTTTGCATACACGCAAGGATGATATACAATATATTTATCAAATGGTATGACAGGGACACCAATTTATCAGAACAGATGCCCAATCATTCAGAAGAGATAGTGACCAAAGGCAACTGGTATAATTGTATCAGCTCACTACGAACCCTGCGTATGATAGATTTCTCAGTTAGTAGTAGTTATATCAAGTGTACTTCAAACTTTCCTTATTGATGTATTGGATTCATGCCCTGTTAAAAATGTATGCTGTCACCACATATATAATATCTTGTCTTCAAATGTTTAAGAAAGTAATCTACCAGAAATAAAAATGTTAATGCCAAATAAGAGGATGAGGATAGCCAGTAGTTCCAAATTTGAGAAAGGAACTAACTACTTGAAGAGTTCAAGGTGGACAGGGCCTCTATGTCTAGACCGAATTTTCTGGCTCTGGTTTTTACTTGCCGACCTAGATTGTAAGGTTGCTAAATCTCATTTGTGGCAAGTGGACATTTGCTGTATACCAGAAAACTGACCCTTTGGTGCTGCTCTTGATGGTGTATTACTGAGGGAGGGGTGTGAAAAGTAAGGCTAGGTTCTCCAAACATATCCAGGCCTTTGGGCATTTCCTGTGACAGCTGTGTGAAATACAGCTTCAAGCCACCTTGCAATAGAATTTGTTTGTTTAACCCTTTAATAACTATCAAGAAACTTTATTTATGGATTCAGATTTTTACGAAACAATTCCCAATTATTACGTTTTAATTAAGAAAAAATAAATTATTTCTTTTGGCAAAAAATAAAAAGGAAGTAATTTAAAATAGTCAGGTTTTTTTCCCCTTAAAATGCACGTATTCTTAAAACATAATGTACATAAGCACACAATAGTTTAGTTTGCTTGGTCGTCTAAATTCAATGAAATAAAATAAAAGCTAGGAAGAGTACCTTAAAAACTTGTGTATTTTTTTTACTGAGATGTAATTGACATCTGACATTGTATTAGTTTTAAGTGTATAATATAATGATTCAATATATATATGTATATATTGAGAAATGACTGCCCCATTAAGTTTAGTTAACATTCATCACAATACATATTTACAATGTTTTTTCTTGGGCTGAGGACTTTTAATATTAGCCACTTTCAGGTATCAATGTGGTATTGTTAACTATAGTTACCATATTGTACGTTACATCCCCAAGAACTTATTTGTCTTATAACTGGAAATTTGCACCTTTTGACCACCTTCACCCATTTTACCCATTCCCCACCCCCTGCTTCTGACTACCACTAATCTGTTCTCTGTACCTATGAAGGTTTTTTCTTTTTAGATTCCACTAAGTAGGATCATACTGTAATTGTCTTTCTCTCTCTGACTTATTTCACCTAGCACAGTGCCCTCAAGGTCTAACCATGTTGCCCCCATTTTACCCACTCCCCACCCCCTGCTTCTGACTACCACTAATCGGTTCTCTGTACGTATGAAGGTTTTTTCTTTCTAGATTCCACTAAGTAGGATCATACTGTAATTGTCTTTCTCTCTCTGACTTATTTCACCTAGCACAGTGCCCTCAAGGTCTAACCATGTTGCCACAATGGCAGGATTTCCTTCTTTTTCATGGCTGAATAATATTCCTTGTGTATTTTACACACACACACACACACACACACACACACACATATATGTATCACCTTTTCTTTATCCATTCAGTTGTCAATGGGCATTTATATTGTTTCCATAGTTTGTCTATTGTAAATAATACTACAGTGAATCTGGGGAGGTGCAGATATCTTTTCAAGATTGGTTTCATTCTTTTGCACATGGCTGTCCAGTTTTCCTAGCACTATTTATTGAAGAGAGCCTTTCCCCATTGTATATTCTTGTCTCCTTTGTTGTAAATTAAATGACCATATATGCACAGTTTATTTCTGGGCTCTCTATTTTGTTCCATTGATCTATGTGTCTGTTTTATGCCAATATCATACTGTTTTGATTATTTTGGCTTTATGATATAGTTTGAAATCAGAAAGTGTGGTGCTTCCACCTTTGTTCATCTTTCTCAGGATTGCTTTGGCTTTTTGGAGTTTTTTGTGGTTTCATACAAATTTTAGGATTGTTTTTTTCTACTTCTGTGAAAATCATCATTGGAATTTTGATAAGGATTGCACTGAATCTATAGATTGCTTTGGGTAGTATGAACATTTTAACAATATTTTTCCAATCCATGAGCATGGAATATCTTTCCATTAATTTGTATCTTATTCAGTTTCTTTCATCAGTGTCTTATAGTTTTCAGTGCACAGATCTTTCACCTCCGTAGTTAAATTCATTACTAGTTATTTTACTCTTTTTGATGTAAATGTAAATGGGATTCTAATTCCACTTTCTGATAGTTCTTTATTAATCTACAAAAATGCAACTGAGTTTTGTATATTGATTTTGTATCTTGCAACTTTACTGAATTTATATATTCTGACTTTTTTTGGTGGAGTCTTTAAGGTTTTCTGTATATAATCTCATATCACCTGCAAATAGTGACAGTTTTACTTTTCCTTTCTGATTTGGATGCCTTTTCTCTTCTTGCATAATTGCTCTGGCTAGGACTTCCAGTACAATAAAAGTGGCAAGAGTGAACATCCTTGTTTTGTTCCTAATCTTTGAGGAAAAGCTTTCAGTTTTTCATCATTAAGTATGATATTAGTGTGGGCTTATCATATATAACCTTTATTATGTTGAGGTATGTTCCCTCTATGCTCACTTCGTAAAAATTGTGTATTTTTAAAATAAATAAGTTTGTGTTAGGGAGAACGTCCTATGATTTATTATCACAGCAAATAATTCAAATCTAACAATATTTCCTAACAATAATATTTTTGTCATCCATATTGACTTTTATTTAATTATTTTTAAATTGAGAAATGTAAAAAGCCCAGTTAGTTTAGAACTGAGCACTTATAAGCCTATAATTTAAGCCAATAGAATATTTCCAGAAATCATGGCCTTCTCTGAAAACTTCATTATTCATGGCTATTTATTTAAATTTTATTCATTGTGATTCTTCACTAAAAATTTACCACTCTTGAAATTAAATGGAATTTTATTACTCTGTACTTTATATTCTTATATATCCATTAACTATATGATTTAAAACATACTGTTAGAGTTACTTATTTAGGAATAACAGTGTTTGATTAAGATAGTTATTACATTTATTTTTATTATGATTTTTAGAAGGGAATTATTGCCAGAGCCTGGGTGTGTGTCTATATGAGAAGGAAGCCTGTACTTGTTTTGTGGGAGAACACCAATAAAACAGAGACTGATGGTAGTAAGCTAGGGATATGTTTTCAAGACTGTGTTTCATCATTTGATTAGCAACATCATCTCATGATCTAGTAATACAAAACTTACAGGCTTATAATGGAATTATTTCCTGTGGGGTTAAGAACTCCAAATTGCATGTACTTCTTGAATTCAGGTGATAAGCGATCCTAGATCTGCTTCTTTTATTATAGGTTAGCTGGCAACTGCAGTTTATTTGTGGACATAATACCTACTGTACCCATCATAGCCTCAAAGCTATACTCATGAACTCCAGCTCTTTCTCTTAAGTGCCAAGGTCGTTTTTGACCTCAACTACTATTCAAGGGGATGGGCACAAAGTTGCACTCATTCCCCTGATGAGAATCCTCATTTTCCCTTTAATTCCCTTGCGAAATGCCACAGAGTCTTATTGTGGAGGGTGGAAACAAGAGTAGGAAACCCAGTTTAGTGCTGTTGGAATCATACAAGGGTCATGTTCATCTCTAGGCCTGACCAATTTGAGAAAAATTAGATCTAAGATTCATTAGCTGTGAACATCCTCAAATTTAGGATTCCCTTACAGGTGGATTTTCTTGTTCTGTGGAGGACAACTGAGTGACAAAACATTGGGTCTGTATTATTAAGACTCCAACTATAGTGACCACACTGTTATTTCTGAAGTTTTTAGCTTATAGTTATTCATTTAACTAGTAAGGTTTTTGGGGTTTTTTTTTTTTTTTAACTAGCCTAATAAAGACCTTCAGTTCAAAAACATTCACTTTCCTTATTACTGTTTTTTGCTTTTACTATAAAATGTTCAAGAATACCTGAAATTGTAATAGGTATGATACCCTCAAACAATCAGAGTGGATTTCTGTGCATCATATCCTTGTCTTAAAATGTTAATGTCTGTAAGAGAATGATAAGACAAGCCACAAACTGGTAGGAATTTATTTGCAAAACAATAAGGGACTGGTATCTAAAATATACAAGGAACTCTTAAAACTCAACAATAAGAAAATAAACAATCCAATTTAAAATACAGAAAAGATCTGAACAGATATTTCACCAGAGAAGATATACAGATGGCAAATAAGCATATGAAAAAATTCCCAACATCATATGTCATTAGGGAATTACGAATTAAAACGAGATATCACTAGACACCTATGGCTAAATTCAAAACACTGACAACACTCAATAGGAACTCTTATTGCTGGTGAGAATGCAGAGTGGTACAGCCACTTTGGAAGACAGTTTGGCAGTTTCTTACAAAGCTAAACATATTCTTACCACACGATCCACTAATCATGCTCCTTGGTATTTACCCAAATTAGTTTAAAACTTATGTCTGCGTAAGAGCCTGTACACAGATGGTTATGGCAACTTCGTTTGTAATTGCCCAAACTTGGAAGCAACCAGGATGTCCTTCAATAGGTGGTTGGATAAACAAACTGTGGTACCTCCAGGCAATGGAAAATTATTCAACAATAGAAAGAAACAGGATATCAAGCGACAAAAAGACACAGAGGCACCTTGAATGCATATTGCTAAGTGAAAGAGCCAGTCATACATACTGTATGATTCCAACTGTATGACATTCTGGAAAAGGCAAAACTATAGAGAAACAAAAAAATCAGTGGTTGCAAGCGATTTACAGGGAGGGAAGAATAGATGGAGAATAGGGAATTTTTAGGACAGTGAAACTATTCTGTATAATAATATAGTCATGGATGCATGTCACTATATATTTGTCAGGACCCATAGAACTGTACAACACAAGTGAACCCTAATGTAAACTATGAACTTTAATAATAATTTATCAGTATTTATTCATCAGCCAAATATATCACCCTAATGCAGTATGTTAATAAGGGAAACTGTTCAGGGAAGAGACCGAAGTGGGGGGAGGGAGGGAGGGAATCTGTGGGCGTTCTCTGTATACTCAGTTCTTCTGTAAATCTAAAATTGCTCTAAAATATATTAATTTTAAAATGTTAATGAATTATGTGAAATTCAAATGCACATGCTTTATTCAGTTATTTTATTAAAAAATAAAGCTAATACAATTAAAATTTACTTTATATGTTCTCCAAGTATCAAAATAATGTTTACCTGATCTGTGACATTTTTATTTACCATTTGCTTGGTTGTCTGAGTAGCTTTTTTTTTTTTTTTTAACTCCACAGCTTTTTTTTTTTTTTTGAGAGATTGTTGCGTAGAGGTCAGAGTTAGCACAATGTCTTTTCTTGCTCAACTATTAAGAATTTTATGTTGAGTATAAATTTTTTTATTTAAAAGTTTAAATGTTTATCATTTAATAAATAAAATTAGTTGTTTATTGTATAGTTCAGTAAAACCTTATACTTAGTACAGAAAATTCCTTTTCTTTCCTTTGTGGTTTGCTTTTCCGCAGTGTTCTGGAGCTGTCATTGCCAGAGTGGAAATGCCTTTTTAAAAATAACAGTACTACTCTCATACACAGGTTTTGGATTATTTGTTTCCTTCCTAAAAGCGCTGCATATGGGGGCAAATTATTGGCATTTTGAGGTCAAAATCAAATCTGGAATTCAGGGCTTACTGTAAATAGAGAAACAGGGGAGAAAATGAGAAGAGGTGTATATCTGATTATTCTGAGAAAATAAATATCAGAACTTTTAGAACCTAGGTGAAATTAAACACATTTTATTATATCTATCTAGAGAAAACTTAAATACTTCCTAAAAGGAATGCTGCTCTGTAATTTAGTTTCTGAACATATTGTAGGTATAAATAAAGTGTATTTTGGAAATTAAATTAATCCATTTAAATGCATCCCATAATCTAAAATGCTTCCTTTTTATTAAAACCAGATGAGATGAAATAAAAGTCTTTGAGAACTTTACCTCATTATTAACAATATGATGATGAATTTCATGTAATATCTAATACTTTATTTCTCTAACTTGGAAAATATGAAGGGAATTATAAAAGATAACTGAGATTATATTGTATAAAAGTAATTTTTAAGAAAATTTCAAGTGATGTTTATATGTATATAGTATACTTTTTGTTGAAACTGGTTCACTGATGTTCTCTGGTTTCCTTCCAGGTCCTTCAGCAGCTTTTAAACCATTGTAGGCAAAACAAAGATAAAGTTCTTCTTTTCTCCTTTTCCACCAAGGTGAGTTTTGTCTGAAGCATATTCTTGATTGGCTCAACCCTAATTCCTGAGGCATAAAGTCTAAGAGATAAAACAGCATCCAGCCACATTTACTATTTTTTTTTTTAATTTTATTCATTTATTTATTTATTTATGGCTGTGTTGGCTCTTCATTTCTGTGCGAGGGCTTTCTCTAGCTGCGGCAAGTGGGGGCCACTCTTCATCACGGTGCGCAGGCCTCTCACTATCGCGACCTCTCTTGTTGCGGAGCATAGGCTCCAGATGCGCAGGCTCAGTAATTGTGGCTCACGGGGCTAGTTGCTCCGCGGCATGTGGGATCTTCCCAGACCAGGGCTCGAACCCGTGTCCCCTGCATTGGCAGGCAGATTCTCAACCACTGCGCCACCAGGGAAGCCCCACATTTACTATTTTATGTATCTTCTGTAGGAAATGGTAATGAGGTAAGAAATTTTAAAAGAGATACTAAAATTTCAATTATATCAGAGTTGCTTACTGTCAAATAGCAAACTCAAAGATAGATTTCTAATTCTCTGTTGATGTTTTTGTTAATAATTAAAGTGTTCTTTAAGACATTTAAGAAATTTTAGAATGTGGAAAATAGCAAAAATAATGTAATACATTTACATAAATGAGTTAGCCAATACTTTTCTTTTTATTCCGTTTTAGTTTAAAAAACTAAAAATTGATTTTTTTCCCCTGAAAGATTGATTTTTTCTTTTTTTAAAACAAAGGTTGCTGAACACTAAAGTCAGTTTCAGTATAATGGGAAGATATATGTGAGTCAGAAATTAGAAAAATATTTGTTGCTCTTGTAATTATAAGAAATTGTGACCAGCAATATTAATACTTAGTAAAGCTCATCTCTATAACGGTATGAAACTTATTAAACCATGAATTTGTCTTTGCACGTCTCTGTATCTTTCCTTTAGTTGCTCGATGTGCTGCAGCAATACTGTATGGCATCTGGGCTTGATTACCGACGACTTGATGGAAATACAAAATCAGAGGAAAGAATCAAGATTGTGAAAGAGTTCAACAGTACACAAGATGTTAACATTTGCCTTGTCTCCACAATGTAAGAAAATAAAATTTGATAACTTGATTTTTATCTAATTGCTTTTAAGATTTAAGGTAATCTTTAAACTATTACTGGATTTTCAGTGGTTATGCTTGTATTACTTTGTTTCATTTAGCTTTAAGAAGAAGCAACAAAAATGCTGTTAATTTTGACTGAAATAACAATATCTTGAGTTTTATGTAAACTTTTCTCTCAGTTCCCTTATCACTGAATTCTCTTTATATGTCTGGCTTTATTTTTTTTTTATTTTTATTTTTTGCGGTACGCGGGCCTCTCACTGTTGTGGCATCTCCCGTTGCAGAATACAGGCTCCGGATGCACAGGCTCAGTGGCCATGGCTTACGGGCCTAGCCGCTCTGCGGCATGCGGGATCCTCCTGGACTGGGGCACGAACCCGTGTCCCCTGCCGATGCAGACGGACTCTCAACCACTGTGCCACCAGGAAAGCCCTGGCTTTATTTTTTTAAAATCCAAAAAATGGATGTTTCCTCAGAAATTTTCTGTACTGTTTTGACTCATGTCTTGTGGTTAGAGCAATCAGACTTAATTGCATAATCAAGTTATTAATCAAATAGCTGAGAATGATAGGTAGTAGTGGTTTTCGAACTGTGATCAAGGAGCTCTTGAGAACCCACAGTGCTTAGTGGGCCAGGAGTTTCCCTCCTCTGTCTATACCTGGTCTCAAGCAGAGCAGCTCAACATTTATAGGTTTTATAAAAGTTAAATCAGTTCTAACACTTATTTATGAATCTCTCAATAAACTTTTTAAGAAATACACTCACTTTAGAGAAAGATTTGATATAAACACCTAAGATTAATCCCTTTTGGGGGGTAACAAATCTGTAACTTTCAACATCTAATGTAATAAGTATTTTATAGATGTGCTTGCACTATCTTTCAAAAAGAATTTCAAAGGACTTTTATTTATTTATTTATTTATTTTAAATTGAAGTATAGTTGACTTACAGTGTCATTTGTATTAGTTTCAAGTGTACAGCACAATGATTCAGTTATATATATACATATATATGTGTGTGTGTGTGTGTATATATATATATATATATATATATATATATATATATATATATATATTCTTTTTCAGATTCTTTTCCCTTATAGGTTATTACAAAATACTGAGTATAGTTCCCTGTGCTATAGAGTAGATCCCTGTTGGTTATGTGTCTTATCTCTAGTAGTGTATATATGTTAATCCCATCGTCCATCGTCTTAATATATCCCTCCCCTCCCTTTCTCTGTGAGTCTCTTTCTGTTTTGGAAAGTTCATTTGTATCTTTTTTGTTTGTTTGTTTTAGATTCCACATGTAAGTGATATCATATGATATTTATCTTTCTCTGTCTGGCTTACTTCACTTAGTATGATAATGTCAAGGTCCATCCATGTTGCTGCAAGTGGCAGTATTTCATTCTTTTTTATCGCTGAGTAATATTCCATTGTGTGTGTATATTATATATATATATATATATATATATATATATATATATACCACATCTTTATCCATTCATCTGTTGATGGACAGTTAAGCTGCTTCCATTTCTTGGTTATTGTAAATAGTGCTGCAATTAACACTGGGGTGCATGTATCTTTTCAAATTATAGTTTTCTCTGGATATATGCCCAGGAGTGAGATTGCAGGATCATATGGTCGCTCTATTTTAGTTTCTTAAGGAACCTCCATACTGTTTTCCATAGTGGCTGTACCAATTTACATTCCCACCAACGGTGTAGGAGGGTTTCCTTTTTTCCATGCCCTCTCCAGCATTTATTATTTGTAGACTTTTTGATGATGGCCATTCTGACTGGAGTGAGGTGATACTTCATTGTAGTTTTGATTTGCATTTCTCTAGTAATTAGTGATGTTGAGCATTTTTTTCATGTGACTGTTGGCCATCTGTATGTCCTCTTTGGAGAAATGTCTGTATAGATCTTCTGCCCATTTTTTGATTGGGTTGTTTTTTGATATTGAAGCTGTATAAGCTGTTTGTATATTTTAGAAAGTAATCTCAGGGGACTTTCAAAATAAACATATAAAATACAAAAAATGGAAAACTAAATCAAAATAAAAATTACTTTGGGAACTCTCTGGCAGTCCAGTGGTTAAGACTTGGCACTTTCATTGTCATGGTCTGGGTTCAATCCCTGGTCAGGGAACTAAGGTCCCACAAGCTGCACGGCATGGTCAAAAAAAAAAGAAAAGAAGAAAAAAGAAAAAACAATTACTTAAAATGAGGAATCAAGTGTTATATATGATGAGTGAGCTACTTAACTGTTGAGCACTAAAGTTCTTGAATTCTTGCAACTAAGGCCCAAGCAGAGAAGCTCTAGATTTCCATTTTCCTGTGAATGAATTCAAGAAGTAATTTCGCACATAAGTCCTTAAATACAAAGTATTAAATGACATAGAATCCTGTCTTGAGCTAAGTTTTATAAGACACACATAAGCATTCTTATTTTTTGAATAATGTTTTTTTAAAGTAATATCTGCAAATCAATCAATATGATATACCACATTAACACATTGAAGAATAAAAATCATATGGTCATCTCAATAGATGAAGAAAAAGAGTTTGACAAAATTCAACATCCATTTACCATAAAAACTCTCAGCAAAGTGGGTATACAGGGAACATACATCAACATGATAAAGGCCATATATGAAAAACCCACAGCTAATAATATACTCAATGGTAAAAAGCTGAAAACTTTTCCTATAAGGTCAGGAACAAAAGAAGGATGCCCAGTTCTCACCAATTCTATTTAACATGGTACAGTGATTCCTAGCCACAGTAATCAGATAAGAAAGATTAAAAGGCATACAAATTGGAACAGAAGAAGCAAAATTGTCAGTATTTGCAGATGTCATGATTCTACATATAGAAAACCCTAAAGACACTACCAAAAAACTATTAGAACTAATAAATAAATTCAGTAAAGTTGCAGGACACAAAATTAACATACAGAAATCTGTTGCATTACTATACCAAATAACGAACTATCAGAGAAATTAAGGAAACAGTTTTATTTACAGTTGTGTCAAAAAGAATATAATAACTAGGAATAATTTTAACTAAGGAGGTAAAAGATATGTACACTGAAAACTATAACACAAATATGAAAGAAATTGAAGACAACACAAATAAATGTAAAGATATACCATGTTAATGGATTGGAAGAATTAACATTGTTAAAATGTCCATATAACCCAAAGCAATCTTCATATTCAATACAATCCCTATCAAAATACCCATGGCATTTTTCACAGAACAGATAGTCCTAAAATTTGTATGGAACCACAAAAGATCCCAAATAGCCAAAGCAGCTTGAGAAAGAAGAACGAAGCTAGAGGTGTTATGCTTCCTGATTTCAGAATCAAATGTCTGGTACACAAAGCTATAATAATCAAACAACATGGTACTGGTACAAAACCAGACACATGGATCAATGGAACAGAGTAGAGAGCGCAGAAATAAACCCACACTTACATTGTCAATTAATCTATGACAAAGGAGCCAAGAATATACAGTGGGGAACAGACAGTCTCTTCAAAAATGATATTGAGAAAATTGGACAGATACATGAAAAAGAATGAAAGTAGACCGTTTTCTAACCCCACATGCAAAAATAAGCTCAAAGTGGATTAAACTTTTAATGTTAGACCTGAAACCATGAAAGTCCTGGAAGAAAATATAAGTAGTACACTGTTGGACATCGATCTTAGTAATATTTTTTGGATCTGTCTGGGCAAGGACAACAAGAGCAAGAATAAACAAATGTGACTACATCAAATTAAAGAGCTTTGGCACAGTGAAGGAAACCATCAATGAAATGAAAAGGCAACCTACTGAATAGGAGAAGATAACTGTAAATGGTATGTTCAATAAGGGGTTAATATTCTAAATATATAAGGAACTCATAAAACTCAATATCAAAAAAAAAATCCAATTAAGAAATCAGCAGAGGACCTGAATAGACATTTTCAAAGAAGACATACAGATGTCCAGCAGGCATATGAAAAGGTGCTTAACATCACTAATCTTCAGGGAAATGCAGATCAAATCAAAAAGAGGTTATCACCTCATGTCTGTTATCAAAAAGACAAGAAATAACAAGTGTTGGTGAGGATGTGGGGAGAAGGGAACCATTGTGCACTGTTGGTGGGAATGTAAACTGATACAGTTACTATGGAAACCAGTATGGAGGTTCCTCAGAAAATTAAAAATAGAACTATCACACAATCTAGCAATTCTACTTCTGGACATTTATCTGAAGAAAATGCAAAACACTAATTTGAATAGATATATGTATCTCAGTGTTCATTACAGCAGTATTTAGAATAGCTAAGATATGGAAGCAACCTAAGTGTCCATTGATAAATGAAGTGGATAAAGATTACACACACACACATATATATACACAATGGAATATTACTTAGCCATAAAAAGAATGAAATCTTGCCATTTGTGACAACATGGATGGACCTAGAGGTATAATCTAAGTGAAATAAGATGGAGAAAGACTAGTACCATATGATTTCACTTTTACGTGGTATCTAAAAGACAAAAGAACAAACATAGCAAAACAGAAACAGACTCATAGTGGTTGCCAGGGGGGAAGGGGTGAGATAGGTGAAGGGGTTTGAAAGGTACAAAATAAAGAAGTCATGGCGATGCAATGTATAGCATAGGAATATATTCAATTTTTTAAAAAGTCTTATTTATATGTTTCAAATCTAGCTGATCAGTTTTACATATATTTCGTTTTTTATGGTTTCTAGCTTTTTTATTTCTTTAGTAATTTTAGTCATTTTTAAAAATATCTTTTTGAATGGCATTTTTGCTCTATTAACTCCTGTGCTTGGGGGGTGCTAATCCTTCTATTTGTTCTTCCCTCTGGCTTTTGCTTATGGTAGATGGTTTCTTCACACATTTTGTAATTTTTTATTTTTGAGCTTATCTTCAGTGGGGCTTCTTTCCTCTGTGGAAATCCTTTGGAGACTGGTTGTAGGAGTTCTCCATTACTGTGATTTTACTTTGACTTCTTTGTTAGGCATCCCAAGCAGGACAAGAGAAGTTTTGGATTCCTGTTTCCCTATGACTGAATTCAAAGAGTGATTTGTTACCGAAGTCCTTACATTTGTTACACAAAGAACCTTACAAGACATAATAAATCCATTCTTTAGCTATGTTTTTCAAAAGACATATGCTCAGTTTTTGTTTTGTTTTCCTTGTTTTGCAAAAATTTATATTTAATTTCTAGGTGTTGAAACAAAAGAGTTTCACACTGGCTCAGCCCATCATTTTTGCCAGAATCCTAATTCTTCATTATCTTTTAGTTTATCAGCTTTAAACAGCTTGGACTCTGTTATGTTAGAGGAGGATTTAGTTTACTTACACTCCTCCCTCCCCATTTTCCACACACTCTTTACTATTTTTATTTTTATTATTTGTCTATAAATTACTTTTTTAACCTGAAATAATATACTTCAATCTTTGATTTTTAGTCCAGAAACTTTCTACAGTATCTTTTAAGTTCTTGTAATGTGTAGTATTAGCATTAGCACACATCCACCCTTTCTTCTACTTTTGTCACTTGTACATATCATCTGTCAGCTTTTTTTTTTTTTTTTGCGGTACGCAGGCCTTTCACTGTTGTGGCCTCTCCATTTGCGGAGCACAGGCTCTGGACGCGCAGGCTCAGCAGCCATGGCTCACGGGCCCAGCTGCTCCGCGGCATGTGGGATCTTCCCGGACCGGGGCATGAACCCGTGTCCCCTGCATCGGCAGGCGGACTCTCAACCACTGTGCCACCAGGGAAGCCCTCGTCTGTCAGCTATTTTAACAAATAACTTTGTATGCCAGAATATATAGAAAGTAAATTTTATGTTTCTTTGAATATCAGCAAATGTCTTTTATGTGCTCTGTCACTTGCTACTTTGGCCAACTGTAGAATTCTAGATTGAAAATAATTTCCTCTCAGATCTTTGTGGTATTACAACATTGTTTTCTGGTATTTAGTGTTGCTGAATTTTTGTCTATTGCCAATCTGATTCTCCTTCCTCTTTGTGAACTCACAAGAGTTTCTCTTCATCTGTTGTATTCTGAAATTTCACAGTGATATTTGAGTCTTGGTCTGGGGTTTTAGTTCATTTATTTTGCGGGGCATAATCCGAGGGCTTGTATTTTTTAACTCTGGAAAATTCTCTTTGATTATTTCTTTGACGATGGCTTCTCTTCTATTTCCTTTGGTATTTCTCTCAGACACTAGGTTATCTGATTTTAGGGCTCCTACAATGATTCTTTTTTTTTTTCCGGCCGCACTATGCAGCTCGTGGGATCTTAGTTCCCCGACCAGGGATTGAACCCAGGCCCTTCGCTGTGAAAGCTCGGAGTCCTTACCACTGAACCGCCAGGGAATTCCCTACAATGATTCATTAAACCTCTGAACTTGGACTCTTACTTCATATTTTTATCTTTTTTGCTCTATATTCTGAAAAATGTCATTTTCTGATGTTATTATTTTATTTTAAATAACTGATTTTGTCTTTTTTTTTTAAGCCCTTGTTCTCTGAATTATCTTTATTCTGAAATGTCAACACCTTAAAGCTTTGCTTTCCATAATCATCTCATTCAATTAATTAAGGAAGGGTTATCTGGCATTTTTCCTTGGGTTGGGATTTTTATTGTAATCACTGAATTTATAAATGACTTTGGAGAAAAGTGACATTTTAATGCTATCGAACCTTCCTATCTACGAACATGGTATCTCTTATATTTAGGTTTCTCAGAAGTATTTGTTCAAGTGACTACTTCATTCGACCTTTTATAATAGTTAATACATAACAGTAAAATTTAACTCATTGACAGAATTTTTTTGTGGAATATTAAGATATGGTTAAAATATATTTTTTTACATATTTATTGACACAAAATAGAATGTGGAAGACCTAAGGAATGAATAGCCTGCATGTTTATTAACAATCTATCTTAATACCATTCTTCAGCTTGAACAGGGCTATAGTCTAAATATTTTATTGCTTAAGGAGTAAGCCTTTGCTGTTATCCATATGAGAGGAGTGATACGTTTGAATGTTTATGATTCTGAGTTGTATTATCGTCAAATAGAGAATCATCTTATCTCTAGAGATAGAGTTTAGAGATTATTTTTTTCTTTAAAAGAAACATTGCCTCTGCTTTAACTCGGACAGTCTTAAGTTGTAACTTCAGAATATCTTTGAAGATTGTTACCTCAAGTGGTGACCTTCCTGTGACTCATTTAGGGCATCTGAAATAAATTCATGCATATCTTACTGACAAGAAGCTAACTGAACAGTTGACTAGACTTACTTTTGGTGTTAAGTGTTAGAAAATATTTCTTGATTTCCAATTTTATTTTGATATAACTGGTTGATTTTTCACATAACTAGTCTAATTATATAATCTTATGAACCTTGTTTCTTCAGAATTTTCCCCATCACCATAGTAGGCAGATAAACTTCTAACTTCTCTTCTACTTGTTGGGTATCTAAATCCCACCCACTTCCGTAATTTACCCATTTTTTAAATCCTTTCCCAAACTTCCTCTTTATCCCACCTAACTTCTTTCTTTGAGTTTAAGTCTCTGTGACATCTTTATGCTGTTGCCTCTAATAAATAATTTTCCAAAGGAGAAAATTCAATTTCTATTGAATATTGAACAAGTCAGGATACTTGGGTTTGAATCCAGACACTGGCCACCTCAGAGACCTTGAGCAAGTTAATCGGTATTTCAGATTCTTAATTTTCTCATCTGTGAAACGAGAATAATAGTTAGCTCATAGAGCTGTGTTGAGGATGAAAGAATAGAATATATGAAAATATCTTGCACCATTCCTGGTATATATAGTAGATGCTCAATAAATGTTATTTTTTTTCTATTTTGATAGAAACTGTATAAGAGAAGATTATTAACATTTTCCCTCCCTGGATGGTTAGTATCTAGTGTAAAGCATTATCTAAGTGTGAGTTACATGATGGTCTAAGCATCTGAAAAGGGAAAATCAGCAAGAGAAAGCCTCAGTGAAGGCTTTGAAGGTTGAGATTAGAAAAACGAAGAAAATGATTTTATTATTGGATTTTAATTTTACCTTCCCTTTAAAAAATACAAAATTTTATCATTATTATATAATAAAATAATTATTAAGTGTATGGTGTTTAGACCCAGAAAATTCAAAACATGAGAAGATAACAGTTATTTTTAGGTAAAATCTAATATGCTATGCAGGCAGCTGAAATCTTTAACTCAGTAGACAAGCATTTTATATATTCAGTTTTGCTAAAAGATACATTTAGAAAAGATATCTTTAGAAATAAACTTCATTCCAAAATGAATTATTTGTATTCTGACATGTTTTGACTGATAGAAAAATGAATCTATCAAATCCATTAAGCAATATCATATTTTAAAAACTGTCAAAATATACATATATCTTTCGTGGTTTCTTTTCATTGTATCTTTTAACCACAGGTCAATTAAATGAAGATAAAGCTTTGGCTTTCCAAAGAATTGAGGGGTTTTAAACAGGAATGGCATGCTTAGTTTTCTATATTCTGTGCTTAGAATTATTTTATGTAATGTGGGGATGGATTTAAGGTCTGAGGTAAGGGAAGACAGGAAGCCACTGAAGTAACACATACAGGTGTGACATAAAAGCTTGACCTAGGGCAAGTGAAAATAGGAATGGAGAAAGGACTCATGAAAAAAACATTTTTGAGGTAAATTTGACAGGACTGGATATTGGTTGCCTTTTTAGTTGTTTTATTTTATCTTTCCTCTAAGTCTGTTGGTGACAAATTCTCTTAGTTTTCCTTAATCTGAGAATGTCATGATTCCCCTTTCATTCCTGAAGGATATTCTTGCTGGATATAGAATTCTGGGTTGATAGTTCTTTGAGCACTTGAAAATGTACTGCTTCCTCCTCACCACCTTGGTTTCTAATGAGAAATCCACTGTCATTTGATGTTTCCTTAAAAGTTGTGTATCATTTCTCTCTGACTGCTTTCAAGAGTTTTTCTTTGTCTTTTGTTTGCAGAAGTTTAATTATGCTGTATTTTAGCATAGGTTTCTTTGGGTTTATCATTCTGGGAGTTCATGCAACTTTCTGCATTCTGTAAGTTTATCTCTTTTCCCAAATTTGGGAAGTTTTCAGCTATATTTCTTTCAATATTTTTTCAGTCTCACTCTCTCTTTTCTCCCAGGACTACAATGATAGAAGTGTTAGCTCTTCTGTTACTGTCCCTCAGGCCTCTAAGAATGTGGTTTTTTTTTTTCAGTATATTTTCTTTCTGTTGTTCAGATTGGGTAAATATCAATAATATTGAACTGCTCTTATGTTTATTGATTCTATCATCTGTCATCTCCACTGTACTATCAAGTCCATCCAGCAAGTTTTGTAATTCAGTAATTTTTCAATTCTAAAATTTTCATTTGGTATCCTCTCTTTCTTTGCTGAGACTTTCTATTTTTAATTGTTTCAAGCATATTTGTAATTATTTTTTGAAGCATTTTTATTGTGGCTGCATTAAAATCCTTGTCAGATAATTCCAACATCTGCTTCTTTGCAGTGTTGTCGTATGTTAATTGTCTTTTCTTATAGAAATTGAGATTTTCCTAGACCTTGGTAAGACTAGTAATTTTTTATTGTATGCTCGACATTTTGAGTATTATGTTATGAAACTCTGTATCTTATTTAAAACTTCTGTTTTACCCAGACACCATGCCAGCCACATGGGCTGGAAATCCATGTCTCTTGCTTGGCCTCTGTTGACACCCTGAGTTTGAGGCACTTCATTGCTATTTCTCCATGGCTTCCACCCACACTACAGAGGGGCCTGGTTATAGCTGGGCAGAAATGAAAAGTTCCGGCTCCTCAATCAGTCTTCTCTGGCACCACCCGAGTGAGAATGAGAGGTACCTCATTACTGTCAAAGGTGGAATTTAGTCTCCTCACTTAGCCTTTGCTGACCAGGTTAGGGTTGGAGCCACAGATTTTTTTCTGTGGTGTTTGCAAGAAAGAATAGGCTGTTCATTATCTAACATTTTTCTGTCTTAAAACTCTGTATCTTTCCTGGTTCTTTGGCTAAAGGAAGAAGACTTTTCTTGGGGCTTTTTCGGTCTGTGACTGTTGGCTGCTGGCATTTCCAGTTCACTGGCTTCTCCAGAACCCAATCTGGGATGTATTAGGCAAAAATAAAGCCAGGGAACTCACTGCCATGTCATTCCTTAGGTTTTTGTGGTCTCTAGCCAATTTGTGTTCTCTCTACCTTTCATAATCTTGTGTTTTATTTTATATATAATGCCCAGGGTTTTTAGCTGTACTTAGTGGGAGGAATAAGGAGAAGCACATTTTTTTTAAGTGTGTGTATTTATTTAGCTGGAGTATACTAGCAGTTTTTAAAACTTATGTTACGAAAATCTTCGAGAATAGTATTTGAGTATCCAAAAAAATGTAAAACCCAGCACAACCTACTTACATGGTCTCTAATGCTCAAATTTCTTAGGGATGTTCTAGAGTGGTACAAAAAAAATTGTTCCATAGCTGTTTTACTTGTGGCATATTGTGTTTTAATCACCTTACTTTTATAATGTTAATGTAATATTGTATTGATTTGGTTACAGAAACCTGGCATAATTGAGTTAGAAAGCAAAATTTATTTTTGCTGTTTTAATGTGCTCTTTTCTGTTTACTCCAGGGCTGGTGGACTAGGCCTCAATTTTGTTGGTGCCAATGTGGTGATATTATTTGATCCTACATGGAATCCAGCCAATGATCTTCAAGCAATTGACAGGTACAACGGTGACAAAATTTAAAGTGACCTGCAAATACTTTTAATCTAAAAATGCTCCTGAATTTTTTAGGTTGCTTACAATGTGACTGTCATTAGAAGATAGGGAAGACCTTGTAAAAAAATTTTAAACTTTTATTTAAGATAATCTTGAACTTCTGAATCCAAATGACAGGCTGATAATAGCCATTAATTTTCCATTCATCTCAAAATTCCATTATTGTGACAAGATTAATTTAGAAGAAAGAATAAATCCCCAGTACGGCAGGAAAATAGAAAGGTCACTACTAGTAGATCAGAAGTTTTGAGAAACTCGTGGGAGAATTTTTATGATGAAGGAACCAGCAGAGAAAAGCAACAATCCCAAGTCAACAGGCGAGCAAAGAGAAATTCAAGCATGGGTTCAGCAACTTCAGGATTTGGGAGTAGACTAAAGTACATCCTTATGGGAAATTAATTAATGTGCTGACTCTAAAACAAATTCCTCTTCCACACCTTGTACATAAAGAGGGATTAACCTATAACATGTGCTCCTTGATCAAAATTGAAAGAATCATTTCATATATTTTATAAGTAAGTGGGGAATGAGGCTGACAAAAGGTTCTTGCAGTGGATGTTTGGACCAGATCATAAAGCATTGAAACCCAGCTTTCTTATACAGTCCATTTCATCAGTGTCTTATAGTTTTCTGAGTAAAGTTCTTTTACCTCCTTAGTTAAATTTATTTCTGGATATTTTATTCTTTTTGATGTGATTGTGAATGGAATTATGTTCTTAATTTCTCTTTCTAATAGTTCATTGTTAGCATATAGAAATGCAGCAGATTTCTGTTTATTAATTTTGTATCCTGCAGCCTTACCAAATTCATTGATGAGCTCTAGTAGTTTTTTGCTGGCATCATTAGAATTTTCTATGTATAGTGTCATGTCACCTGTAAACACTGACAGTTTTACTTCTTCCTCTCTAATTTGGATACTTTTATTTCTTTTTCTTGCCTAATTGCTGTGGCAAAGACTTCTAATACTATGTTGAATAAAAGTGTCCAGAGTGGGCATTCTTCTCTTGTTCCTGATCTTAGAGAAATGCTCTCAATATTTCACCATTCAGTATGTTGTTAGCTCTGGACTTATCATATATGGCCTTTATTATGTTGAGGTATGTTCCCTCTGTACTCACTTTATTGAGAGTTTTTATCATAAATTGATGTTGAATTTTTTCAAAAGCTTTTTCCACATCTATTGAGATGATAATATGATTTTTATTCTTTAATGTGTTAACATGGTATATCACATTGATTGATTGCAGAGATTGAACCATACTTGTGTCCCTGGGATAAATCTCACTTGATCATGGTGTATGATCCTTTTTTTTTTTTTACTGTTTTTTTCTCCATTTTCCTTTTTTTTTTTTAATCTTTATTGGGGTATAATTGCTTTACAAGGTTGTGTCACTTTCTGCTCTATAACAAAATGAATCAGCTATACGTATACATATATCCCCATATCCCCTCCCTGTTGCATCTCCCTCCCACCCTCCTTATCCTAACCCTCTAGGTGGTCACAGAGCACCGAGCTGATCTCCCTGTGCTATGCAGCTGCTTCCCACTAGCTGTGTTTTACATTTGGTAGTGTATATATGTCAGTGCCACCCTTTCACTTCTTCCCAGCTTACCCTTCCCCCTCCCCGTGTTCACAATTCCATTCTCTACGTCTGTGTCTTTTTTCATGTTTGCCCCTAGATTCTTCAGAATCATTTTTTTGTTTTTCAGATTCCATGTATATATGTGTTGGCATACACTATTTGTTTTTCTCTTTCTGACTTACTTCACTCTGTATGACAGACTCTAGATCCATCCCCCTCACTACAAATAACTCATTTTTGTTTCATTTTATGGCTGAGTAATATTCCGTTGTATATATGGGCCACATCTTCTTTATCCATTCATCTGTCAGTGGACACTTAGGTTGCTTCCATGTCCTGGCAATTGTAAATAGTGCTGCAATGAACATTGGGGTACATGTGTTTTTTGAATTATGGTTTTCTCAGGGTATATGCCCAGTAGTGGGATTGCTGGATCGTATGGTAGTTCTACTTTTAGTTTCTTAAGGAACCTCCATACTGTTCTCCACAGTGGCTGTATCAGTTTACATTCCCACCAGTAGTGCAAGAGGGCTCCTTTTTCTCTACACACTCTCCAGCATTTATTATTGTAAATTTTTTCATGATGGCCATTCTGACTGGTGTGAGGTGATACCTCATTGTAGTTTTGATTTGCATTTCTCTAATGATTAGTGATGTTGAACATCCTTTCATGTCTTTGTTGGCAATCTGTATGTCTTTGAAGAAATGTCTATTTAGGTCTTCTGCCCATTTTTGGATTGGGTTCTTGTTGTTTTTTGATATTGGAGCTGCGTGAGCTGCTTGTATATTTTGGAGATTAATCCTTTGTCAGCTGCTTCATTTGCAAATGTTTTCCCCCATTCTGAGGGTTGTCTTTTCGTCTTGTTTATGGTTTCTTTTGCTGTGCAAAAGCTTTTGAGTTTCATTAGGTCACATTTGTTTACATTTCTTTTTATTTCCACTTCTCCAGGAGGTGGGTAAAAAAGAATCTTGTTGTGATTTATGTCATAGAGTGTTCTGCCTATGTTTTCCTCTAAGAGGTTTATAGTGTCTGGCCTTACATTTAGGTCTTTAGTCCATTTTGAGTTTACTTTTCTGTATGGTGTTACGGAGTGTTGTAATTTCATTCTTTTACATGTAGCTGTCCAGTTTTCCCAGCACCACTTACTGAAGAGGCTGCCATTTCTCCATTGTATATTCTTGCCTCCTTTATCAAAGATAAGGTTACCATATGTGCATGGGTTTGTCTCTGGGCTTTCTATCCTGTTTCATTGATCTATATTTCTGTTTTTGTGCCAGTATCATACTGTCTTGATTACTTTAGCTTTGTATTATAGTCTGAAGTCAGGGAGCCTGTTTCCTCCAGCTCCATTTTTCTTTCTCAAGATTGCTTTGGCTATTTGGGGTCCTTTGTGTTTCCATACAAATTGTGAAAATTTTTGTTCTAGTTCTGTGAAAAATGCCATTGGTAGTTTGATAGGGATTGCATTGAATCTGTAGATTGCTTTGGGGAGTATAGTCATTTTCACAATGTTGATTCTTCCAATCCAAAAACATGGTATATCTCTCCATCTGTTTATATCATCTTTAATTTCTTTCATCAGTGTCTTATAGTTTTCTGTACAGGTCTTTTGTCTCCTTAGGTAGGTTAATTCCTAGATATTTTATTCTTTTTGTTGCAATGGTAAATGGGAGTGTTTCCTTAATTTCTCTTTCAGATTTTTCGTCATTAGTGTATAGGAATACAAGAGATTTCTGTGCATTAATTTTGTATCCTGCTACTTTACCAAATTCATTGATTAGCTCTAGTAGTTTTCTGGTAGCATCTTTAGGATTCTCTATGTATAGTATCATGTCATCTGCAAACAGTGACAGCTTTACTCCTTCTTTTCCGATTTGTATTCCTTTTATTTCTTTTTCTTCTCTGATTGCCGTGGCTAAAACTTCCAAAACTATGTTGACTAATAGTGGTGAGAGTGGGCAACCTTGTCTTGTTCCTGATCTTGGTGGAAATGGTTTCGGTTTTTCACCATTGAGAATGATGTTGGCTGTGGGTTGGTCATATATGGTCTTTATTATGTTGAGGTAAGTTCCCTCTATGCCTACTTTCTGGAGAGTTTTTATCATAAATCGGTGTTGAATTTTGTCAAAAGCTTTTTCTGCATCTATTGGGATGATCATATGGTCTTTATCCTTCAGTTTGTTAATATGTTGTATCACATTGATTGATTTTTATATATTGATCAATCCTTGCATTCCTGGGATAAATCATGGTGTATGATCCTTTTAATGTGCTGCTGGATTCTGTTTGCTAGTATTTTGTTGAGGATTTTTGCATCTATGTTCATCAGTGATATTGGCCTGTAGTTTTCCTTCCTTGTGACATCTTTGTCTGGTTTTGGTATCGGGGTGATGGTGGCCTTGTAGAATGAGTTTGGGACTGTTCCTCCCTCTGCTATATTTTGGAAGAGTTTGCGAAGGATAGGTGTTAGCTCGTCTCTAAATATTTGATAGAATTCGCCTGTGAAGCTCTCTGTTCCTAGGCTTTTTTTTGTTGGAATATTTTTATCACAGTTTCAATTCCATTGCTTGTGATTGGTGTGTATGATCCTTTTAATGTACTGTTGAAATCAGTTTGCTACGTTTTGTTGAGGATTTTTGCATCTATGTTCATCAGTGATATTAGCCTGTAACTTTCTTTTTTTATGGTATCTTTGTATGGTTTTGGTATCAGGGCAATGCTGGCCTCATAGAATGAACTTGAAAGTGTGCTTTTGCAATTTTTTTGGAATAGTTTGAGAAGGATATTGTTAATTCTTCTCTAAATGTTTGTTGAATTCAACTGTGAAGCTGTCTGATCCTACACTGTTTTTTGTTGGTAGTTTTGTGATTACTGATCCAATTTTATTACTGGTAATTAGTCTGTTTAAAATTTCTATTTGTTCCTGGTTCAGTCTTGGGAGATTATTCATTTCTAAGAATTTGTTCATTTCTTCTAAGTTGTTCACTTTACTGACATAAAATTGTAGTAATCTTTTATGATCCTTTGTATTTCTGTGGTATCAGTTGTAACTTTTTCATTTCTGATTTGATTGATTTAAGTCTTCTCTCTTTTCTTGAAGAATCTGGCTAAAGGTTTATCAACCTTTGTTATCGTTTTGAAGAACCAGCTCTTAGTTTCATTGATCTTTTCTTTTTTTTTTTTTTTTTTTTTTTTGCAGCATGCGGGCCTCTCACTGTTGTGGCCTCTCCCGTTGCGGAGCACAGGTTCCAGATGCACAGGCTCAGCGGCCATGGCTCACGCACCCAGCCGCTCCGCAGCATGTGGGATCTTCCCGGACCAGGGCAAGAACCTGTGTCCCCTATTGGCAGGCAGAGTCTCAACCACTGTGCCACCAGGGAGGCCCTTTTCTTTTTTTTTTTAAGTCTCTCATTTATTTCTGTTCTGATCTTTATTTCTTTCCTTCATAACTTTCAGTTTTGTTTGTTCTTTTTCTAGTTCCTTTAGGTGTAAGTTTAAGATGTTGATTTGGGTTTTTTCTTTTTCCTGAGGTAGGCTTGTAATGCTATAAGCCTTGAAACTGCTCTTGCTCAGTCCCACAGATTTTGGATCATTGTGTTTCCATTTTCATTTGTCTCCAGGTATATTTTTATTTCTTCTCTGATTTCTTCAGTGATCCATTGGTTGTTTAGTAGCATATTGTTTAAACTCATATGTTTGTGTTTTTGCAGGTTTTTTTTTAAATAGTTGACTTTTAGTCTCATATTGTTGTATCAGAAAAGATGATTGATATGATTCCAATCTTAAATTTACTAAGACTTGTTTGTTGCGTAGCATATTGTCTATCCTGGACAGTGTTTCATGTGAACTTGAAAAAAATGTGCATTCTTCTGCTTTTGGATGGAATATTCTATATTTATCTGTTAAGTCCATCTGATAAAATATGTTGTTTAAGGCCAGTGTTTCCTGATTGATTTTCTATGTGGATGATCTGTCCAGTAATGTCAGTTGGGTGTTAAAGTTCCCTACTATTATTGTATTACTGTCAGTCTATCCTTTTATGTCTGTTAATAATTTGCTTTATGTATTTAGGTCCTCCTATGCTGGGTGCACATCCATTTACAAGTGTTATACCTTCTTCTTGAATTGATCCCTTGATCATTATGTAATGTCTTTCTTTGTCTCTTACTACAGTCTTTGTTTTACAGTCTATTTTTTCTGATATAAGTATTGCCACCCCAGTTTTCTTTTCCTTTCCATTTTCAAGGAATACCTTTTCCCATTGCCTCACTTTCAGTCTGTGTATCTTTAGCTCAAGAGTGAGTCTCTTGTAGGCAGCATATAGATGGATCTTGTTTTTGTATCCAATCAGCCACGCTGTGTCTTTTGATTGTACCATCTAGTCTATATATATATATATATTTTAGTCCATATATTTTTAAAGTAATTAGTGATAGGTTTGTTCTCCTTTCCATTTTGTTAATTGTTTGGTGGTTGTTTTTGTAATTATTTTTGTGTCTTCTCTTCCTTGTGATTTGATGGCTATCTTTAGTGCTATGTTGGCATTCCTTTCTCTTTTTCATATGTGTTTAGATTTTTGGTTTGTGGCTACCAAAAGTTCCTCAAAAGGATAACATAAATTGCTGATCTTTCAAGTTCACATACACTTAAGAACCCTACATGTTTACTCTCCTCCCCCGCCATGTTTGCTGTTTTTGACATCATATTTTACATCTTTTTGATTTATGTAGCCCTCAACTACTTATAATGGATATACACAATTTTACTACTTTTGTCTTTAAACCTTCCTACTAGCTTTATACATGGTTGATTTACTACCGTTACTGTATATTTGCCTTTACCAATGAGATTTTTTTCCTTTCGTAATTTTCATATATCTAGATGTAGCCTTTTCTTTTTCACATAGAAAAGTCCCTGTAACATTTCTTGGAAGCTGGTTTGGTGGTGCAGAACTCTTAGCTTTTGCTTGTCTGTAAAACTTTTGATCTCTCCATCAAATCTATATGAAAGCCTTGCCAAATAGAGTATTCTTGGTTGTAGGTTTTTCCCTTTCATCACTTTAAGTATATCATGCCACTCACTTCTGGCCCTGCAGAGTTTCTCCTGAAAAGTCAGCTGATAGCATTATGGAAGTGCCTTTGTATGTAACTTGTTGCTTTTCCTTTTGCTGCTTTTTAATGTTCTCTCTTTATCTTTAATTTTTGCAGTTTTAATTGCAATGTTTCTTGGTGTGCTCCTGTTTAGGTTGATCCTGTTTTGTGCTTCCTGGACCTGGATGTCTTTCCTTTTCCAGGTTAGGGAAGTTTTCAGCTATTATGTCTTCAAATATGGTCTCTGCCCCTTTCTCACTCTTCTTCTGGGACCCCTATAATGTGAATGCTGGTATGCTTGATGTAGTCCCAGAAGTCTCAAACTGTCCTCCTTTCTTTTTATTCGTTTTTCTTTTATCTATTCCTTCAGTGATTTCCACTGCTGTGTCTACCAGCTCACTGATCCATTGCTCTGTATCATATGATCAACTGTTAATTCCTTCTAGTGTACTTTTAAAGTTGTATTTCTGCATTTTTTATTATTGAGATATAACTGACATATTATAGTATTTTTTAAGTGAAGTATAGTTGATTTACAGTAATATATTAGTTTTGGGTGTATAGCATAGCAATTCAGTATTTTTACAGATTATACTCCATTGAAAGTTATTACAAGATAATGGCTATAATTCCCTGTGCTATACAATATCTCCTTGTTGCTAATCTATTTTATATACAGTAGTTTCATCTCTTAATCCCATACCTGTATCTCATCCCCATCTGCTTCCCTCTCCCCACTGGTAAGCATGAGTTTGTTTTCTATATCTGTAATTCTGTTTTTCTATATACATTCACTTGTTTTATTTTTTAGGTTTCACATATAAGTGATATCATATAGTATTTTTCTTTATCTGTCTGCTTAATTCAGTAAGCATAATATTCTCTAGGTCCATCCATGATGCTGCAGTTGGCAGAATTTCATTCTTTTTTTATGGCTGAATAATAATCCATTCTATATATGTACCACATCTTCTTTATCCATTTGTATGTTGATGGACACTGGATTGCTTACATATCTTGGCTATTGTAATTAATACTTCTCTGGATATTGGGGTGCATGTATCTTTCAAATTAGTGTTTTCATTTTTTCCAGATATATACACAGAAGTGGAATTGCTGGATTATAGCATAGTTCTATTTTTAGTTTTTTGAGGAACCTCCATACTGTTTTCCATAGTGGCTGTACCAATTTACAGTCCCACCAACAGTGTACAAGTGTTCCCTTTTCCCCACATCCTTGCCAACATTTGTTATTTGTGGTCTTTGTGATGATAGCTATTCTAAGAGGTATGAGGTGATAGCTCATTGTCGTTTTGATTTGCATTTCTCTAAAAATTAGCAATGTTGAGCATCTTTTCCTGTGCCTGTTAGCTGTGTATTTGTCTTCTTAGGAAAATATCTTTTCAGCTTTTCTGCCCCATTTTTTGATTGGATTGTTTGGGTTTTTTGACATTTTTTTTTTGATATTGAGTTGTATGAGCTATTTATATTTTTTGGATATTAACCCCTTGATGGTCATATCATTTGCAAATATTTTCTCCCATTCTTTAGGTTGTTGTCTTGTTTTGTCAGTGGTTTCCTTTGCTGTGCAAAAGCTTGTAAGTTTGATTAGGTCCCATTTATTTATTTTTGCTGTTGTTTCTTTTGCCTTAGGAGACTGATCCAAAAACTGTTGCTAAGATTTATGTCAAAGATTGTTCTATGTTCTCTTCTAGGAGTTTTATAGTTTCAATTATTACATTTAGGTCTTTAATCCATTTGGAGTTTATTTTTGTAGTTGGTGAGTAAATGTTCTATTCTCATTGTTTTACATGTGGCTGTCCAGTTTTCCCAGAACCACTTATTGAAGAGACTGTTTTCTCCATTGTATATTCTTGCCTTCTTTGTCATAGATTAGTTGACCATAGGTGCTTGGGTTTATTTCTGGGCTCTCTATTCTGTTCTGTTGATCTATACTAAGGAGAAACGTTAAGGAGGGAGTTTCAATTTCAAATGAAAGGACTCTAATGGTATCTCAAAGTCATAGGAAAATATAAAGTTCTCCAGTACAGGTAAGTACATAAACAAATATCAAAACCAGTATTATTATAATTTTGGCTTATAATTCTTCTCCTTGTTTTCTATAGGATTTAAAAGACAAATGCATAAAACTAATTATAAATCTGCTAATGAATACATGACATATAAAGATATAATTTATAACATCAATAAGATAAAAGGTGAAAGCAGAGCTGTAAAGGAAATTTTTTTAATGCAATTGAAATTAAGTTGGTATCAATTTAAGATAGAATAAATTTGAATCCACACAGTCTGACTTGCAGAGCCTGCACTTTTAACCAGCCTCTTGCCAGTGACAACTGCCCAGGAAAATAGTCAAATGAAAACCACAGAAAAATATCCATTTCTTTTTGTCTTAACAACATTTGTTGTAATTTTGTTCTTTTTCATCTAGGCCATCAAGACTTATTTATCCCAGTGTTCCCTCGAAACACAGTTCACTGTGCTTTGGCTTTCAGTGAAAGTTAGTTGACAGTAAAACTAAATGAACAGAATTCCTCTTCCTCTCCTTCCATTTACTCTGACAGGAGGAGCAAAGAAGAGAAATGAAAATACTGACCTCCACACTGTATAACAGTTTCTCGACACTTGTCTTTGCATGATAAAAGACCATTTACATATCCATACTTGATAGACCTAGAAAATGTTGAAGCATAGGTCCAGTGTAACATGTTATAAGGTTTTTGTCTGTAAAGATTCAAGAATATGTATTCTGACAGAATCTATCCCATTCAGCAAACAATTGCCTTACACCCAAAAGACATTTCCTTAGATACATAATATTTTTTTTTTAGACCCAGATCCATTGTGGGAGAGAAAGGGATTATGAGTCCCTCTCTATCCAGGCTGCAGGATGGAAGTGAGAATTGCAGTAACTTACCCCTGGCTTTGCTGTGTCACAGGAGCCCCCATTCTTTTCTGGGAATGCAAGATTTTCAGTACCAAGATGTCCTCTAGTAAAAGCCCTTCTCTGTGAGGAGGAATGGGTGAAGGAGGCAGAAGGAGCACCAAATATAACAATACAGTGTGACTTCATAAGGTCAAAATTAAATTTCCCCCAAATTGTAACATTTTCAAGCATGAAGCAGTATGGCTTTGCCCCTGATCCCCCATGACTATAACAGGTATTTAGAAACAGATGACCTCATTCAGAACATCCAATAAAACCTCCACCTGGGAGAAGCTACAGGGACTGGACCTATAGTTAATCAGTGTGGTGAGTCAGGTTAGAGTTTTAATTAGCACTGCAGTCCATATCAAAACACCTGGGGTACTAATCATCTGAGTGATCCAGTCAGACAGACTGCTTGGAAATCTCTGTGGATGAAGGCTGTAAATCTGCACTTCCATAGGCTTGCCAGTTGATTACTGCTTTACCTCCAAGGTTTTTTTAACAGTTTCGTTGAGATATAATTAACATACAATAAACTGCACATATTTAAAGTGTACAGCTGCTAAGTTTTGCTGTAGGTATACACCGTGAAACCATTACCACAATCAAGAGAGTGAACATATCCATCACCCCCCAAATTTTCCTTGTGCTACTTTGTAATCCATTCATCTTGCCCCTCCCAGGCCCGCCCCCAAGCAACCACTGATCTGCTTCCTGTCACTGTGGATTAGTTTGCGTTTTTGAGAGTTTTATATAAATGGAATCATTCATAAGCTTAAGACTGCCATAAAAGAAAAATCTGAATTTAGGAAAAGTTTTTACACAGTAGAAGGTGATGTTTATAACAGAAATGAAGTTGATATGTATATTTTTTCTATAATACTTTCCTCCTCAATGACTGGCCTTTTTATATGAATTTCTGTTTTTACATTATTATTAAATAATATAGCATATCTAAACATAAGATATTTCTTTTGAAATTAAAATTTTAGCAAGTTTTATATCCAAAAGTTACCTCCTGAACCCAAAGTTGTTTCACTTGATCTTGGTTGCCTTTTGTTTTTAATGTTTTTACAGAGCATATAGGATTGGGCAATGCAGAGATGTCAAAGTGCTTAGGCTGATATCCTTGGGAACTGTGGAGGAGATCATGTACTTACGACAGGTATACAAGCAGGTAAATATATTTCCCTTTTTCTAATTAAAAGTAAACACTTGTCAGTTTTTAAAAATTAATAATAAATTTGTGTACAATATGGTTTTTATTTTATTCTAGCTATAATAAGGAATTTAATAAGATTATGATATATACTGTAGAATACACTTCTATAAAACAGATTAAATCTTAGGTTCGTTGAATTTTAGAGCTGAAAGTTTCTTAGAGCAGTACTTCTTTAATGTACACATGAATTACCTAGGGATCTTTAAAATACAGATTCTGATTTAGTAGTTCTGGGTGGAGCGCAAGATTCTGCATTTTTAACAAGCTCCCGGAAGTGCCAACACTACTAGTCTGCAGATCACAATTTGAGTAGCAAGGTCACAGCTCCCCAAACTGTGGGCCAAGATGTAAGTGTATGCCACAGATGGGGTACAGGTGCACCCAGACATCCTACAGCTCTCTGGGCAGCAAGATTATCTAAGCCAGCTTCCAGCCTTGAGTAACCTCCTCTTCGAGTAGATGTTCACACGTTTCCATTATCTATGTGTGCATGAAGAAGACTGGAGAGGAATACCTTAGAGATATCTAATACAAATGTTTCGTGTTGTATATAATGAAACTGGGATCCAGGACACCCCAGTAAATGAAATTATAGGAATAGAACTCAAGGGCACTAACTACTGTGCTGATGCTTTTAATATTCATCTAAAATTGCATTAACTCTTTAATATCCTTAGGGTATCAATTACTACTCCATTTATGCCTCTAAATAAAGTTTAGTTAGTCTGTAACTGCCTGCTTGAGAAGATCTGGAATGAGGTTCAAGTTTAATTATAAATGTTAAATTTGAATTACTCCCTATATATTCAGCTGGAATCTGTTTAAGAGCAAACATCTGCCACATGTGGTGGTAGTTAACCTAAGAATGATCCAGTCTTAAATTTGTGCTATTTTCTTAATTCTAAAAATAGACTTGTACACAGCAGTGTTTATTTTTCTTAAAGCATTTAGCTCTGTAAGAAACCTTTAATCTTTTTGTTCTTAGGTATAGCACAACTACTTGAAAATTATTTTTTCAGACATTAACTAATCTTGGGAAAAAGTAGGATATTATTTTTTCATGTTAGGAGCAGCTATTTAGAATACTATCTTTGACTTGTCACAAGTAAGTCTTTCCTCAATCACATAGTAAGTTTTCTTGATCCCATTACTATATGTATTTCCTCTTTGCCTATTCATCTGACTCATTTAATGAAATAAAATGGCCTGTTATATAATAATATGTAATAAAAAGCCTTCAGAAGATGAGGGTAATTTAAGTTTTCAGAACTTTGTATGATCTAATTGCTTATCAAAATAAGCCACTTAAGGAACATTCAGCCATACAACTTGATAAGCACAAATAAAGATAAGATGGCAATCATATGAGGAAATGGCATAAATGTGATTTAAACATTGATTGGAATTTGAACCAAGGGTGCAAATGGCAAACACACGCTAGCCTCACAAGTGTTCCTCAAATCTCTTGGGAGGAAAACAATCCAAAATGATGTTTTAAAATTCTGTAAAAATGTTGGAAAGAAAAAAGAGTTCTCTCTGTGGGCCAAAAATGATAAGGAACCCTGAAAGACAAAGGGCAGTTGAGATGAGATTGAAGGAAGAAACAAAGCTAAACTCAGTCATGAGAAGACTACTGGAAAAGGTAGGTGCAACTTGTGAATATTCCAAGCTTAGAGTCAACAGATACTAAAAATAGAAAGGAGCCTTGGGTTAACTGTGATGCCCCCTCTTTGGGTATTATTAGTGATCTAACAAGGTGGTTTAACCCTTATGATCTTTCCCCCATTGTACCAGATTGTAGACAATGGAAATGTCTGCTCTCAAGTAGGAACAGTAAGTAGAACTACTGGAAGGAAGGAAACAAAGCTCTAAATTTTTGCTGAAATCAAGAAGAAAGTCCAAAATAATAAATATTTGCAAACCCCTCCACCTGCTGCCTGCTTTGAATAATTACTGCAGTAGGCCTAGATAAGCCCGTTAGGCATTTGACAGATGAATATTCCCCCCCACCCCTCCAAAACAATAATTAGTATTGAACAGTTTAGGAAAATAAACACTATGAAAATGGCCCTCAAAGATACCAGGTCCTAATCCCTGGAACCTATAAATGTTACTTTATATGGAAAGAAGGGTCTTTGCAGATGTGATTAAATTAAGAATTTTTGAGATGGGGAGATTAGCCTGGATTGTCCAGGTGGGCCCTAAATCATAAGCATTCTTATAAGTAGGAAGCAAAGGGAAATCTGACAGAGACAGAAGGGAAGCCAGTGTAACCCCAGAGACAAGAGATTGGAGCTATGTAGTTATAAACTAAGGAATGCTGGCAGCCACCAGAAGTGAAAAGAAGCAAGGAATGGATCCTCCCCTAGAGCCTATGAAGAGAACATGGCTCTGCCAAAACTTGATTTCATTCTGGTGATACTGATATCAGACTTCTAGCCTCCTGTAAGAGCTATAAGAGAATACATTTCTGTTGTGTTAAGCCACCAAGTTTATGATAATTTATTACAAGAGATATAGGAACTCATATAGGCACTAAAAAAGAATTAACATCAGAGAAAACAAAATTAATAGAAAAGAGTAAAAGATTTTTAAAGAAATATCACTATTCAAAAGGTAAATGAGGTTGTAGGATCCTGGGAACAACAAAAGACTACTAGAAAAAAAATCCATTAGAGATCCAGAAAACGAGAAACTCCAGCAATAGGCTGAATAGCAAAGAACAAAGTTTTCATCTAAAAGAAAGAGCCATGCAATTCTTCTAGATTACAGAGCAAAAAGACAGAGGTAGAACGAACACATGTAAGAAAACTTAGGAGAAATGAAGGCTAGATGTAGAAGTTCCAATATCAGTCTTATAGTTGAGCAAGGGAACAGAAGAAAGAGAAGGAAGAAGTCCCAAAGGATGAGAGTCCACAGATTATGAGCCCCACTGAGTGTTAAATAGGATGAATGAAAATAGATCCACACTTACATTGTCTTTCTATAATTGTAAAACCCTTAAAATTTCCAGAGATATACTTCATGGAGAGAAAAAAAATTGTCTACAAGAGTACTAGAATTAAATAGATAGCTAACTTCTTAATAGCAATACTGGATATTTCGGAGCAGTAACTTCAAATGAGGGGAAATCATAGCTCTATACTGTCAAAGAAAGTGAATTTTTAACTCAAAACTTTTCCACAGTGGTGGAAATTTTTCCTTCAGTGGTGAGTTCTATCAAACATTTAGTATTCTTTTTGAGAACAGAGGAGGGAACAATTCTAGCCTACTTTAGAAAGATAGAAGAATCCCGATGCCAGAATTGGCAAAGACATTACAAGAACAGAAAATTATAGACAAATATGTCTCATGAACATAAATGTAAGTCTTTAACAAAGCCTCTGTTAGAAGTTGAATTGTGCCCCCCCCCCAAAAAAAAAAAAAGACATATGTTGAAGTCCTTAACCCCTGGTACCTGTGAATGGAATTTTATTTGGAAGTAAGGTCTTTGCACATGTAATCAAGTTAAATAAGGTTATACTCTATAACGGTGGGCCCTAATTCAATGACTGGTTTCTTATAAGAGGGAAATTTGGATACAGACAGACACAGAAGGAGGATGCCATGTGATGACAGAGGCAAAGATCAGAGTGACGAAGCTGCAAACTGAGGAATGCCTAGGACTGCCAGCAACCACGAGAAACTAGGAAGAGGAAAGGAAGGATATTCCCTTAGAAACTTCAGAGAGAGCATGGCCCTGCCAATATCTTGATTTCAGACTTTTAGCCTCCAGAACTGAGAGAGAATAAATTTCTGTTGTTTTACACCACCTGGGTTATGGTACTTTGTTACAACAGCCTTAGGAAACTGATATAGCCTCTAAGGCAAATATTGTAAATTTGACTACATTTTTATATGAAACTTCTATATGACAAACGAACTATAAGCCAAATTAAAGGAGAGACCAGAGGAAATGCTTGCCATAAGTATAATAAATTAGCATCTATAATATATAAAGAACTCCTACAAACCAATAAAAAGACTGATTAGGCATTTTAGTGAAGAAAAAATACAAACAGTTAACATGTATATGAAAAGATGCTTAACTACACTTATAATGGAGAAGTAAAAAATAAGATCGTGTTCTGCACGTTCTGCAAAAGACTTTTTTGTTTTGTTCTGTGGGGGGGTTTCTAGGGAGGTGAGGAGATTGGTGTTGCTCATTGTTGTTGGGGATATTTTTAAAGAGGTGTTAATATAGTATTTTTGAGAATACAACTTGGTGCACTTATTTTAGAAGCTAATTTAACAGCATTTTTAAAATGCACTTTCTCCCTATTTACCTGGCAGAAATATTCTCACATATGCACATTGAAGGATGACAAGGATTTATATTCAGAATTGTTAGTATTTGTTCAAAAAATGAAAAAAGGAACAGCCTAAATGTCCAATAGTAACAGAATTAACATAAATTCTGATATACCCATATACAGCAAAAAAAATTTTTTAAAGATTATAGAGCAAATGTACTGATGTGGCACAATCTTTAAGACATTTTAAGTGGGGCAAAAGTAATTTGCAGAACAAGTATATCAATTGTGTTTATTTATAAAACTGTTTCTACATGTATATATAAATAGTTCTAACTGCATTGAAAAAGATCTAGGAAGGATAAACCTAAACATTACAGTGTTGGTTAGACTGATAAGGGATGATCTGTGTTGTTCAAGGGGGACTTGCCCTTTGATGTTTTTGTTTATGTTTGTTGTGATAATGCCTTCACAACATAAAATATATTTTATACTTTAAAAAAATTGCTTATATAGCAACTGCGCTCCTTTAGGTTTGGAGCATTGCATGTAATCTAAAATTTGGCATTCAAAAATTCATCTTTCATATATATGTAATTTATTTAGAAATTAATATGTATTTACAGAAGAGTTACAAGATCAGTACAGAGAACTCCCAATTAACGTCACCCAAATTCCCCAGTTGTTAACATTTTACCACATTTGCTTTCTCTTTCTCTCAGCCATGATCTTTATTCTTTTTCTGAACCGTTTTAGAGGAAGTTGAAGATTTATCACCTTTAAATTCTTTGTTTTCTCCCAGATAAGGACACCGTCCTATTTATATGTACATATAAAAATAGCTTTATGCATTATAAACACTCAATTTTACATATTGTTCTGCAACTTGCTTCTCCCTTACCGCCTCCCCGCCACTCTCCTCTCAAAAATGCAGTTATCCATGGGCTTCCCTGGTGGCGTAGTGGTTGAGAGTCCGCCTGCCAATGCAGGGGACACCGGTTCGTACCCCGGTCCGGGAGGATCCCACATGCCGTGGAGCGGGTAGGCCCATGAGCCATGGCCGCTGAGCCTGCGCGTCCGGAGCCTGTGCTCTGCAATGGGAGAGGCCACAACAGTGAGAAGCCCGCGTACCGCAAAAAAAAAAAAAAAAATGCAGTTATCCAAATCAAGAAACTAACACTTATACAGCATCACCTTGTAATCCATAGAACCCATTCAGATTTCATCAGCTTTCCTGGCAATGTCTCCTTTCTCCTTCTGGCTCAGGATCCAGTCCAGGATCATAATTACATTTCTTTTTGTGTCTCTTAAGTTTTCTTCAACCTTAAGTTACCCAGGCTTTTCTGGTCTTTCATGACCTTGACAGTTTTAAAAAATAAAGCCTTTCCTAGTGTATGCTTTCCCTCAACATATGTCCATTTGATGTTTCCTCATCTTCCAACTCAAGACAAGAAGCCTTGACAAGAATGGTACAGAAAGAATGCTGTGCTCTTCTCATTGCATTGGTCAGAAGGCACCTGGTGGTGACCTGATCCACCACTGGTGATATTAACCTTGATCACCTGTCAAGTTTGTGTCTGCCAGCTTTTTGCACTGCAGAGTCACCACTTTTTTCATTTGTAAAATAGTATATATTTTATGGGGAGATCATCAGAGACTATGCTAATATAGTCAGCCCTCTGTATCCATGGGTTCTGCATCCTCAGATTCAGCCAACCATGGATTCAAAGTATTCACAAAGAAAATTCCAGAAAGTTCCAAAAGCAAAACTTGAATTTGCTGTGCGCTGTTTACCTAACATTTACATTGTATTTACAACTATTTACACAGCATTTACATTGTACTAGATATAAGTAATCTGGAGATGATTTAAATATATAGGAAATAATGCATAGCTTATATGCAGATACTATGCCATTTAATAAAAGGGACTTGAGCATCCATGGGTTTTGTTATCCGTGGGGATCCTGGAACCAATCCCCCCGATACCAAGGGACGACGGACAGCTGTATCCTGTTCCTCATCAAGCTTGTATTCATCAGCCTTAGCTTTCATTGATGATTCCCGCCTGAGTCGGCTACTACTATGATGGTTTGTCAGATGGTGATTTTTCTATTTCCATTATTACTTCCTTTATATTTGTTGGCATTCTACCATAAAAAAAGAGCTTTCTCTTCTCTTCCATTTATTTAATCTGTGTGGACTCATGAGATAGTATTTTAGTAACGGATTTTAGTAACCCACTGAATATCAATTATTTTTATGTTCAAACTCTCGTTTTTTGACCAGTGAGAACCCCTTCAAGGGGGCTTGTGCGTCATTTTGACAAGCGCTCATCATGCTTATTGCACTTCCTTACTGTGGTAGGCTGAATAATGGCCCCCCACAGATATCCACATCCTAATTCCCTGAACTGGCCTGGATTATGTGAGTGGGCCCAGTGTAATCACAAGGGTCCTTATAAAGGGAGGGGTAGCAGTAGGGTCAGAAAAAGGAAAGAAGGCAATGTGATAACAGAAGCAGAGGGTCAGAGAATGATACGAAGATGCCTCATTAATGGCCTTGAAGATGGAGGAAGTGGTCATGAACTCTTAACATGATGAATATTCCTGTTTTGCTTCTTGCATATCTTGTATATTGTGAAGAAATCTAAGCATTTTATAGCCTCGTATGGGTTCTTCTTAAGCTAGAAACTAAGCTACATTTTCCAAATACTGATTTTTTTTCCCTACCCTCTTGAATTCTAACATGATTTTGTTATAGTTACCCTACAGATGGATGCATCTGGCCTTCACTTTTACTGGAGCCACTTTGGAAAACTTAAGTACAAAATAATGTGCCTTTTATAAGTTTTGTGACAAAACTTTGGTAGGAGACTTATAAAGATTTAGATTAATGCTTACAAATTACTTTGGTGATTATATTTAGTAGTATAGCAGTCTGACAATGCAGTGTTTAAGGAAGAGTCAGTAGTAAGGGTAAAATCATAGGTAACTGGGCCATCAAGTACATCAGTTGCTATTGTGATTCTGTATTTCCAGGACTATAGCCCATATTTCTGGGATGTTGATATAAAATTAATCAAGTTGGTATGTTGATCCATAACTTATTCAAACTTAGGTCCCAAGGGTCTTGTTTTAAGAGGGACATCTGGATATGAGAAATTGATACAAGTATAAATTTTGAATTCAGCCAAACTCAGGTAAAAATTCTAGAAATGATGCTTCCTAGTGAGGCAGCTGTGAACAAGGCACTTAATTTCTCTGAATTTAAGTTCTTTTATTTCTAAAAGGGAGATGATAATATCTTATAGGATTGTAGGAATTAAATGAGAATATAAAAATGCTACACATGTGTTCAATAAATAGTAGCTATTATTAATAAGAATAATTTTATTTGCCTAAAGTAATTATTATAGTACAAATCAATCTGATGATAATCACCATAAAGTATCGCTTCTTACTAATCCTTCCATTAGCAATAGATGGAAGTTATTTTTCATTCTTTGTTTCAAGAAATGTTAGAGTGTACATGGGTTAATCAAATTGTATGTACATTATATACAATAAAGTATCTAGTAAATAAAGAGATTGCATTATGTTGGTACTAAGTGGTATATGTCCTTAAGGGTTCCATGTCAGTGTTCTTTCTGTGTTCAGAATTGTTTCAGAGATGCAATGTTGCTAAACAATGATTGGGTTTTTGCTCTTAGTTGACAATGTAACCATGGCCACAATTAGTTTGATACCAACGTGGTTATTATATAATTACTTTAGATTATAATTTAACTTTGGTGATGTAGCGACTATTTCTGCCAGTTTTAGTAGTTTCTATTGAAATAAGAGTCTAGAAAGGAGAAAAGTGTATTCAAATATATGCCTTTTACATTTTACATCAGGTGGCTAGTCCATACAGATACGATCTTGAGTCAGTTGTTAGAAAACAGATAAAATAGGAAATGTAAGATTTCATCTTTAATAAAACTGGCCAGATTATTATTATTTCACCATAATGGCAACATCTGCCAGGGAAATTAAAATAAAATTTCCTCCCTACGGAGATTCTGCCTGCTCCAGCTAAAGCTGTGTATATACAGGGAATGCCAGGAAATTCTGACATATTGTTGGAGCGAACACTTCAAAACATCTTGTGTTTTTTCTGTTATAGCAACTTCACTGTGTGGTGGTTGGAAGTGAAAATGCCAAGCGGTATTTTGAAGCAGTTCAAGGATCAAAAGAGCATCGAGGAGAGCTTTTTGGAGTCTATAATCTCTTCAAACTGAGGTCCCAAGGGTCTTGTCTTACAAGGGACATCCTGGAGGTGTGAAATTTTTCTCTGATTTTTTTCAATATTTTAAACATGGATTTCTCCCTCAGGAAAATTGCTGGTGCCTTTTCAGAGAAATTTTTGGTTTTCTTTTTAAAAAATGTTTTATGTTTAGAATTTCTACTTTTATAGAAATAGGAAATGAATTATTGTACCTCTGAACTAAGATTTTCCCCATGCATAGTTATAAATAATGTACATACACAAATTCAGATACATATACAAGACAGTATGACCTCCAAGGCCATTTTCAGATGGTAAAGAGGAATTTATTATTTTGAAAACAGCTGTTGAAGTCAGGAACTAAAAAAAGAGACTTTCCTAAATAAACAAAAATATAAAATGTGTTTTGATTAAAAGTTACCAAATACTCCCTGAGATGCACTCTCATGTCTCATGGAGATTTTTGTTTTCTGTTCCCAATAAAAATTCCACACCAATATTTCAAACTCTCCCAGTTGTGTTCATCCTCAGGATACAGATGTTTCTTATTCTTAACAGGATATTTATATCCTTTAAAAAATCTTTTAAATTCTTTAATATACCAGAGTACTAAGAATATTAACCTATTTTTTAGTTAATATGATATGAGTATCATAAAATCCTGGACTATCGTTTTTTTCAATCCCATCATCATACAGTTGAGGAAATTGAGTCTTGGAAAACTTAAGGATATTTCCCTTAACTTCCAGGACTTTGTAGTAAAACCTTAATGTACTTCATTTATTTAATAGTACGGTAAAAACAGTTAAAGGAACAGTTGGTCCCTGTCCTTAAAGAACTTAGACCATCTTTATGGGAGGTGGAAGAGAACATTTACATACTGAACACGTAACATCAGTAAGCATATGTTAAGCAAGTTTAGTAGCAGTTCAAACGTGATCATCAATGGTTTGGGAAGAGGAAGGTATATATGATTTGTATGTTGTGAATATTACAACTGTTATACAATGTCTGATGTATATTGCTCAGTTTTTATTTTATAGTAACTATTTGATTCTGAATTGAGTGACCTATTTAAAGTCTCCCTTTCTCTGTCTCTTTCTTGTTTTGAATATACTATTTCTCTGATTGACTTGTTCTTTCCCATTCCTCTTCTCTAATCAGTAAATAGCCTTGTTTGTCCTCAGGACCCCCTCAGATCCTACCTCCAACGTTGGGTAGTACTACCCAACGTACTATATTCATGTTTCTAATTTCAAATCATTATCTGTAAAATGTATTAGTATTATATTACTTGTCCTGTTTTCTGCTGTGTATCAAATAGTTTTGTTCTCTTCTTTTATCAGAATAGCCACCTATTCCTCTGTTTAAAAAGTGTTAGGTAAGACATTCCATATGACAAGTTATTAAACGGAAAGTTCTCTTATTCTCTGGTTGTCCTAAATATATGTTGTTTCTACTCCAGGATTGTTTATTAATGACAGGACCCTCCATATCTTATATTTTGTTTATAGTAAAATATGCTTAACTGCTTGCTAGACACATCATTGGCACTCAATTATTAAATTAAATTTTGAATTAAAATTGCTCATTTGTTATCAGTCAGAATTTAGTAGATTCATGCTGTGCTTTTGGCCAAACGATGTTTTAAAATATTATTAGTCCAAGCCCTGCATAATGGAAACATATATTATAAAGTAAAAGAAGTATTTTACTTCCTATGATACATTTTTAATTTTTAAAGGTTATAGAAAAATCCCTTTTAAAATGTTTTAAGATGTAGAAATTTGAATATATAGAACACTTTTAATCTGATGATTTCTGAGCAATTTAGTTCTATTTTTCATTGACATTCTTTTAATGGTTTCCGTTTAGAGATAGATACTGAGAGCTAATTTCACAAATATTTTTTGAGTATATGTTAAATGTCTAATACTATACATCATAGGACTAGGCATACAGAAATGAATAAAATAGACAAAAAGCCCCGCCTACAAAATTTTACATTCTATTTGGGGGAAACAAATAGTAAAGAGAAATATAACTGAAGTTAGTATATTATGATGATAGATTCTAAGGATAAAAATAGAGCAAGTAGATGAATAAGTTCTAGAGATCTACTACACAGCGTGGTGAGTATTGTCAACAATACTATTATTATATACCTCAAAACTGCTAAAGGACTAGATCTTAAATGTTCTCACCACATAAAAGAATTGATAATTATATGCCATATTAGAGGTGTTAACTAAAGCTATGATGATAATCATATTACAGTATATAAATATATCAAATTAACACCTCGTAGACCTTAAACGTACACAGTATTATATGTAAATTATATCTCAAAAAAAAACAAATAGAGCAAGGAAGGGAAATAGGGAGACTGTCAGGGAAAGAGCATTACAATTTTAGATAGAGTAGCCAAGGAAGGCTACTGTGAGATTGCATTTAATTCTTTGAAGAGACAAGAAAGGAAGAGGTGTTTTAGGCAGAGGAACAAATGCAAACAAAGGCCCTGAGGGAGGAGCATGCCCAGCGTGATTTCAAAATGGCAAGGAAGCCAAAGTGGCTGGAGTGGAGTAATCAAAAGAGCAAAAGATGGGGCCAGAGAAATGACAGGAAACCAGATCCTACAGGAACTTTGGCTTTGACTTGAGTGATAACAAAAGCAATTAGAGGGCTTCCCTGGTGGCGCAGTGGTTGAGAGTCCGCCTGCCGATGCAGGGGACATGGGTTCGTGCCCCGGTCCGGGAAGATCCCACATGCTGCGGAGCGGCTGGGCCCATGAGCCATGGCCGCTGAGCCTGCACCTCCAGAGCCTGCGCTCCGCAATGGGAGAGGCCACAACAGTGAGAGGCCCGCGTACCACAAAAAGAAAAAAAAAGCAGTTAGAGTTCTGAACAGCAGAATGACATAGTCTGATCTATACTATCTATTCTAAATGTTAAGAATTGGACTATAGAAGTACAAGAGCAGAAGCAAGAAGCCAGATAGGAGGATACTGCAACAATCCAGCCAAGAGATGGTGGTTTGGGCCAGAGGGTAGTGGTGGATGCCCTGAAGCACTGACAGGATTTGCTCCTGGATCATCTGATAGGGTATGAGAAACAGGAGTTAAGGATGACTCCAAGTCAACAGAAGACTGGAGTTGTCATTTACCTATCACAAAGGGGTTCTGACAGCTTGTAGATTTCTGTTGCTGCCAGTTGCATCTGTTGTAGCCATTTGAATTCTGTTGAAGAGATAAAAGGGAGTTCTCGGACAGAGGCTTCCCATTCCCTTACAGTAATAGCCTCCAGGCACTGGAAGAAAAGATCTCATGGCAATTCAGGAACTCCTTATCATTCTTTCAAGTTCTTTAGGGGTGATTCTCACTTGTTGCCCTGGATACCAGGTAACTGGAACCATGCCATTGCTATATTATGAATATTGGTGTATTCGTAAGTTGGATATTTGTAACTCTGGTGATGATAGTATTATTTCCCCTTGTTCTATCAACAAATAAAGCCTTGAAAAGAGAAATAAATTTATTTCCTCTTGAAGAATTTAATATTCTAGAATCTAGGCCATTAAATATCTCTGCTAAATGATATACCAATAGCTATAAAAGCATACTTTCCTTAAAGATGTAGCAAGCCTATTATCTAATTAAGATTTTTTTAATTTTATATTAGATGGATATTTTCATTTTGATGTCTACTACACTGAAGGAATCAATAAACATATTTTAATGAATATGAACTATAAACACACTAGCAATATAAGCTAGAATATCGAGTGCCCAATACCCAACATTATCTGTGGTATTTAAAATGTTGATATTATGTCCTTACAGTTATTGCAATATTATATAATATTTACACATATACAATAGTTATATAGTTATCATATAGACATAGTTATTATGGCTGTCACTACTGGGTAAATTTTTAACATTTTTTCACTCTCCCTCCCTACTAGGGCTTTTAGTGGAGTTTGCTGAAAAATGTTATTAGTTTTCTATCAGAAAAAGTAAGCTTATGATAAGAAGTAAGAATTTTTTATGAGCCCAGCAGGCTTCCACTGTGCCTCTATACTACCTAAGAATTATGAGCATTGAAAAATATATATGAATTCCTTAATTAGCAAATTGAAAAATAGCATTAAGAGAGTTAAAGCAGGCTGTACTCATTTTCTTTTTTTTTTTTTGGCCATACCACGCATCTTGCAGAATCTTAGTTCCCTGACCAGGGATCGAACCCAGGCCCATGGCAGTGAAATCGCAGAGTCCTAAACCATTGGACCGCCAGGGAATTCCCTGGACTCAATTTTCTTAACTCTAAGTTTTAGCATAACATTGCTGTTGTTTATCTGGTTGTTTCTACCCTATATTTTACAGTTATTTGCATTCTTTATAGAGAGAAGGCCAAGTGGAAGCAGGGATCATGACAGCTACAACATGGTTGAAAGAGGAACCTCCAGTACACAAACTAGAAACAGTAAGCAATCTTTGAATCTGTAGCCTAGAAACTCCTGGGAAACATGTATGTGAAGATTTTAAGTTTCTTTTCCTTTTCCTTCATTTTTCAATGTGTAAAGAAAATTTTTTTAAGAAATGTCAAAGACACAAAGTCAGAGGACTGTCAGTAAAAATAATTTAGGCTAATATTTCATATCATATCATAAAAAAAAATTCAGGAGCAGTCACCAGGTGTTTACATCCAAACTGGAATTTTAACTATGCCAAAGTGTAAATCCAAAATTAAATGCACTGTATAGGTAACCAATCCAACCTAAATAATTTTTTTTTACTAAATAACAAATTAGATGGAAAAATAGCAATCAATGTATATTTAAAATTATTAAATTCAAACACCAAACTCATTCTCTGACTCAAGTAGATATTTTATTTGAGTCCTTTGTCTTGTGGTAGTTTGTCATCTCACATACTACAAAATCTATATTGTCATCATAAAGTCTTTTTAAAAGTAAAGAATATATGTAGAAGATTTTTTTTTAATTGTTGTTGCTATTTTTTTCTTGTTTGTTTTTTTTTTAAGGGATTTAACTCTAATTTTGTACTAGCCCAAAGATATGGGCTATATGACAACTATATTATGATATAACATATATATATGATATAACAGTACATCATATAACTGTATGATAACTATATGCAATGATAACTATAAATTTATAACACCCCTATAAATTTATATAACCAAGTATGGGGTGAATATATTTCTAAATTTATAGAAATACATGAGTATCAAATGTTGGCAGAAGTATTACCAGATAATACTTTCCCAAAATCTTTTACTAATGAAGCCTCAGTTTTCAGAAACTGAGAATATATTTAGCTCTAATTAATGTGAAAAAAGTAAATATTGGATTTAAATTTCTAGCAAATTTTACTTCAAAATAGCTTCAATATTTTCTTTATTTATGGTGGTCAAGATCCTATCCAATCTATTTTTAATCAATTAGAAACATTTTCCAGTTGGGAATTCTTTAGCTCCTACAAATTTGTTGTGTTTTTAACGCATGATTGAAAGTATCTGCTGGACTGTCGTAAGCAATAAGTTGTGTGCTTTTCACTTTGAGGCCAGAATCAGTCTCTGCATCTTAGAAGCTAACAGCTCTGCTCTGTGTTTTCCTTATAAATAATTGATCATTTGATATTCTAGTTTTAACTTTCATTTATTTGGAAAGTTATTCAACTTTAAAAGAGTATACCAGACTGTAATATTAAATCCTTTATGTTTGTTTACTATCAATAAATGTTTTACTTTTAGAAAATACCAGGTAATATACTTGTACATAAATTATCTGCCCAAATTCAATTCCCCTCCAGTGTGATAGATTTGATATCCTTATTTTGACGTTTTCTAATGTTTCCACCATTGCTTCTTATATAGGATAGGGAGCCTGACTGTCAAGAACACAAAGGTCCAGAACAGCCTGCAGAACCACTAGCAAAAGAAGCATGTGATCTCTGCAGTGATTTTAGTGAAGATGAATCAGTAGGAAACTCAATAATAAAGACTGCTAAAAACAAAGCATCTGACTCAAGTAAAGCTTCAGGTTCTCCTGGACAGCTTACCTTACTCCAGTGTGGTTTCTCTAAATTGTTTGAGACAAAATGTGAAGCAGTTGAGGATAGTGATGGAAATATTACCTCTGACGATGAAAGTTCTGATGAACAGCCCACATGCCTTTCAACAGAAGCCAAAGATGTTGGTTGTCGGAAAAGTCAAGACTCTCTTGGTACTTCAAAGCATCAGAAATTCACTAACATCCTAAATCCAAAAGGAAAATATATTTTTGATAAAACTGAGATTTTAGAACAGAATACTTCTTCTGAGTCTGATGATGAGAAAAATTTTAAAAATACAGTTGGCCACCATTGCATTTCACAGAATGTCACAGAATCAGAAGATAGTGATATCATCTTTCCCACACAGTACACAACTCAAAGATTCCTCAAGAAGAGGGTAAAGTTTAAGCCACCTGTGGATGGATCTGAAGATTCTGAAACAGAAAACCCTGTAAATATAAGAAATAATGGTGATAATAGAAAGACCAATGTCAGAGGAAATGGACTAATTTCAAAACAATTAAATCCTGAGAACAAGACCCTAAAATCTAATACAAAAAGAAAAGGCAGTAGTGATATTAGTGACGAATCTGATGACATTGAAATTTCCTCCAAGTCAAGAGTAAGAAAGAAAAGAGCTACTAGTTCTCTGAGGTTTAAGAGAAAAGAGGAAAATAAAAGGGAACTTTACACTTTTCCAAAAACAATGAAAAAAACAAACCAACTGTGTGCAACAGATGAAGACTGTACCTCTCAGGCTATTGATGATTTTACATCCTCAGATGATGATTTATCTGTTAGCCACATCAGTGTCTCTAAACAGAGCCATAGACCAAAAACTATAAAAGATAGAATCAGTTTCTCTTCAAAATTACCTAGCCACGAGAAAAATAGCACTTTTATACCAAGAAAACGAATGAAATTTCCAAATAAGAGCATTGTCAATCAAGATCAGATATGTGAATCAATGGATAAATTTTTAGGTAACTGCAGATATATTCTGAAAACTTTTCTTTGCATATTTGTTTCGTGCAATCAAATAGTTCCTCAAGAGATTCTTGAATTAACTTGAATTGGCTCTGCAATCAAGATGCTACATTGAGGCACAGTGAGGAAGTGGGTGGTGGCAGGATAAACGGGAAGACCACCTAGGTCAAGATAGAGAACTTTGTCATCTAGACCAGGATCCCTTCCATGTGGCCCATCTGAATCACAACCTTGCCCATACACTACTTATTCTAACTTTTTTGCATTTTTATGGCTTTATTAAATGTATATACATTTGATACAAATGTGTATCCCTAGATATTATAGTTTAGCCTCACTCATTAAAAAATTTTTATATAGCTTAATGTATAGGATTCCTCCTCCATCCCTTTTGTTTCTTTACAATTTATATGATTTCTCTTGAAGAAACCAGGCCAATTGTTTTCTGCAACTTGCATATTGCGGATTGGTACAGTTGCACATATTTCTCCACCCTCTATATTTCCTGAAAATGAGCAGTTGGCGTCTGACACTATATCAAATTCAGGTTCAATCCCTTTGACAAAACAAAAGTTAGTGTTTGACAGAATGTATGCTGGTTTCTCTCTTTGTGATCTTAGCAACCATTGATGCTTAATGCCTAGAATTATTTATTCATTCAGAGTAGCAAAATGACATTTTCTACTTCTCTCATTTCTTTTTCATTTGTTAGTTAGGATGCTTCTGTAAGGAGATACTTCCTCTCATCTACTATTACTTACCCAGTGGTACAGTTCATATAGAGAAGGCAGGAAAAATAATTTCTTTAACAGCTTTGAGTATAATAAATTGATTTCCTATTGATTTCTTTTCTTAAAATCATTATGAATTAATTGATTCAAACACATTTAATGAGTCCAAATCCATTTCAATTAATATCATTATTGAGACTCAATTTTCCCATCTTTGGACAGTGGGAGCCTTTAAACATGAGCATTTTGATTCCTGAGATCTTTAACATGGTGCTAATCATCTTTGATACCTATCAGGTATTACAGGATGTTCCATCATGCATTTTTTGCCTCAGACCTAAAATCAGTCATTTCTCTAAGAAGTCTTGGTTTCTTTTAGTGAGAAAGTGTGTTTCAAGACCACAGTCTGGTGCTAGGAATGATCATTGCTACTACTCACTTGGGCCTTTTCAGTGGATAAATTGTTTGTGTTACATATGTTTATTCATATATGTGTGTGTATATATAGGTATATATGAGTTTATATATGTATTTATGTACATGTATGTATTTTTATATAGGATAAAATATTTCATGAATTCATATTGATATTTCCATATTTGTACTTACTTTGGGGGTATAGAGCTTTAACCTCTTCTCTATCATATTCACATACCACTTCTTCTATGCTGATAATACTGGTTCTTTGGCATATAGGGAACGATTTAATTATAATGTTCCATAATTACTCATGTTTTATCCATGTTACACAAAAGTCAAATAAGAAAAATATTATTATAATATAATTCCTAGAAACATTAAGGTTTGGGGGTGGGGTTTTTTGGTACATACTCTCCCATTTCTGCCCATTTTTAAAATGGATATATTATGTCTTCATTGTCAATACACATGAATATTGCATTATACTCTCTCCTCTTAGACTTCATTTATTCTTGGTTTGCAGGTAACTATAAATTTAATGCTTCTCATTAGTCAATGTCTCTTATGTCAATGTCTCTCTAGTCATTTTGGTTGTCTGAAGCTTATTTTCTAGTAGATTCCTTATTTCTGTTAGATCTCAGGAAGTACTCATGAGAGTAATATTCCCTGAGATACTTGTTGATAGCAGTTTGTGCCCTTTATACTTAAAAGTCATTTTTTCTGGATATAAAATTCTTGGCTTACACTTTCTTTGCTTAAGTATTTTAAATATGTAGCTTCATTTTCTTCTGGCATGAAGTATTGTGCTATGTGTTCTTTTTTTTTTTCTTAGATGCCCAAAGTGTGTTTTTTCTTTTCCTTATTTTCTAGTAATTTTACTAGATTATATTTTGGTGTTTGTCTTAGCTCAGGCTGCTGTAACAAGTTACCATAGACTGGGTGGCTTAAACAACATTTATTTCTCACAGTTTGGGAGGCTGGAAGTCCAAATCAGGAAGGGCTCTTGATTAGGGCCCTCCTCCTGGTTTACAGATCACTGCCTTTTTGCTGTCTTTACATGGTCGAGAGAGAAATCATCTATCTCATGTCTTTTATTATAAGGGCACTAATCTCATTCATTAGGGCTCCACCCTTAAGACCTAATTATCTCCCAAAGGCCTAACCTCCAAACACCATCACATTGGGGATTAGGGCTTCAACATATGAGTTTTGAGGGGACACAAATATTCAGTCCATAGTAGTCTGTATCAATATTCTCATAGTGTAGTTTCAACTCAGTTTTTATTTAAGGAAAGCTTATTTGTACTAGTATTTTTAGTTACTTGTTCTATTCCTTTACTTTGACTTTCCTCTTCAGGAATTTATGTTATTCAAGTGTTCAGTCTTCCTTGCCTGTCTTCAGTATTTGTCACATTCTCCCAAATCCTATTTTATTTATTTTTCATTTCTTTTTGCTTTTTAAAAATGTTCTTCTATTTCTCTTAAATCAATATCTATTGTGTTTATTCTTTCTTATGTTCCTTCTAACTTAGTCTCCATTTCTGGATTTTTTTTTTAATTTCTATGTCTTTCTGAGTTCTGCCACTCATTTCTGAGTTATTCTAATTCTGATTTATATTGTTGGTTCCTATATTTTATCATTTTCTTAAGGTGTTTTACCTAATTTTGAAATCAATTACAATTGTGTTGTTTTGTAAGCATATCTTTCTGGCATATTTTCATTGTAGGGATATTATTCTGCTTCTTATTCTCTTTACTCTTATAATTTTTATGAGATTTGACCCTCTTGCTCATTTTTATAGAAATTCTTTTCCCTGACTTTTTTTAAATGAGGCAGAGTTTAAAAAATCTTTTCTAATTTCACAGAGATTCATATTTGTTATTTTTCTATAGTGTTCAAAACTATGATAGGATTTCCTGTTTCTGTTTCCACTGCTTTGCTCTAGACCATCTCTTTCCCTCATCCCTGTTCTTCCCATTCTGCTCATTTTGACTCCATCCCAGCAGTTTTTCCTCATTGTATGGCCCTGGCCTGGGAGCCCTGGTGGGTTAGTTTGGGGAGTTCCTTAGGGCTAGCTTGCCCCAGCCCCTCAGGCCTTCTTACCACAAGCCTCCTGTACGCTGTACTCAGCTTTAGAGAATGCAGAACCTTCCCAGATCCAGCTACTGATCTCCAAATAACCCACTGTGCTAGGGTCTCCTGTTCTCTGATCCAGATGCCACCCTGTCACTTCCTTCTTCCGTCACACAGACCCTGATGCCATGCAGAGTGTGTAGCTATTAGTGGGTTATACCCACCCTCTTGTATTTTAGGGCTAATGGGAGTATTTTGTCATCTAATTTTGTTGTAAGTGTTGTCCTTTGCTTTTGGTTTTGCAGTCTAGTTGTTGTTCTCATGTTCTCATGTGGGGATTCAGAGAGATTGAAAAACTGCTTCCCCTTACCACCATCTGCTGAGAATCTGATTAGTAGTTTTAAGAGTTAGCATTGCTTTCAAAAGTGTCCCACTCATTCCCAAAAAAAACTACATGAAAGAATCTGATATGTAAGCAAGCTTATATTTTGATAAGCTTTCTTTTGTGGTTATTAGTAGTGTCATTTAAAAGTTCATTATGATATATATTTTGATACCCTTGTAATTAAGTACAGGTTTACCCTGCTCTCCGAAAGTAGAGCCTTCCTGTGTAACTTTGTAAGCTGAAATGGTGTAAAGCAAAGAAGCAATTACCTTAGGACACATCTTGTTAATGGTTGCACAAAATAAATCCAGATAAAGCACAGATGCTCACAGACACAGTCCAAAGCTATGATGGCTTGATGCTGAGTGTCATTCCTGGGGAAGGAGCTTGGTGGTGCCACGCTTGCTGCTGGGCTGTGTGCTGCCTCTGTAAGGGCTTGCTGCAAAGCAAACACTGCAACACTTCACTCTTCTCCCTTTTTCACAAAAGTGAAAACTCTCTTTGGATTTCTTTCTGTTAGAGTGAAAGCAGGTACTAACGTAGGTCTTTTGGAAAAGCTAAGTGGTGTAAAGCAAACTTTCAAGAACTAAGGGATACCAGTACTGGACTATCCTTTGGTTTCTGTGCTACAATTAGATTTTAGGTTTGAGGAGTTATTGCATAAACTTTTTTAAAAGAGCAGCTAAGTTTTGTTTTTTGTTTTTGTTTTTTACTGTGTAAAAGGTGTCAATAGTTTGTGTGGAACTCGTTCTATTTTGAATAATGCATAAAATGTGTCATCAAAATTAAGAAAAATCTGAGTAAAGTTTCTACCAGAATCCTTTTGAAGGTTTTAAACTGTTGGTATACTTACTACTGATATTTTGAAATTTAAGGCGAATATTATCTTGATTACTCTTTTACTCAGCTTATTTAACAAACATCTTGTTTTCTTATGATTGGCAATTCTGGTTGAGAAAGGTTCGGGACTAAAACAGCACAAGTGTTGAAGGTCATAATTGAGGTTCATTGCCAGAGCTGTTTGAGGGAGATTTTATAGACCTCAATTTGAGCCTTCTTTTTTATGACCGCAATTTAAAAGTAAATTATAGGTGCCCAGAAACAAAGCAATAAAAAAAATGTAGCCGTTTTTTAAACTTCTTTCAGATAAAAGGTGTAAGTTAATGTTTTTCATTTCCTAAAAACCTCCAAATCTGGGCATATGTACAAAAAAGACAGTATACAAACAGTAAAACTGAACAAAGCCAACCAAACGAAACTCCCTGGTCATAAACCCCATGCTCGTACTTCGTCACTGTAATCAAATACATGTTTAAAGGAACAGGTGAGGTTAGCACTGCTTTTAAATTAGTAAACTTTTTTTTTACATCAACAGAGACAACAAATTCATAGAGACAACCTTCCACTATGGCTTTCCTCTTAGCCAAAACTCTCATTTCAGGCTTAAATCTAAAAATTGTTACCTGATTCAGAAGTTCTTATATTGATGAGAGGGAAAAGTCATTTCTAAGTTAACCTAGACCAATATATTTGAACTCTTTCTCTTTTCAATTGTTTTAAAAAAGAATATTGTGATATTGACATACAAACAATGTTTTTCTTGAGGATTAAAAATAAAATAAGTATAACCTGTTTTTAATGTGTTGCTGATAATTTTTAAAGTATACCTTGAACCATATTGCTTCATCATGAGACATCACTTAATAAACATCAATTACCTCTTAGGTGGTGTTCAGGAAGTGGCTTACATTCACTCAAACCAGAATGTGATTGGATCAAGCAAAGCTGAAAATCACATGAGCCGATGGGCAGCACGTGATGTATTTGAATTGAAGCAGTTTTCCCAGCTTCCTGCTAACATAGCTGTTTGTACTTCTAAGGTAAGTAGAACATAGGATAATGTATCTCTAGTTTTTACCTCATTTTCACTGAAGCTCCTCAGTAGGATCTTCTGTAAGTACTCCCTCAAAAGTACCAACAAGACTATAAATGACTTACAACTAAGTGTAAAAAACAGAATACCATTTGGGGCACTATATCCACTGAAGATGTTTTATATTAAAAGACAAATCTATATCTAAATGCCTAATAATGTTGAGTTGCTTAATAGTTTCCCTCAGTGAAAGTCTGCCAAAAATGAGAAATCTGAGGGAATCACTTAAATCAGAACCAAAAATACTTTTCATATGGAAAAAGGAAAGTGTATCATTAGATTTACCTCCATAATTTTTCATCTGAAATGAAGACACACACAAAAACTAACTTCATATAGAGTTTATATATGGATTTTTATAATGTTAAAAGTAATAAATACTTCCTATGGGCTCTTCTCACTTAAATTTGCTGTTATATAGAAATAAGGCTTATATAAAAGTGATGTTTTATTTACACACTTTTGTCAAAAGTTTTAAAAAATATTTTCTTCTCTTTGGCTTATTATTCTTTCTTAATTCCTTAGAGCTAGGTGTCTGAGGAGTAGTTTTTCTACCACTTTATGTGTAGAAGTGAAAAATTGGTATTGTATATAACAAGGACACTGTTTCAAGTTAGTGCTACTTTTGGGAATGAAGGGGGGTTGGGAAATGCTATCTGAACTGTCAAGCTGAGACAGGAGATAGATGGGCCCCCAGGGCAAACAGTTTGTGTTTGTTCCTTGTGGACTGGTACTCTGAGATGGGAATAACAGGACAATTGAGAGAGGAGGCTGGACCCTGCCCAGAGGGAAGGTAAGAGACCACTTATTCCTCATTCTTGAAGTCAGGAGACCTCCCAGACTACACATGAGCAGAAAGCCTCCTTGGAGGTCAAAAGGGGAGTGATGCCAAGTGTCCAAACCTACCCAAAGGCCTCTTGCGTAGAATTCATCTTGGCCAAGAGATGCATGCTCACACATGGAAAAATCCTGAGCTATACCAAATATGGACTTTGAACCAGGCAAATCAAAATGACTGGCCAAAGGAAACCCGAAGAAATGCCCCATAAAAGTGATTCAAACTGCCATGAGGGTGCTGCTCTTTCTCTGAGCCCACCCATGTGTCTATCCACACATACTCTTTTTCTCGCCTAATAAATACTTTTTCCACTACTTTCCGTCTTTGTGGGAATTCTTTTTCTGCAAAGCCGTACAGCCAGGGCCTTGTCACTGACCACTGGTCTAGTGGCTAGGATTCGGTGCTCTCACCGGCACGACCCAACCTCAGTCACTGGCCGGGAACCGAAACCCCGCTTCAAGCCGCTGCAGGCCTAGGCCACCCAAGATCAAAGCTATCTTCATTTATTTGTACCTCATCTGGTTTGACAAAGATTTTGGATTGTCTTAATAAAATCAGAATACAAAATTAAGTTCATGACCAAGGAAAATATAAATTAAGACGGAAGTTCAAGACTGGGAGAAAGTTAGAATGCAGGTATATAGGATATACTATACTTTCCCAGATATATTTTTTTAATGACAAATTTGATTGAGTTTCCTGGTAGGCAAAACAAAGGAAGTGAACAATGTATTTAGTGTTTTCTCAACTAGTACATTTAGAAATGTTGGGCAGTTTGGGTGGTCACAATGACCAAGTGCCTGACTGGCATTAATGTCTGGAGGCCAGGGATACTAAATGGCTGTCCTGGGGGGTGGGGGGAGCATCCCACATGCCGAGAATTGTTCTGCCCAAAATGCCATAACACCCTGCTGAGAAACACTGAGCTAAATGATTGTCCTTAAGAAAAAAGAAAAACAAAAAACAGCTCTTCTAAGGAGGAGCAAAGCTTTTCCTAGGGTTTAATTTGAAAGAAATTTGTCACCTGGCATTTTAAATGGGGACCACTGAATGATCTAGTTAACTGTCAGTTGTCTTATAATATCCTTAGAGTAAATGTAATATTGAACTTTGAAAGGCTGTACTTTTAGCATTTTCCAGTGTAATCCAAAGGCCCAATTCCAAAATGCAACTCATGAAAGCACTTTCATGACCCAAGTATGCCACTTTTTTATATTCTCATTTGATCTGGGAGTATACCATATCTCAGCCAATGCTGTAGATAGCATTTCTATAGTTTGACTACCTTGTGGGAGCTATATGAACAAAGTAGGCAGAAATGTGCCGGGTTTGCCAGAAATTTACTGTATTAAAATGAAGAGCATATCAGAATCTTTTAAACAGACAGCTAATTTTTTATTAGGTTTTTCTTTCTTTTAAACCGTGCCTTTTTTTTAAACCATGCTCTTTTCCAAACAAATTTTAATGTGAAAGGTCAGAAAATTTGGCAAACTCTGTAGTAGATGTTAATGCAATAATTTAACTGGATATTGGTCACTAGCTTATTTAAATATTTCTCAGAGAAGAAATTTACACCCATGTAATACCTCCCAAAACGGACCCAAGAAGCAACCCCTGGATATAGAAGCAATAAAAAGTACCTTTGGAACCTTCGTAAGGAAAATTGTAAAGATGAAAATGCTGGAAGTATACTTTGCCTTTAGTTGGGGAGGGGTGGGTGTGCGAAGGGATTTCCTTTATCTTTACATTAGCAATACCAGTAGTTTTCAACCTTTTTCAGCCCCAGCATTCTTGAGATGAACAGCACAGTCTCATCAGAAACCTTGTCTTTTCACAGTGATTTTCAGAGTGAGGGGCATTTCTTACCAGGAAACAAATTGGAATACCCAGCCTCTGGAGTTTCTGATATGTCCTTTGAGGCCATATATCTCCCCAGTCACACATAGACCAATTTAGTAGACCTTTTTCAGGGAATATGAAGAAATCTGGTGTTTAATGACTAAATCACAGTGGGTATAAAATACTCAGGGACGTTTTAAAGCCATTAAGCAGGAAGTCCAGTCCCATGCCACCAATGCTGGCAGGCATTATAGAACAGTCCATATAAACATACTTATTTCAGTGGCTAACTTCTTTAAATCAATACTTGATACAGTAAAATTCTGACAGAATAAGATTCAATCCCTCAGATTTGACCTATATCATTTAATGCATCAGGTTAATAATATAGTTGTACTTTAGCATCTTGAAAGCTGGAATGTATTACCTATAAACAACAATCACTTGGGGATGGTATTATAAACTTACCATCAAAAAAGAAAGGTCTTGGATACACACTACTATATATAAAATAGATAGCTAATAAGGACCTACTGTATAGCACAGGGGACTCTACTCAATACTCTGTAATGACCTATATAGGATAAGAATCTAAAAAAGAGTGAATATATGTATATGTATATGTATAACTGATTCACTTTGCTGTACACCTAAAACTAACAGCATTATGAGTCAACTATACTCCAATAAAAAGTTAAATAAATAAAAAGAAAAGTCTTGGTATATGAAAATCAGAGTTTTCAGGGCTTCCCTGGTGGCACAGTGGTTAAGAATCCACCTTCCAATGCAGGGGATATGCGTTCGAGCCCTGGTCCGGGAAGATCCCACATGCCAGGGAGCAACTAAGCCTGTGTGACACAACTACTGAGCCTGTGCTCTAGAACCCGCATGCCACAACTACTGAAGCCCACGTGCCCAGAGCCCATGCTCCTCAACAGAGAAGCCACCGCAATGAGAAGCCCATGCACGGCAACCAGAGAAAGCCCGCTCACTGCAACGGAGAGTAGCCTGCCCAACCCAGTTCACTGCAACCAGAGAAAGCCTGCACGCAGCAACGAAGACCCAACGCAGTCAAAAATAAAGTAAATAAATTTTTTAAAAAAATCAGTTTTCAAAATAGTTATCATACATATTTTTCTTCTTAGTTTTTCACCAACATCAAAAACTAAACCTACTATATTTTTGACATAAAACTGCAACCCCTGAGACATACATCATGCTTTCCTCCTTTTAGTTTAACTAGAAATAAATAAATAAAAGAACTCATATAATAAGACTCATCTTCAGTTTGTTGAACTCTAATATTCTAGAGGCAGAAGAAATTTTTGATTGTTATAACTAGCCTATGGCATGAAGTCTATTCAGGCTGTCAGTTTGAATTGTAGCTCTACCTGATACTTCCTGTGTGACCATGAACAAGTTACTTACCTTCTCTGTGCCTCAATTTCCTTGTGCTTAAAATACAAGTAATTATACTTCTTACCTCAGATGGTTGTTGTGA